>NC_073636.1:37347500-37972500 GCF_029407905.1 Bubalus kerabau | reverse complement strand
GTGGCATTGTGGACAAGAGCTGGTCTTTGGGACAGACAGGTGTGAATTAGAGACTCTGATATACCTACTGTTCACTATCATGAGATCTCAAGCAAGCTACAGAAAGTATTTGAGGCTCACTTTTTTCACCTGTAAAATGGACGTGAGACCTAGTACCCACTCACACTGATTGAGCTGACTGTGTGCCAGGAGGTGTTTCAGACCTTTATGTACATCATCTCAGATAATTTTCACAACAATCTTGGGGCAGAAGAGGGATTAGGAGCGAAGGCACGAAAAGTCATGCAGGGAGCCAAAGGAGGAGCCATGAGTCAGATCTGTTACAGGTTGAATTATGACCCCCTGAAAAAAGTCACATGTCAGTGCTCTCACCCCCAGTGTGTCAGAATGTGATCGGATTTTTTTTTTTTTTTGAGGAAATGTCTTAGATAATTCTGTTAAAATGAGGTCACTAAGGTGAGCCTTAATCCATTATGGCTGGTGTCCTTTATAAGAAGAGGAAATCTGAACAAGGACCCATGGAGGAAAGATATAAAGGTATAGGATGAAGATGGCCACCTCCAACTCTTTGCAACTCTATGGACTGTAGCTGCCTGGCTCCTCTGTCCATGGAATTCTCCACGCAAGAATACTGGAGTGGTTTGCCATTCCTTTCTCCTGGGCATCTTCCTGACCCAGGGGTTGAACCTAGGTCTCCCGCAATGCAAGCAGATTCTTTACCATCTGAGCCACCAGAGAAGCCCCTCAAAGCAGCTCAGCGTGTCTTTAATTCACTCTTCCTGCTCTTAGCTAGTGGAAGACAAATCAAGTTCAACATGGTGAGAGTAACCAGCTGAAGTCATTCTCATGGGTGTCTTAACTGCAGAAGACCCCCTGCAGGAAAAGCACATAACCACCTCTCTCCCTGTAAATTTCCAAGGCAGCATGTTAGCTCTGTGTTTGAACCAAGGAGCTGAAAACAGTTCATCAAACAAGAAACCCAGAAAGGCCATCACTGCTGGATAAGGTGGGAGATTATGGAAGAGGGAGGCCACATAAACTCAGATATTCCAATTCATCACTTTCCACCAATCATTGGCCTTAGCTGTCAAGATCTGGAGGCAGAGGTCTGTGGAGGGAAGACTTGACCCATGGGCGTCCTTCACCCGAGGTGGGGACAGGGAGCCAGCAGAGAACATTCAGAGAGTCTGGCGGCTTAATTTCCTCCTTGAGTAGGCAGGTATGACTTCTCTGCAAGTCCAATTATAGGCAAATCACAGGGCTTAACTTTTCAAAGAACAGGGAGTTAAGCCATAACGAAGGTTGAATGCACGGTATTGATTTCCCTCATTTAGAGAGGTTTGCCCATCTTTCAAGAATGAAGGCGATCAATTGAGAAGAGAGGATACGGTTGTGTGCCTCCGGCCACAGTTCCAGTCACTGCCTCTCAGTGACAAGATATTAACAAATTGCTATCTATCATCTAAAGCTGTGTATACAAGATATACTTTGAGCTAAGTCAGTGTAATTAGGGAGGGATCAAAAGATGCTTCTAGCAGAGCGAAGGACAGAGACCAGAGATGGGAATGCCTGTAGGAGGTAAACTACAGCTGGAAGGTGTGTGTAATGTCTTGATCTCAAAATTCCTCTTGACGTTCTCTTTCCACAGAGAATGTCACAAGTTGGGTTTCTGGGATTTTATTACAAAAAATAACATTAAAAGGTGGTAGGAGCTGTGCCAGGTGTTGGAGCAGGGCTGGTTAGACTGGGGTACACTTGAGAAGATGACTTTCTGAGGATGCCAGGAACCCCTAAATGCTGTCTGGGATCACAATGATGTGACCCTTTCAATGAGGTTCTCCTGAGAAATGTGGAAAAGAAGCAAAGCAAGGCTCAGTGGCTTTAGCATATTAATAGTTTTTGGCTACACACATAATGACTTGATGCAGAGTCTGCTGGCCAGGTGGTCGGCTCTGATTCCCACTGCAGGAGGGCAGAAGGACCACAGGCTAACACAGAAGGCTCCCAGGAGGTCAGATAGGGGGAGGAGGAGGAGTGAGGCGAAGGCTCTGCCCTGTCCACGCCAGCTGCGGCCCCTCCAAGTGTCCTCACACATGACTCGCCCACTCAGTGCTCCGTCTTCCTGGAAAGGCACCGAGGTAAGAAGTGAAGAGAAGACAGCAGGGCCCACAGAGAAGGTGCTCGTGGCACCCAGCTGGGAGGGAGTGGCTGCAGCTGAACCTAGAACACACAGCTTCCAGAAACTTCCTCCCCTGCACAGCCTCCATAGTGATGATGGTACCTGGTCCACTTCTGCTAATGGGCCAAACAGAGGATGCTGGGTAGGATGTCCCTAGGATCTAGTCCCCGTTCTACACTTGACTGGGGATTCAAGAGTGTGCTTCTGGAAGGAACAAGTGAATCTGACATCAGGTACAATGCAAGTCTCATGAATTATGTCTACTGCCGGTCGCCTCTTTAGGCAGAACTGCAGTGTCAGGGGCACCTGGCTTGGTCCTATGGGTTTGTTGCCTTCGCTTTGCTTCCATATCAGAGGGTACTGATGATATCCCAGCCCAGATGCTGCCTCACAAATGTGTGTGGGGAAAATGGGGATGGGTGGGGAGGGTGGGTGATTTGGTTCAAGTCATGGCTGTACCTGAGTGCGAAAGACCGTGCACTGTGGTGCAGTGAACCAGCCCTAGGACTCAGAACCGGAAAGAACAGGTTCAGTCCCCGTGGAAGGGGTTAGCTTCTTATTTAGGTGTTCTGAGGTAGTTCCCTCAGGTCTCTGAGTCCTGATTTCCTCATCTAGGTCAGGGGTGTTTTGTAAATAAAGTTTGTCAAATGCTGCTGTGCTTATTTGTTTATCTCCTGCCTCTGGCTTCCTTCACTGCAACGGCAGATTTGAGTGGTTGTAACTGAGGCCATGGGCTTCCCTGGTGGCTCAGATGGTAAAGAATCCACCTGGAATGCAGGAGTCCTAGCTTTGATCCCTGGGTCGGGAAGATTCCCTGGAGAAGGCAATGGCAATCCACTCCAATCTCCTTGCTTGGAGAATTCCATTGACAGACCATGAAGTGGCAAAGAGTCAGATATGACTGAGAGAGACTGAGCAAGTGCGAACAACTGAGGCCATGGGGCTCACAAGTCTGAAGTAGGTGCTCTCTGGCCCTTTACAGAAAGTTTGTGGACCCCCCAGTGTATAGCACGGAGATGGTAGAATTCTTGACCAGACAGGCTGATGGTGAGGATCCTATGGAATGACCGTTTTTTGGTGGACACCATGTGGCACACGTTACATGCTACTGTCTATTAGAGGATGGATAACGTGTCTATGGGATCCACCTCCTCCATGAGTGTGTAAGCAGGGGCAGAATTCTGAGCAGTGGTGCAAATGGTGGGATGTGAGGGGCACAAAGAAAGCTTCCGGGGATGATTCAGATCACCTCCCCTGAACACGGGCACACTGACTGGGTTCCAGCCATGAAGAGTTAAGCCTTCAGCATCCAGATTATGTCTCTGCTTGAAAAGATTTGGAGAACAAGTCCTCTGGGGACGGCAACACATCCAGGTGTTACCAATTAGCAACACGTGTGCAGGAGCTCATTAGTGAGACGGCTTTTCTTGACGATGCTGATTGAGATTGGTGCAAGGAAGGAATGGGAGTTTATGGAAAAGGTCATTTTCAAATTCTCGGGCAGTTTCTTGCAAGTCAGGGAGAAGTGCTTACTGAAAGCAATAACAGATGCAGGGCTTAGAACCAGGAGGCCCTGGAAGAGGGAGGATTAAGACAAAGGAGGTGAGAGGGCAGTGAAAACCCTCTAGACTTGTTTGCTTCCTGAGACATTCTTTACGCCTGGTGTGTCTTCAGCGTGGAAGGATATGCTGACTGTTGATTGGCTATAATATAGGTTGCATTGTTTCTTTATACGTTTTCAGTTGGCGAACAAGCCAAAAAGTAGTCAGCTACAGAACATAAGTGGATTCTTGAAAATTTACAATCTCCTTTTCTTAAACTCACACACACTGAAGGTTTGATTTTGGGGGGTTAGGACCATAGACCAATGAATTAAGGAACAGGGTTCAGTCCTGGCAAGGGGGGACTGAATATTCCATTTCTCCGTGGGTTCTTCCTAAAGGGCATGTATTTTTCATCTTCCTCAAAGGCTAACCTCTTTGTCAATAGCAATGCCCTGTCGGTTCTTTCCTCTTATCCATATTTCATTAATTGCCAGTGGAACAATCCCAAATTGAAAGAGTGGAAAAGAAGATGTGTGTAGAAATGACAACTGGCATATGTCTAAAATACACGGGGGCTGGTGACTGTGCATCCCCCGCACCAGGAGGCTGGAGAGTAATTCATATGTCAAGCCAAGCAGCCCACGAATGACGAAACACCAACAAAGAATAAAGGTCAGAGTGATCTATTCTTCTACTTAATGCACAGAGCACCCAGTGCATGGCATTAACGAGCCCCAGCCCAGCAATGCAGAACAAATGAAGAAAGTCACACACCGACTTTGCAGTTGTGCTCCTGGAAGGTACAGAAACCATCATGTGCTTAGATCTGCACTCTGAGAAATGCCAGGAGGGAACAGCCTCTCATTCTGAAGTCTCCTTTCCTATGCTTGCTGTAACACATCTCCAAACTCAGTAGCTTAAAGAAACACGAATTTATTTTCTTACAGTCCTGAAGGCTAGAAGTCTACAATTGAGCTGTGAGCAGGGCTGTATTCCTTCCAAAGGCCCCATTTCCTTGCCTTTTTTTGCTGCTACAGGCTGCATGCATTCATTAGTTCATGGTCCCCCTCCTCTAGGCCTTCCCTGGTGGCTTGGTGGTAAGGAATCCACCTGCCAGTGCTGGAGATATGGGTTCAGTCCCTAGGTTGGGAAGATCCCCTGGAGAAGGAAATGCAACCCACTTCAATATTCTTGCCTGGGAAATCCCATGGATAGAGGAGCCTGGCGGGCTACAGTCCTTGGAGTTGCAAAAGAGTCAGACACAACTTAGGGACTAAACAACAAACCCTTCCTCCAACTTCTAAGGGAGCAACAGTGGATCAAATTCTTACATGGCACCACTTCCTCTTCTGCTTCCATCTGAGGAAGTATTTGTGATGATCGAGCTCTGGATAACCCAGGATAATCTCCCTATCTTAAAGCCAGCTGATTAGAAACTTTACTTAGCTCTCACCATGTACCATAACATATTCATGGGCTCTCATGAATGACCTAAGGATTCATGACCTAAGGTTTAGGTCATGGACATCTTTGGGGGCCAGTATTTTTCCTACCACATGCAGGACAGGAGCTAACATCTATGGTGGGGAAGTGAGGCTGAGTGTAGACCAATTCTACTGAAGATAACCTATACAGGAAAGAAGGACGTTTGATGGAGAAACTGAGCACCCAGAATTCTTTGGAAAAAGAAACAAAGCAGCTATATTATTGGATGAATCAAGGTGCCGATGAAACTTATCTAGTAGTAGAAGGATCATAGTGGGGTAACTGGAACTGTTTCTATCAACAGCTGAGGCATGATTCTAATTCAGGAGGAATGGTCCAGTTCATGGATGAGGATCTTCACACCAAAGGATATTAGCAGATTGAAGTGATTGGCTTATATTGACTAGATAAAATATGACAGTGCAAATGGACAGCCAATGCTATTCTTAGGTTAAAAATAATCCGTTGTACAATTACAGGGAAGAGAAAAGTGTCTTGGTGGGAGGGGAGGCTTTCAGATGTCTCCGTGGTGACTCAGTGATAAAGAAAGTGCCTGCCAATCCAGGATACTCAGGTTCGATCCCTGGGTTGGGAAGATCCCCTGGAGGAGGAAATGGCAACCCACTCCAGTATTCTTGCTGGAGAATCCCATAGACAGAGGAGCCACAGTCCATGGGTCACAAAGAGTCAGACATGACTGAGCATACATGCACATAGCTTAACATGAAAGAGTAATAATAGTTAATGAGCAATAGCTAAAAAAGAAAAGTCAAACTCTGGATGCTTTAGGAGAAATAGGGTCCTAGGTGAAGGATAGAGCAGATGTTTTTGAGACATCTGGTCTGGTTCTGGAGTCCACTTTCAACAGGGCACTTTGCAGATTTGGTGTCCAGAGGAAAGGAACTAGTGTGAAGACAAATCTGAGAAACACCACATCAGGCAAATGGAGATGGTTATAGAAACTCAGTTCACAGGGTAGACTGCAGTGGCTGGTGGGGGTGGGGGGCACTCCGATGGGGAGGGGCTACCGAGTATCCTGACCGTGACCCAGTTGGGCACAATCTTCCAAGGCCTGATTCAGAAACGTCCACTGGTTGAACTATACAATTTTTATTTATTTACCAGCCTCTGACCTCCCACCTCACTTAAAGGAGGGGTATTTCTCTGTTCCTCTGATATGGGTTTGGCCCATGTATGTGTATTGGTCATGTATGTGTACTGCTTTGGACTTATGCTGGAACAAATATCCTTGTCCACTGTGAGATTTCTTGCCTTCCAGTCATGGCCATGAGAAGAATAATGCCCAGGGTGGGCATTTCACTTTGGGAACTGTCAATCCCAAAAGCCGAGTGCCATCTGTGTGGGTAGAAACTTCCAGGAAGAGCCCTGGTGGCAGTTCACACTATTTTTAGCCATGACATTTGTTCAGAGTGTCAGGGAAGTATGCAGGGACTGTAAGAGAAGATTCCATCTCAATCCTGAAAGTCCTTTAGACATTGGAAATTTGGCAAACTGTGTGCTCCCAACACTGTGTCTGAGAAGGTAGTATAACTGCTGGGTAGGACCAAGGGCAAGCCAACAGTGAGTCGGAGGGCAAATGCTGGATCTGGATAGAGCTTATTTCATTCAGAAATGGCAGTAAATAAATAAACAAACAAACAAAAGACCCAGAGGAAAAGGAACCTATATAGGAGAACTGGAAAGAAAAAAACTAGGAACAAGGTAGGGAGGTCATGCTGAAGACTCAGGCAGAAGCATTGTATAAAAAAGTGATTCAACATCAGAGCCAGAAGGATATTCTTCAATATATTGATTAGGACATAAATCAGGATTTTAATGCTACAAATTCGTAAGACTGAGAGGAAAAAACACATCAGGACGAAAACAAAAAGTGAATTGATGAAACATAGAACAACTCAAACATGAGCCAGCAGGTTTCCCTACTGGCTCAGCTGGTTAAGAATCCTCCTGCAATAGGTTCAATCCCTGGGTTGGGAAGATCCCCTGGAGGAGGGTATGGCAACCCACGCCAGTATTCCTGCCTGGAGAATCCCCAAGGACAGAGGAGCCTGGTGGCTTGCAGTCCATGGGGTCGCAAAGAGTCAGACACAACTAACACAAATAGGATACCAAGCACAAAAGCAAAATGAACATTTTTCTGAAAGCAGCAAAGAGCAGAATTGACAATGCAGAAACAGATTGGTCATGATAAAGGTAAATTTTCACAGTTTTATCAGAAAGAGATAAAAATGGTGAAGAGAAAATTGTCGATGTGTATGTCATGGGATATAGGGCTTCCCTTGGGGCTCAGATGGTAAAGAATCCGCCTGCAGTGTGAGAGGCTCTGCAATCCATGGGGTTGCAAAGAGTCAGACATGACTGAACGACTAAGCGCGCACACAGGAAATACAACAGAGAAACAGATTCAACATAAAAGTTCTAGTTAATGGGGGGATGGGAACATTCCTGAATGCCTGCTCAGTAGCAAATACAACTGATATCTAATGGGAGTAATTTAAGGTCAAATAACCAGTTCTTGGTGCCCTGGAAATCTCCATCTTCAAGCTGCCTGTGTGTTTTTACTTCAGAAGCTTCAACTCCTTGCTAAAAAGCCTCAAAAGGAGGCGATAAGGTGGGCTTTCTTATCTTTTTTTTTTAATTTTTAAAGATTTTTTTTTGATGTGGACCATTTTTAAAGTTTTTATTGAATTTGTTACAATATTGCTTTTATGTTCTTGTTTTTTGGTTGCAAGGCATGTGTGATCTTAACTCACTGACCAGGGATTGAACCTGCACTCACCCCCTGTATTCGAAGCAAAGTCTTAACCACGGGACCACCAGGGGGATCCCAGACTTTTTTGTCTTATTTGTGTGTATTGATGCCAGCATTCTGCATGGATTATCTTGCTTAGAGTTTATAGCCCGTGAGGCATCATTTCTGAGATCTAACGGACGGACTGTATTTTATAACAGGCAGCATCCTGTAGGGGTGGGTTACGTGGACATTAGAAACGACGAAGGTTGAACCTCCGGTACTGAGAGATCCGAATGTTAACTGGTGACCCTTCCACTGCTTGTGTTCACTGTGATGAAGAGTAAACTGAGCCTTCAGTCCAGCTCAGAAGCTGCTTGACTGTCTCCTGCTGCTGGCCCTTAGACCTGGGGCAGTAACAGGAGGCACGCAGTAGTGGGGAGTTACTCAGACTGAAGGTTCCCAATTTACCAGGGAGCTGGCTCCTCAGCTTGGCGGTGCTGCTAACAGTACTCCTGCTGGGAGAAACTGTTCAGAGCCACTGGAAGAGACACAAAGCAAAACACTTGATTTTATAATTGGAAAGGCTCACCACATTCTCAGCAAGAGTCATAATGTGAGATCTATATATACTTAGTCATATTCCAGGGAATATTTGCATTGCAGCAATAGAGACAAAGTCTCAGAAGCATCTAAGCAGAAAAAAAAAAATAACCATATTAACCACAAAGGTATGAAAAATCAAACTGGGCTGCAATAAGAAATGCCAGAAGCCAAGGAGGGAATGGAGACAGGTCAAGAGGTCAGTGTTTGTGTTCAGCTGACTAATCACCCCGAGGTGTAGGGGCTTCAAGCAACCATTAATTTATGGATGCTGTGGGTCAGGAATTTGGAGATGGCACAGAGGGATGGGACTTGTGTCTGTGACATTATTTCTGGGGCCTCAGCTACAATGACTCCAATACTGGGTGTGATTAGAGGGCTGGGGCTGCCTCAGGTGTGAAGATGGTCCTTCCTGGGTTAGGCGCTCAGGCAGATCCGGCCAGAAGAACACGTCATTTCCTGGCAGCCTTGCTTGTTTCCTCTGTCTAGCCAGAGGTTTGTGGGTAAGGCAGAGGGTCAGCTAGGGAAGTTGCTGTCACCCTCTCACATGTCTACATTCTATACTTTTCTCTGTAGTCACCAGCACCACTTCTGGGGAATGCAGATGTGCTTTAGTTTGGGACTCGAGGAGCCAGAGCGTTCTCACCCCTTCCGCCCAGCCTGCAGTCCCTCTGCCATGACCCAGCCAGGCTGGTTTCCCTATAAATCCGCACGTGTCCTCACGGGCCTCCTATCTAGGGCGCAGGCACTCGTGCCTCAACGTTCGTGTGTCAGAAAATCCACGCACATCCCATTGCCCATACCCTCCCCATTCTGTGATATCTGCTGTGTTTCCTGATCACAGCCATCGGCATTTTTGGTAACTCCCCTGAAAACAAGTTGTTTAAACTGTACAGCTGGGACTTGAATAGTCATTTAGCACCATCACACAGTTCTTGAACTTGGGTATGGTACCCGCTGTTAAACTGTAATTTCTTGGGGGCAAACAAAACCAATTGTAAAAGTACATTTTGTCTCACTTTCAGAGAACAAATAGTCTGCCCTTTCCATATGACAGTTTTGCATTTATGGAACAGTGGGCCTGTGAGAGCTCTGTTACCAGCTCCACCACCACCTCGTCTGCACTGGGAGCCTGACGTTATCTGACAGGTCATGATTTCTATTCACTTTTTTGTTTTTTGCTTTTTTCACTTCCAAACATGAATGCAACCCCATGGACTGTAACTGGCTAGGCTCCTCTGTCCATGGGATTCTCCAGGCATGAATCGTGGAGTGGGTTGCCACGCTGTCCTCCAGGGGATTTTCCTGACCTAGGGATCGAACCTGAGTCTCCAGTGTCTCCCACATTGTAGGTGGATTCTTCACCACTGAGCCACCCGGGGAAGCCCATAATGAGCTCCATCATGTTTTATTTCACATAAAAGAATTTGGACTTTGACCCCTTTCCAAGAAGTTTGCAGGCAGAAAGACACGCCCCCTGCATTGGAAGCACAGAATCTTAATCATTGGACCACCAGTGAAGTCTCTCAATCACTTTTACACATTCAATTTATATGAAAACTGAAAAGTTCTGTGTACCCTTAAGGTGTCTTTAGAGAAAGTTCTTATTATTTAATTGTTGAATAGATCTCCTGAAAAATAGATCTCTTGGCAAAAAACACATGGCATGTTGATGTGTTCAGCAAAATCACCCCAAAAGCAAGATGCTATGTGAACACTGTCACGGCCTTTCTGGAACTGCTATCTTGAATTTGAAGGAAGGGCAATTTGCTCAAAGTTTTTCTTGTCAATTTGGACTCACCTAGACTCCTAGGTGGGAGAAGGCAATGACACTCCACTCCAGTGCTCTTGCCTGGAAAATCCCGTGGGCGGAGGAGCCTGGTAGGCTGCAGTCCATGGGGTCGCTAAGAGTCGGACACGACTGAGCGACTTCACTTTTGCTTTTTCTCTTTCATGCATTGGAGAAGGAAATGGCAACCCACTCCAGTGTTCTTGCCTGGAGAATCCCAGGGGCAGGAGAGCCTGGTGGGCTGATGTCTATGGGGTCACACAGAGTCGGACACGACTGAAGTGACTTAGCAGCAGACTTCTAGGTGAGTCTAGACTTTCACTTTTCACTTTTATGCATTGGAGAAGGAAATGGCAACCCACTCCAGTGTTCTTGCCTGGAGAATCCCAGAGACGGGGGAGCCTAGTGGGCTGCCGTCTATGGGGTTGCACAGAGTCGGACATGGCTGAAGTGACTTAGTAGCAGCAGCAGCAGACTCCTAGAGTTTTGAGACTGTTTTCTTTTTGAATTGCAACATATGTGCCTGTGTGATCAGTTGTGTCTGACTTTTGCGACACCACAGACTATAGCCTGCCAGGCTCCTCCATCCATAGAATTTTCCAAGCAAGAATACTAAAGCGGGGTGCCATTTCCTTCTCCAAGGGATCTTCCCAACTCAGGGATTGAACCTGGGTCTCTTGCATCTCCCATATTGGCAGGTGGATTCTTTACCACTGCAACATCATCTATTAATTGCTCTACGAATAAGGTACACTTGTGCCTCCCAATGGCAGACAAAGCCCTGGAAGATATGAACCCTGATCCCCTTTGTTTTTCAGTTCTCAGATGTAGCAGGTGCACAGTAGGAAATCATTAAGTATTTATTTGATTTTTTAAAATGAAAGATTTATTGAAGAGAAAGGGAATCTTATTCAGGGTTGCTATGCTCCGAAATGATTCCACAGAAAAAGCAAATAGGTCACTTTATGAAGTCTGGAAAGATGGTACAGATGAACCTATTTCCAAGGCAAAAATAGAGATGCAGACATAGAGAACAGATGTGCAGACGTGGGATGAGGGAAGAGGGTGGGACGACTTGGGAGAGTAGCACTGATATATATACACTATCATGTGTGAAATACCTGGTGGGAAACTGATGTACCGCACAGGGAGTTCAGCTCGGTGCTCTGTGATGACCTAGTGGGGTAGGATGGGGGTGGGTGGGAGAAAGGTCAAGAGGGAGGGGATGTATGTATAGCTGATTCACCTCATGGTACAGCAGACACTAACACAATATTGTAAAGCAATTGGTTTCCAATAAATAATAAAATTTAAAAAGAAAAAAAAACCCAAACAGCAATAAGAATAGCATGAAGAAATCAAGTTTATCTTCAGCAGAATAAGCTGAGTGCAGAGAGACGGCAGGTGCGGAAGTGTATGGGTTCAGGGAGAGGTCCTGTGCCTGCCTGATCTCTGGTTTTCTGTCCTTGAAGCCAAGGAATAACATACAGAATGGAGACATTTAGACTTTATTCTTTTTTCTCTCTCAACACTTTTATTTTTTATTTTTTTAAATTTTATTTTATTTTTAAACTTTACATAATTGTATTAGTTTTGCCAAATGTCAAAATGAATCTGCCACAGGTATACATGTTTTCCCCATCCTGAACCCTCCTCCCTCCTCCCTTGTCATACTTTACCATTCATTTCAGGGAAGGCAAGACTGCCATCTTCGTAAGGTCAGACAAGGTGGCTTTCTTCTTTTGCTCCTTCTAGCAACTGGGCAGAAAAGCAAACTTTGTTTTCGGGCTTGAAATGAAATCACTGCAACCTTTTCTTATCTACAGTTGAGGGCAAAATTGATGATCTTCAAACCAAGTGCCAAAAATGTGCTCCAAAGGAGGAGCCTAGCACACCTGTCTTTTTATGGAATTTTCCTTAAAGAATGTTGCAAAAACCTAACACCAAACCCTTGAATGGGCCATTATGCTTTTTACCATATTGTGGAAAGTAATAGTCCATAGAAAATCTGGTGAAATCACTAAAAAGTATCACTCTTTGCAGATTCCCTTTTGTGGTTCTCTAGGAATTCACATTGGAAACAGAGCCAATTAGAATCCGGAGGGACCCTTCTCCATCCTAGTCACTGGTTTCCTTTCGATGGTGTGAGTAGCAGGTGACTTCTAATCTGCTTCCCCTTGGCTTCCCTGGGGAAACGCTGACTTTTCTTCCTGAGAATAGATGACCACAACTCAATTTCCCTGGGTGACAATGACAATATAGTGTCTATGGGTGGTTTCTCCAATGTCCTCTATATTACAGAAATCCTGGTTTATCTGGGTGGTTTCTCCAATGTCCTCTATATTACAGAAATCCTGGTTTATCTGGGTGGTTTCTCCAATGTCCTCTATATTACAGAAATCCTGGTTTATCTGGGTGGTTTCTCCAATGTCCTCTATATTAAAGAAATCCTGATTTATCTGTCACCACTGAGATAGACTAAGACAGACCTTTCTTACCATTTCCAAGGTTATAAGCAATTTTGCCCCAACACCTGGCATGCATACCCTATCCTCTGAAATGCACAGCACACCCTGTCCTTCACACTCTGAACAGATGTTCACCTCTCTTCAGACGTTCACCTCTCTTCATTTCCGTGGGTTGGTTGGGAACATTTTCCATGATGATACTTAGTACCAACTAGGTGAGTTGTATTATCAATTGGCAGAGAGCAGAGTGTGAATAAAGGTGTGTACTTTCCAATAGAAAACCAGAGTTGTGGGCTCCTGAACTTAACCAGCCTCATGGACAGAAAGCCATGGATGCCTTCGTTGCTGCTTACTTGATCTGTTTCTACATGGTCTGCTATTTGCCTGATGTTTGCTCAGCACCTGGTAAGCAAAGAGCTTTCAGAAAAGGTAGAAAAGAAAATCAATATCTCTGCCTATTTAGACAGCCTCTTACCATTCAGTGACATTCACACAGTGCTGGGGAGGGACACTAGCGATCCATGCATTTTAAGGACCTGGAGAAGTCATTCAGTCTGGTTATCTGAGCAATCGATGGCATTCAACTAGTCACTAGCCTGGTTTCAAGTGACTAGGTTTTTATAAAACTGTGGCTTGATGAAATGATACCATCTATCCATGTTTCTCTCATAACATACGTCTCTCTGACTGATGAGAAGTAGCACCCTGTTATTCTGCTATAACCCGGTAACTATAAAAATCTCAAAAATAACTCAATGTGTAGAATACAATTATCGGATGTCTAGTGATTTCAGTAATCTTATTTAAAAAAAAAAAAAAAGCTAGTCATTCAGTCGTGTATGACTCTTTGTGACCCCATGGACTGTCGCTTGTCAGACTCCTCTGTCCATGGGATTCTCCAGGCAAGAATACTGAAGTGGGTTGCCATTCCCTTCTCCAGAGGATCTTCCAGACTCAGGGATTGAACCCAGGTCTTTCTGCATTGCAGCCAGATTCTTTACCATCTGAGCCACAAGGGCAGTGGCAGCTTTAAAACACGTCTGTAAGTTCCTCAGTGGTCCTCTCAGCAACAGGTAGAACCCACATCTTCCCTGTGCTCTGAATGGACTTGTAAACCAATACGACCAGTAGGACGTGGAGGAAGAAATGCTCTCTGACTTCCAATATCACCAGGTGGTCAGAAAGCTCACTTGGTCCTATAGACCTAGGAAGCCAGTTGCACATAAGGAGGTCCAACCACCCTAAGGCTGCTGTGCTTGAAGGTCATGCATGGGTCCTGTGGACCTGTGGGTGTGGGAGGGGCCCATCTGACTATAGCCATGTGGGACCACGAGGGACCCTGTTGATGGGAACTGCTGAGCCTTTTCCAAATTCTTGACCCACGAAACAATGAGCCAAAGTGAAATTGTGATTGTTTCACATCTCTAGTTCAGGGGTGACTTATGACACAGCATTGGTAACTGGAACAATTACCCACCATTTTATGAGTAGAAGATATTGAACCTCACAAAATTTCAGGAACTTGCCCCACATCACACAATTTCAAATTGCCTTTTTTTTTTTTTTTTTGGTCAGATTTGTCCTAGTTTGAAACCAAGGCACTTGACTATACTGTAATGCCTTTCTAATTAGTCAGCGAATTGCAGGGGGAAACCCAACACCACTGAGGATGTATGAATAAAAAATGAAATCTCACTATTCTATATGCTTTACTGAAGATCCAGGTGGTAGAGAGGGTCTTCATCCCAGACCCATGAGTGTGTGAATGAAAAGTCCTTGTCCTGCGATCCTAGGTCTTTGGTCAGAAACCTCGGAAGCTTCCTTTTAGAAACTGCTCCCTACCTGCCCCTGCCCCACCCCCACCCTCCACCCAGGCATCTTCCTCTTGACCCTTGCAAGCTGGATCTTTGCCATCAGCTTCTCTGCCCAAAAGTCTGCCATCCTCTTTTTGGGAGCAAAGAACTCATCGATCACCATGGCCCCAGACACATCCCCCCAGGATCCTTTCATTTGATTTAAGTCACCGCACTGAGAGAAGTACTGCCACCCATCTCTTGTGGATGCAGAGATCGGGGCTTAGAGAAATGAAGCCGTTTGCTCAAGCTAATTAGTAAATTTTAACCCACAGTTTTCTGACTCTAATTGTACTGTGCTCCTTCCCATAGTCCTCAAAAATACTAAACATTAAAAAAATGAATTCAGTGTTCCTGAAGTACCCGGCCCTTTCTTATTCTGACGACTCTGTTGAGAAATAGTATTTTCACTTCAAGGGGTGCCTCATACTAAGACAAAGCTGTTTCCTGCCTGAAAACCTTCTCTGAAAACCAAAGCGCGCCCTTACCATGCTCTTCCACACCCCTAACCTTGAGAGTGTGTTGGCAGAGGCAATTCCAGGCACAGATGACTTGAACTGGTAAGTCATCCTGACAGGCTCTGTTCCCCTGAGGGGAGAGACTTAACCTCTCGGGTTTCCTTTTCAATAGGTGTAAAATGAGAGAGTGAACCAGATAAACCTGAACATGCTGTGAACTCACTACGGATTTACAACTGTCTGGACTTGAAGCCACAAGTATACGAAGTGGCTTATAACGAAGACACGTTTGGTGGTAATAACTTGAGAGCCTGTGAAATTGGTTGCATGCACACTGTCATGGTGATTCTATTTGCTTTTCCCTTTTAAACTTTTATTTTGAAACAATAGAAAAAGTTGGCAAAATTGAATTCCCACATATTCTTCACTTAGACATGCCAAATACTTATATTTACCACATTTGCTTTATCATTATTTTTTCTATCTCCACACATATCCAGATACACACAATTTTTCTTCCTGAACCATCTGAGAGTAAGTTGTAAATAGTATGCCCCTTCAAGTTTAAATATGTCAGCATGTGTTTCCTAAAAACGATTACATTCTCTGACATAACCACATTTCAATTGCGGAAATCAGGAAATTAACATTGAAACACCACTATCATCTAATCTGCACACTTTATTCAAGTTTCATCAATTATCCTACTGAAATTCTTTATGGCAAAAGAAAAAAAAATGATTCAGATCCAATCCAAGATGATTTGCATAATTTTCAAAAAGGAAAATGTTGCCAACTTTCCATCTCTAGAGAAACCAAACCCCAAGATAACACAGAGTGGGGTCCTCCTTGCAGGCACTGGCTAAGACTGGAAGCAAACCCATCCATTGTATATGCTGTAAAGTGAAGGCGGAGCTCAGAGAACCAAGAGTGTGAAAGCTCCAGTGGAGTAGAAAGCTGTTAACCTTTTTAGCAGGTCAGCGCCTGTAACACTGGAGCAGCTGTGTTTCTCTGTGTGCTCAGAATCCCTTAGAGCAGTGGTTCTTAAATTTAGAAGCAGCATCAGAAGCCTCTGAGAGCTTGATAAAACACAAATTGCTGGTTCCCGCCTCCGGATTCTGATTCTGTGGGTCTGGGGTGGGGCCTGAGACTGTGTATTTCTATCAAGTTCCCAAGTAGTGCTCGCGGTGCTGATCCAGTGGACCACAATTTGACACCTATTGCTCTAAAGAAACCCATGTCAGGTGATGCCCTCACCCAGGAATTTCACAGGACAGCTCAATCAGCAACCGCCTATTTATCAAATCTAGTGACCTATTCTCAATTCCATTCTGTCCTGTGATACAGATGGACATGGTGGAATTTCTCTGCTTTTTGGAGGTCTCCCATTTCTGCCCAGACACTGGAGTGACTACAGTTCCTATTTAGGAACACTGAGAAAATACTATTTCTATGTGCAATCCAATGAGTGTGAACCCTTTGCGTTAGACAGACAGATACACGATGGGGGTTGGTTTCTGTGAATTTGTTGACATGACAATAGATGTGGCTGAAAAGATTAAGTAAAGCTGGAAATTGAGATGGTGCACCAGAATTTTTTTGTTGTACTGATGAATGCAAGAGTTAAGAAAAGAGAAGCATGTTCTAGACAGAGTGAGTCTTACTCATCTTACAATTACTTCATCTCAACTCTAGAACTTTTTAGCTGCACAGAAACTTTCAGAATGTTTCTTAATCTCTCTTTAGTTTCTGCACCTTAAAGACAAGGAATAATAATAAAATTCCCCTAAAGTAAATTATTGTACAGCAGATAGTCACCCTCTGTCCTCGTCAGCCTTTATGGGTGGAACATACTTCCCATTCCATTGAGTTTGGGCTTGGTCATGTAACTTGCTTAGGCCAATAGGATGTGAGTATAATTATGGGGACCATAGGAAACCTACATATATAAGGAATCAGGTGTTTCTGTTTTTCCTTTGGGAATTTTTGACTTCTGTCAGATAACCCATTGGTCATTAAGTGATAAGATAATCAGAACAAACTTGAACCCAGTCCTTGGCTTAGAGCCACATCTAGTTGAGCCTCCTCTAATCAACTGAACGGCAGCCCAACCACATACACGTTAATGAGAACTGAACACCTACTGTAGGCTCCTGAAAGTCTCTTTGTTATGGGAAATAGCTGACTGATACACAACCTTATAAAACTACTGTGAAAATTCAGTATGATAACAAATACAAAGGGCTCAGAATGGTGATGAGCACATAGTAGATGCTGTATAGGTGTGAGCTGCAATTATTACTACATCCAGTGCCTAGACCATTGGGAAGGTTTTGATAATATGAGAAATGGAATCCTCTCCTCACCACTAGCATCTAAGCCTTTCTTTTATGCTCAAGAATCTAAGACTTGGGTTCCTGCTCACATATTTGATCTTGACCCTATCACTCTACTTCTCTAAGTCTCAGTGATCATGACTTAAGTAAATTTGGACACTTATGCCAATCTTACAGGTTTTTAAAAATTTTTTTTTCTGTTTTTAAAATCACATTAGATGATGAGCACAAAGCACTGTGAGATTTTTATTGTTTATTCAAGAATAAAAATTATCCTGAGCCGATCACAACAGAAAGGTCATTCAGGGTCCCAGGATCTGTCTGCCTGGTGCTCAGAAGAGGATTCAGTGTATAGGTTTTCACAAAGGCCAGAGATTATGCTAGACAGGGACTGAAACTTACACTAGGTGTTCAGACTGGTCATAAAATTAAGTTTAAGGTTCTGTAATTATGCATTCAGTTTCCATAAACGATTCTTGTCAGGCAGATCTCAGCTGAGAATAGAAGAAGCAGCGTGTCAACAGAAGACCTGGATTTAAGAAGTGGTTCTTGGGTCAGTCTCTGCTTGCTATGACCTGGGGAAATCATCTAACTTCTGAGCAGAATGAAGGCTGTGCTCATAAAAGCGTAAACTGTAAAGGGATATTTGAAAATCCAATCACGCCAGTGCTGCTGCAGATGTGGTGAAACATAGTTTTTTTTAAATCCATTTTTGGAGGAAGTGTAAATTGGCACAGCCCATGTGGGTTGTGTGTTTAAAGTCTGTCTGACTTTACAGTGAATGTGCCGTTTTAGCTGGGAACTCCACTCCTAGAGCTGTACTTGATCTATGGGGGTCTACTTGCCACCCCTTCTTGACCCCACTCTCCTTGACACCTGTTTACCCAGTTTTCCTGTGATTAGGGAAGGCTATGTGATGTGTTCTGGCCCATGAGCTATAAAGGGGGAATCTAGGAGAGGCTTTTCCTTCCATGAATAAAGGGAGGGCCTATTCTCACTTCCCCAGCCATCCTGCTTCCTGTCTTTGGAGGCTGGTAGATGAAGATGCACTCACTGGACTGACAGCAGCCATCCTGCAACCATGAGAAAGGTTGAGAGACCTTCAGAGACACCAAACCAGAGCCTTGACTATTAGTTGTTGGCCCAGACTTGGAAATAATAGCTTTGGAAATCTTGATTTCTGTTACACAGGCTAATTAGGGCTTTTATTATTTAAGCTATTATTAGTTCTGTTACTGGCAGCAAAGACCTCTTAACTGATCTACCATCCCATACCTCTCTCTCTTTCTTTCTTTTTCACGCATACCTGCACACACACACACACACCATACTCTCGATCTATATATGAAGAAACATGTGGGGCCTAATGGTCCAGTAGATAGCCACTGTCCCATGTAGCTACTGAGTGCTTGAAATGTGATCAGTTTGAATTGAGATATTCTGCAAGTATAAAACATACACTGGGTTTTGAAGACCCAGTACCAGCAAAGAATGCAAAACATCTCACTATAATTTTATATTGACTGCATGATAAAATTATAATATTGGGGATATAATGGATTATACCAAATATACTATTAATTTCACTTTTACTTTTAAAAAATGTGGCTATTTAATATCATGTAGCCCTTTATGGCTAACATTATATCCTCTAGGGCAGCATGCTTTCAGAAGGAGACATAATGAACTTATCATAGTGGTGACCCCTAGAGGTGAAAGTGAAAGATGGGCTTGCTATGGAGGGTTTTCTTCCTACATATATTTCTTGAATTTTCTACAATGAGCAATACTTTGCAGGTTACTTCTGTGAGTTTTAGGAATATAGGACATGATAAAAACAAATGAATTAACACTTTTGATCATGCTTTGTCAGTTGTGAAGTCATGTATATGCAAGCTGAAAGACTTTCAAGCTGATAATCACCTGTTTTGGAACATTACTTGTGCTTGAATATAGGTACCAGGCATTTTAAATCTCTATAACTTGAAATGTTAGATAATATGGTGATGAAACAGAATGTATCTGCTTTTTATCAGAAAACTTTATATGTAAAGTGAGCTTGCTTTTGAATAATTGGGGACATTTTTATGAAATCAATATAAAAAATGTAAAAGATGGCATAAAGAAGTTAAGGTGCTTTGGGGTTAGCTCGTATGTATCTAGTAAAATTGATGATCTGTTTTCACTGGTGGAACTCATCCTGGTTCTTGCCTTTATGTGATGCCTTGGGAGCTTTATTTTTTTCCAAAACCTCCGAGTCATTGAATTTCAGATTCAACATTGATTTATTCTTTTTGAGAGTTTGCCAAATTGAAAGATAAATTGCTCAGCCTTAAGTGATTAAGGAAGAATAATGGTTTGTTTCTAGTCAACTCTGTGTTTAGTCCTTTAATTATTATTTTTTTTAATTAAAAAGTTAGCACACGATTCTCAATCTGCTCATGGAGCTAGAGGAGAAAGTAACATCTAGGATTCTGGAAACCAGTGGTGGACAGCCCCCTGGCTGGCTGGGAGAAGAGAGGAGGGCCTGTGGGCAGCCTGGCTGCTGATTGCTGGGTACCACCAAAGCTCTGGTAATTGACTTTGGGTGTATACAGTGGAGATTTTGAGTGTTTTCCTGGTTTCTCACAATTCAAGTAGAGATATAAATGGTTGGGGGATTTCTCTGGTGGTCCAGTGGTTAAGACTGCACTTCCAACACAGGAGACACGGATTTGATCCCTGGTTGGGAAAAAGCAAGAGAGTTCCAGAAAAACATCTATTTCTGCTTTATTGACTATGCCAAAGCCTTTGACTGTGTGGATCACAATAAACTGTGGGAAATTCTGAAAGAGATGGGAATACCAGACCACCTGGTCTGTCTCTTGAGAAATTTGTATGCAGGTCAGGAAGCAACAGTTAGAACTGGACATGGAACAACAGACTGGTTCCAAATAGGAAAAGGAGTACATCAAAGCTGTATATTGTCACCCTGATTATTTAACTTATATGCAGAGTACATCATGAGAAACTCTGGACTGGAAGAAACACAAGCTGGAATCAAGATTGCTGGGAGAAATATCAATAACCTCAGATATGCAGATGACACCACCCTTATGGCAGAAAGTGAAGAGGAACTAAAAATTCTCTTGATGAAAGTGAAAGAGGAGAGTGAAAAAGTTGGCTTAAAGCTCAACATTCAGAAAACTAAGATCATGGCATCTGGTCCCATCACTTCATGGGAAATAGATGGGGAAACAGTGGAAACAGTGTCAGACTTTATTTTTTGGGGCTCCAAAATCACCGCAGATGGTGACTGCAGCCATGAAATTAAAAGACACTTACTCCTTGGAAGGAAAGTTATGTCCAACCTCGATAGCATATTCAAAAGCAGAGACATTACTTTGCCAACAAAGGTTCATCTAGTCAAGGCTATGGTTTTTCCCGTGGTCATGTATGGATGTGATAGTTAGACTGTGAAGAAGGCTAAGCGTCGAAGAATTGATGCTTTTGAACTGTGGTGTTGGAGAAGACTCTTGAGAGTCCCTTGGACTGCAAGGAGATCCAACCAGTCCATTCTGAAGGAGATGAGCCCTGGGATTTCTTTGGAAGAAATGACGCTAAAGCTGAAACTCCAGTACTTTGGCCACCTCATGTGAAGAGTTGACTCATTGGAAAAGACTCTGATGCTGGGAGGGATTGGGGGCAAGAGGAGAAGGGGACGACAGAGGATGAGATGGCTGGATGGCATCACTGACTCGATGGACGTGAGTCTGGGTGAACTCTGGGAGTTGGTGATGGACAGGGAGGCCTGGTATGCTACGATTCATGGGGTCACAGAGTCGGACACAACTGAGTGACTGAATTGAACTGAACTGGGGAACCAAGATCCCGTAAGCCATACGGCATGCCAAAAAAAAAAAAAGATAAGAATCATTCATTGTTTACTACAGCTCAGTCACAGGCAAGCTGGATGATAGTGATACCCGCTTTGGACCTCATCTTCCAGGCCATTAAAACATAATCTCAAAAATGGTTTCCAGCTTTGAATTGGCCTTTCCTACTCTCCTCTTTCTTCCCCTCTATATCACCCTCTTTCTCCAAATGTAATTAGTAAAACATGTGCTTTTTCTGACATTTAAAGCCAGTTAATTGTCTACATTAGAGATGTCCTCACTACTAAAATATATACATTATGTATATTAAGTGAAAATCCCTCAGTTGTGTCTGACTCTGTGACCCCATGGACTACACAGTCTATAGAATTCTCCAGGACAGAATACTGGAGTGGGTAGCTGTTTCCTTCTCCAGGGGATGTTCCGAACCCAGGGATCGGACCCAGGTTTCCCACGTTGCAGGAGGATTCTTTACCAGCTGATCCACAATGGAAGCCCTGATAGCTCAGTTGGTAGAGTCCACCTGCAACGCAGGAGACCCTGGTTTGATTCCTGGGTCAGGAAGATCCACTGGAGAAGGGAAAGGCTACCCCCTCCAGTATTCTGATCTGGAGAACTCTATGTATAGTCCATGGGATCGCAAAGAGTTGGACATGAATGAGTGACTTTCACTTTTCTCTTTTAATGTATATTAATTTGTATGAACTATTTATTTAGTTACACATACTCTATATTTACATTATATGTTAAGTCATAGACTAACATTTAAATTATATATAAGTATGTACAATACAAAATATTATTATATCTTTTATTACATTTTAATAATATGATTTGTCAAATATGTAATAATATAAATTATATATAAATATAAGCAAAATATAAACATTTACCTTAAAAATATATTGTGTATAAAAGCATATATTATATATAATTACATATAATCATATACTATATGTAAATATATGCATATGTTTACTAAAAAAACACACATGAGGAAGAAACTTAATTGTGGAAAACATGCACAAACTCCCAGGCTCCAAAAATTTCTCTGGGAGAAGTCAAAGAAAAAACTATGAAATTAATTATATTTCTAAATATGCAATAAAACCTAAGTTTTAAAATGCTTTATAACTGTTGTTTGGAAACTGAATTTTAGGGACTGGATGGTCAGCTTAAATTCCCTTTAGCCTGCTTTGTTTTTCCGTTTCCCCAGCATCTCTAAACTAGAACTCCTTGAAGGATGAAGGAAGAATTCTTTGCTAGCATTCATTCCACTATAAACTAGAATTTCATTACAATTGTTCTAGGTGTATAGCCAGGACCCAACAAACAGACTATTAACAAATCTCTTCTCAACAAGGGCATGGCGTGTGTGTATAAAAGAATGATTTACTTGGACTTACTGAGGCGGCAGTAAATAAATTTGGAAGCGCTGAATTGTATTAGAAAAATATGACTGAGCATTTAAAGCTTTTTCTCAGTAAAATAAATGGTATGTTTACTGACAATTTCTTTCCCATGCATTTATATGGAAAAAGTGATTTACCAAAAACTGGTAATAGAAACCAGCAAATACCTTAATTTGTATTATTATCCCAGAAAATATCAAATTCAGGGAAGCAGAAATGGCACTGGTGGAGACCAGTGGTAGCAGCTGCTCCAGGACTCCACGGAGCATGGTCTGCTTGAGGGACGCTGGTTGCCATGGCAGCAGCAATGCCGGTGAGCTGCCTGCAGCCTCAGACAGCTGGTTTTGCCCCAGGGAAGGGGCGCAGAGCATGGGTCTTCCTTGGGTGTTTGGCAGGTGGAGGTTGGGGGCAGAGGACCTAGCTTCCCATTAATCTTTGGAGGATATATATTGCATTCAAGTTGGTCCCTTCCTCCAAGGAGCTCACAGTCAGGCTGAGATGCCCTAACACAGGTATATTATCCTGTAATGTAAGGATGTCATGTGTCCAGAGGAAGCACATATGATGAAGGCTGGGGCGGTCAAGGAAGCCATCTCAGAAGGAGGTAGGATTTAAATTAGATTCTGAGGAATACATGAAACTGAAGTGGCCCCCCTGATCACATTGTAGGTGTGGATTTTTAAGTCAGCCTGTTTGCATTGTGTTATTCCAAAATCTTCAAAGTTTGGTGCTGGGTCTAGAACTTATCCAGTCTGACTTCATGTAGAGCTGAGGAAACAGGAGAAGAAGAGGAATGACCAGAGGGTGCCGGTGCCCAGAGGAGCAAGACTGCAGCGGGACAAGGCTCAAGGGAGCCCAAAGGAAGGCCCCGGGGCCGGGATTAAGATTAAGGTTAGGGTCCTCAAATCCCTGGTGGTTCCCAGAGTAAAGAATCTGCCTGCAGTGCAAGAGGCCAGGGTTTAATCCTAGGCGTGGGAAGATCCCCTGGAGAAGGAAATGGCAGCACCCTCCAGTAATCTTGCCTGGAGAATCCCACAGACAGAGGAACCTGGCAGGCTTCTGTCCATGGGGTCACAAAGGGTCAGCCACAACTGAGTGAGTTTCACTTCACTTTAAGGTTAGGTTAAGTCACTTCAGTCGTGTCCGACTCTGTGCGACCCCATAGACGGCAGCCCACCAGGCTCCCCTGTCCCTGGGATTCTCCAGGCAAGAACACTGGAGTGGGTTGCCATTTCCTTCTCCAATGCAGGAAAGTGAAAAGTGAAAGTGAAATCACTCAGTCGTGTCCGACTCTTTGCGACCCCGTGGACTGCAGCCTACCAGGCTCCTCTGTCCATGGGATTTTCCAGGCAAGAGTAACCAAAAGGTCTTTATAATTTGGCAGCAACTGAAAGCTACTACACGTTTTAGAGAGTAGTTTTTTAAAAGTTGAGAAAATAGAGGCAGGGGTCTCTTGAATAATCTGGATGCAGAATCACTTCACTTTAGGGATAGGATTAAGGGCAGGGCAGGGCAGGCAGCTTCATGACCTCCAGGGCAACTGCAGGAAGCTGTTTCCTTCTGGCAGACGGGAGCCCTCCCTACATAGGTCCAGCGCCTCTCAGGTGAAAGTAATCACTGGTCATAGTGTCCCAGAAAAGGGGGTCCCCCACCTCCACCATCCTTCCATTAGGCAGCAAATCTGACATTTGTAAAACAGTAACAAGGCCATGTATTTGATGACTCTGAGGGACAGATTTTTCTTGCTATCACAAACCATATTCCATACCTGACTGCTTTTTTGTTTAAACAGTTTTAGAAAAGTTGGAAGTACAGAGAATGCCCATGTTCCCCACACTCTCTTTCCTATTAACATCTCACATTAGTTTGGTACATTTCTCACAACTAAGCATTTTTATTAACTGACAATAATAATCTGCCCTTGTACACACACATATTTGTTCGTGTGTGCTCAGTCATGTCTGACTTTTTGTGACCCCGAAGACTTTAGCCCACCAGGCTCCTCTGTTCATGGGATTCTCCAGGCAAGAATACTAGAATGGGTTGCCATTGCTTCCTACAGGAAATCATCCTTACCCAGGGATCGAACCCGAGTCTCTTGTGTCTCCTGTGTTGGCAGGCGGATCCTTTACCACTGTGCCACCTGGGAAGTTAATTGAATTTTCTTAGATTTTACCTAATGTCCTTTTTCTGTCCCATAATCCCATCTAGAATTCCACATTTTATATTTTTTTGTCTTCATGTTTCCTTATTCTTTCTTGGCTATGACAATTTATAAACTTTTCTTACTTTTGATTCTTTGACAGTTTTGAAGGCTATTGTTTTTCAAAGGAAATCTAACCTACCTTCTGACTGAGAAGATGAATGTCAACTGGCCATTTGTTGTTCTAAGTGCGTCTCATCATGTACTTGACCTCTGATCTTGTGATTGATTGCCTTGGTGGCCTTGATTTTTCACCCCTCACTGTAAATACAATATATTTCCCCACTTCTTGACTTTGGGTTTGATCATCGAAGGCAAGTGGGCAGATGTGACAGGGGACCAAACTGAGCTGCAGCTTCAAGGGGACCCGGACTCCTCTGCTTTGGTCATTGTCACTGGGAGCGTGTGTCCAGGATTGTCCACTGCTGGCAGGAGCGGTGCCACCTTCATCAGAGACTGGCTTAGACCAGCTTACCCCACCCAGCTCACAGATGAATGGACTATATTCACCAATTGTTATTTTTAGCCTCTGGGCTTTGGGGAGATTTGTTATGCAGCAGTCGTTGGGGAAGGAAATGGCAACCCACTCCAGTGTTCTTGCCTTGAGAATCCCAGGGACAGGGGAGCCTGGTGGGCTGCTGTCCGTCTATGGGGTCACACAGAGTCGGACACGACTGAAGTGACTTGGCAGCGGCAGCAGAAGTCGTTAACTGATACATGCCCTGAAGCGGAATACACTTATGATGTAAAAAACTTCTTATAAGGTTAGTTAAAACAATTTAAGAGTATATAATCAAGAGGGACTGGAGAAGGCAATGGCAGCCCACTCCAGCACTCTCACCTGGAAAATCCCATGGACGGAGGAGCCTGGTAGGCTGCAGTCCATGGAGTCGCTAAGAGTCGGACACGACTGAGCGACTTCACTTTCATTTTTCACTTTCATGCATTGGAGAAGGGAATGGCAAACCACTCCAGTGTTCTTGCTTGGAGAATCCCAGGGACAGGGGAGCCTGGTGGGCTGCCGTCTCTGGGGTCGCACAGAGTCAGACACGACAGAAGCGACTTAGCAGCAGCAGCAATCAGGAGGGCTACAGGTTTCATTGGATTATTTTAGTGTCTGTCACAAGAGGACAGGTATGTCACTGAAAATCTGAACTGCCTCGGGACTTCCCTGGTGGTCCAGTGGCTGACTCCACGCTCCCAAGGCAGGGTGCCTGGGGTTCGATCCTGGGTCAGGGAACTAGATCCCACATGCTGCAACTAAGAGTTCACATGCTTCAACTAAATATCCCTCATGCCACAGTGAAGACTGAATATCCCACATGTAGCAGTTCAGACCTGGCACAGCCAAATAAACTACAGAGATGAAAGAACAAATAAATTAGTAACCATTTTTTGAAAAATTACCAGTGGCTTAAAAAAAAAAAAAGGAGCAAAATCTGAGCTGCCTCACCTCCAAGCCCAAAGGGCAATGCTTTCAGCTACTGACAAGCTGTGATTTGAGTAGAATCTAAACTGAACTGTTGAAGAATGTGCTCGTGCATTTCTTCAGCAGCTGTCTAGTTGATGCCTAATATGTGCTGGGACTTCTGCTTGGCATTGATCACAGGAGGTGAGCCAAGGTGATGGACACGTCCCCGGTCCCCCAGGAGCTGACCTCAAGGAAGGGCTGAGTATGGATGCAAGGACAAGGGTTGTGGTTCTCAGAGGACAGCTGTTGCGCCTACATTTGTGGGGGATCTGACCTGTTTGCAGTCTCAGGAAAAGCTTCCCAGAGAGGAAGGCTGACCTGAATTCTGAAGCAATGGGCATTGACGGGACAGAAGAGGGGAACAGAGAATATCACTTTTTATGGCAGAAGGAGGTGTGGGCTGGACTTCAGGGCAAGGAGGGGTCTGGGGGATAGGAGGGCACTGGCACTGGATCACCCACTATCTGAGCACAAGCTGCCTATTTGGGGTGTCTCCACTCCTGCTGTGGGCTTCCCAGGTAATGATAGTGATAAAGAACCCACCTGCCAGCGCAGGAGAAATAAGAGACCTGGGTTCAATCCCTGGCTCTGAGGATCCCCTGGAGGAAGGCGTGGCAACCCACTCCAGTATTCTTGCCTGGAGAATCCCACGGACAGAGGAGCCTGGTGGGCTATAGTCCATAAGGTTGCAAAGAGTTGGACATGACTGAGCGACTGACACACACTGTCACTGCCCATGCCCCTGGAGCAGGGAGAATGATGTGTACATGGCACCATGCTTGCATGCAGGCCTAAAGCTCTTTCACAGGCCATAACTCGAGCACGGGCCAAGAAGGCACGTGCTGGATGGGGACTTTCCCATGGGGGCTGCTGATAGCCAAGCATTCAGTTGTTGGGGGGAGGGGGTGTCTGGCCGCAGAATCTGGCCCCAGGAGAATGATCAGGACCAAGGTGGCCACAGGGTCCCCAGGGGTGTCCTACATGATGCTCCTTTCAGCAGCGCCTTGGCTGCTTAGCTCTGAACAAGCCTGGTCCCCTGCCTTCGAGCTGATTCTGTACGGGAAGCCCTTCTAATAAATGACTTTTCTGCTTTAGTTACTCAGGGTCTATTTCTGTTGCTAAAGGTGAGAACCCTGATAAGGACTGGGTCATGCTGGGTCTTCAAGGTCAGCCTGAGGAATGTGCCTTTAGCCTAAGAGAACTAGAGGTCCACAGAGGTACTGGAGCAGGAGTTAGAGCTTCAAGTCTCTAATTCACATCCTAATGTAGCTGTGGTCCCAGATGGGACCCAAGGTGTAAGGGGCCTTCCTTCCCTGGCTCTGGCCTGCAGCTCCATTGAGAGAGAGACCCTGGCTATAACAGTACTACTCAGCTATGGGTTGGGCACCTGTATGGGCCCCTCCTCCTCCCAAGTGAGCAACTGTCAACCAGAAACCAGTTCATAGTTCTGCTCTACCATTGATAGGGGCCATTGAATGCCCCTTCCCCCTCTCTCTATTGTATATAAAGTGAGAAAGTGAAAGTGTTAGTTGCTCAGTCCTCTGTCTATGGGATTCTCCAGGCAAGAATACTGGAGCGGTTTACCATTCCCTTTTCCAGGAGATCTTCCTAACCCAGGGATCAAGCCTGGTTCTCCTGAATTGCAGGCAGATTCTTTACGGTCTGAGCCACCAGGGAAGCCCTGAATCCTGAGATGAGATGGTTCTTGGAGACGCCAATCTGTCATCTCCTTGGTCTGCCGGCCTTCTGATTAAAGTCATCATTCCTTGCTCCAACAACTTGTCTCCTGATTTATTGGCCTATTGCATGCTGAGCAGAACGAGCTTGGGCTTGATAACATGAAAACAAGGAGTTGAGTGCAAACAGCTAATTTGGGAGGTGATCCTGTAAGCACCAGTAGCTGAGGGATGGCAGCCATAAAGAGGGAATCATCAAGCCAGTTACCTCCATGGGTAACTAGGGGTCAGTCCTACTGGGAGCTGTGGGAACAGGGTTATTCTGCTTGAGGGAGGACAGTGCTGGGGAATTTATCCACCAACTCCATGGGTCATTGGTTAAGAGCTGCTTTAGGAAAACAGGGTTACTCACTGCCCAGAGCCTCCTGTCTGCCCTGAACAAAGGCCAAATGGGCTCCAGGGCCCTGGGAACCCACTCAGGTGATGAGTTGCAGGTACTGGCAGTTGGAAGTTTCAGAGTCTCTGCACTCACAAAAGGTCAGGGCTGAAGAGGTGTTGGGGTTGGGGTGGGGGAGGGCAGGAGACACAAGAGTATTCTCTCTTTCTGGTCCTTATATCCTGTGAACAGTCGATGCTAACCTAGCCTGGAGGATGTAGGGAAAAAACCCATGAGCATCCAGTGCTGTTTTCCTGCCCCATGAAACCAACCATCTGATAAAAGGTACAGCAAAGCCCCAGTACTTTCTATTTACTCCATATTTATAATTATTTCTGCTTTAAAGTTCAACATAGATGAGAACTTGGTTTTGAGGTCCAGTTGACTGAAGCTAGGATTCTTGGTCACCTTCATAGCTATGTCATCTTAACCTTCTTCTTTGGAAGTGCCCACGTCTAGAAAAGACTCTGAACCTGCTGTATGAGTTTGCGAGGGCTGCCATAGCAAAGTACCACAGCCCGGGTGGCTTAGACAGCAGGAAATTATTTTCTTACAGTTCTGGAGGCTAGAGTCCAAGGTCAAGTTGTGGCAGGTTTGGTTTCTTCTGAAGCTTCTCTCGTTGGCTTGTGGATGGCTGTCTTCCCCTTTGTCTTCATGTGGACTTCCCTGTTGTGTGTGTCTGTGTTCCAGTATTCTCTTCTTGTGAGGACATCAGTCAAATGGGATGAAGGCCCACCCATATGACCTCGCCTACCCTCTCGATGTCTTATTCAAAGGTGTCCCCACCTCCAAATACGGTCTCATCCTGAGACACTAGGGGTGAGGAGGAGACTCAGGGAAAAGGGAAAAAACAGCCTGCTTGTTGCAATTCCCATAAGAATTTTCCCCTTAGTGTGCTTACTAACCTGAAGTAAATAATAATAAATCGTAAATTTTGCCCAATTCCAACAAATCCTTTCTCTTGCAAGATCCTCTTCAAAGTCACCAGCTCAGCTCTAAAACCATTCTTTCTCAAGACTGAGTTCTTCCTTACTGCAGCAAGTCTAATGGGTGTTCCTTTGCTGATCAATAGCTTTCTCGGGTTCTTTGGGACATCAACAGGATCAAATAAAATGATAAATGAAGACTCCGTCCTAATATTTGGCACTTCGAGATGTTCAATAAATGTTATTTTTTTTTCTCCTAGTGCAATCTCATCACAACAGAACGGGATTTTCAAAGCTTGGAAAAATAATTTATATTTTCTTCTTTTGTCATGTCCAATTGACAAAATAATCTCACTTTGAAAACTTTTCATCTCTCTGTTTCATGTGAACTGTGAACTTCCTAATGTTCAAGCTGGTTTTAGAAAAGGCAGAGGAACCAGAGATCAAATTGCCAACATCCGCTGGATCATGGGAAAAGCAAGAGAGTTCCAGAAAAACATCTATTTCTGCTTTATTGACTATGCCAAAGCCTTTGACTGTGTGGATCACAATAAACTGTGGAAAATTCTGAAAGAGATGGGAATATCAGACCACCTGATCTGCCTCTTGAGAAATTTGTATGCAGGTCAGGAAGCAACAGTTAGAACTGGACATGGAACAACAGACTGGTTCCAAATAGGAAAAGGAGTACGTCAAGGCTGTATATTATCACCCAGCTTATTTAACTTACATGTAGAGTACACCATGAGAAACGCTGGGCTGGAAGAAACACAAGCTGGAATCAAGATTGCTGGGAGAAATATCAATAACCTCAGATATGCAGATGACACCACCCTTATGGCAGAAAGTGAAGAGGAACTAAAAAGCCTCTTGATGAAGGTGAAAGTGGAGAGTGAAAAAGTTGGCTTAAAGCTCAACATTCAGAAAACGAAGATCATGGCAACTGGTCCCATCACTTCATGGCAAATAGATGGGGAAACAGTGGAAACAGTGTCAGACTTTATTTTTCTGGGCTCCAAAATCACTGCAGATGGTGACTGCAGCCATGAAATTAAAAGACGCTTACTCCTTGGAAGGAAAGTTGTGACCAACCTAGGTAGCATATTCAAAACCAGAGACATTACTTTGCCAACAAAGGTTCGTCTAGTCAAGGCTATGGTTTTTCCTGTGGTCATGTATGGATGTGAGAGTTGGACTGTGAAGAAGGCTGAGCGTCAAAGAATTGATGCTTTTGAACTGTGGTGCTGGAGAAGACTCTTGAGAGTCCCTTGGACTGCAAGGAGAACCAACCAGTCCGTTCTAAAGGAGATCAGCCCTGGGATTTCTTTGGAAGGAATGATGCTAAAGCTGAAACTCCAGTACTTTGGCCACCTCATGTGAAGAGTTGACTCATTGGAAAAGACTCTGATGCTGGGAGGGATTGGGGGCAAGAGGAGAAGGGGACGACAGAGGATGAGATGGTTGGATGGCATCACTGACTCGATGGGCATGAGTCTGAGTGAACTCCAGAAGTTGGTGACGGACAGGGACACCTGGTGTGCTGTGATTCATGGGGTCGCAAAGAGTCGGACACGACTGAGCGACTGATCTGATCTGATCTGATGCCTAATACAAATCAGCAGTTTCCAAATTATTTCCAACTCTTTCTTGTAATCTTCAGAATGTCAGACTCAATTAGAGCTTATTCAAAGTTTTTTTTTTTTTTTCCCAGCGTGTAATACAATTCCATCAAATGTGGCAGTTGCTGGGAATTTTGCACACTTCAGCAGTTGAGTGTGAATTATGGGACCAACTTCTGTTATGTAAATTACAGTAAAATAGAGAATAATTTCTCTGTGTAAAATCAGAACATAGCATGCTTTATATTGCAAGTAATACCTACCATTATCTGATTTTATTAGAGTTCTTTTTATGACCGCCTTACGTTTTACTAGCTCTATATTTCCCCTGGAATCTTCGTTGATTTTTCTTTTTTTTGCATATAGTGAAACTTCAATATGAATTGATGGAATAGAATAGAATTTAGTCTTTAGCAATGAGGAGAGTCTTAGAGAGTAAAGCAGGAGGAGGGTGAGCTGGTTCAAATATGTCTTTTCTTTTAGTCCTTAACCACCATTTTGTGCAGGCAGAATTGCTCTTCTCTTTTAACAGATGAGAAAACTGAAGCTTTGGAGAGGGTAACCTGGCCCAGGTCATCGGCTAGGCAAATGACTAGGACAGAATGAAATGCAGGTCTACTATTGTTTTCTAATAGAAAGCAGTGAAAAGAAATCTTTGCTTTCCTGTTGAGTGATTTAGGTAGATCAAGTTGAAAGCCAACCAAGCATGTATTTAAGGCAGTCAGGCATTCTTAGTTCACATAAAAACAATGATGTTGACAACAAAATAGACGGAACCAATTAACCAACCACCATAAACCGCTGTCAATTCCAAGAGGGAAAAAAATAAAAATAACCCGAATGGTTGTTGTAAGAGTCAGCTCATTTTAATACTGTTTTGTTTTCCTGCACTTCCCTAGGTTTTAGTCCCAGCTTTCATACAGTTAAGTTCCTCCTGCCTTTCTGGTTAGTTCGCCCAGGACGGTTGAGGCAGAGGACTTGAGGCTTGCCCACCGCCTTCTGCTCTCTCCTCTGCAGTAGGGAGCTGCCTCTGTAAACAGTCTCCAGTGACTCACTACCTGAAGGCCTTTCTCAAATGCTAGTTTCCTGCCTCCAAAAGCCAAATGTGCTGGAGAATTCTTTCTACTGGAAACTCCAAATGCCATGGACTATAGGCTCCTATATCCATGGGATTCTCCAGGCAAGAGCTGGTTGCCGTGCCCTCCTCCAGGGGATCTTCCGAACCCAGGACTCGAAGCTGAGTCCCTTGCATCTCCTGCATTGGCAGGTGGGTTCTTTACCACGAGCACCACCTGGGAAGTCCAAATAGAGATGAGAGGTGAGGAACTGGATAGAAGAGCCCAGCTTCTGGACCATCTTGGTCCTTAGACCAGCAGCATCAGCTCTGGCCTGGGAACTGGTTACTGTTGCTACCTCAGGCTCTGTCTCCTGAATCAGAATTGGCATTTTAACAAGATTCCAGGTGATTCATATGCAAACAATTTGAGAAGCACTACCTTGTGAATCGAAAAGAATAAGAGGAAAACATGATACCTTGAGCTTTCAGTTGGTTTTCTCTTATTACATCTAACTATTCACCTGCTGACCTGAGCTCCATCTTTTCTTTCCTAAAATATTTTCCAGACTGTCTAGTCCTGATGAAATGGTTTTTCTTTTTTTTTTTTTAACCAGTAAAAACCATTTTAACTTATTCTACACACTAAATCAACTACTGTCTCAGTGATTCCAGATGCTTTCCCATGTCTTCATAACAAGTGGATTATCAAGTTCATCATGTGATCTTAGGCGTAAAGGTGATCTATATGAATTTAAGTTGCCTTATCTGTCAAAGGAAGGGTTTAGACTCAGAGACACCTAAGATCCTTTCTGTACCATGACTGCATGATTCTAAGTCCCCTAATTTCAGTCTGATAGAAACAGATAAAAATATTTCCAAGAATACTTTCACGGTCGATTGTCAGAGTGACGGTCCCAATTCATCCCTCTCTATAAACACAGCACTGAGTGTTTCCTGCCTGCCTGACCCTGATCATGGGCATGGCTGCGCAACAGGTTTTGGTCAGTGGGGTACAACAAATATCCCACAAGCGAGGTTTGAAAAGTGCTTGTATCCTGGGGTTTGCACTCAGGAGCCGTGTGGCCAGCAACCCGTGAACAAACTCAGCTAGCCTCTTGGAGGTGCAGGGCCCAGTCACCTTCACCAGCTCAGCTAACAGCTAGCATTAAATACCAGACATGTGAGTGAAGCCTTCTAAAACAGATCAGCTCCCAGCCATGCCCCCATCTGATGGCACCCTCTTGAGTAACCCCAGTCCAGGGGAGCACATCTGCACAGCTGAACCATCCCAGGTTGCCAGATAATCAGGAGGTTATAAAAGCTGGTTGTTAGGACTTCCCTGGCAGTCCAGTGGTTAAGACTCCCCCTTCCAAAGCAGGGGGTGCAGGTTTGATCCCTGGTTGGGGAGCTAAGAACCCACATGCCTCCTGGCCAAAACAACCCAAAACATAAAATAGAAGCAATATTGCAACAAATTTAACACAGACATTAAAAAGGGCCACATCAAAAAAAAACAAAAAACCTTGAATAAAAAAGCTGGTTGTAAGCTACTGCACCTTGATGGTTGGTTACACAGCAAAAGACGGTTTGGTATGGCTTCTTCATCTTGAATTCTCTATTACAACTTCTTCAATGGGGTTGAAAGTTATTTACAATGGAGATAAAATATGTCATTTTTATCATTAGAAATTAGTGCCCTGCCCCTTACGACTGACCCTTTAACAGCCCACTCTAACGATGGATTCTTCCTTGACCATACTCTATTTAAATGAAAAAAGAAAACAGTTTTTTTTCCCCCTCACAGAGTTAGCAGCATGCTCCTTCCTCAAACACTGGTGCAGAAATAATGAGACGGGGATTTTCTCTTTTTTCCCTCCTTCCTTTTGATTGCAGCTGAATTGAATGATCCTGCACTGGGCCTTTCTGATTGTGTGTGTACTCTTCCCATGGGCTCCTCGTCTAAAGTGGCAGCTGTATTTCTCTCTGTCTCTCTGAAGAGATGACAATAGAAGTAAATTGTGGCCCTGCAGCTTATTCAGAGCTCTGAAAGCAGAGGCGGGCTTCAGAGAAAGCCAGCAGAACTCTGACATTTGTAGGCATCCCTGCAGAGGTGGCTGTTGGGTGGAATGCCCCATAGAGATGAAAGACCACCAGCCCAAAGTGGTTTGGGGCTATAATGTTTAGAAAATGACAAGCGTACTCATTGTTTCCTGACTTAAGTCAAAACAAAGCAAACGAAAACAACTCCCACGCTGCAATCATAGCTACTTGACATCACCCGGCTCATATACAATGCAGAATGCATTTTGCCTTTGAAACAGGGGCTGGTAATGTTGTTTTCTGTCTATATGGGACCTGGGCAAAGGAAAAACATGATGACAAACACATCAACTTCAATGCATTTTGAATCTCAAACGCCTACTATTCATTATGGTCCAGGCTCATCCCTCGTCTCTGCAGAGGCAGGCATGAAGCCACATCCCTGCAGAAACTCTAAATGGCAAATAACAGACCAGAGTGCCATTCTGAGGACTGTGTTTTTAAGTTTCCACGTGGTGGATGGAAGTGGAACTGGACGTGTTCTGGGTCCTCAGCTCTCTTCGGCATTTGGAACTACGTTCCTTCTGGGAACTCACTGTCTGCCAGTAAGTCAGGAGGTAACCTGAATGGCAGCTCTTAAGACATATCCTAAGTCGCATCCAAGAGGCTCTCCAGTGGCCCAGTGGGTAAAGAATCCACCCAGGTTCAATTCCTGGGTCAGGAAACTCCCCTGGAGGAAGAAATGGCAACCCACTCCTGTATTCTTGTCTGGAAAATTCGATGGACAGAGGAACCTGGAGGGCTACAGTCCATGCGGTTGCAAAAGAGTTGGACACAACTGAGCAATTGGGCACGCAAGTTGTATCCGAAGCCCAGAACGGATGCCAGAGAAGTCTGGCACATCAAAACAAATTCGAGTGACATGTCATGCTTTAAAGGACTGTCTGTAAAATAGAATCAGGCAAACATTTTTTTCCGCTTCTGATTTATACCCTTCCTCTTTGTCATGGGCTGTCCTCCAGCTCTTTAGTTATTATTCATCTTCCCAGCCATGCCCTAATTGTCCTTCCTGCATCTTGATAATTTTTTTTTAAACATTCACTTTCTTTGTTACTTCCCAATATTTCATGTAGTCTATATGTTCTTAAAAAATAAAAACCTCTTTCCATGTCTCTTTTACTTAAGGGTAATATTTTTATTATTATTTCTATTTTTGAATTACTTATTTCTCTTCTTTCAAAAATTGGCTGCCCATTGAATGCACAAATGAATAAAGAACAATGAACAGAAATGTCTCAAGAGGATGTTGGAGGGAACGGTGGGGATTATGTTGAGGTGGAGAGGAACAGATGGCAGCTGCTAGTGAAAGAAAAACACCTCTAATAAATGAATATTTAGTTACCCATTTTCTGAGCTCAAGTTTGCCAATAGGGGCATGAATGCACACAGTCAGAATCAGCCAGGCAACACAGCAGGAAACTACGAGAAATGATGCCCAGAAATGTCAGAGAAAGACATTCAAAGGAACGGATGGAGCTTCTGAAGAATTCACGTGACCACTGGACCCTGATGCACAGAACCAGCAAGGATGCTCCAGGGAGGAAAGTTTGATGGGGCAAAAGTTATTAATGTGTAAATATTAACATTTCTCCATTTATGTGCTCACCATATTCTTCTGAGGATCAGTCAAGTCAGCTCCCAAGCTCTGCATTATTACAGAGACTTTGGGAACTGAGAGAAAAATTAATGCCTGTGGAGAGCCTAAGTGATTTACCTGAGAGCTGGCTGGAGAAAGAGTTTGTTGAGAGAGGGAAAAAAAAGCCTTTGGGGTATGGTGTTCAGGGTGCTGGGGGGCATCAGGGCAAGGGGAGAGGATGTGACACCCTCGACAAAGTGGAGGAAAGTAGAGAGGAGAGAAAAGCAGACTGTGGAAATGCTCCCACTGACATTCTTCGTGAGACATCAGGAAAGACTGGAAAGAATCTAAATTGGATTGGGCATGCAGTGCTGGCTGAGACTGGACTGTGTGGAGCCTGAGAGCTACTTATGTAACAGAAAACCTCCTGGCTCCACTCTTAGAGCCCAGCTGTCACATGGCACACTGCACATCACACATCATAATATCAGAAACATAGAGACAACGGAGGGCTGCTCTTCCTTGAATGGTCAGTGTAGGTTCACACTATCTTAAGACCCCCTTTCTCCCACACGGATGCAGGTTTTCTATCACCCTAGAGTCTGGGAAAGGATGCTATGTTGCCAGCCTCTAGACTCCCATGGAATCAGACCCTGACCTGGGGTTCCAGAGGAAGGAGCTTATTTGGAGGAAGTCAAGGCAACTCAGGGAGGGGAGTAAGGAAGGGCCAGGAAGGCAAGGAAAGCAGGGGAGGGTGTGTTTCCAAGTCTGGGATCTATAGAAAACTGTGCAAAGCCTTGCTGAACCGCTATTTCACCCCTATACACACTTGTACGGTGACTGAAACACAGAGGCTGATATATACAAACATACATGTTTATGTGTGTGCAGACATATCCATACATTCCCAATAATTTCAAAACCCTTGAATGACTTGGATACAGTACTTTGCCCTCCTGATGTTTTTTGCTTCCAACAGCTAACTATGGGTCAGGAACAGTTCAGCTGGAAGTGGGAATGGAAACGAGTGATGGTAGCAGAGAGCAGGCTGCAGGAATGGGAGCTAAGATGGGGATGGGAGACACAGGGGAAGGGGGAGGAAAGGTAGCTTGCCTACCATGGTGCCCAGTGTTTTGGGTGCTGTAGTGACCCTGTGAGGTCAGGGTTCCCACCTGGTTGCTGATAAACCAGCTGCGAGAGGATGGGATTTAGGGGTGACACTCAGGCAGCCAGACGTCAGAGGCTGAGTCCTTGAACCCCATGAGGCACCTGCTCCCAGGGAAAGAAGGCTAAGAAGTGGAGCCGGGCTGTTCAGCAAGAATGATGGAGCTGTTAACAGAGACCCAGTGAGAGCCCTGTGGTTAATCTTTAATTCCGGGAATGGACGTGGCTTTCGTGTCTAGAGAACCCCCAGCTACTTGCCTCTGCTGTGTCCGCAGGCCTGGGTTCATACTGGGGAGGTAACTGGCCATGACGTGAACCCACAGAACTGCAAGGCCATCAGGGGAGCGGGAGGCCCAACAAGAGGCCCTGAGGTCAGTTTACTTTCAGCAGCTCCCTGTCTGCCTTAATGCTTGGTTTTTCTTTTTCTCAATTATTCGCCAAATAGATGTCTAGGGTGTGCTGCGAGGAAGGCTAGCAGCACCGCCCTGGTTCTCTAGCCTGTTGGAGCCTGCAGTGCTGTGTCCGAAGCATGGATGGGGCAGCAAGGGTGGAGACACAGGGAAGGGAAGGAAAGGTAGCAGCATCACTGGGGTCTCACAGCACCTTTGCTTTGGCCACAGGGACATGAAGCCTGCCCCCCAGCGCTGCCGCCGAGGAGCAGCCCTGTCTGGAGGCATGAACCTGCTTCTCTAAGAGGGACCTGCCCGGCAGGGAGAAGGGTCAACTGTTAACCAAGTTCACAGCTCACTTAAGTAAATGACTTTGCTAAGACCAACCTTAATTGTGTTTTCCTAGGTTCTGAAAAGACTAATTTCCAGCTCTCTTCCTTCCTCCACTTCTCCAACTTAACTCCTTTCCTTGGCCCTTCCCACCTTCCCCTTCACATTCATAGATGATCACCATCACCGGCAGGATCAGGCCTCATTTTGAGAGGCTGGCAGTTGTATCAAGAACTACTCCTGGGGTACCCCCAGGTTTCAAGCTGGCGTTCCCAACTTGGGGGACACACAGAGAGCACCATGGAGACTTCTCAGGGAGCCTCACTAGAGTGGTCCCATTGCTTACTTTAGAAAGGATTTGAGAAGCTTTTCAGCATATAATACCTCTTGCTGTAAAGGAGTTCTTCCTTACATCTACTGTAAATCTCTCTTGCTGCAATTTAATAATCAGCATATCCCCAGAGAACAAATTTGCAAACATAAAAGAAACTCAGACACAGCAAACAAGAAAAGAGTCACATTTAGATCAGTAAATGTTTAAGAAACATCTGATAACATTAGTGGCAAAGGCAACGTGTGTGCATGCTCAGTTCGTATCCGACTCTTTGCGACCCCATGGACTGTAGCCCACCAGCCTCCTCTGTCCATGGAATTCTCCAGGCAAGAATACTGGAGTGAGTTGCCATTTCCTTCTCCAGGGGATCCTCCCAACCCTGGGATCGAACCCGCATCTCTGGCATTAGCAGGCAGATTCTTTACCCCTGCACCATCTAGGAAGCCCAAAGGCAACACAGGAAAATTTAATTCTTGAGACCAATGACTAGCATAGACTAGAGAACTGGAAGAGATTTAAAAAAAAAATCTAGAGTAAATCAATATCTTCTATTAGAGGAATTGTTTCAAAAATCATACAAAAAGCAAAAGCCATCATCTTTGAGTTTATCTGGTTTAGTGTGCAGTAAAAAAACAAGCCCACCTGTGCAGCCCAGCTAGAAACCCTCCTGTATTCCCCATAGGTCACACACATGAACTCGTTCCCTCCCCAAGGCAGTCACACCTGTGGCAGAGACTGAGCGCTGGAGAACAGGGACAAACACCCTGTTAGTCTACAGGGGCAGTGAACAGTCAGAACTGAAGTATTTCACTGCCTGTGGATGTGGAAACCTCTGCCCACTTGTGCTCTAAGTTTGAATCTCAATGTCCTGGCCTTGTTCTCAAACCCAGTTTTCCCTTGATATTTCAAAGTTGGTGCTCGATGGAACACAAAATCAAAAAGCTACGTAGATGGGACTTCCCTGGTGGTTCAGTCTGTGCTCCCAATGAAGGGGGCCCAGATTTGATCCCTAGTCGGAGAAGTAGATTCAACAAGGCGCAGCTAAGACCTGGTGCAGCCAAAGAAATAGTGTCTTTCTTTCTTTCTTTTTTAAAGCTACACAGGAAGGAAATTAAAGTGATTTGAAATCCTGGAAATTGCTAAGTGGGAGGTCTATCTATCTGGTGAGGTGCTGTTTTAAGACAATTTAAATGGCTACAATTGTTGGGTGTTTGGTCACCTGCATTTTGTTTGGAAACATATGTTAGAGCTCAAAGTCATTGGCCTTTCTGGGTGGGGTGGAAACACAGGTCTGTTTTCCCCGAGAGAAGCCCTCAATCTTTGGTAAAAACAAAAAGGAGTCACTCATCCATGCTCTCTTGGCTGAAAAATGGAGTTTTCAGCGTTTACTTTGTGCATGTGAGCTATTCATTGACCATCAGGTACACATGATTTGTGTCTCATTTATCTATTAGGAAATTTTAATGGCTTTGGGTCCTGGTTTCTCAACGGAACAAACACGCACCTTTTTATTTTCCAGTCTGTCAGCATCAACATTAATGTTGAACCACCATTAGCCACAGTTGACTTGCAGAGAGAGGCGTTGTAAATTACAGTCCACTGTTGGTTGGCTCAACCAGCAGTGACCCAGAAAGGGGCTACGAAGGCCTCCCCTCTCCAGGGGGAACAGAGGCTGTGGACGTGATGGGTGAGGGTGAGGGGCTGCCTTGCTCACCAGCCTCTCTTTGCCCTCCCCACAAAGACACCACTCTGAGGTCTAATGCTAACAGTCCCCCCACCTCTGGGCTTAGTGGTACCCGTGGTCTCCTTAGAAACAACAGAATGAGACCATTTGGGGTCCTCTCTGGTGATGAAGCAGTCGGGGTGGTAGGGGCAGGGTGGGCACAGCCCCAAAGAGATGAGGAATGGCTCACGAGAGCTCTTGAGCTGTTGCTATCGACCATGGACCATGTCATCTGAGGCTTCCGGTACTTGAGATGTTGCGGCCCCTACTGAGCTGTGCTCTGAGTGTGGAGTACCTGCTTATTCAGACTCAGGATGAAAAATGATAGCGTAAATATTTCATGAATATATTTGAAAAGATGGAGTGCATGGTGACATGGTTGTACTTCGGGTGTATTGGGTTAAATAAAACCTATTATTAAAATCACATCTTGTTTTGTCTCCCCTTTTAAAATGTGCCTGCTGGGAAGTTTAAGACCCCCTTTGTGGCTCCCTTTACTTTACTCGGGGACAGTGTTTGTTATACTGGTGAATTCGGGAAAATGCTTTGACTAGAGCAGGGGACCCAAATGCTCCTTTAGGAAATAAAGTTAGTACTTGTGGGAAGAGTCTGATGGGAGGGGGGAAAAGACCTGAATTTGGGACAAATAAATCTAACAGAGTCAGAGGCCCAGACACACAGTTGTACCTGCTCCATTCTCTAGTTGAGATGCAATTCTTCAGGGCAAGTTGATGGCCATTGCTGAGGCATTGCTATATTGGAATAGTCATAAGACTGCGCCTCCCCCGTCATAGTCTTGAAGAGAAACTGTTCTCGGGAAAGTGGAAAACCTCCTGGTCAGGGGTCAGGTCAGAGTTTTGTTGTTCTAGAGATGCTCTGGTTTTTCTATTCATTTTTGGCTTAATCCCTTAAACACTGTGTCTCATTTACTCATTCACTAAGTGTTAGTATTTGCCTTACTGACCTTATAAAACTGATCAAAGGAGTTCCTAGTTTTGGAAGTATTTTGGCAAGTAATAAATGGTTCTTAATGAGTGATGGTCCAGAAGGAGAGAGAATTTACTCCCTGATTAATTACGGGAAATCAGAAGTCCTCCATTTCCCTGCTTTGAGGTTTTTGTCACTCTGATTTCAGAATTTACGCTTGGCCAGAGGACTGGCCCAGTTGGAGAGCTGACATCTGAATTTGAAGTTCATAAAATCTAATCTCTAAAATGGAAAAAGGAGAGACGGCATTTCAATGTCAACTGCTTTGTTGAAATGATGTGTTTGTAGTCGAAATAGATAATTCTCAAGAAAAAGAGGTTGCAGAGAAAAGCAGCCAGGTTATAGCATCTGAATGAAATGTCTTTTATTTATCTGGGTCCCTCTGTTTAGTTAGCCGTGGGTGAGTACTGAATAAAGAACCAGAAAAAATGCTATCTCCACAGATCTTTTGAGCAAGCTGGTTCTAATGGCATTTGGAGTATATGCCAATTACAGATCAGGGAGAGAGAAAGAGAATTATTCCCTCGAGATATTGCTAAACCTATAAAACCAGGTTTGGGGCCATTGTTTTCTGTCTTGTAACCCCACAGCCTGTTTCACTCCAGTCCAGATTCCTTGCAGGATTATCGATGGGAGTGATGCTTCCTAAAAAGAGATTCTATCAGACCCCAAAATCCTGGGTTCTTGTCCCAGGCCTGATCTATCCATATAAACCACACAGTTGAAGGACCATCCATCACTGTCAACGTGCTCTTTAATGACCCAAGGTGCATCCAAAAAGCCAAGAACTTCTTCTCATTCCCCCAGAATGAAATGATAAATTACCCACTTTTAGATTCAGTCATCTACTTTCTGGGTCACCTTGCAAAGACCAGGAGCTTACAGCATCAAGTTAAATGGTACTGACACCACCCAGCCCTTCACTGCTCCTGTTGGAATAACAATCTGGTTATTTATGTTTAAGGTCTTTAATGAATACATACACATGAGATATTTCTGTAATATTTATCAGGAAATAAATTATTCCACATAAGTGACTTCTCCAGGAACTGAAACTTATCTACTTATTGTTAATGGGATATAAAAGGTAGGTATTTTTCAGTGGAAATCTTTCCAAAATCTGTTAGAATGCAAAATGGGTGCTAAGGCTTCTTCTTACCTTTCTTAAAGGTAGACTGTCTTCATGAAGACATGGCCTTAGCGTCCATTTTGCATTCTAACAGATTTTGGAAAGATTTCCACTGAAAAATACCTACTTTTTATATCCCATTAAGATGCTCAAATAATACACAGTGATGAAATTGCAGTTTCTCCAAGGATATTTGCCCTGCACTTAATGACCTCAAATTACTCTGATTGTTGAATCTTTCTGATGGCTTAAATTTTTTTAAATTAATTTTTAAAATTGAGTTATAGCTGATTTATGATGTTTCAGATATATAGCAAAGTGATTCAGTGAACCTTTTTCAGATTCTGTTCTGTTATAGGTTACTGCAAGATAATGAATATAGTTCCCTGTGCTATACAGTAGGTCCTGGTTGTTTATTTTATGCATAGTAGTCTGTATCTGTTAATCCCAAATTCCACATTTATCCCTCCCCATCTTTTCCCTTTGGTAACTATGTTTGTTTTCTATGTCTGTGAGCCTACTTCTGTTTTGTAAATAAGTTCATTTGTGTTGTATTTTTAGACTCCACATATGAGTGAGATCATGATATTTGTCTTTCTCTGGCTTACTTCACTTAGTATGATAATTTCTAGGTTCATCCCTATTGCTGCAAATGGCATTATTTCATTCTGTCTGATGGCTGAGTACTATTCCATTGTGTATATGTGCCATATCTTCTTTTTCCATTCATCAGTTGATGGACATTTAAGTTGCTTCCGTGTCTTGGCTGTTAAGAAAAGCGCTGCTATGAACATTGGAGTGCAGATGGCTTTTTATTTTTATCTCGCCTATTCTCTAGGAAAACTTCATTCATTTATTCTACAAGTATTTTCTGAGGACCCAACTGGGCACATGAAGATGGATGAGACCTAGCCCCCGACCTCAAGGAAGTTGAGACGCAGTGAGGAAACAGACCAGTTTTGAGAATTATGTTTCGATAAAAGAAAATCTGGTTTGAACAATCCCACATGCATGGATTGGCATTTATTTTTGGCATTTTAGAGGTCAAGGTAAGACGAACAAGGCAAATTCTCAAGCAGTGTTAGCAATCGTCATGTTATTATTTCATTAGCTCTTTTAAATGGTGAGGATATCAGTTGATGAAATTTCCACATAAAGGGAATATTATCAAGCTTGTTTATTACCATTAATGTTTTCCATTTTCTGATAGCAACCAAACTTCCGGACATAGTGCCCAGGGGGAAGAAGGTCAAACTTTAGACGCCGCTTCCACATTTCCCAGCCTATTAGGTGGCAGCAAACACTGCAGAGTGTCTAATTAAGCAGACAGAACGGTGGATGGAATGAGTCCTGGATGGAAATTAGGGGACCTGCTTTTCAATGTCAGCTCATCTGTTAACTCTTTGGAGCTCAGTGAGGAGGAGAAAATTGCATTTGGATCAACAAAGCCTCTTCCAGCTTGACAGTTATATCATGATCATCATTAAGGCTTCTGTCTCTTCCTTTCCATAGTCTTAACTTTCATTTTATGCAATAAATGCAAAGAGTCTCTCTGTTCATTGACTGTCTTCTCTGCTGGTCATGAGTTGAGCAGCAGAGGTTGCTAAACCCTTTGTGATCTGTCTCTGGCCAATCTTTTCAATTTTAGGGGATACTGTGTGAAACTGGCCACAGTCCTTCACTTCTCTCTGTACACATCACTCTTTGTACACCACCATCCATTGGCCACACTGGGCCCTGTGTTACTTTCCCTAATGGCTCATTACTCCTGACCAGGCCTCCACTCCAGAATGGCCTTTGACACACTCCCATCCAACCCTCAAGGATCTTGGCTCACCTTTCAGTTTCTTCCTTTACTCATCTCTTGTCACCAAGGAGAATTAATTATTCTTTTACATTTTTAGAGCTCATCACAAATGTTTCTATGATAATTTTCTCCAATAGCCTGAAAATTCACTGAAGTTAGAGACTGTTACTTATTTAACTTTGCATTCCCGGTGCTTGGCAAGAAGGCTGTCCCAAAATATGCATTTGCCAAATTAAACAATATACAATCTGTAAAATAACTCGGCATGGCAGAGCGGACTGTAGTCGTACAATTTAACGTGGCTGTTTCTAGGGCTGACCTAGCTGGGTAAAAATATTTTAAAAATTAACATCTCACAGCAGTCTTAATGTAATGAATGAGTGAGCCACATTTAGAACACTTTTACTTCCAAATTAGCTATCTAAATGAGTGACACATCACATTTAGATTTCAAAGTTTTTTCTAAGTATCAATACAGTTTTAAGAGAGACTTTGCTCTAAGACTTATGGCAGAGTTATAATTATTCCGACAGAAATTTCTCCAGGTAAGGTATCAAGACTGAGAAAGCTTGTATGCCACTCACCACATATTGCTCTGAGCTCTTTACATGGAACTTAAGGATTCTGAAGTCACTGAAGGTTCTGTTAATGAACCCAATGGTCCAGCTGGGCCTTGTATAGATGGAGTATTAATGAGAAACACCGATGGGGTAGGAGGACACTGTTCCCATGGAACGTACATTCAAATTTAGAGGAAAGCAGTTTCACTTTCAAAATCCAATGCCCTGTAGACACAGTAAGTCATCACCTGTCTGGAGCTGTCTGTTTGAGGATTCAAATAGTTCTCTTCAGGAAGCTCCCGCCTTTCATAATCAGTCAGTATGTGGGTTACTCACCAAAGGGCTCATTTTAATTAATTTATTTATTTTGGCATGTGTGTGTGTGTGCGCGTGCTTAGTCAGTCATGGCACTTCAGTCATTTAGTGTCAGTGCCAAGTTGATAGCAAATCATCTGTTTCACATGAGTAATTTAACTGCAAATTAAGAAAGAACAGTGGGACTAGAAGTTCATGTAAACTCTGGAGAAATGGTATTGACTATCCTCTTAGCTTAAGGGGGATGCGATTGTATTGTCCATCTTTATGTCCAGTCACTATGTTTTAGAAAGCTCTATAAAAATAGCTCATCTTCAAAATCTAATGTTTAGTACTAAAACACTATTCATGCAAATTCTGCTTTTATTTTAGAAATGACACTTTTGCAGAAAAATGTCTGCCTAGGACAATACTGTGGCAGTTACAACAGGAATGTCTAACAGTAATGGAATGCATCATGTTCAGTTTAATGACAATGGTAATATTCTTTTCAATGTTTGTGTATATGGCATCTTGCTAAACTAACAAAGGTTTGATGAATTACCCATTCAGTGAATTAATAAAGATTTTCTGTTCATTTATTTATTTTAACAAAGATTTAATAAATGTCTACTATTACAGATGCCATGTCAAATGCTAAAAATGCAAACAATAAATTAAGTAAATAAAACAGCTTTCTGTACTTATTTTATGTTTTAAGTGTTCTTTCTTGTCCTGAATGCACATTTAATAGGCTGTATGCTTCATCTTTTTCTGATTAGGTTCTTATAATGATCCTTGAAGGATTTTGTACCATAGTTGTTGAGAAAAAAGGAACAAAGCTAGTGGTATCACATTCCCTAACTTCAGACTATATTATAAAGACACAGTAATCAAGACAGTATAGTACTGGCACAAAAACAGGCTTATACATCAGTGGAACAGAACAGAGAAACCAGAAATAATACACCTGGAGTTATGGTCAATTAATCTGCAACAAAGAAGGAAAGAATGTATGATGGAGAAAAGACAGTCTCTTTAACAAGTAGTGCTGGGAAAACTGAGCAGCTACATGTAAAAGAATGAAATTAGAACATTTTCTCACATCACACAGAAAAATAAACTCAAAGTGCATTAAATACCTAAATCTAAGACTGGAAACCATAAAACTCCTAGAAGAAAACATAGGAAGAGCACCCTTTGACATAAATTGTGGCAATATTTTTTTTGGATCTGTCTCCTAAAGCAAAGGAAACAAAAGCAAAAATAAACGAAACCTAATTAAACTTAAAAGCTTTTGCACAGCAAAGGAAACCATCAACAAAACAAAAAGGCAAACTACTGAATGGGAGAAAATATTCGCAAATGATGTGGCCAATAAAAGAATAATATTCAAAATATGTAACTAGCTCACACAACTCAATATCAAAAAAACAAAAAACCGGATTAGAAATTGATCAGAGAACTTGAATAGACATTTTTCCAAAGAAGATATAGAGATGGCCAAAAGGCACGTGGAAAGATGCTCAACACTGTAATTATCGGAGAAGTGCAAATTAAAACCACAATGGGATATCACCTCAGATATCACTTGTCAGAATGGCTATTAGTAGAGGTCTATAGATAACAAATGTTGGTGAGGACGTGGAGAAAAGGGAACCCTCATACACTGTTAGTGGAAATATAAGTTAGTACAGCCACTGTGGAACACATTATGGAACTTCCTCAAAAAACTAAAAATAGAACTACCAGATGACCCAGCAATTCTACTAGTGGATCTATATCCAGAAAAAAATGGAGACACTAATTTGAAAAGATACATGCACCTTGATGTTCACAGCAGCACTATTTACAATTGCCATGATACGGAAGCAACCTAGAGAGAAGTGAAGTCTGTAAGTCGGGTCCGACTCTGTGACCCCATGGACTGTAGCCCGCTAGGCTCCTCTGTCCATGGGATTTTCCAGGCAAGAATATTGGAGTGGGTTGCCATTTCAACAGAGAAATGAATAAAGAAGATGTGGTACATATATACAATGGAATATTACTCAGCCATAAAAGTGAATGAAATGTTGTCATTTGCAGTAGCATGGATGGACCTGGAGGGTATTATGATAGGTAAAATAAGATAAATACTGCATGACTTTACTTATAGGTAGAATCTAAAAAATGTTTTAAAAATGTGTATAACAACAACAACAACAGCAGCAACAAAAAGCTCACAGATAGAACAAACTAGTGGTTACCAGTGGGGAGATGGAAGAAGGGAGGAAGAGATAGGGGTAAGGGATTAAGAGACATAGATTATTATGCTAGAAATAAATTGGCTACAAGGAAATATTGCACAGCAAATGGAATACAGCCAGTAACTTTGAATAACTTTAAGTGGAGCATAACCTATAAAAATATTAAATCATTATGCTATACACCTGAAACTAAATACAATATTGTAAATCAACTATGAAAAGTGAAAGTGAAAATGTTAGTTGGTCAGTTGTGTTCAACTCTTTGCGACCCCATGGACTGTAGCCCTCCAGGCTCCTCTGTCCATGGAATTCACCAGGCAAGACTACTTGTGTGGGTTGCCATTCTCTTCTCCAGGGGATTTTCCTGACCCAGGGATCCACCCGGGTCTCCTGGATTGCAGGCGGACTCTTATATTTCAATTAAAAAAAAAAAAAAGATGAGAAAACAGTGACTAGCTTCAACCACATGGCTAGAAAGTCGCCAAGTTGGAATTTAAAGCAAGAAATAAAGGTCTGGAAAGACAGAATGAAACACAAGAAGCCAGAATGAACAGCAGGAATGAACAATCTTAGTTGCAATCTAAGTTGCAATCTAAGTCAACAATCTAAGTTGACTTAATCTTAGCTTAAGTCAGTTTAATCATGCCCAGGTGTGAATGATAAAAAATAATTGATGGAAATTGACATGGATTGGAGGGGAGCTGAGGAATAGGTATTGGGTCATGAAATTCTAGAATTAAAGAAAATTTAATATCAGAGAGCTGTGCCGACATGAGCAGGGAGGCTCTGTTGGAATCCAACAGGAAAGTTCTTGGTTTCCTCAAGGCCTGGGTTGCCTGCAGTTCTGGGCTAAGCAGAGATGGCTTATGGAGAGAAGTCAGACAGATGTGTGATTTTTTTTTTTTTTTTGCTTTCACAGACATTGACTTGGATGTGAAGGTCAAAGCTGCAGTACCCAGTATGTGAGTGAAAGAGGAGAAATCTGGACGCATATTTATTTTTGATCTCTTGGCTCCTGGTTGTTGGAAAATGTTGGGTATCTTTCAGCTTGAGGATTCCAAACAACTTCATCAGCAGCAATTTTTTTTTTTTTTTGTGGCCAGCACCAAAAAACCATCATCTTTCAAACTCCTTAATTGAAATTAAAATCATCAAGACATATTGCACATTGAGAATATATTGCAACTTGCTAATAAGTGAGGAGGATGACACAGCCAACTATATATTGTTCATAACCTTGGTATTTTATAAGGTCATGAACAGAATTGGGTTGTAAAATGAAATGAAAGGGCCACTTCTGCCTTGCAATATTTTAGGTTTTATGACAGTGTTTATACTGAATCTGTCCAAATAAAAGGTGACCTCAAATCTAAGGCGAGGCCCCATTTTCCCTAGAAGAATCTACAAAAATGTTTTAAGGGCAATGTGACTTTAAAAGCTTTTTGAACTATAGATGAATCAGTCAAATGTCTCCGTGGGGTAATCAGATTATTTGTTTACTCATGTTTAAAATGACACCTATGGAGTATTGATTTAAAACCATTGCTTTTTCACTCCCATCGTCTGTCACCCTGTTTTTTCCAAACTCTTTGCAAGTGCCTCGGACATCAGATTCTGACCCTGACCCTCCTCCTCCAGATGCTTTCTGAGTCATCACAGTGTCAGGCAGGGCTTCTAACATCTCCATTGCCCCTGCGAGTATCTGAGATACAGCACTTTTGAATCCACATAAGATGCCAGTGTCGGAATTTTTATCCCAAGTCCCCATTCCTATTCATACTACATCAAACAGCCTTCCTCTTTTCATTTATCCTGTAGGCCACTATCTCCACTCTCAATGTCTTGCTTTTAAAAAAAAATTATTTTTAATTGGAGGATAATGGATAATGGCTTTACAATATTGTGTTGGTTTCTGCCATACAACAACATGAGTCAGCCAGAGGTATACATATATCTGGGCTTCCCTGGTGGCTCAGATGGTAAAGAATCTGCCTGCAATGCAGAAGACCCAGGTTTGGTCCCTGGGTGTGGAAGATCCCTGGGAGAAGGGAAGGGCTACCCACTCCATTATTCTTGCCTGGAGAAATCCATGGACAGAGGAGTCCATGGAATTGCAATGAGTTGGACACGACTGAGCGACTAACAGTATATAAATGTCTCCTCCCTCTTGAGCCTTCCTCCCACTTCCCACCCCATTCTACCCCTCTAGGTTGTCTCAGAGCACTGGGTTTGAGCTCCCTGAGTCATATAGCAAATGCCCACTGCTATCTATTTTACATATGGTAGCGTATAAGTTTCAGTTTACTCTCTCAATTCATCCCTCCCTCTCTTTCGCCCATTGTGTCTACAAGTCTGTTTTCTATGTCGTGTCTCTATTGCTGCCCTGCAAATACGTTCATCAGTACCATCTTTCTAGATTCTATAAACATGTGTTAATGTATGGTATTTGTTTTTCTCTTTCTGACTTACTTCATTTGCTTTTTAAATTGATTTTCAAAGGTTTGTTTACAAGTAAGTAAAATCAGAACTTACATTAGGACAACTGCAATATTTTATGAATTATTTTGAAAATATTATTGAAATATTTCATTATTAATCAAAAAGTATGAAAATAAGAAATGAAAAGAATGAGAATATGTTAATTTTTTTATATATATAACCACTGAAACACAAGTAAAAGCTCAACTTCCCCCTGACCACCGCTGAACTTCTCAAGTGTCCACAGAGTGGGTTGGACACAGATACCAAAATCTCATCCTCACCAACTGCTGGGGAGATCACTAAAAGGGATGTAAACAGAGAAACCAATGCATAGGCTGTAAACTAAGGAATGTTCCAGAAGCTGCCGGGCATTTCTGGCAGATTCAGTGTGGATGGGCCGGGCAGCAGCCCTCAGGGAGGACTCCCCCGGCCAGGCCCTGGGAGATGCACTTTAATCCCATCAATGCCACCCACTTGGGAGCAGGCGCCCACAGCAGTGCAGACTCTGAGCCAGACGGGCGCAGATGGCCCTGCTGGGAGGACAGGCCTGCAGACTTGTAATGAGGACAGCTGCCTCCAGGAGCCTGGAAGACCCTGCTGGGGCTAATTCGTGGCTGCTCTGCCAAGGGGACAGGGGGTTGGCTGAATGACTGTGCCTCCAGCTTGGGCATCTTCCCCTGGGTCTCTGAACAGGTAGGATCAAACCAGAGTGAATCTCAGCTTTTCACTCCTTCCTTCCCTAAGGCCTGAGGTACATGGACCGCAGTCTCTCGGGGAGGCATTTGGTGTGAGCCAGGGAGGATGATACACCTGCTTCCGCAGACCCCAGGAAGCCTGGGTCATTCATGACAGAGACTTAGAGCTGATGCTTTCTGCCAAAACACATCCATGGCAAGGGATGGGAGAGTGAAGTGTTTCTAATTCCCAACCAGGTTTATGAAAGAGCTGACAGTCCTCAAAAGGGACTGCTCTGATATCAGGAAAGATTGCATGAAGAGCAGAACAGGATTATTAAATTCAACACTGCCATGCCAGGAGAAGGGCAGATAATGTAGAAAATCGGATTAGACAGAGAGAAGGTAAATTTGAAAAATTCTTTCTGAACTCGGAGGAAATGATGAAGATATAAAAATGAAGGTAGAAAAGAGAAATGGAAGATAAATCAGTATTGCAAAAGGGGTCAATGCTTCACACATTAATTTCAAAATTTAATGCAATTCTAATTAAAGTTCCAAGGGATATTTTTCGGAATTGGATAAAATTACAGGCATTCTTCTGGAAGAATAAATGAGTTGGAAAAGCTAAAAAGGATGGTTGCTAGCAGTGATTGTAGTGAAGAACGACTGGCAGCTATGAAAACATTATACGGCCAAAATAATTAAAACAGAGATTAGCACAAGAAAAGTTCGATTTGATGAAACAAAACATAAACTCCAGAAACTGGCCTTTGTGTTTAGCATGTCATAAACGTGGCATTTCAAATCAGAGGGGCAAGGATGGATTGTTTACTAGGTCATATTGTGAGAACTGTGAACTGTTTGAGATCATTTCATAACAAACACCCAGATGAATCCTGTTAGCTGAAAATTATTGCATATGAACATGTAACTCGAGACAACTAGGAAAATATCTTATCTCAGGATGAAGAAGGGCATTCTGGGAAGAAAGTAAAGGAGGAGGGTTTCCCTGGTGGTCTAGTGGTAAATGCAGGTTCCATATCTGCATTCCGTATCTGGTCCGGGATGATCCTACATGCCCCGGAGCAACTAAGCCTGTGTGCCACAACTATTGAGCCCTAGAGCCTGGGAGCCACAGCCACTGAAGCCTGCGTGCTGCATCTACTGAAGCCTGCTCTCCCTATAGCTTGTGCCCTGCAATAAGAGAGGCCATTGATATGAGAAGCCTGCACGCTGCAACTAGAGAGTAGTCCCTGCTCACCGAAACCAGAGAAAAGCCCACACAACCAAAAATAAATAACCTTTATATAAAAAAGAAAGTAAAGGAGGAGATCGTAAATTAAAAAATAAACGTTCTGTACATAAAAAATCTGAAATACAACTAAGGTGTCAATGATATCTTAAACATCATAGTTTAAATATTTGTGGTATTAATGCATATGTCAGACCTTAGGCTACTACCCATAGAGAATATAATTGCATAAGAGACAACAGATGGGCAAGCATCCAGAAAAGACGAAAACTCTGATTTGAAAAGGTGCGTGTACCCCTGTGTTCATAGCGGCACGATTCACACTCCTTCAGGAGAGCTTGTCTGTGGGAAACACTCCAGCACTAGGAGCCTCAGAAAATACAGCTCTTCTCTAAGGTCTCTGAAAAAACATGACTTGAAAACATTTTCTAGCCAGTCACGGGATAAGCAGCAATTAAAAGCTTTCAGAATGAGGGCATTAAAATACTGGCAGTAAAAGTAATTTAAGTATGATATGTAATATTAACTTAAAATAACTGTCACAGGAACAAAACCTCTAGAGCCCAGTTTCTCAAGCTCAATACTATTGGCCTTTGGGGTTTGGGTAACTCTCTGCTGTGGGCTCTGTCCTGGGCACTAGACAAGGCAGAACAACATCCTTGGTCTCTACTCCTGGATGTCAGGAGTGACTGGACAAGCTGAACTGTCTGTAGGCATTGCTGACTGTCTCCTCGGGGCCCACATCACCTCTCCTGCTGGTGAGAACAATTGCTCTAAAGCTAAATTATAAAATGTCCATGATTCAGTGAGGGGTGGGATGGACTTTAGCTAAGTCTAACCCCCTGCCCCCCATCGACATCAATTTAAATTGGAAGGTAGCCAAAGAGAGAGGAAGTAACAGCGGCAGAAACCTGTTATCTGCCTCAGGAATGATTTTAATAAATATGGGTTAGATGTAGACTTTTTATAATTAGATATTTTTGTTTGTTTGTTTGGCCATGAAGTATGTAGGATCTTAGTTTCTCCACTAGGGATCGAACTGGTACCCCCTGTATTCTAAGTGTGGAGTCTTTACCACTGGACTGCCAGGGAAGTCCGATATGTTATAATTAGGATAAAATGGATCTATATACTTAAACTTTTTTTACAGTAACCATGAGGAGAATAAAGATGGATTGTAGCTTTTAAAGCACAAGAGGAAGAAAAAGGAACAATACAAATAAAACCCATAAAATTAAAAATGGAAAAAAAAGAGCTGTCTAAAAGTCAAAAGAATAGATGTATTCGTTCTAATAATAAAAATGCCTTAGAGTGCTTTACTAAAAGAAAAATGCTTTCAGTTGAGACTGAAACCCCGAATTGAATTATGCGTTATTTAAAAAAATTACCTAAAAAAGAAATTGACTCAGGTAGGCAAAAAATAAAGAGATTAGCAAAGACAAATCTGGTTCATGTACTCATATGAGCAAGGGTGGTGATATATTAATGTTGGACAAAGCAGACTTGAAGGCAAAAAGCATTGAATGATATGACTTTCTATTGTTAAGGCATTATGTTCACAGTGATGATATGAGAATGGTAACCATGAGCCAAATAATACTGTGTCAAAGTACATAGTCCACTCTTGCCATTTGACATGTGTGATAGACTAAACGTTTGTCTCCCCTCCAAATTCATATGCAGAAATCCTAACCCTCAGTGTGATGCGATGGTGTTTGGAGGCGGGGCCTTTGGGAGGTGCTTGGGTTATGAGGGTGGGGCCGATGGGAATGGCACTAGTGCCCACAGGGTTCTTCGCTCTCCTGGCAAGTGAGGACACAGAAGACAGTCATTTATGAAAGAGGAAGCTGACCCTAGAGAGACTGACTTGTGTGGCACCATGATCTCAGACTTTTCAGTCCCCCAAATTGTGGGAAATACATGCCTGTGATTGTTGATCGGGTATACTGCAATACAAAATAAAAAGTTTAATAAATAAATAAATAAATAAAAGTGAATTGAGACTAAAAGAAAGAAAAAAAAAAAAAAAAGAAATGTCTGTTGTTTAAGACACCCAGTCTGTGGTATTTCTGTTATAGCAGCCCCAGCTGATGAAGCACCATGAAAAGGGAGGCTCCAGGGAGCCACTAGTCTGGGAAAGAGGGACTCATGGATGGACTTGAACCCAGCCCACAGGCTGAAGCACCCAGCCACCCACCTCAGGCTCACTGCCAGCTAGCACTGGAGATATGGTGGCTCTGGGTCTGGCCTCCTCTTGACAAATCTGTTCCCAGCTGTCCAGAGAATGCTCTCTCACTGAACAATCTCCCTGTTCTCTCTTCCCAGAAAGACAACCACAGCACCTGCCACACACCAGTATCTTCCTGTGATTTCCACCCTCTTCTTAAGTCTCAGGGGAGTCAATGATCTAGTCTCCCAAATCCCATCTCTTCTTGCTTCCTTCTCCAAAGTAAATCACAGCTCCCTGCCATGGCTTCCAAGATCCCAGGTCTCTACTAGACACTCAGTCCCCTGTTGTCCTTTGCTCCCTCTACTCCTGCCAGCCTGGCTCTTCCTATGTCTCTAATATAAACAGATCTTTTTAACTTTGAACTTGACTGTCCCATTGTGTACAACACTCAGCGTGTACTCTGCAACTCTGTGCGTTCACTAAATTCTCTGCTCAAATGCCAATGCTTAGTTACTATAGCTTGTGTGTGTGTTAGTCGCTTGGTTGTTTTCGACTGTGACCCTGTGGACTGTAGCCTGCCAGGCTTCTCTGTCCATGGAATTCTCCAGGCAAGAATAATGGAGTGGGTTGCCATTCCTTTCTACAGGGGATCTTCCCGACCCAGGGATTGAACCCAGGTCTCCTGCATTGCAGGCAGATTCTTTACCATCTGAGCTACCAGGGACATATGGAATTGTAATTAAATTCCACTGTCATGAAGACATTGATCCTCTAAAATACTCTTAAAAATAAATATACAAATACAAAAGAGCCACTTTACGTATCATTTAAGCTAAGGTCATTCTCTCAGTATATTACTGCATGATCTGCAACAAAATATACTTTACTCTCACGCAGCACCTTTGGGCCAATGAACAGAGCTTTTTGAAACACACGTGAACGTGTTAGAAGCTATCACAATGGGCCTCCTGTCTACCATTAAAGTAGAAGTGAATTCACCAAAACTATTAGGGTTGAGGTGATTTTGCATTTGTGCGGTAGTTTGCACAACTGTACTCATCTCACACACTAGTAAAGTAATGCTCAAAATTCTCCAAGCCAGGCTTCAACACTGCATGAACCGTAAACTTCCAGACGTTCAAGCTGGTTTTAGAAAAGGCAGAGGAACCAGAGATCAAATTGCCAACACCTGTTGGATTATCGAAAACGCAAGAGAGTTCCAGAAAAACATCTATTTCTGCTTTATTGACTATGCCAAAGCCTTTGACTGTGTGGGTCACCACAAACTCTAGAAAATTCTTAAACAGATGGGAATATCAGACCACCTGACCTGCCTCTTGAGAAATATGTATGCAGGTCAGGAAGCAACTGGACATGGAACAACAGACTGGTTCCAAATAGGGAAAGGAGTACGTCAAGGCTATATATTATCACCATGCTTATATATAACTTATATACAGAGTACATCATGAGAAATCCTGGGCTGAATGATGCACAAGCTGGAATCAAGATTGCCAGGAGAAATATCAATAACCTCAGATATGCAGATGACACTACCCATATGGCAGAAAGCGAAGAAGAACTAAAGAGCCTCTTGATGAAAGTGCAAGAGGAGAGTGAAAAAGTTGGCTTAAAGCTCAACATTCAGAAAACGAAGATCATGGCATCTGGTCCCATCACTTCATGGCAAATAGATGGGCAAACAGTGGAAACAGTGACAGACTTAATTTTGGGGGGCTCCCAAATCACTGCAGATGGTGACTGCAGCCAATAAATTAAAAGACTTTTATTCCCTGGAAGAAAAGTTATGACCAAGCTAGACAGCATATTAAAAAGCAGAGACATTACTTTGCCAAAAAAGGTCTGTCTAGTCAAGTCTATGGGTTTTCCAGTAGTCATGTATGGATGTGAGAGTTGGACTATAAAGAAAGCTGAGCACTGAAGAATTGATGCTTTGAACTGTGGTGTTAGAGAAGACTCTTGAGAGTCCCTTGGGCTGCGAGGAGATCCAACCAGTCCATCCTAAAGGAAATCAGTCCTGAATATTCATTGGAAAGACTGATGTTGAAGCTGAAACTCCAATACTTGAGCCACCTGATGCGAAGAACTGAAAAGATCCTGATGCTGGGCAAGATTGAAGGCAGGAGGAGAAGGGGATGAGAGAGGATGAGATGTTGGATGACATCACCAACTCAATGGACATGTATTTGAGTAAACTCTGGGAGTTGGTGATGGACAGGGAGGCCTGGTGTGCTGCAGTCCATGGGGTCACAAAAAGATGGACATGACTGAGCGACTGAACTGACTGACTGATTTTGCATAACGAAATCCCTCCCACACTTTCTCCTTCTGATTAGAAAAATTATGATAATTAATTTAAAAATATGCAACACAAAACATGCCAGAAATACAAGACCCACTTTCAAAGCAATGATTTGAGCTCAGGAATTCTTTTTCCCCCCCTACAAAAAATTCTATTGAAATAACCAAATGAATGTAAATGTAAAATTAAATATGCAACAGAGCTGAAAATCCAGAAGGACAAACTTGATAGGCCAGGTCGGAAGAATTTCTGGGAGACAGGAAACAGATGGTATCAAGGTGAGTCCAGGTGAAGGGTGATGGGGCACATATGGTTTGTCTGCCTCAAAGGTGGGGTGTCAACAAACTGTCATATCTAGGGGCCTTTGAATTTATTATCTATCTTTAAAAATTGGTACTATTTTTTATACTTTTAGATAAAAATGACCCTATGATTTAGGTTTCATGATTTCTGTGAATCAGAGATCTGTCCTGTCTTGCTCTGGGATGTTGGAAGTCTGGTGTGAGATGCAGCGGACTCTGGTGCTGTCCTACTTATTGCCCCCGGCACTAACCCTCCTCACACTGTGTCTCTGCCCCAAGGGAGTTGTTGCTTTGTTCAGGCAGCCTTGCTGCTTTGCATTAACAGGTGCATTTCTGCCCAGCAGGCATCAAGGGCAGGAGCCGTGAATCGGACAGACAACAGATTCCAGGGTGGTGGGGGCAGTATGCTATGGACGGGCTCTGAGCCCTGCACCCTGGAAGCTGCACAGCTTTGCCCTGGGGCTCAACATCCTTGGAACAAGCACCTTCCAGATTCTCTGGGGTCATTTTATCTCACTTGGGGGGGGCAGGCATGCAGGTCACACTGCTTATGGATCTGAATACATTTTACATTTTATTTAAGAAAACAAGGCAGATAACAGGAAAACCATGGACATATGTCTATAAAAGCAGCAGCTTGAAAAAAGACACCTACCTGAGCATAAAGAGCAAACCAGCTTTTCTCGGTGGGTGGTGGGGCTTTCAGGGCTCCGGAGCCAGATGGCCAGGTTGGCACCCAGGTTCTACCCTGCTCTCCTTGCTTGTGAAAGTTTGGTAATAATAACTGCAAGGGTTGTCTGGGATTAAATGAGTTAACACATGTAAAGCATTTCAAACAACATCTGGTACACATTGCTGTTGTCCCATTCTTTGTGACCCCATGGACTGCAGCTCACCAGGCTCCTCTGTCCATGGGATTTCCCAGGCAAGAATACTGAAACGGGTGGCCATTTCCTCCTCCAGGAGATCTTCCAGACCCAGGGATCAAACCCACTTCTCCTGCCTTGGCAGTTGGATTCTTTACCACTGAGTCACCTGGGGAGTCCTCTGGAACACATTGCTGCTGCTGCTGCTGCTAAGTCCCTTCAGTCGTGTCCAACTCTGTGTGACCCCATAGATAGCAGCCCACTAGGCTCCTCTTTCCCTGGGATTCTCCAGGCAAGAATACTGGAGTACATTAAGCTCTCCATAAATGTTACCTGAATATAAGTGTGAACCTCACTGAAACAAATGCAAAAGCAGGGGAGGTCATCCCAATTTTGAAATAACCTCAGTGAAATCTGAGGCGTATTTCTATCAAAATGACAAGAACCATTTGCTATGAGAAAAGAAGGAACAGGAAAAAGAGAACCTTTTAAAAAAATTGAAACAATTACTGTTCCTGATTTAATTCAGGAATGAAATAGACATTGCTAAAAGCCAAGTTAATAAATAAGTAGATGAACTGAAGGAACTCTCTCAGAGAAGAGTGCAAAGAGAGAGAAAGAAATAAAGAAAGTAGGGGTAAGAGACATGGACCCAGAGTATCTCACATCTGTAACATGTCACTGAGAAGGAGAAAACAGAGGCAATGGACTACAGTAAGCAAAATATTTTTGATCTCAGAAACCTTGTTTCACAGAATGAAATCTCACTGAATGATAGACAGGCTACCAGAAATAAATCATGCCATGGGAAATTTCTAAAGTTTCAGGGTAAAGATAAACTTATGTAAACTTTTAGACAGAAATTATGCCAAGGAGGGAGAATCAATATGGACCTAGATAGTCTTAGATTCTAGGATTTTTTATGTGAAATATTAAATGCTAGGACAAGACAGAATAAGGTTTACAGAATTCAGAGGAAAAGAGATTGTGTACCTTGGATTCATTCAATATGTCAGCAAATTTGGAAAACTCAGCAGTGGCTGCAGGACTGGAAAAGGTCAGTTTTCATTCCAATCCCAAAGAAGGGCAACACCAAAGAATGTTCAAACTATTGTACAGTTGTGCTTATTTCCCATGCTAGTAAGGTTATACTCAAAATTTTTCAAGCTGGGCTTTAGCAGTACGTGAACCGAGAACTTCCAGATGTACAAGCTGGGTTTCAAAGAGATAGAGGAATCAGAGATCAAATTGCCAACATTCACTGGATCATGGAGAAAGCAAGGGAGTTCCAAAAAATATCTGTTTCTGCTTCACTGCCTATGCTAAAGCCTTTGTGTGAGTACATGTGCACTCAGTCATGTCTGACTCTTTTGTGACTCCATGGACTGTAGCCTTCCAGGCTCCTCTGTTCATGGGATTCTCCAGGCAAAAATACTAGAGTGGGCTGCCATTCCTACTCCAGGGGATCTTCCTGACTCAGGGATCAACACAAGTCCCTGGGGTCTCCCACGTCTCTTGCATTGGCAGGAGGATTCTTTACCACTGTGCCACCCTGATTGTGTGGATCACAACAAACTGAGGAAAGCTCTTAAAGAGATGGGAGTACTAGACCACCTTATCCACCTTATCTGTCTCCTGAGAAACCTGTATGTGGGTCAAGAAGCAACAGTTGGAACCGGACCTGGAGCAACTGGCTGGTTCCTGACTGGGAAAGGAGTACAACAAAGTTTTATATTGTCACCCCACTTATTTAACTTCTATGCAGAAGTCATCATGTGAAATGCCAGGTTGGATGACTCACATGCTGGAATCAAGATTACTGGGAGAAATCAACAACCTCTTATATGCAGATGATACCACTTTAATGGCAGAAAGTGAAGAGGCACTAAAGTCTCTTGATGAAGGTGAAAGAGGAGAGTGAAAAAGCTGGCTTGAAACTCAACATTCAAAAAACTAAGATCATGGCATCTGGTCCCATCACTTCATGGGAAATAGAAAAACTGGAAGCAGTGACAGATTTTATTTTCTTGGGCTCCAAAATCACTGTGGACAGTGACTGCAACCATGAAATTAAAAGACGTTTACTCCTTGGAAAGAAAGCTATGACAAACCTAGACAGTGTATTAAAAAGCAGAGACATCACTTTGCTGACAAAAGTCCATACAGTCAAAGCTATGGTTTTTCCAGTAGTCACGTATAGATTTGAGAGTTGGACCATAAAGAAGGCTGAGTGCCAATAAATTGATGCTTTTGAATTATGGTGTTGAAAACTTGAGAGTTCCTGCCTCGGGTTGCAAAGAGATCAAACCAGTCAATCCTAAAAGAAATCAACCCTGAATATTCATTGGAGGGCCTGATGCTGAAGCTGAAGCTCCGATAGGATACTTTGGCTGCTTGATGCTAAGAGCTGATCATTGGAAAAGACCCTGATGCTGGGAAAGACTGAAGGCAAAAGGAGAAGGGGATGGCAGAGGATGACATGGTTAGATAGCATCACCAACTCAATGGAAATAAATTTGAGCAAACTTTGGGAAAGAGTGGAGGAAAGAGGAGCCTGGCATGCTGTGTGTGGTGCATGGGGTCACAAAGAGCTAGACAGAACTCAGCAACTGAAGAACAAAAACCACCCCTAAATTTAACTTGGAACTAAGCTTTGTGTGTGAAGGTAGAAGCAATAACATTAAAGTTGGTTTTCTAGCATAAGATTAGAAAGGGAAAAAAGGAAATAATAGAAAAGTATAATATACTGATGACTTAATATGAGAGGAATAAGATACATGTAAATCAGTGATCATCATAAATATGAACGATTTAGATACCTAATAAAAGACAAGTTTGTCCAGCTGAATAAAACAAAGGGAATGCCAGTTATATACTCTCAGCAACAGACACATCTATATGAGAAAATCTGAAAACAGATGATGAAAGATTTGCCAAACAAATGCAAAATGATCACCTTCTCAAAAAACAGAGCTGGTGATGTTAATATCAGGAGAAGAGAAACTATGTGAAAAGGACTAAAAGGGATGAGAGGAGATATTTCATATTAAAAGGAACCCTGATCTAAAAGCTACAACAATCAAAAACTTTTACACAATCATCATAGCTTTGGGATTGCAAATCAACATTCCTAGCAATAAAATGAAGGGTCACCTGGACCTCAGTTATAGTGGAGACTTTACATACTTTCTTCAAAAACTGGCAATCTAGGAAGAGCTAAAAACCATAAGGATACAGAGAACTTATGTATCACAAGGAACACATCAGATTTTATTACACTATTATATTTTATTATGTGGAAAACTGCAATTGTCAAGGAGTTACTGCACATTTTATTCAAATATCACTTTCAAAATAATTGTAGGCTATGGAAAAGGGAATAATGATGGAAGATCACTTTACAAAGCCTGTGAGATGAATCCAAATCTTGATTCAAAGGAAAACATTTTAATAAAGTATATATATAAATAGGAAATATACACCTTTTACTGCAAATAAAATAACAAGTAAAACAAAATAGCACTAGCTCAAAAAACAAGAGCAATAATTTCAAGAGAAATAAGGAAATATTAATATAAAATAATAATATAAAACCTTATCAAGATAAAAGCAGAAACCAAATCCTTCCCCTATCAGAGTTGTATTGATAAATAAACCCAAGCTTTGGTTTTCTGTAATGGCTAATGTAATTCGACAAACCTTTTGAAAGTATAATAAAAAAGAAAATGAAAGAGAAAAAGTAGCAATACAGTACATTAGAAATAAAAGCATATAATTATAGATACTAAAAGGATTTTTAAATGATAAAATACACAGGTTTACAGCAACAAATTTGATAATTGAGATGAATAAGTACTCTTCAAGAAATATATAAATTACCAAAATGGGCTCAGGAAGTGGTAGAAAGTCTGAATAGGCAATATGCATTTAAAAAGAAGCAGAAAAGTTGTCAAAGATACATTTCTAAAGACTGACAAGAATAACCCTATTTTAAAATGAGTTACATTAAATTTCAAAGAGCATGTTGTTCTTTTGTTAAGAAGCATTACAAAATAGAAAGCTTCCAGTTCATTTTATAGACTTAACAGTTCTTAAGAAAAAGATTGACAAAAAGGGAAACCACAGACAAATACCTTTTAGGAATATACAGATTTCAAAAATTCTAAATAAAATATCGATAAATTAAATCCAGAGCATAATAAACATAATATCTCATGACAAAGTAAAATTTAATCTAGCAATTTGGGTGTGCTTTTATATTTAGGAAATCTGCCAATATAATATACTTTATTAAATTAATTGTTTAAAGGAAAAACAAACACTGTAATCATATAGATAAATATTTCAAGTATATTTGATATATTTGATAAGGTCCAAAGGATATAAGGGCTTTCCTAGTAGTTCAATTGGTAAAAATCTGCCTGCAACGCAGGAGACCCAGGTTCAATTACTGGGTGGGGAAGATCCACTGGAGAAGGAAATGGCAATCCACTCCAGTATTCTTGCCTGGAGAATCCCAGGGACAGAGGAGCCTGGCAGGCTACAGTCCATGGGGTCTCAAGAGTTGGACACGACTTAGTCAGGAAACCACTACCAAAGGATATAAAAAAACAAAAGAGGCACTCTCATTAAAATCATGAACAACACAGGGACGTCCCTACTGACAGTTCTTGTTCATTTCTCTCTGGAGGTTGTAACCAAAATGTCAAGAAAAACGTATGAGATATAAATATTACAAAAGATATGTCAAGTGATCATTATCTATATACTTCATCTGAGTTTCTTCCTAAAAAATTCAAGAGAACCATTTCACAGGCTATCATAGTAAGCTTCAGCAAACTGGAGAAAGTCGACATTTAAGAACTTCATAGCTCCCCTGCACGCTGCTGCTGCTGCTAAGTCACTTCAGTCGTGTCCGACTCTGTGAGACCCCATAGACGGCAGTCCACCAGGCTCCCTCGTCCCTGGGATTCTCCAGGCAAGAACACTGGAGTGGGTTGCCATTTCCTTCTCCAATGCATGAAAGTGAAAAGTGAAAGTGAAGTCGCTCAGTCGTGCCTGATTCTTAGCAACCCCTTGGACTGCAGCCTACCAGGCTCCTCCGACTGTAGTCTTTGAGAAAAAATAGTAAAAAGAAAGTATTCATGCTAGCAATCCAAATGATAAAAGCCCTGGGAATAAAGGAAATATGTAAAAACTAAATACCTAAGACTATGACATTTTACTGAAGAACCCACAAAAAGATGTAAATAAATTGGAAAACATAGTGTGATATTGAAGGGGAAGACCCAATATTTTAAGGATACGAATTTCAACTTTTCCCAGTAATGGATAAGCTTAATGTCCTGGTTCTTCTAGCCTGAGGGGAAAAAACTGATAACTGATATGGTGGAGGAAGGTCAGGGGAGGGCAAAGAACCCCTCTTGGTCAGCGCCTTTCACATGCCATGCTCTTGCCTTCTCACCCACATTCTGCAGGTGAAGACACTCAGGCCAGAGGGGTGAACACTTCCTGTGAGGCACACAGAATGTGGGAAGCAGAGCTGGGGTCCAACTCGAGCTCCTATAGCAGAAACGCCCTTGTTTCAAAAGCACCCACCTGCCTCTCTGGGATTGCTTTGGGAGAGGAGGGGTCTACACAGGTGGGTTTTGTGCCCCCTGTGTGACTGGTATGTTCACACAGGACCCTGCCCATGGTTTAATTGGTTCTGTGTCACTATCATTGAAATTCTTAATAATTTTTGAATGAGAGGCCCTGGAAAGTGTGCGGCTAGTCCTAGGTCTGGGCTTCCCGGGTGGCGCTTGTGTGCTTAGTTGCTCAGTCGTGTCTGACTCCTTGTGAACCCATGGACTGTGGGCTCCTCTGTCCATAGAGATTCTCTAGGCAAGAACACAAGTGAGTTGCCATGCTCTCCTCCAGGGGATCTTCCCCACCCAGAGATCAAAGCCAGGTCTCCTGCATTACAGGCAGATTCTTTACCATCTGAGTCACCAGGAAAACCCATCAATACTGGAGTGGGTAGCCTATTCCTTCACCAAGGGATCTTCCCGACCCTGGAGCCGAACCCAGGTCTCCTGCATTGCAGGTGGATTCTTTACCAGCTGAGCTACCAGGGAAGCCCAGGTGGTACTAGTGTTAAAAAATCTGCCTGCCAATGCAGAAGACGTGGGTTCCATCCCTGGGTTGGAAGATCCCCTGGAGGAAGGAATGGCTACCCACTCGAATATTCTTGCCTGGAGAATCCCATGGACAGAGGAACCTGGCAGGCTATAGTCCATGGGGTCGCAGAGTCGGACACGACTGAAGTGACTTAGCATGCACGCACACAGTCCTGGGTCTATGCAGAAACAGCCATGGGACCAGACATCCCTAACTGCAGAGGGTCCTGGGCCAGTCTCTTCCACCGAGTGTCTTTGTCTGCACTGTAGGAGACTGGATGAAAGGTCCAGGTCTTTGGAGCATCGCATTTCTAGATCTGAGCCTCGGGGAGAACCTCTTGTGGATAGAGCACATTGATGGAGACAGAAGGTAGGGTTCAGCCTGGGAAGACCTGGTACTGGCAGAACTTTAGCGTGACTGACAAGTGCTGGAGACCAAAGGTAGGGGACACAGGAGCCCTTGTGGATGCTATGGGCAGGTGGAGGACCCTCATCAAGAACCCAAGCTGCTTTGGGAGGAGGACCCTCATCAAGAACCCAAGCTGCTTTCAGCCTCTAGAACCATGAAAAATAAGTGTCTGTTGGTTAACCCACTGAGTCTGGTATTTTATTACAACAGTCTGTGCTAATCAAGACAAAAGTTAGACTTTTAAAAAATACGTATTGATTTATAAATAAATAAAAGAGTTCCTTTTTTAATAGTAAAAGTATTTTTAAATTGTTACTATTTTGGTGCTTTTTAAAAAATTAGTAAACTTTATTATTTAGAGAGGTTTTAGGCAAACAGAGTGGAAAGTTCAGAGGGCTCCATGTATCCCCACTCACACCACACACATGTACAACTTCCCCAACTATTAACAATCGGATGAACATTTCTTATAATCAGGGTGTTACTCTTTAAGAGAGGGTCATATAGACCCTCCAATATGCATCTACTACCTCTTGTATTGTTGTTCATTCTCTAAGTTGAGCCTGACCTGCGACCCTCATTGCCAGCCTCCTCTGTCCTCCACTATCTCCTGGAATTTGCTTAAATTCACGTCCACTGAGTCAGTGATGTTATCTAACCATTTCATTTTCTGCTGTCCCCATCTCCTTTTTCCTTCAATATTTCCCAGCATCAGGGTCTTGTACTTCTTGTACACAAAATTAATTAGGCTCATTTTAGGTGTACAAATTTGGGTTTCAAAAAGACCAACTCCACCACCTATTTTGCTCTTCAATCTAAATATTGATTAAGCCAACCAGCTCATAAGATCAAGCAAAGTTGAAAGGCAATAGCACTGCATAAATTTATCTTCAAAATGGCAAAGAATCTGATCACTGTCTGTTCAGCACCGCCTGGGACTCTGCTGCTGTTCTTCTGTTGCAGGAAATGAGATGTCTCCTTCTAGGCACAAGGTGCTCTGTAGAAACACGTTTATGTTTTCCTTTCACAGAAGGAAATAATCCTTCTATGATCCAATAGCACAGCCCAAGAACCCAGCTTTTTATTTCTTGTAGCCTTTTAGGACAGCTTCCTGCATTCTTCTTCAACTGCTAACTGTAATCTTATTTAGAGTAAAGCTGGGTGTGTTGGTTTGCTAGGGTTGCTTCCCAGGTGGCTCAGTAGTAAAGAATCTGCCTGCCAATGCAGGAGACACAAGAGACACAGGTTTGATCCCTGGATCGGGAAGATGCCCTGAAGTAGAAAATGGCAACCCACTTCAGTATTCTTGCCTGGAAAATCCTGTGGACAAAGGAGCTTGGCAGGTTACAGTCCGTGGGGTCGCAAAGAGTTGGACATTACTGAGCATGCATGCACCTATGCCATAACAAAATACCATGGGTTGGGGTGTCTTAATAACAGAATTCAATTTCCTGCCGTTCTGGAAGTCAGAAGTCTGAGGTCAGGGTGGCGGCAGAGTTGGTTTCTTCTAAGGTCTTCCTCCTTGGTTCGTAGATGGCTGTTCACAGATTCCTTCTACATAGTCTTATATCTGGGTGTGTCTGTGTCCTAATGGCCTCCATTTATAAGTACACTATTCATATGGGAGTAGGGCCCATCCCAATGACCTCATTTTAACTTAAGTAGAACTTTGAAGACCTTATCTTTAAATAGAGTTATATTCCGATATACTGGAGTTCGGACTGCTTCATTAGATTCTGCTGTTGTTGTTGTTTAAGTCACTAAGTTGTATAGGACTCTGTGGCCCCATGGACTATAGTCTTCCAGGCTCCTATGTCCATAGGATTTTCCAGGCAAGAATATTGGAGTGGGTTGTCATTTCCTTCTTCAGGAGATCTTCCTGACCCAAGGAGTGGAACCTGGGTTAACTGCATTGTGGGCAGAGTCTTTATCAAGGAACCATTAGATTTTGGCAGGACACAGTTTAGCATAACACAGGCACATGTTGTGGCCTGTGTGGGGGAGAGTGGGGGGTAATGGAGAGGCTGCTGAGCCTCCCCTGGTTTCCCTAGGCCTCTTTAAGCCTTCCAGGCCTCCCCACAGGGTGTCTTGAGAAACACTGGGTGGCTACAGACAGGAATTTTACCTACAAGGAGCTGTGGGTTTGGTGCCTGGCTACCATGGAACATGGCTTCCCTTGTGGCTCAGCTGGTAAAGAATCCACCAGCAATGCGGGAGACCTGGGTTCGATCCCTGGGTTGGGAAGAGCCCCTGGAGAAGGGAAAGGCTACCCACTCCAGTATTCTGGCCTAGTGAATTCCATGAGCTGTATAGTTCATTGGATCACAAAGAGTCCAACGTGACTGAGTGACTTTCACTTTCACTCTACCATGGCTTGCCCAACTATGGCTGCTAGTGGTACTGCTGCTCCTGAAGCTCCTGGTTCTTGGAGAATTGAGGTCTTCTTGCTCCGGTGAAGGGAGTGGCTACCCACTCCAGCATTCTTGCCAGGAGAATCCCAAGGACAGAGGAGCCTGGTGGGCTACAGTCCATGGGGTCGCTAAGAGTCAGTCATGACTGAGCAACTAACACTTTCACTCTTTCACTTCCAGTAAGTTTGGAGATTCCTAATCCACTTGTTAAAAAATATCCACCCACATTTGCTTCTATGCCTGAGGAGCAAATCACAGTGGACACGAAAGGATAACCCTCCTCCTTGGCCTGTTACTTCTTCAGAGTCATTTGTATCACAGGAGTCCACTTCCCACTTCAGCATGTGCAAGTGCACGTGTACACACACACACACACACACACACACACACACTCTGTGACATAAATACATTACCAAGTGTAAAACAGATAGCTAGTGGGAAGCTGCTGTATAAGCACAGGGAGCTCAGCTCAGGTGTTCTGTGATGACCTAGTTGGGTAGGGTGGAGTAGGGAAGGGCGGTCCAAGAAGGAGAGGATATATACATATGTAAATCTGATTCACTTTGTCCTACAAGAGAAACTAACACAGTATTGTAAAGCAATTATACTGCAATAGAAAAAAACATTCTGAACCTGAAAATCCTTGAAATGCCCTTCTTGACTCCCTTTCTGCTGTGGTTTACTCTCCAGTTCATCACCTTTTCTTGGCTACCCTCCCAAACACTCCCACACATCAATTGCTATTTTGATTTGCTGACCTTGCCCACTGGACCACATCATGGTTTTAATTTTGTGTGTTAACTTGGCTACGTTATGGTGCTCGGATATTTGGTCAAACACCAGTCTAGATGCTGCTGTGAGAGTATATTTTAAATGTGATTCATACTTAAATCAGTAGACTTTGAGTAAAGTGTATTACTCTCCATAATGTGGGTGGGCCTTGTCCAATCAGTTGAAAGTTTTAAAAGCAAAGACTGAGGTCTCGTGAAGAAGAGGAAATTCTGCCTCCAGGGTGCCTTCAGACTCAAGATTGCACCATCAACTCTTGCTGGAACTTCCAGCCTGCCATCCTGCCCTTCAGATTTAAGACTGTGAGCCCCCTGCATCCCCACAGTCACGTGAGCCAATGCCTTAAGATAAATCTCTGTCTCTTTACATATGCAGCCTGTTGGTTCTGTTTCTCTGGAGAACACTGACATATATACACTATGTACATGACCTCTCCAGCAAGGTGGGGACAAAGGCTGGGAGTGCTAGGAAGTGAGGCCAGGACCAGTCTGCAATCCAGGAAGTAGAACAGGTGGGCTTAAAGACACTGCAAACTCCTATTGAATTTTTGACAAAACCAGGATTTATATGTTAACATCTGAGATATGGCTGAAGGGTAATATTCGAAGCATTGTAGCAACTGTTAGATTTTTCTCCCTTCAAATGCATCTTAGTGGCTTTTCTTTTTTAAGCCTAAGCTCCGGGAATGGTATTTAGTACATTTCTTATAAAGCATCTGACACATTCTAGGTGTTAAAGAAAAGGTTAATTTCCTTAAAAAAAAAATATTCTGTGCAGAGAGCTCGCTCTCCAGTGCATGGAGGCTGCACCTAATTTTCCCATTTATCTTCAACATTCTTCCTCCTGCCTTTGAAGCTCTTTCATTTAACATTAGCATTTGATTAACCTTTTATTCAAGAGACGTCTGGGTTTTGTTATACACTATTATCCTGATTCTGGCTTGTTTTTATTTCAGATAATTTTTGAGTAGCCGCATGTGCCAGGTAGTGAGGTCTTCTTTTATTGCTAATTTTCGGCAGCGGGGCTCCAGCAAGCACGGGTCCCTCATTATGCAAAGCTTGTTCACAGTGGAGAAAACAGGAACGATGGAGTGGAGATTTTTTTGGGAACAAAGTCTCGACCATCTTTGCTTATATGTATGCGTTTTCTGCAGGGTTTGAAAATTATATTTTCTATCAATTAAAATTTATATAAAATATAATTTAACTGAAAAGACCAATGATAAATCTGCAGCTGCTGTCATATGGGAATATTTGCAGCAGTTCCTGTGGGTTCTGGTAGTAAGATTATTTTTCAAGTGTCCTCTGAGGACCCAGTGCTGAGCTTCAGGTGGGTCTGTGAGGTGCTTGAGCCTGGATGATGGACACCACGGCCTGACTTCTAGATCGGGAAGAAGGAAAATTCCACTCCTAATTCTTTCATTGTAATGATGGGTCATAGCTGCCAGGGACCAAAGAGGTCCAGCACTTGTGCCAGGCTTTGGAACTTCCCCAAAGCGTTGGTCTGAAAGGTTACTCTTCTCATGGGGCCACTCTGTCCACTCTTTCTGAAGGGGGCGCTCAGAACACAGTCTCCTCAAGAATTCAGTGCTGTGGACAGACTTAGAGCTTGCGTAAGCCTGCTCTTTCACATGAGGAAATGACAGGGAAAAGGCAGAGGATGTGATTCCTGGAAGGAAGAATGAAATGGCTATGGTAGCAATCAGGAAATGGCTCAGGGAAAACTGAGAAACGCTTTCATGGATAGGATGAAAACTATTGCCAATAAAAGCATGCTGGACCTTATAGTTAGCCAAGTATGAGGGGCAGTCTCAGGAGATTACAGTCAGTCCTGTTAGCTAAGAAGTAGTCAGAGGCCAAGACTGGTATCACAGAAAACTTGCATGCTATTCTTACTCCTTGACTTGCTGGTTCCACAAACCTCAGTCTCTGTCTAGCGGGAACAATGTTCCCAAAGTGGGGACAATGATACCTCCTGGCTCATCTCACACAGTGCTCAGGGAGATGAAGAGCTCTGTAAACTCCTACACTCACCGAGATGGTGATGGGGCTGGGGGTAGAGCTAATACTATGGAACGCCCAAGAGAGGTAGGACTACGTGGCTGCTTCATGGATACTCCATGAATGTACCATGGATGCGCCATGGATATACATGGATGCCTGCCAAAGATCTAAATACCAACTGAGAACACCAGAGGAGCCATACACATTGGAGATGGGAGATGTGGGTTCTAGCTATGGAACCAGCAATGGCAAACTGGATCATCTCAGGAAAGTCATAAAATTTCTCTGAGGCTCATTTTGTTCATTTGTGCCCATAAAGAAAGACTTGCATAGAACTAAAGTAGATTAGTAATTTCTCAGCCTGCTGATCCTGGACCGGGTATAGCTGCTAATTCAGTTTAGGGAGCGGTAGCAGCTGGAATGGAGAAGGCAATGGCAACCCACTCCAGTACTTTTGCCTGGAAAATCCCATGGACGGAGGAGCCTGGAGGGCTGCAGTCCACGGGGTTGCGCAGAGTCGGACACAACTGTAGTGACTTAGCACAGTATGCACAGCAGCTGGAAGAGCTGCACCTGAAATCTAATTGTCCTCTGCCTTTTTCCTTAGTGTGACAAGACCACTATAGACTTCATTTTTCAGCCCAAGAAACTGAAGGCTTAAACACCTGTCAAAAATTGCTCATCCTTAAAATCATACAGTGGTCATCCTCTGGCTTGGTAGAGAAATAGAAATTAGGCTTAATCTCATGCCTAGGCTTAATCTCATGCCTAGGTACTCCATGTGAGGCATCTCTTCCTTTGGTCAAGTAGTGACTGTGCTCATTGAACTGGCCAATTTCTTCTGGAGATTCCAGGGCTGTTTCTGAGTGTAACCATCATGATGGGAGTGGGGTGGTGAAATGAAATCCAAAAGCAATCTCCATTTACCCTGCAAATACTAGACATTATTCCCTACCTCCTTGAAAGCTCCTTAAGGATTCACTCATTCTAAGCTCCCTTACCTGTGAATATCTTTTTTAAAATTATAGGTCCTCTACAGAGTTTATTCTTTAGTCTCTTTATCTATGTATCTATATCTCTGTATCTATCTATACATGCATTCATACATTTTTCTATTGTAGCATCTTTTCCTTTCCTGTTTGACTGTAGCGTCTTGAGCAATGAGATCAGGTTCCCATCTAGTTGCTCAGTGGGGCAAGACCCACAAAAGACACTATTGGCAAGTGGTGGATCAGTTAACAGGGATGACAGAGTCAAAGCCCCCACACTTAGGTTTGACTCCCTAAAGGGTTCCCTGTTCTAACCATCCTTCAGGCAAGGACATGAACAGTAAAGAAAAAATTTCCCTAAGAATAGGGAGAAATAAGTAACCTGGGATGTGAATAATATTCAAGTCATGGTAGCTTATCTATATCTACGAGACTCACACAGATTAATTTTCTCCAGCCTGTGTGATAAACAGGAAAAAGGCAAAAGGTCTTACTTCATTAAAACAAACAAAAAAAAAACCTGGCATAACACTTTTTTCACAGCATGTATGCCCTTTCAAAGGAAATATTTCCTCTAATGAGTCTCTTTTGCTGGTCCATTCGTTATTAGACCCTTCTTAGGAAAAAAAAAACAAAACTTTCCTTTAATTAATGTGGCTGTTCTCTAGGCCTCCTTTGGAGATTTTCTTTTTATCCTGAGCTACATAAAAAAGATGAGGCGGAGGTATTATCTGGTGTGCACTTATCTGCATTTGATTCAACAATGGGGCACGTCCCTCTTTCTTTCCTTGAGCAAGCTTGCCATATCCTGGAGATTATATTTGGGCCAAAGGCAAGCAAGCCAAGGGAAGAAATCAATGTTCCATATTTAATGTCACTTAGGAATCAGCACAAATACCAACCTGAGAGCCACTTCCTTCCCGCCTCCTTCAATTCCTTAAGTATTATAGGATGATAGATAATAGATAAATAGATAATTTTTAAAAACCTTTAACTACATTGGAAAATAAGAAAATATTCCCTTCCCTTGGTAGAGCATATACCATGGGAAATTTCTGAAAGATGAAGCCAAAGTAATAAAGAACATTACAGGGCAGGAGAGTACTGTTATGGGCTGTGCACACGACACAGGGAAGCTCAGAGTTCGAGAACGGATACAGGGATAGGGCAGTACATCCAAGGACAATAGTCAAGTGGTTTATCTGGAGCATCATAATAATAACAGTCAAGCAGGATCATGGAGAATTTGCCTACAATTCCCAGAGAAAGCCTCTGTCCATAGGCAGGAACAGTATACATGGGAGTCAGGTAAGAGTGGCAGGGCAAGGTTCAAGGTTCAGATACATTTCAATATTCAAAAAACTAAGATCATGGCATCTGGTCCCATCACTTCATGGCAAATAGATGGGGAAACAATGGAAACAATGACAGATTTATTTTTGGGGGCTCCAAAATCACTGCAGATGGTGACTGCAGCTGTAAAATTAAAAGACTCTTGCTTCTTGTAAGAAAAGCTATGACCAACCTAGAAAGCATATTAAAAAGCAAAGACATTATTTTGCCAACAAAGGTCCATCTAGTCCAAGCTATGGTTTTTTCCAGTGGTCATGTATGGATGTGAGAGTTGAACTATAAAGAAAGCTGAGCACCGAAGAACTGATGGTTTTGAATTGTGGTGTAGGAGAAGACTCTTGAGAGTCCCTTGGACTGCAAGGAGATCCAACCAGTCCTTCCTAAAGCAAATCAATCCTGAATATTCATTGGAAGGACTGATGCTGAAGCTGCAGCTCCAATACTTTGGTGACCTGATGCGAAGAAGTGACTCCTTGGAAAAGACCCTGATGCTGGGAAAGATTGAAGGCAGGAGGAGAAGGGGACAACCGAGGATGAGATGGCTGGATAGCATCACCGACTTGATGGGCACAAGTTTAAGCGAGCTCTGGGAGTTGGAGATGGACAGGGAAGCCTGGAGTGCTCCAGTCCATGGGGTTGGAAAGAGTGGGACACGACTGAGTGACTGAATTGAATTGAACTGAAGAAAAGGTATTTAAATACCCTGCTTGGCCAACAGACGCAGTAGGCATTGGGATTCACAGCGACCTGCAGGAAGTAGCTGATTTAAAACTGAGTATATGATACTGTCCAAAGATAAGAAGCCATCCTAGCCATGTTAAGTGGGCAGATGAATTAGAACAAAGAGGAACATTGCATAGGGTCACTTACATGCCTGGACCAGCTGCCCCACCTGGTACAATAACAAACTAGATGGGAAGTCTTTGAGACATTCTCAGCATCATGGTGGGGACGCAGCTACAGCAAAGGCTGGAACTAGTTTTATAAAAGCACCCAAGTCTGGGATTCTGACCTTACTAAGGTTTTCCTCCAAGGGGACATGTGCACCTGACTTCAAAGTTCATTGGCTTTTCTTCTGGCCTTCCCTCATCATCAGGGCCCAGGGAAGTGCCTAGACAAGAAGGGTACTCCAGGAGGACTGACATTGGGTGTGGATCTATTGCAGGCTGGGGAGATGTCTAATTCCATTGCACAGTTAGGAGGATAAAGAGGTTTTCCCCAAAGTCTGCCTGGCAGATGGGTCGTCAACATAGTGGTCAATCAGCTGCAGGGGTTGGACCCAAATCAAGAGGCTTGATGGTGAGCTTCACCAGGGCCACTTCACTTTCAAGTGAAATGGTTTAAAAAGGCTATAAAGAAAGTCTCCGGGGAAGAGAGAGAAAAGGCAAAGGTGGCAGAATATCCGAGTTGACTCCAAGTAGTGTTTGCATCACTTGCTAGGTGTGAGCAAGTTAAAGTGCAGTGTGTAGAGAGGAATAATCTGGCCAGATTACTTAGAAGCAAATGAGAGAACAGTTGATTTTTGCAGGAGACACAGGGTCTCCCAACTGACTTGGGAGTTTATTTGCTATGCCTTACTTACAACTATTTGGATGACTAGACAGCCTCACGGGACATGGAGAAGGGCAATTATTTAGTTATATTTTTCACCTTAAATACCTGACACTAAGTGTACCTCATTATCACCTCCTGAAAGGAGGAGTGAATAAATGAAGAATCCTCTGTTTGTCTTAGATAGATCTAAGATGTTAGAGTATTTCCCCAACCAAAGGATTCTGGAGCAAAGTCATCTACTTATTATATATGCTTCACAACATTCAGGCGCGGGTCCCCTGTGACTTTTATAACTCATTACTCTATTCCATTGCTCACGATGCTGGGTGTAGTGGGTGCGGTGTTCAGCCTAATGGGCAGCAGTAACAGGTGATCGGAGAAGGCAATGGCACCCCACTCCAGTACTCTTGCCTGGAAAATCCCATGGATGGAGGAGCCTGGTAGGCAGCAGTCCATGGGGTCGCTAAGAGTCAGACACGACTGAGCGACTTCACTTTCACTTTTCACTTTTATGCATTGGAGAAGGAAATGGCAACCCACTCCAGTGTTCTTGCCTGGAGAATCCCAGGGATGGGGGAGCCTGGTGGGCTGCCGTCTATGGGGTCGCACAGAGTCGGACACGACTGAAGCGACTTAGCAGCAGCAGCAGCAACAGGTGATCACTGATGCTGGGGACATTGGAGACCAAGTATCTCAACAGCTGGGAAGTGAGTTCATTGCAAAATGGGATAAAGTCAAATGGGGACAAACAAGAAAAAAGGGGGGGGAAATGAGGACACGTTGTAATGAGTAAGGCCACCAGCGAACTTCTTCTGGGTGACTCCGAGGGTGAGAGGAAGGCTCTGTCACACTTTCTGAAACACAAAGGACCCACGTCCGCTTCCTGTGGGATGAAGCCTCACTCTCAGTCCAGGGTCAAAATACAGCTCTGACCCATTAGTTCTGTTTCTGGCGGCTACCCCAAAGAAGCAACGATGCGTGTGCACATAGCGGCATAAAACACGTAGTGAAAAGTCTAAAACAAATTTAAAAAAGGAGGAAATCCTGTCATGTGCTACAACATGGGTGAATCTTGAGGACATTACGCTAAGAGAAATAAGCCACTTACAGAAGAACAAAGGCTGCCTGATTCCACTCATAGGAGGCATCTAAAGTAGCCAGACTCATAGAAGCAGAAAGTCAAATGGTGGTGGTCAGAGGCTTGGGGAAGAGGGAAAGGAGAGTTGCTGTTCTGTGAGAGTTTAAGCCACACAAGACGAAAACATTACAGAGATCTGCTCATAGTTACTGGCTCTGTACTGCACACCTAAACGTTTGTTAATAGGGTCAACTTCATGCGACGTGTTATTTGCCACGTACAGAATGTATCATTGATGTAGCTGAACTGAGAAGCTGGAACTGGAGTGAGCGCTGAGGGAGAGCCAAGAAGATGAAGCTGACTCAGACTGCGGCATCCCAGGAAGATTTCACAATCATAGGCACCAGCTACGTCAATGGTGAGGGGAAGGATTGAAAGTCTGCATGAAGAACGACTGGGGTTACTATTCTGGTTATTGAACCAGAAAGTTTCCATATTGGAGATAACAAACATATAAAGAGTTGGGAAGAGGTGTCATATTAAAAGTGGGGATTCACTAAAATGATCTCATCACTGTACCATAACATTCCCTTTCCATGACCAGACCCCAGAGTGCAAGCAGCAAGATGCTGCTCTCCAGGCTGGATGTAGGTGTATGCCCCTTTGGGAAACTGGTATGATCAAGAGATGGGACCTGTAGCTCTTTGGGAGTTACTCCTCACAAATGGCTGTATCTCCACTGGGGCATGTAGAGGTTCAAATCAATTTTTAAAAATGAATGGACAGTTAAAGATAATCAGGCATTTGAAAAAGTAATCTAAAAGTTTAGGCAAATATATACTAACTAAAACCATAAAATAGTGAATTCAGGGGAAAGAGAAAATGCAGGGTATAGAACAAAAGTTTAAAAGAACTAGGAGGAAAACTCTACAGGGAATAGAAGTCTCATCAATGAAACAAGAGCATGATGCCATACAAAAGGAACAGGAAGAAATCTTGCTTAAAAAAATAATGTGTGTATATAGATATATACAGACAACATAGGCTTCCCAGGTGGCACTAGTGTGGTAAAGGACCTGCCTGCCAATGCAGAAGACAAGGGTTCAATGCCTGGGTTGGGAAGATCCCCTGGAGGAGGAAATGGCAACCCACTCCAGTGTTCTTGCCTGGAGATCCCATGGACAGAGGAACTTGGTAGGCTACAGTCCATGGGGTTGCAAAAGAGTCAGACACAGCTTAACAAACAACAACAACAAATATATCCATATACATGTTATCTATATGCATACATGCATGATAAGTTGCTTCAGTTACATATATGTATGCATACAGATAACGTATATATGGATATATTTGTTATTGTTGTTTAGTTATGTCTGATTCTTTTGCAACCCCATGGACTGTAGCCCACCAGGCTCCTCTGTCCATGAGATTTCCCAGGCAGGAATACTGGAGTGGATTGGCATTTCCTTCTCCAGGGGATCTTCCCAACCCAGGGATCTAACCTGCATCTTCTGCATTGGCAGGTGGATTCTTTACCACTTAACTACCAGGGAAGCCCAGGTGGATATATGGACACACATAAATCTTCTCAAAAAGTAGAACAAAAAGACAAAGAATATGGAAAGGAAACAAGGAAAAATAATAAAACTATAAAGATTAATCCTATAATTTGCTCAGCAGCTAACTGATAGGTCTCCAGAAAACAGAGAAAGAAATTATTAAAATAATAATATCATCATCATAATAATACATAACATCAGTAGCAATAATAATCTCACAACATCTCACTCTATCCCGGGTCTGTCCCTCAGTCATTCAGTTATCAAACTGACTGTCAAGGTATCCTGGTGGTTATGTTTAAGTAATTTTTGTTTTATTTAATAAGGCCCCAAATCACATGAGTAGTGATGCTGGCAATTTGAATAAGCCAAGGAGAAGCCACGAAGTGCTTCCCTTAAGTGAAAAGATGAAAGCTATATACTTAATAAGGAAAGAAAAAAATCATATGCAGTTGCTAGGATTTCCAGTAAGAACAAATCTTCTATCTATGAAACTGTGAAGAAAAAAAAATCTGTGCCGGTTTTGCTGTGGCACCTTAAACTATAAAGGTTATGCCCAGAGTGACTTGATAAAAGCTTTGTTAAGATAGAAAAGGCATTGAATTTGTACAGTAAGATCTTTTGAGTAAGATAGAGAAGAGAGGCCACTTAACTTTTATTAAAGTATATTGTTATAATTGTTCTGTTTTATTATTGTTGTTAATTTACTGTGCCTAATAAACTTTATCATAGGTATGTATGTATAGGAAAAAATATAGTATCTGTAGGATTTGGTACTATCTGTGGTTTCCGGCATCTACTAAGGATCTTGGATTGTATTCCCCAGGTATAATGGGGACTGTGGTATTCAAAGACTGGAATACAAACGTGTGTGTGTGTGTGTGTGTGTGTGTGTTGAATCTGAAGAAGTTAAATTCTCATCCTCCATAGAAGAAAGCCAATAGACTACATCTGAGATGAAACAGCACATTCCAGCATACATAGATTATTTTAAAATATGGAGTAAACACAGGAACAGCTAAGCATTGATGAATAATGCCTCTGAGGGGCTGAGACTTGGTAGAGGTGGGGCAACACATTGCCATCAATAATGTTAGGGCTTGCATTTAATTTTTAAAACTGTATTGTTTTGGCAAAATTACAGGGAAAACAAAATCACCTACTCAACTAAATGTGTTCATGACGTATGTATAAAATTGTTAAAGAACAACAGTGAATAAAAGAGCTAAAACAGGTAATTTTCAGAAATCAGTGTCAGTCACTTTGTAATTATATACTACAGAATGAAATATTGCTAATCACAGCTATCATCTTTTGATCACAAATTAGCACCATCTCATCATATGCTCACACCAACCCTTGAGATAGGTGCTGTTAATATTAACCAAATTTCATAGAGGAGCTTATGAGAGGCTAAACAACTTATGTGAATTTATGCAGCTGGAAAATGAACTAGTGGACATGTGATTAAAATCTGAACCTACCGAAGTTCCTAAACTTGGCCACGAGTCTACACTCCAGACAGACTAGGAGGATACAGGAATTTCTAGAATGGCCAGAACTCTAGATTCACCCTCTATTCCAGACCAAGCATCCCAGCAGAGGGCAAATTTCTTTGTACTTCAAAGAGCATTCAAATCCAATGTAATTTGCTATTTGATAAGGCACCGGTTTGCATTTAAAAAAATAATTTTGACATTCTTTTAAGCTCACTTCCTACACGTTTTTCATCAAGTTATTTTTAGATTTTTCAGCACGAAACTTAAAATGCTACCCTGAATCTCTGTGAACAATATCAACATCTCCCATCTTTCATCTCTGATTGCCACAGGAACACACAAAATGAGCAGGGTGTTCATTCATCATATCACAGATGCGGTATGAGGACCACGAAGCCAAGCGGCTTTCTGTAGCCCAAGACGACAATGACAGAGTTGTGGTCAGAACTCATGGCTCCTGATCCCCTGTTCACCACTCTCCCCACCACACGTACAGCCCCTCACGTGGCCGCCACTGATGCCTCTGCCCAGAAAGGGCCATTTTGCTTTTGTCTCACGCCAAAGTTCATGCCTTGGAGAAGCCCACCTCTCTGAAATCTTTTTCAGATTCAGTGATTTCTTAAACTTGAATATACCTGAACAAGGAATGGACTCTTTTACAAAGAAAATCATTTCTCCTTGGCTTCTCCATTTTGACCTGTTATTTAAAATATGCACAAAGTAGAATTTGGTAGCAACTCCTAAGGCTTATAGCTCCTACATACCTGTGAAACCAACACTAGTTTACAAGTAATATACAAACAGCCCCACAAATACAATAATATCCGATGAAATACCATTAACTAAAAGACCCTTTGGATAAGATATAGACCCCTGGGGTGTAGTGGCTCTGACTGTCCGTCCACCATAACATGCTCCACACCTGATTCAGTTCTCCACATTTCATATTTGGCCTGAATGGTGAGAAAATTGACTATTACTGTATGATAAATGCTCCAAGAGTTGATGTCTTGAGTCAACTATCTTATTTGGGTCAAGATTTTGTGGGTCAGAAGTTCAGAAGAGACCTGTCTCTGGGTAGCAGCAGATGGTGTGGCCGCTGGGGCTGAAAGGACCACTTCCAAAAGCTTCTTCATTCCTACGGCTGTATCTGGATTCACTTTGGCTATCCTTTTCTCCTCATGGTATCTCAGCCTCCCTTCAGAACAGAGTATTCTCAGGATAGTCACACTTTCTACAAGGAGTTGGCTTCCAACAGTCAAGAGTGGAAGCTACTCGGTCAGGTAAGTGCTACATCATAAATATAAGAATTGGCATAGCATCACTCTTGTCGCATTCTACTGCACAAAGTCACAAGCCTCCTCAGATTTACAGGATGGAGAAACAGGACTCCACTTGTTCATGGAGAAGGGCCAAGTCATGTTGCAGAAGAGCACACGTGATGAGAGATGTTGTTCTCGACATCTTAGCAAAATGTAAGTTCCCCAGTCTGGCACAAATGCCCCATCCTTTCTCATTAACCAGGGACTACATGGTACTAATTGCTGCCAATGTAATTATGAATGTGAGTGCTGAGCTTATAAAAGAGCCTCTGTCCCAAGGAGTCCCCCATAAAGTTAGAACATGCTTTTATTTGTATTTTTATTACTGTTTTGAATAAAAATGTACCATACAGGGCATTTCTACTGTGTCCATGTCCAGTTTTTCTCTCCTTCAGGAGCACATGGGCACTGTATCCATCTCAGCTTCTTCAAACTGAGTCACACACAGTGTCTCCTTCTGGCCTGTAGGTGATGAGGAGATATGATATGTGTCCTTTTCAAGACAAAGCATTTAAGAGTGGGTTGATCTCATCATGCTTCCTTTTCCCCTTCCTCTTCCATATTAGAGCAGAGGCATCTCAAGATGCTGGAATCTTCAACAGCATCAGTTGCTGAAAGATTATGTGAATAAAAGCCCCCATGGACCCATGCTGGACATGCAGTATGAAGGAACAGTAAACATTTGTACATCAAACTGTTGGAACTTAGGGGCAACATGATCCAGCTTATCTTAACTAATATTTTTATTATTCATAACATTCTGGTAGGAAATGCAAGAATCCCAACATAATACACTTTCAGGAACATTGTTCTAATTCACACTAAAATTTTTCATGGAGTAGAGGCAAGCAAGGAGAATAAATGGAGAATTAAGAGGGAGAAAACACAAAAGTAGTAGATGGTAATGTTAGCTTTTCTGCTCTGGCAAAAGTCAATGTTATTTGTATTTTTAAAGATGAAGTCACCCTCATAGCTTTGAAATGCTTGAGCATTCATTTGTAGCCATTTGCACTTGCATTGTGATTCCATGATAGACATGACAAATTGAGACAATTTATTTCAGATATTTGGACTTTCATTGTTACTTAATGCTACGGATAGTAAAATAGAAGCAATTAGTAAGGGTTAAGTGACTTGCCCATGTTGCATGACTAAGTAGGAGATGAGTTTTTTTTAATGCTCTGAAGAAGTCAAATGACAAGTTATATTTTAGCCATGGAGAATATGACCCTTGGCCAAGTTATTTTTTTTTCTGAGATGGTTTAACTTACTCATTAAAAAGGAATCACTGATTATCCACTATGTTGCATTCACGATGTACAAACCAAACATAGTGGATAATCAGCAAAACTTTACATTAAATTAATCAACATTTTATAAAATTCTTTCCATGAACATAGGTAACATATCCTGTCAAGGCAAATGATTGCTTCTTTGATTATGGAAAAACACTAATAAGCTTTCACTTTCTTTTTTTTTTTTAATGTTTTACTGGAAAGAATTTAGGTAGAGATTTAAGCATAGTAAACTTTATAACATATATGTGTATGACTGGGTCCTTTCACTGTTCACCTGAAACCATTACAACATTGTTAATCAGCTATACCCCAATACAAAAGAAAAAGTTAAAAAATATGAGAATCACTGTTGTGCACCAAGAATTAATATAGCGTTGTAAATCAATTATACTCTGAAAACAAACAAACAAGCAAATTCATAGGGAAAAAGATTGGATTTGTGGTTACCAGAGGAGTGGGGTGGAGGGGGTGTTGGGAGAGGGAAGAAAGTTAAGAGAGTAAATCCTAAGAAATCTCATCACAGCGAAGATTGTTTTTCTTTTGCATCTATATAGAATGACAGATGCACACTAAACTTATTGGGGTTATTATTTTATGATGCATGCAAATCAAATCATTATGTTGCACAACTTAAACTTATACAGTGCTTTATGTTATATCTCAATAAAACTGGAAGAAAAATGGATAATAAAATGTAACTGCCTTAGGTTTGAAAATAAAGAAATAAAAAATAAAAAAAAAAAAAAAGGAATCACTGTATTAAGTTTTAGAAGAATCTGATTTGGTCTGCACTTGAGTGCCACCTGGTATACTCTCATGATTAGCATTGATGATTACTCATTGATTTTGGTTTTTTGATTAAAAATTTTCATGATTAAACATCAACCATTTGCAGATGTGTGGACAAATTATCAACTGAATTCAAATTACCTCTAAAGACCAGATTGCAAGCTGGTTGGTCTGGTGATTTTGGTCATGTGAACAGCTGAATTAGATTGCTCCCTGGGAAAGAAACTGATTGCTCAGAGAGCAGTGCACACAAACAAATCAACTAGATTCAAAGTGATGCTGTTAAGCTATATAAACCCAGTCTTCAAATAGCCTCCCTGGCGAGACCCTGTTTTTCATTTAACCTGAATGATGTTTGTGGGTTGTGGGTACTTTATAATTTCCTTTCAATATGAAGTCAGTGTGAGATATTCCACGGAGTTTATATTAATAGATTTATATCATCCTGGACAAAGGCTTTTGAGCTTTGTCATTTTTTTTCTGTTCTATTCAACCTTTTTATTAAGAACTGGTTGAGGATATTGATGTTGATCAAAATCAGACAGGAAGGTCTGTGGGAAGGAATGACAGTAAGGTGGGAAAGATACTGAATCAGGATCCAAGACAACCTTAACAGGTCATAATAAACTGAAATATGAATAAGATGAAAATATGAAATATAAATAAGATGAAAAGTTCAAAAATTAAACCTAAGCCTTTGCTTTAGGACCAATAAACCAATCTTCCAAGGATGGATTGATTTGCAGCACATCCGAGAAGACACTAGAAGTTTTGACTAGTTGAAAGGTCAGTATTAGTCAACATAAGATCCGTGACCTCTAAAGAAGGATAAAGTGATCCAATGGTGTGTTCATAGGAGAACAGCCTTCAAAGTATGAGGAATGAGACTCCAGGGCTACTCTGACATCATCAGATCATAGCTGGATTGTGTGTTTAGTTCTCAATGTTCAGAGAGGTGGGATGAGGAAGGACAGGAAGTCAAACCAAATTAAAGTGTCTTCAAGAACCAGGAATGTTTATTCTGAAGAAGGTCCAGAGTCATAATAAGTATATTCAAATGTTTAAAGTGTTCTCACATGGAGGAGGAGATCATTTAGCCCCAGAAAGCAGAACCTGGATGTGTCCCAATGCATTGGGATTGCCTTAAGGAAGAATTTTTTTTTAAAGCTTTCATTTTCCTGGGAGATTTTTTTTTGGTGGGGGGGTGGGCTGCATCTGGTCTTCATTGCAGTACATAGGATCTTCATTGCAGCGCCTGGGCTCTATCATTGCCCCATGGCATGTGGGATCTTAGTTCTCTGACCAGGAATCAAACATGTATCCCCACCTAGGAAGGCAGATTCCTAACCACTGGACTCCCAGGGAAATCCCAAGGAAGAACTTTTATTTGGACCACCTTTGCAAACTGTGAGGTCAGTGAGGGGTTGGGGGGGTTGGGGGAGCTTGCATAGAGGTGACTTGTCCAATACTGAGTCATCCTGTTTGGGGAAGTTGAAGAGGAGGGATTGAAAAATGGAGCCCCATGGACAAATTTGCTCTGCTGACTTATTTTTTCATGTGTTAAGAATCCTTGACTAAGCTACTAATATATTTAAGCAGCACAAAGATTTTGTACTAAGGTTGGCATTTTCCGATTTTCTTGAAACATTGGCATATCTGGTAGCCATGGATCTCCATTTTTGTGAGATAACAACCATCTGAGGAAGCTGTTCTGCTTCCTCCTGTGAAAGGATTATGCTCCCTGGTTCTCCACACTCCCCACCACTCCCTGTTGTGTCCCCACCTAGAGGCAGAAGAAGAAGTGATCATGTGTCCACTTGCTTGACTTACTGCTCTGCTTACACCCAACCCATCTCAACTGGTGACTTATTTGCCCAGCCTCTCAAGGCCTTCTGTTTGTTATCCTGATTTGACACACTGATTGTGTTGGAGAATAGAATTTAGTTAGAAATCACTGGTTTTCAAACTTTTATTTTTTAGTTGAAATAACAATACTTCTGCTAGTTGCCACCCAGTTTGACAAATGAAATCTCACACCAAATCCACAGATGTAGAGAAGGGACTTGCAGACACAGTGGGGGAAGGAGAGAGTGGGATGAATGGAAAAAGTAGCATCGACATATATACACTATTATGTGTAAAACAGATAGCTAGTGGGAAGTTGCTGTGTAACACAGGGAGCCCAACCTGGTGCTCTGTGATGACCTCGAAGTGTGGGATGGGGGAGGAGAGGGAGGTCCAAGAGGGAAGGGATATATGTATAATTATGGATGATTTCTATTGTTGTACAGCAGAAACCAACATAACATTGTAAAGCAATTTTCCTCCAATTAAAAAATGAATTAAAAAAAAAACCAGGAGGAAAATCTATTATCTTTGAAGTGAATGAAAAGCCTCTATCTCATCATCTCTTGTTTCCCTTGAGGCAAGAAATGGAATTTTAGGGCTCTGATGACCTGGTTTGAATAACGCATGATGTGAAATTTTCTTCTAAAAGCTGGGGATACTAACATAAGCAGTAGTTCTTCCAAACACTTTACAGTAGCAGTCTCCAACTTTTTGGCACCAGGGACCAGTTTCACGGAAGATAATCCTTCCATGGACTGGAGAGAGGGATGGTTAAGGATGATTCAAGCACATGACATTTATTGTTCACCTTATTTCTATTATTATTACATCAGCTCCACCTCAGATCATCAGGCCTTAGATCTTGGAGATTGGGGACCCCTGCTTTATAGTAGTCATTTAAAGAAAATTCCCATTTCTCATATGAAAATAAAGATATGCAAAGGAAGGATCACAAACTAGCAGGAAATCTGGGTTTTGGTTCTGGCTTCACATCAACCAGGGCTCAGATGGTGAAGAATCTGCCTTCAATGTGGGAGACCTGGGTTCGATCCCTGGGTCTGGAAGATCCCCTGGAGAAGGGAATGACTACCCTTGCTTGGAGAATCCCATGGACAGAGGAGCCTGGTGGGTTACAGTCCATGAGGTCGCAAAGAGTCAGAGGTGACTGAGCGATTAATACTTTCACTACTTGCACATTAACCAGCTGGAGGAACCTCAGCTATAAACACCAGAAGGGACCTTCGAAGGCTAACCAGTCTACACTCCTCACTGTGTAGACAAGGAAACTGAAGACAGGGGGATAAAATGATTTGACAAGGAAACGTGGCTAGTTATTATTAGAGCTGGTGTCAGAACCCAGGAATGACCTTGGGTGGCACACCCTCCATCATGCTCCTTTTGCCCCTCCCTTGGCAGTTCTTTGAGTCTGTTTACACGCAATCATTTTGTGAACCACTCTGGTTTTGGAGAAGGAAATGGCAACCCACTCCAGTATTCTTGCCTGGAGAATCCTACGGACAGAGGAGCCTGGCAGGCTACAGTCCCCGGGGTCACAAAGAGTTGGCACGACTCCTTCTGTTCTCTGGGAGGGCTTTCCCCTGTCATTTCTCTGAGGTGTCCTTACAAACTGACATCCATTAAGCAGTCCTTTATATGAGGGGGGCTGCTTTCCTTTTTCAAGGGGAATGGAAAGCAGAAAATTGTTTTGTCTTACCTGTTTACTCTCAGGCAATTAGCTCTTTATTGCTGACTGGGACACACTTGCCGTAGAAAAGATGGAAAACACAATATTTTCAGTACAGATAATGGGAAACCAATTGGATAATCTCTAGCAATTGGACTGTTATTCAGAAGTGAATCTCTTTGTCTAGCTGCTTCAGTCATTTCCTCTACTCCACTCACAAGGGTTTGAAGCTACTGGAAATGGTAGGAATTCATTTCCTCTCATTTTTCTAAATTCCTTTGACTTGGACTGAAAAGCACAAGCTTGCTTATGGATGAAGATGTGATCACAAACACATCAATGGACATCATAAAAGCAAAACGGCTAAACCAGTTTCAAAATACTCCAAGAGAGTTTGAGAGTGGGTTGTTTTTTTTTAAACCTTTCTTAGGCTTATCCATGAATCATGATCTTAGGAAAACCCACAGCCAGATAGAAATACTTATTTTAACCATTTGTTTGTGTCATCATGAAGGGGCACGGAGAACCTCCTTCAACTAAGCATTGAATATAGCTCACTCTGGAGCAGCGGTTTCCAGAGTGAGGAAACCGCTCATATCTGTCTACCTTCTAGACAGATTTTTATATCTTAACAGGGAATTATTTTAAGAACTCTACCTTTCTGAAATACATGAAAATGTGATCAAGGCAGAATCAACAGAGCTTGGATTTTGCATTTCTGAATTGGCGATTAAGGTTATTACCTGTGGGTCTACAGTCCAACCTGATCTGTCTCATAGCTTTTATAGTTTCTTAAAATTAAAAAGACGGAGAAGGCAATGGCAACCCACTCCAGTACTCTTGTCTGGAAAATCCCATGGACAGAGGAGCCTAATAGGCTGCAGTCCATTGGGTCGATAAGAGTCAGACACGACTGAGCGACTTCACTTTCACTTTTCACTTTCATGCATTGGAGAAGGAAATGGCAACCCACTCCAGTGTTCTTGCCTGGAGAATCCCAGGGATGGGGGAGCCTGGTGGGCTGCCGTCTATGGGGTCACACTGGGTCGGACACGACTGAAGCGACTTAGCAGCAGCAGCAGCAAAATTAAAAAGAAGTGCCCAACTCAGATGTCCCTCTTGCCATGTCAAACAGAGGCTATTTCTGGGTAACTCCACCTAGTAACTCACAGAACTGGCTTGGCTCTGAGATATTGCCTCGTTGGCCTTGAGGTTTTAGATTGGTTCTTATCCATTCTGAGTCAAATGTGACTCCCTGCTTAAAAACACACCATCCATCCCAGATACAGCAGTGTCCGGTTGAGTTAAAATTCATGCCACCATTTTTATTTCATAATCTCATGCGTGTGTCATGAATTTCAATACTCTTTCATAAAAAATAGGTTGGAGATGGAAAAACTGAAGAAACTCATCTTCCATTGGTATTTCTAGGTGGTTTTAGCAAGAAATAATTATAGGGAATTATATACAAATATAATTATATCTTGATACTCTGGTAAAAGTGAATGAGTAGGACACATTGACTAGATGGGTCTTTGCTTGACCTCTGACCCTTTTTCTCTGGCATCTGTAACTTCTCTATTTCCTCTGCTGGCTCCCAGTCATCTTCCAGATTTCTAACTTTCATTAATAGAATGCCCCGGGCTCAGTCCCACACAAATTATCTTCTCTATTTGCACTCATTTCTCAGATAATTTCAACTTGTCTCATGGCATTGAATGCTATTAGTAGATGGGTGGCTCCCAAATTATGTCATCAACTCCAACCTCAATCCTAAACTTTTAAATGTGCTTGCTTATTTTACTTGGATGCTCCAAGCAACTCTCGGATGTTAACATGCTTAAAACTTGTCTCTTGATTCCCTACCCACTCCCAATCAATGTGCTTTTCCTCCCATCTGTCCATCTACATAAAAGTCTATCTACTCTGTGCTCGAGTAACTCAGGCCAACTGCCTTAGTTACCCTGGCGTTCTCTGTTCCTCTCCCATTCCTGATCTAATCTATCAACAAAGTGAAGTTGCTCAGTCGTGTTTGACTCTTTTTGCGATCCCATGGACTGTAGCCTACCAGGCTCCTCAGTCCATGGAATTTTCCAGGCAAGAGTACTGGAGTGGGTTGCCATTTCCTTCTCCAATGAATCAGCAAATTTGAAGACTCTACCTTCACGAAACATCCCTACATCAGACTTGTTTCTTACCACCTTGACCAGCTTCTACCCTGGTTTAAGCTGCCATCCTTTCCCTACCATCATTCCTGAAAGATGACATCACCTTGCACTGATCTAATTTCCAGTGTGCAGCCCCATGCCCACCCCATTCACCCCAAAGTAGAGCAATCCCATCCCATTCATTCATTCAGTCGATTCAGTCCTTATCCTGACCTATAATGTCTTATGTGATCTTGCTTCCTTGCTGACTTCATTTCTTTTCCTGTTCTCCTTGGCACACATCTTCCCAGTCTTACTGGCATCCTTGTTGCTCACAGAACACATCAAACACGCCCTGGATGGGAGGCAGGTCAGGGGAAATCCACCTTAAAAACACTGAAGATTTTGGTGGAAAGTCCTAAAAGTTTGTCAGCTCGCCTTCTGAGAGTTATCATCTTGTGAATTACTAGGATGATACAAAAGCACTTTCTTCTTTCCATATTGCTTTCCTCTGCGTTAGAACCTCTTAGAAAGAAAGTCGCGCCTCCCCAGAAGTCTATCCGAACGGTGTCTTCCAGTGTTCTTTCTCTTTTGGTCGTGAGACAGTGTCAGCATAAGTGATCATTTAAAATAAGCTCACAACATCTAGAAAAAGCCTGACTTACTCCTTAGCAGCTTTCCCTGTGCCTTTCTGAATCCATAGTAAACACAGCTCCCTTGTTCCCCACAAAGAGTTAATTATAGCTCTCTCAGCAGCTCTTTGAGGCAGGAAGCCAGGTACATCTGCAGCGCCCAGAGGAGACACAGAAAGTGCTCCCTGCTGAATCGTGAAGCCAGCAGATTAGGGCAGATTCAGTTTCCCTTGGGTTAGAACATCACTAAAGGTGGCTCTCTTTTGCTTCCTCCCCCAACACATTGTTCCTTCTCCAGATGCTCTCATCACTCTCAAAAATGTGCACCCCATGAAGGTTTATACTTGCTGAGCCTATCTCTTAACGAGGGGTCTAGAAAATGAATTTGGTCACTAGTTGGGAAGCTAAGTCAGTATCTGCTCCATGTGGGTTTCTCAGGCTCACCCTTTGGGCTCCAAGTGTGGTCAAAGTTGCGTGTCTACAGATTTACTTTTCCCTCTGAGCTCATGCAGTCCTAGGAGGGGGCCAGTGAGGGAAGCTGGGCTGCCTAGAGAAAGTTGCCGACCCTAGAGGCATGCCAACATTGCCAGAAAGGCAAGGCTTAGGGCAGAATGTTGGTCCCCATGGTCTCCAGACCCTGGTGTCACTCTCATGACTATGTGATATATCACATGGTAAAAGGGACTTTGGGGATGGAATTAAGGTGACTAATCTGCTAAAATGTAGAGAGGCGGATTATGTTAGGTTATCTGGGTGGGTCCAATGGAGTCCCAGAAGCCTGAAGCAGAAGAGAAGCAGAGGGATGTGAAGACAAGAAGGATCAGATGTGTGTTGTTGATCTGAGAATGAAGGAGTCACGGGAGAAGACACTGCAACCCCGTTCTCAGAAACATCTTTTATACACTCAACTCCCCACCTCAGAGTCTGTTTCCACAGAATGCAAGCTAAAGCCCGATCTTTGTTTACTCTTTTGTAGAGAAATCCCACCGTAGGGACAGAGTTCTGAAGTAGGTAACATGTAAACTATGCATGGTCAAAATGAACTTCGGACATTTCTTAGGAAAGTTAGAAATCAATATACTGTGTCTCAATGCATCACAAATGTGTGGAATTTCCTTCCACAAGGAACCCAATCCTGTCTCATTGTTCACACAACAGATGAACAAGCTAGCTTGTACTTAGGAAATATTTTGCGTCAGAAGTATTATCTTTTTCATTATTTTTTAATTTATTTTTAACTGAGGATAACTGCTTTACAATGTTGTGTTGGTTTCTGCCATACAACAACAGGAACCAGCCATAGATATACATGTGTTTCTCTCCCTCTTGAACCTCCATCCCATCTCCTATCCCTTCCCATCCCGTAGGTGGTTGCAGAGCATCACACTGAGCTCCCTGTGTTATGTAGCAACTTTCCATTAGCTATCTCTTTTACATATGGTAACGTACATGTTTCCATGTTACTATCTCAATTTGTCCCACCCTCTCCTGCCCCTGCTGTGTCCGTAAGTCTGTTCCCTATGTCTGAGGCTCTCTATTCCTGTCCTGTAAATAGGTTCATCAGTACCATTTTTCTAGATTCCATATATATGCATTAATACACTACATTTGTTTTTCTCTTTCTGACTTAAGAAGTATTATCTATAAATGCTAAAGGCTGTCACCCAGAAAGGTGAACCACTCGCACTATGACCTGGGAGGGAAAGATGTGGGCTGCATCCTTAGATGACTCTGCTTATTCTGGCCCCTGGAGGGCACACATGGGTTAAGCAGACTCCTGAGCAGAAGTGCCCACTTTGTTTTTATTTTCCTTCCTTTTTTACATTTCCATTTATAACTCAGGCGTTGAGTTCACATAAATCACATAAGCTGATGATATATCTTCATATTTTCCCATTACACTACTTTTGATGGAGGGAATCCAATTATTCGTGAGTGAGAACGAGTTCTTAAAGAATCACAAGTTCATAAGCAATATCAATCCTCATTTAGCTTGCTATCTAAATCATCTCTGGTATTGAAAGGCATCATCAGTTTTATTATTTCTTCCCATTCAATCATGACTGTGTGACCCCAGAGAAGTCACCCTCTTAGGTTTATTTTATCTCAATGATATTTTAAAGCTTGAAGGCAGAGTGTTGAATCAATGTTTCCTATGGAATCTTCCTGTTCTACAATTCTCTTTGTGCAGAGGACCAGGGAAATTATGAAATCTAAGTCAGTGACACAGCAGCACCATGCAGTGTGGGGACCCCTCACAAACCATGGGATGGTCAGTACGTCATGAGCCTCCCTAAGCCCCTGTTTCCTCGCCTGTAGACTCAGGATCCGATGCCACTTAATGCACAGGAGATTTCTGAGGATTAATGAGATGATGCCTGCTAATCCTTAGCATGGGTTGGACAGCAGGATTTGTAGCGAGAGATCATCAGCCACTGCCGACAGCTTCTTCCATGAAGCACCTCCATTTCTACCTCTGCTTGGGGACTCTCTCCCGCATTCTGAGGCTCATGCACAGGATGTACCAGGGGTTTAACATTCAGATCAGCTCAGAAACAGACAGCTCAGAAACAAGAGACACCAGAAAGGGCAACTGTCTTTCTGGTGGGACAGCTCTGAAGCGTGCCCGTGAAACCGAGGCTCAGCTGTCTAAATGCAGACCTGCTGTAAATCTCAGCCTCTGCTTACTTTTGTCACTTCCCTCCATCAATTTACTCTTCCTCTTGCGCGTCTGAGGATCAACCTCCCAAATAAGTGACCCTCTTCCAGGTACTTGTCCCAGGGTTTGCTTTTTGCAGGAACCCAAACTAAGACAATAGCCTTCAACAGACACGAACCAATCTTAACAACCGTTATGAAATTAAACTGAGAAGAGGCCCTGGAGAGATTCCCCTCTGGGCTCTTCTTCCTCAGCCACCTGAGTCCTGCAGAAGTGTCATGAGCAGGATCTTGAAGGACTGTGTAAAGACCGTGTAAAGTGCTTTCTCCCCACTTACGTACACAAGGTCGCTGGCTGGCTGGTTGGGTGTGGAGAGGTATAAGCCCAAATGCCTTCCTACTAGATGTTGCTGTAGTGGTTCCCTTGCATTTGTGGTTCATTTTTTGTAAAGGAGCTTTGCTTTCGAACCCTGAGACCCACATTCTAAAAGTGTGTGTTTGCCACTTCAGGGTTCTCGAGGAGAGGAAACAAGGTGCATAGAAGCAGGGAGGAAAAACCCGAGGAAAAAGGGAGAAATGATGCGAAGTTTTTCTGTGCACTCCTTGAGGAGTGATTTGCCTCTTCAAAGTGATCAGTGTGGTTCCTTTTTTCATGATAGAAAATTGAGCTGATAACAGAGCAAGAAAGGTCCAGGTCACTGAAGGGGTCACAAGGTTCAAGTGTTATTGAGACAATCCTTGAGGGGTGGGTTTGGGGCTGGGTCTCATCCAATTTTCACCAATAATTAAAAAATGTGTTTTCTGGGCCTCATCTCACCTTCTCTGTCTTCCTCTGGCATCAACTTCACTTTGTTTAGCTCCCCATGTCCCCAGTTTACTATTCTGTTTGCAGTAGACATGCCAGAGGCACCCATGAATCCTGTTATCCTGCTCAGGAGTGTCTCTTGGGAATTCCAGCTAATCTGTGCCTCCGAGGCCCCAAGAGTTAAAGGAATTTCAAACCTCACCACTGGCTAACTCTCTACTTGCATGACTTTATCAATGGACCACGGGCTTCCCTGGTAGCTCAGCTGGTAAAGAATTCACCTGTAATACAGGAGACCCCAGTTTGATTCCTGGAGGAGGGATAGGCTACCACTCCAGTATTCCTGGGCTTCTCTGGTGGCTCAGATTGTGAAGAATCTGCCTGCCATGCAGGAGACTTGGGTTTGATCCCTGGGTTGGGAAGGTCCCCTGGAGAAGACATGGCTACCCACTCCAGTATTCTTGCTGGGAGAATCCCCAGAAACAGAGGAGCCTGGCGAGCTAGAGTCCATAGGGTGGCAAAGAGTCGGACACAATCATATCCGTGGACCCCAGAGCTCTTATAATCATGCGTCCTGGATGGTCCTTTCCCTGTGAGAATCTCAATTCCAAATAGGTTGCTCCCTTGCTGACCAAGAGACCTAAATCCAGGGTGGAAAAGATGGGGCCAATACTGGGGACCTGAGTCAGTTTTTGGCTTTCAAACTCGTGTGTGACTCAAGCACACACCCATCTCTTTGTTACCTTCATTTCAAGAAGGAATAACAACTGTTGGTCCAACTCGTGTTCCAAGGAAATGAGATGAAGAGAAGCAGCCATGAAGGCCCTCTGGAATAAAAGCATGAAAGCAACTTAAAATACTATTGTACTTGCTGTACTATTTATAATAAACTCACTCTGTCTGTGTTTCTAAATAAGTAAAATGATTAAATCTATCAGCTTTAATTCTTTCCCTCGAGAAGACATTCAGAAGAGAAACCAAGGAATTCCTATCCATTTCTTAGAGCAGGATCTCAGCACCACAAACCTCACCAATTTAGAGTCAAGTATGAAGATAAATGGGAAAGACTAGAGATCTCTTCAAGAAAATTAGAGATACCAAGGAAACATTTCATGCAAAGATGGGCACAATAAAGGACAGAAATGGTATGGACCTAACAGAAGCAGAAGATATTAAGAAGAGGTGGCAAGAATACACAGAAGAACTGTACAAAAAAGATTTTCATGACCCAGATAATCATGATAGTGTGATCACTGACCTAGAGCCAGACATCCTGGAATGTGAAGTCAAGTGGGCCTTAGAAAGCATCACTAAGAACAAAGCTAGTGGAGGTGATGGAATTCCAGTTGAGCTATTTCAAATCCTGGAAGATGATGCTGTGAAAGTGCTGCACTCAATATGCCAGCAAATTTGGAAAACTCAGCAGTTGCCACAGGACTGGAAAAGGTCAGTTTTCATTCTAATCCCAAAGAAAGGCAATGCCAAAGAATGCTCAAACTACCACACAATTGCACTCATCTCACATGCTAGTCAAGTAATGCTCAAAATTCTCCAAGCCAGGCTTCAGCAATATGTGAACAATGAAATTCCAGATGTTCAAGCTGGTTTTAGAAAAGGCAGATGAACCAGAGATCAAATTGCCAACATCCACTGGATCATGGAAAAAGCAAGAGAGTTCCAGAAAAACATCTATTTCTGCTTTATTGACTATGCCAAAGCCTTTGACTGTGTGGATCACAATCAACTGTGGGAAATTCTGAAAGAGATGGGAATACCAGACCACCTGACCTGCATCTTGAGAAACCTATATGCAGGTCAGGAAGCAACAGTTAGAACTGGACATGGAACAACAGACTGGTTCCAAATAGAAAAAGGAGTATGTCAAGGCTGTATATTGTCACCCTGCTTATTTAACTTCTATGCAGAGTACATCATGAGAAACGCTGGGCTGGAAGAAACACAAGCTGGAATCAAGATTGCCAGGAGAAATATAATTACCTCAGATACGCAGATGATACCAGCCTTACAGCAGAAAGTGAAGAGGAACTCAAAAGCCTCTTGATGAAAGTGAAAGAGGAGAGTGAAAAAGTTGGCTTAAAGCTCAACATTCAGAAAACGAAGATCATGGCATCTGGTCCCATCACTTCATGGGAAATAGATGGGGAAACAGTGGAAACAGTGTCAGACTTTATTTTTGGGGGCTCCAAAATCACTGCAGATGGTGATTGCAGCCATGAAATTAAAAGATGCTTACTCCTTGGAAGGAAAGTTATAACCAACCTAGATAGCATATTCAAAAGCAGAGACATTACTTAGCCAACAAATGTCCGTCTAGTCAAGGCTATGGTTTTTCCAGTGGTCATGTATGGATGTGAGAGTTGGACTGTGAAGAAAGCTGAGCACCCAAGAATTGATGCTTTTGAACTGTGGTGTTGGAGAAGACTCTTGAGAGTCCCATGGACTGCAAGGAGATCCAACCAGTCCATTCTAAAGGAGATCAGTCCTGGGTGTTCTTTGGAAGGAATGATGCTAAAGCTGAAACTCCAGTACTTTGGCCACCTCATGTGAAGAGTTGACTCACTGGAAAAGACTGTGATGCTGGGAGGGATTGGGGGCAGGAGGAGAAGGGGACGACAGAGGATGAGATGGCTGGATGGTATCACTGACTCGATGGACGTGAGTCTGAGTGAACTCCGGGAGTTGGTGATGGACAGGGAGGCCTGGCGTGCTGCAGTTCATCCAGTTGCAAAGAGTCGGACATAACTGAACAACTGAAATGAACTGAACTGATGAAGATAAAAAACAACCTATTAAAAAAAGAAATGTACAAAATGGAAAGAATTTTTCTAGGGTATAAAAATCAACCAACCAAATAAATCAACCTATTGTTAAAAATTCTTTTTAAAAGGCACTAACAAGATGGATTTTTTGTTTTCACCAGCCCCGCAGGCTGGGATGTCCTCAGGTGTCCCTGTGACATAAGGACAGAACATACCCACTGGGGGAAGGCTTTGTCAAAACCAAAACGAAAAGTGAGGGAAGGCATTTTTCTCCACGACATTGTCGATTTGAAAGTAGATTTTCCAGAAGATAATTGTGTTTTATTCTTCTCTTCTCCAACTTTTAATCTACGTACTGTCAGCCTTCTGTATCCGCCCTTACAGAACCCACGGATATGGATGGCCAGCTTCTCGATGCCACTTACATAAAGGGCTTAAGCATCTGGAATTTGGTATCTGCGGGGGTCCAGGGACCAGTTCCTTATGGAAACTGAGGGATGGCTGTGATCAAATAGTTATATTAATTAAAGGAAAGACATGAAACATACTAGTGGGTTGTCATTATCATTACAAATTACTGTGACTGATGCCAGGTGTTTGAAAATGCTTGGAAGCTAAGAGCTTAGTGATTATGACAAAATTTCATGTAACTCGTGGAGGAAGAAGGTAGATGAATTTTTCTGCTTGTTTGAATTGCTGAAGGACCCAAATGGCACTTACAAGCCATTTTCAGCTTCTGTCAACCACCTGAGTTTCAGTTACCATAATGACTCTATTAAAAAAGCATTATCAATTATGGTATTATGAAGTCCCACAAACAAAGAAAGCCTGATTCACTCATTATTCAGATTTTTACAAACAGATCACACCAGACATGTCCAGTTAGTTTTAAAGAATAGACAAAGTTCTCTTTTTTTTTCAGGTTGCATGGTCTGTGAGATTTTTGAAGGACTATCCAGTGAAACTAACTTTTGTAGGTTTTTGGAGTGCCCTAAAAACTCACACATATGCTCCGAATAGATCCTTAAAGAACAAAACTGACTCACTATGGGGTCATGTGCTGACACCTATGGTTATAAGACTTGTCAACACTCTTGGATGTGGAAGAAGCTAGGAAGAAGTAGCTCCCATGTAAAGAATGCAGAGGAAACATGTAATATTCTTTGAGACCAGGGGAAATAAGAAAAGGTTTCAGTGGACTGATAGGAGTTTCTGACTTGAAACAGGTTTAAAGAGAACCCCAAGAGATAATTGGATGGTCTAGTATCATTGCTGAGAAAAGGAAATAAATGCTTGAAATTCTTAAATCAAATATAACTTTCTCAACAAATGACATTCAGGTTATTATTATTATTATTATTATTTTGTTAAATTATCTGGCTTCCATATGACTAGTGGGAGTTTCTCATTGAGTAACTGAGTCTTTAAATTTTTGAACATATTTCATTTCAATGCTCTTTATGTCAGATGAGCAGATGTGAAGGACTGTGAAACAAATGTTTTAAATAAATCTATTTCCCAGCGGCTTTTCAAGCACTTGTTGAATGTATGGGGTTTGATATGTAGACTGTGGACCATAGTTTAGTTTGACTTTAAGATTTGTTGATGCTGCTCTTAGCTAAAGTTTGACCAATGTCACAGAGGCTTTGAACGTGGATTAATTGTTCTTGACCTTGATGCTGAGAAGGAATTTTCAGTTTTCTTATTTCATTCTAGCTTTGGGTTTATTTATTACATTTTCACATTATTTTAGCTATTCGTACTTTCCAAACACATTGTTCTTGCTTCAGTGGTTGCACTGTGACTTTGAATATGAGCAGGAACACAGAGTGACTTTGGAAATTAAAAGCTGACTGTTCACGGGATTCTCAGTGACAAGAGTTGAAAATGATGAAATGAAGTGGTTTCTTTCATCCACAATTAAGAATGTATTTAAAGGAGGCCCTGGAAAGACAGCAATACTTCTGTTTCCACTTTAGAATAATAATGAAAACATAAGATGAGAAGAACAATATTATTTCATGGATTAAAACCCTGAAGAAAAATTATTAACCATCCATCTATTCATGTGACAGTCATTTATCGAGCATCTACTGTGTACTTAGAATGGTACTATAGAAAGATACCTAGAAATAAAGATGCAATTTTTGCTTTTTAGCATCTAAATGGTGTTACACAGCATTATGCTAATCCTCTTAGCAGAAAGAAACGGAAAGACAAGGGAGCACCTTTAAAATAGTCCTGCATCCGAATATTTTTCTTAGCTGCTGCTGCTACTGCTGCTAAGTCACTTCAGTCGTGTCCGACTCTGTGCAACCCCAGAGACGGCAGCCCACCAGGCTGCCCCGTCCTTGGGATTCTCCAGGCAAGAACACTGGAGTGGGTTGCCATTTCCTTCTCCAATGCATGAAAGTAAAAGTGAAAGTGAAGTCGCTCAGTTGTGGCCGACCCTCAGCGACCCCATAGACTGCAGCCCTCCAGGCTCCTCCGTCCATGAGATTTTCCAGGCAAGAGTACTGGAGTGGGGGTTTTCTTAGCTACTTCCCTCCATATTGATGAACAAATGTAAACATACTGAAAGTAGCACTGTGTTGGTGTGGGCAAAAGCCCATGTTATCCCTTTCTAGTCTTTTTCTTCTTTTCCTTTAACAAAAAATTTAGTAGTGAAATGAAGGACAAAAATTCCTTGAAATTTCTGATCAGAAGTTTGGTCCTCTATCTTTGTCTTCTTTATTTCTTGGGTTGATAGGAGAGCTTGGTGGTTTCTTTCGTTAAAAATCTACTTAGGTGGATTGAGCCCTGAGAGTCTGTAGAAGCTAAAACCATACTGGGAGTATGTGCATGGCTCCTCGGACTCTGTATTTGCCTTAACAAGCCCGAGAATAGCAAGTGAGGGTGGCCAGGAAATACTGCAGAGATGGGGTAAGAAGGAAGCTGGGGCAGCAAACATGATTCAAGTCGATTGGTCTATGAGATAACATGTTTCACAGAAGGATGAAATAACTTGGTCTTTTTTTCCCTTTCATTAAGCCCTTTTATTTTACCTGTGCCCTTTTTCACTGAAATATCATGAAGTATTTTAAATAATCAAGCTTTTTTTCTTGGTGGGACTGATTTTTGGTGTGGAAAAGCGATGAAATAGATATTTTGTTCTAGTGTTCAAATACCTATAAAATTTTATCTCATTTATTTATTAATATTTTATGATTCCAACCATAGAATATTTATTCTTGTTTCTAAAACAGTCCTGGTAAGGAACTCAGGCCAGTGCCTTGTTTCTCCTCCATGTGGTAATTCAGGGACCCAAGCTTCCTCCATATTGTGGCTCTGTTATTCTTTATTATTATTATTTACTTATTTTTTAATTGGAATATAGTTGCTAAAACAACTTGCTCTTAAGATCCTGATTCATGAAAGTAACTTGCAACATCTGTGCAAGAGACAAAAACATCCTTTCAGCTACCCAGTCCTTCCCCTCTCCTGTCTATTCTTCCAGTTTCTTCTCTTTCTGCACCTTGTTTGAATGTGCTTGGGAACCCCCACATTGAGGTGTCCTAACTCAATGTATTTGTCTTTTGTTGAAGTCTATAAGTCCACAGGCCTCACAGCATCCTTATAATACAGCTGTTGTACTCTCCATTGTCAACGCTTTTTTGTTTAAGAGCAGTCATCCTCATGTTTTGGTATTAGCTGATGTCAAAACTAGATGACCCCAAGCATGTCATGCAGAAAAGACTCAGGCCTTAATCTCACATTTGGGAACAAGGCAATCATTACTAGCAGGGTTGTTTTTTTTTTTTCATTTTGCAAAGAGTTATGAGATTTTATGCTTTATTTCTTTTCCTAAAATGATTGTATTAATGACAGCAGCCCTGACACCTAACCTGTATGAGAAAGCAGATAAAAGATACAGGAGATTTATGATCTTCAATTTCACTGTTATCTTCTCTTGTTCTCTGTGGATAGGGCAGATGGATACCCCCAGCAGGCAGAGGCAAGTGGCTACCAGGACCCTTATAATGGGCAATGGAGAGAGAATGGATGCTCCGTTTGGATAAAATAGATACTACTTTGAGGAGAAAGACAAGTGACTGGAATCACCAATGCAGGATTTCCTTCTTTATTCCCCATCCCATCATATTGTCTTCTCTTTCAGAAACATCTCTATACACTTCAAGAATCAACATTTCAAAGATCGTTTCAAGTAAGTGCAAGAATAAAACAATCTTAATCTAATGGGCTCAAGGTGTCTCTCTGAACCAAATGATGGCTTCTTAGTTTCACTATTTCTTGGTTCCCTTTCCTGATCCAAACCTCTTAAGCATCATTTTCCTTCTTTCCCAGTTTCTTTCATTATTTCTCTCTGAATGATCTTGGGGCACTGTCTTTAATCATGGAAAAGGAGAGACACACAAGGGAGTTTTAAGAATTATATAAATAAAAGTAAAGAATTGACCATAAAGGGTAAGACCATGGGGCAGGCATGAAGCATAAGGAAAACCAGTGTCACATGTACCAGGGCGGTCATGGTCCACTGGTACCTTCTCTGGGTACACAGGTGAGACAGGCAGGATTCCCTGCCCATGGGCTTCTCAAGGGCATCCCCAGACACTGAACTGGTACAGTCAAGGTCAAGGATGTGATGACAGAAAAGAGCTTCTCTCTTAAGTAATGGTGCCAGCTTCTACAACAGACCCTTTAAGAATGCTTGGCCTGAGATGACAGCACAGACATCTTTAAACCTACTGCAAAAGCAAAGATTAAGTGGATTCTCAAAGCAGTGTTTCCATTCTAGGGAACGTGGGATCCCCTGGGTTGAGGAGTTCCAGGAAAATTGCCTGTGGCATGTCAGCTAGTGATCGGCTAGGGGAGTCTGCTTCATCTGTATTCCTAATTAAAGTCCACATTCAGCGCAGTCACGTTTCCATGAAAAGCCCCACCAGAATGATTCTAGATTCCACCAGCTCAAAAGGAGTGTCATATGTAAATGTCTAATTCAAACATCTGCCCTCTTTACATCTGTGTCCCCCATGTCCTGGGCAAGAGGGCATGAAGCCTTCAGCGTACAGATAGCAAGCTGCCTGGATGATGACTTTCCCTCTTGGTGAGCTGTCTATAAGAAATCAGAACCTCCCAGTTGAATGAGTGGGGAGAGCAGAAGGGGTTAGAGGGGGAGGGTTCAACGATTGTTGCCCAAAGTGAGAAAACAGGAAGTGGGAACACTTCCCACTTTTGGATACTTTTGGACAGGGTGATGAGTTTGGTTGTAAGAAAATGGATTTAAATTTCCAGGGAGGGGAAGGGAGTGGAAATTGAGACCTAGAGTCCAAGAGAAGGTAAAGATTGGAGTTCAGAGTGGGAGTCCTAAGCATCAGGAAGACGGGGGGCCTGGGTGACATAGACCAGAAAGTGCCGTGATGGGCAGATGGGCAGAGGAGGCCGTGGACTCAGTCGTGTGTGGACAGGAGAAGCCAGCTGTCTCCTGCAAGCTGATGGCTTGCTGGCCCTCTCATGTTCCCGTTCACCACATGGGGCATGGCAGTCTCCTCAGGGCATGTGGATTCACCAGGAGAACCCTCCCATAAAACGACTCATTAAACTGCTGGTGTCTTCCCATCCATCAGAGGCCAAAGCACATCCCCTGGCAACCCGAAATCCTCACATAACAATGCAAGAGGAAAGGCCAGAAAAGGGGTGGTATCCCTGTTTACTCCCTTCCCTTGGCCTCTCCAGGGTAAAATTATTAAGTGTAAGACAGAGGAGCAGAGTCCCCAGGACCACTCTGCGAAGGATCCATGTGGGTGATTGCAACACACCCACTGAGTGCCTTTACTCCACAGTCCTGCCCCCTGCCCCACCCTTGCACACTCCCTCCACAGGCTCATCTGTGGCCGCAGAGGTTAGAAGGCAGGTTTCTAGGAAGACTCACCCTGGGGTCTCTCTCCAGCTGCTGCTGATGCTGTAGGCTGCGTCTTCTCTTGGCCTTGGCCAGGCCATTGTGATAAAAATGGTACAGGCCTTCAGCAAAGGGGAGCTGCAAAGAGTCAGACAGACACAGGCAAGGTTAGCTTCTGGGGGTGCCCCTGGACAGGGATGCCAGAGCCAGGGTGCATGCTGGGGGTCCTGGGATGGGACTCCACATGCGACCCTCTGGTTCTCTGTCACTGCTCTCCTCCCCATCTCCCTACTTTTCTGATGTAATATGTTCACCTCCCTTCTCCCCCAAACCCATTCTTTCCTCCACTACTGTAGTTTTCATCTATCTTTTCATCTTCTCTTCTCATCCATAGAGACTTCCCTTTATGTTCATCCCCACACCAACTTCTCTAGTCTCTTCTCTTAGGCATCACAAGAAAAGGAAACTGCAGGCCATTAGCCATTAAAATGGATCCCATGTGGACCATCCCCAGGTCCCCCCATTGTGCCTGTATGAATCTTTGATCCCAAGTCCATGAACATAATAATGTAGCTGTTGTTTTATTAACAGGTTCACAGACTTGGAGAACAAACTCCAGTTCCCAGAGGGGAAGGACGGGAGGAAAAGAGAGGGAGTTTGGGATGGACATGTACACAGTGCCATGTTTAAAATGGATAACCAACAAGGACCTACTATTGTATAACACAGGGAGCTCTGCTCAATGTTATGTGACAGCCTGGATGGGAGGGAAGTTTGAGAGAGAATGGATACATGTAAATGTATGGCTGAGTCCCTTTGCTGTCCACCTGAAACTACCACAACATTGTTCATTGGCTATGGGTTCAGTTCAGTTCAGTCACTCAGTTGTGTCCGACTCTTTGCGACCCCATGGATTGCAGCACGCCAGGTCTCCCTGTCCATCACCAAATCCCAGAGTTTACTCAAACTCATGTCCATTGAGTTAGTGATACCATCCAACCATCTTATCCTCTGTTGTCTCCTTCTCCTCCTGCCCTCAATCTTTCCCAGCATCAGGGTCTTTTCAAATGAGTCAGCTCTTCGCATCAGGTGGCCAAAGTGTTGGAGTTTCAGCTTGAACATCAGTCCTTCCAATGAATATTCAGGACTGATTTCCTTTAGGATGGACTGGTTGGATCTCCTCGCAGTCCCAGGGACTCTCAAGAGTCTTCTCCAACACCACAGTTCAAAAGCATCAATTCTTCTGCACTCAGCTTTCTTTATATTCCAACTCTCACATCCATTCATGACTGCTGGAAAAACTATAGCCTTGACTGGAAGGACCTTTGTTGGCAAAGTAATGTCTCTGCTTTTTAATATGTTGTCTAGGTTGGTCATAACTTATCTTCCAAGAAGTAAGTGTCTTTTAATTTCATGGCTGCAATCACCATCTGCAGTGATTTTGGAGCCCCCAAATATAAAGTCTGCCACTGTTTCTCCATCTATTTGCCATGAAGTGATGGGACCAGATGCCATGATCTTCATTTTCTGAATGTTGAGCTTTAAGCCAACTTTCACTCTCCTCTTTCACTTTCATCAAGAGGCTCTTTAGTTCTTCACTTTCTGCAATAAGGGTGGTGTCATCTGCATATCTGAGGTTATTGATATTTCTCCCGGCAATCTTGATTCCAGCTTGTGCTTCATCCAGCCCAGCGTTTCTCATGATATACACTGCATGTAAGTTAAATAAGCAGGGTGACAATATATAGCTTTGATGATCCCTCTTCCTATTTGGAACCAGTCTGTTGTTCCATGTCCAGTTCTAACTGGTGCTTCCTGACCTGCATATAGATTTCTCAAGAGATAGGTCAGGTGGTCTGGTATTCCCATCTCTTTAAGAATTTTCCAGAGTTTATTATGATCCACACAGTCAAAGGCTTTGGCATAGTCAATAAAGCAGAAATAGATGTTTCTCTGGAACTCACTTGCTTTTTTGATGATCCAGCAGATGCTGGCAATTTGATCTCTGGTTCGTCTGCCTTTTCTAAAACCAGCTTGAACATCTGGAATTTCATGGTTCATGTATTGTTGAAGACTGGAGAATTTTGAGCATTACTTTACTAGCATATGAGATGAGTGCAGTTGTGCGGTAATCATTGGCTATACTCCATTATTAAATAAAAAGTTTAAAAAATAGTTGTTGCTTTAAACTAATAAGTTTGGGGTTGGTTTGTTACTCAGCAATGGAATACAGGAACAAATGGGTAGCTGAAAAAAAAAAGTTTTATATTCCTTCCATTTTTAGGACTGTGCAGATTTGAAACTCCACACTAGTATTAGCTGTCTGTCAGTTGGTGATACCAGCCTGGAGCAGCCCAGATAAGGGCCTTCAAGGGACATTCCTGGCACTGGAGGAGGGGATCTGAGGCCAAGGAAGCAGATACTGGATGAACTTCAAGGGCACAGCAAGTTTGGCTAGGGGTGTGTGAATGAAAATTTTTTAGAACACTGTAGCATTTGTGATTTAGTTTCTGTTCATTAAAACCACCTTCTTCAGGGCAAATTAAACATAAATATTTCATGTGCATCTTTCCAGGCTCAGAGGTTCTTGAATGTTTTCTCTACTTAACCCTGCTGATGTACTCAGGGAAATGTTAAGATTTATCAAAAAGGAAGAGCGAAGATGGAGAAGGGAAAAAAGAAATGTAGGTGTGCTCATCTTTTGCTCTCTAAAGACTTGTGCCTGTGACCACAATCAGGTGGTAAAAACTTGGGAATTTTATTTCCTATTCTGGAAGGCATGAAGAATCTGTGAATTTTTAACAAGAAAGGAAATTTGGGGTGATCAAGCACCATTGAGCTTTGGACAGACATTGTTTTGGCTCTGTTTTACTGATTTTTTTTTAATTAAATTTGAATAGAGGCAAATGGAAAACTCTTTCTTACAGTAGAATTCCAATTAACAAAAGTAGAAGTCATGAAAGGAAGCTGAATATCACCATTTGGAAGCACCATGAATAATTACGATGGTAGACACAGACGTGGGGCATGGACTTGTGGACACGGTCAGTGGTAGAGGAGGGTGGGAGGAATTGAGAGAGTAGCACTAACACATATATACACTACCATTGTAAAACAGTGGTTAGTGGGAAGCTGCTGTATAGCACAGGGAGCTCGGCTCGGTTGCTCTGTGATGACCTAGAGGTGTGGGATGGTGGGGTGGGGGAAAGAAGGCTCAAGAGGGAGGGGATATGTGTATACTTACAGCTGACTCATGTTGTACAGCAGAAACTAACACAACATTGTAAAGCAATTACACTCCATTTAAAAAAAAAAAAACAAATAATTGTGGTTGGCCAGTGTCACCAAAGGATGCTAAAATAGTGGGTCACATCTAATGATAAACAAAGAGAAATAATACCTTTATGGTGGAGAAATCTGGCAGAGACCCCCTCAACCAAGCTATCCAAGTTAATCTCACCACAGATGAAACACATCAAAATCACGTGCCTCCTGATATGATACGCTGAGAAGGAGACATCACTTATATGATTTTCTTGCCAAAAAAGGTAATCTGTGTTCAGTCAGAGGAAGCCCTTAGCTGGCTACTATCCTTCCAAATCTTCAAGTTCATGAAAGTCAAATCAGGACAGTAGAAATTTTCAAAACTGGAGGAGACTAACGATACAGGAAAACAAAATCAATTCCTATCTTGGATTGGGTCCTAAATCAGAAATAAGGACATTAGTGGAACAACTGGAATAATGTGAACCAAATCTGTAGATTAATTATCAGTGTTGTAGCAATGTTTTTCCTGGCTTTGATAATTGTCCTATGGTTTTGTCCACGTTGACTTTGGAAAAGCTGGATAAGGGGTATATGGGAACTTTCTGCTATTTAAAAAAGAGTAATTTTTATTGTGGTAAAATATACATAATATAAAACTTTTCATTTTGAAGTATTCAGTGCACAGTTTAGCGACACTAAGTATCTCTCCACCGTTGTATAACCCTCACTACTATTGATACCCAGAGCTCTTTCCATCCTACACATTTAACTCTATGTTCATTAAATAACCCCTCATATCTTCTCCCCAAGGTCCTGGCTGCCACCATTCTACTCTCTGTCTCTAAGAATTTCACTACTCTAGGTATCTCATGTAAGTGGAATCACACAATATTTATCCTTTTGTGACTGACTTACTTCACTCAGCTGAATAGCTTCAAGGTTCATCTGTGTGAAGCATTGTCCGAATTCCCTTCCCCTTTTTCTGGCTGAATAATATTCCATTGCTTGTATGTACACGTTGTGTTCATCCATTCACCATCTGATGGACACCATTTACCAGCTGATGGACACCTTCCACCTCTTGGCTATTGTGAATCATGCTGCTGTGAACATGGGTGTACCTGTGTGCAATTTTTTGCAAAATTTTTAAGTCTAAAATTATCCCCAAATTGAAAGTGTTTACAATGTAAAAATATTTTTCTAAAATTACATTTGGATGGCCTTAAGAGGGTCATATGTTTAAAAAGTTCAAGCTGGAGGTCCCACCACTTCCCATTATCACATCCCAAAGTCCTTCCACATGATTATAACTTAGGGCAGTTGAGTGGCACCCTGGCTTGGTCTAACTGTCTCATTTTATAGAAAAAGACACTGTGGCTCATGGAGGAGCAGGACTTCCTAGTTGAGGGGGAGCTTTTAAAGGAAATCCTCGGTCTCCGGACTGTTCCTCCAGACCCTCCCCACTACACAGCTTTCACTGCAATCTCTTGCTATGTACGTCCCATCCCCTTGGTAACCAGCGCTATGAATTCATGAGATTGCAGGCTGGACTTCCTGATAAAGATAAGTGTGACTCAAGCACAGCCAAGCTGGTGAGTGACCTCTGCTGTGTCCTGGGGACCCATGACCCCAGATTCTTTGATTAGAAGCACTGTCGTGGCTACAGAAGACGTGGAGTTACTAATACTTGGTCTCATAGAGCTGATATTGGAAACTCGGGCAATATACAGGTAAATTGACTGATCACAGACTAAACAGAAGATTAACCTGCAGGCATTGGCTATTTTCCTGAGCCCTTTTTGCCTGTCTTTGGAGTGTAGACCCCAAATCCACAGGCCTCCGAGCCTCTGAGAAGTGACTGTTTCAGGAGATTATCAGCCAGTTTGAGCCTACGTCAGGCAGGGAAAGACAGATGCCATGCCCATTTCAGTAGTGCAAGGTACCTGCTGTCCACAGAGACCTCAGTGCATTCCTCCATTTCTTAAGTAGAATGCTGATCTTCCAAATAGGAATGATATATTAAAAGCAATCTTAAGTCCTCAAACCTTCACTTGTTTCCCAGTAAGAAACTTCTTACATATCTCAACTCTTGTGTGAATGCTTAGTCGTGTCAGTTGTGTTTGACTCTACAACCCCATGGATTGTAGCCCACCAGGCTCCTCTTTCCAGGGGGATTCTCCAGGCAAGAATACTGGAGTGGGTTGCATGCCCTCACCCAGGGGATCTTCTGGACCAATGTTATCTTCATTTAAACACACATATACACACACATACCCTTCTTTTCTTCTTTTACACCATCACCTTTGTCTCTTAAGGCAAACTATGCATGGTTCCAGAAGGAAGGAGAAAAAAGAAGTGAAAGAAGAATTCACAGCAAATTGTCAGCTTGAAGGTTCAGGCTGGGTGACAGTATAATAACGCTGCTAACTCAGACTTGCAGTTTTTAGAAATTCTCATTATGCCATGGAATGTTATAGATCCCAGCAACGCTTCTCATTGCCTCTCTTCTGTCTCTCTTGCCTCCTTTTCCCATAGATAACCATGGCTCTGAGCTACAGCTCCTCTTTGAACCCACACGCTCACTTTCCTCAACAGCAAGAACTGGCTGCTGATTGTGAACAGATAAAAAGGCATGCTAAATCCTCCTGGAGCCCACACCTGTCTCCCTTTAGACCAGGGTCCCTTCCCCTTAGGCAGTCAGTGGGACACTGGTCTGCGAAAATAGACTCCACCTCAAATTTTGTGCTTCTGTGCATTTGCTGTTTTAGGAATTACCACTGCTTCTCACAGGTTTTCAAATGGGTCCAGAACTCCCAAACATGGTGGTGGTGGGAGGTCTCTGGTCCTGACCCATCATTTTTCCTTTGGCAGGTTTTTCCTTTATGCTGATTTTCATGATGCTTAGTCATGTTTATTTGAGAGTCAAGTTTGGTGGAATATTGGACTTCGTTCCACATATAAAGAATTTTATAATTCTATTGGCAAAGGGAGCTCCTGTAATGGGGTTCAAGGAGTAAAATCTGGGAAATAAAACATCAAGGATTGAAAACCGGCTCATCTGATAACAGTTCTATTGGGGGGGTGGGGAATTCTGCATTTCACAAGGGGACCTAGGTTCTTCATTTTACTGACATTGCCTGAGATCATTCTTAATTTCCCTGGATTGCATGCACTCTCTTATGGGTGGGGGATTTCACTTTGCAGTAAGGAGGAGGGAGAAAGGGAACTGGGGGGCAGGGGCAGGGACATGGTCCCAGACTCTGCCCTACTGGCACTTACAGGCCAATGAAGAAACACACAGGAAAATTACAATGTTCAATTGACAAAAACATATAATATTATAGAAACAGAGATGGACAGAAATAGGGAGATTGCAGCTTTACAGCCACAATTAGGAGAAGGTAAGGAAAAAAGAGAAGGAGAAAGGAAGGGGTACCCTGAGAACATTTTGGAGAGAGGCAAGGTCAGTTGATATGATTTAGCATTAAAAGGCCTCTCCTTGCCTCCAAAGTTTCCCTCTCAACTCCATCCTAAATTTAATTCTTTTTTCATATCAAACACTTGAGTGAAAATCCATTTATTTCTGGGAAGGATGACACCCTAAGCCGTGGTCAGCCAAAGGCCTCACTGAAATTTGCTGATGGGATGGAGGGTCAGAGGTCCAGAAAGGAAGAGAGGAGAATTTATGGGGATGGGGGACAAGGGGCAGGGGCTGGGGCAGGGTCGGTACCAAAGCGTATTCCTGCCTATGTTATACCCATGCTTCAGCCTGAATAATCTCTTGTTTAATAGGTTCTCAGGGCTCATCTGTGCTAACTTGTATCTTATCCCCCAATCAAGGTTCCTCCTCCTTCAAGTCTGGACCTAGGGTCACACACCTCAGCCATCTGAATACTCTCACCTCTTTCTGTCTTGTTTTGGGAAAAGAGATGGGCAGAAAGTGGGTCTGGAGGGATATCAGTAAAGACCACCACCTCTCCTGCATGAGACTCCTTCTCTGTCTTCCACCTCCCCAGGACCAACATAAATTGTAGCTCTTGTCAGGCTCTTGGGTGATTAACAAAGAAGCTCAGAGAGCATGATGAGTGGCTGAGCATGGAGACAGCAGCAAACCCAGGGAGGTAGTCTGTGGCTCTGATGGCTGAGGAGACCATGGAGTCCTCATTAAGCTTCTCTGATCTTGGAGAAAGCCTCTCAGGCACAGGGGTTTCAGTCATGTATCATCATGATAATGTGTTACAAACCACAGAAAGTCTTATTGCTGTTGTTTTGCTAAGTCGTGTCCGACCCTTTGCAACCCCAGGGACTGTAGCCCACCAGGCTGCTCTGTCCCTGGGATTTCCCAGGCAGGATTACTGGAGTGGGTTGCCACTTCCTTCTCTGAAATCTTAGTAGCTCCAAATAGAAACCGATTATTTAGCTCAGTTTCCTGGATCAAAAATTTAAGCTTACTGAGTGGCCTCTCAGGTATTGACTTCATATATCAAGAGAATTTAGAGCACAAGTGACAGACTGGGAGAAAATATTTGCAAAGGATACATAAAAGATTGCTATCCAACATACACGAAGAGCTTTTAAAATTCAACAATCAGAAAATAAAGAACTTGATTTAAAAGTGGTCCAAGGGGACTTCCCTGGTGGTCCAGTGACTAAGACTCCATGCTCCTCAATGCAGGGGGCCTGGGTTCAATCCCTGGTCAAGAAACTAGATCCCACATGGTGCAACTGAGAGTTTGCATACAACTAAAAGAGTTCACACGTGTAAACTTTTAAATTAATTTTTTTTGGAGTATAGTTGCTTTACAATGTTGTGTACAAAGAGTTTATACTGTACAGCAAAATGAATCAGCCATACATATCCACATATTCCCTCCCTTTTGGACTCCCTTCCCATTCAGGTTACCAGAGTGCAATAAGCAGGATTCCCTGTTGTTAAAAACAAAACCAAAAACAAGTATTATTTTTCCTGCAAAAACAAAAAAAGAGAGAGAGCAAGAGGGATAATGCATGCTACAACGAAAGATCAAAGATCCTGCAGCTTCAACTAGGACCCCATGCAGCCAAATAAATTTAAATGTATATATATTCTTTTAATTGTTAAAAAGTAAATGGATCAAGGACCATAACAGATCCCTTGCCAATGAAGACACACAAGTGGCAAACAGGCAGATGAAGAGATACTCCACATCATACGTCATAAGGAATTGCCAATGAAAACCACAGTGGCATATCACTACACATCTATTAGAATGACCCAAATCTAGAACACTGACAGCATCGAAGGCTGGTGAGAAGGTGGAGCAACAGGGTGTCTTATCCATTGCTGGTGAGGATGCAAAACGGCACAGCCACTCTGAAAGACGGTTTGGCAGCTTAAGAAGCTAAACATACTATTTCCATATAATCCAGCAATTGCACTTCTTGGTATTTACCCAAATGAGTAGAAAACTCATGTTCAGACAATAACCTGCGCACAGATGTCTACAGCAGCTTTATTCATAACTGTCAGTATTTGGAAGCTTCCGAGATGTCCTTCAGTAGGTAAATGGATAAATAAACTGTGGTATATCTAGATAACAGACTATTGCTGCTGCTGCTGCTAAGTCACTTCAGTCATGTCTGACTCTGTGAGACCCCATAGACGGCAGCCCACCGTCCCTGGCATTCTCCAGGCAAGAACACTGGAGTGGGTTGCCATTTCCTTCTCCAATGCATGAAAGTGAAAAGTGAAAGTGAAGTCGCTCAGTCGTGTCTGACTCTTAGCGACCCCATGGACTGCAGCCTACTAGGCTCCTCCATCCATGGGATTTTCCAGGCAAGAGTACTGGAGTGGGGTGCCATTGCCTTCTCGAAACGGACTATTACGCACTGCTAAAAAGAAATGACCTATCAAATCACGAAAAGACATATTACTAAAGCAAAGGAACCCCGTTTGAAAAGTCTGCATACTGTATGATTCCAACTATCTGAAATTCTTGAAAAGGCAAAACTGCAGAGAATAAAAAAGGTTCAGTGTCTGCCAGAGGTGGTGGGGGCTGAGAAGAACAGGTAGAGCACAGAGAATGTGGGGGAAGTCCAAATATTTTGTATGATATTATGATGATAGATACGTCACTATACTCAGGTCCAAACCTACAGAATTTGCACCAAGAGTGAACCCTAAGGTAAACTATGAATTTCTGGCATTATGATGTGGCAATATAGGTTCATCCTTGGTAAAAAAAAGGTGCCATTCTGGTGAGTAATGTAGAAAAAATGTTGATAAAAGTAGACAGCTTATGTGTGTAGGGGCAGGCATATATGAGAACTATCTGTACCTTTCTCTCAGTTTTGTTGTACACTTTAAATTGCTTTTTTTAAAAAAAGAGCAGTATACTTTTGCTTTAAAGATTTTTTGATGTGGACCTTTTTAAAAGTCTTTGTTGATTTTGTTACAATATTGCTTCTGTTTTTTGTTTTGATTTTTTGGCCATGTGGTGTGTAGGATCTTAGCTCCCCAAGCAGGGACTGAACCTGTACTTCCTGCATTGGAAGTGCAGAGTCTTAACCACTGGACTGCCAGGGAAGTGCCTTAAAGTTGCTTTTAAAAAATAGTCTTAAAAATAGACTTTTGGGCTCAGTGACAGAAGTAGAGGGCGGGATGATTTGAGAGAATAGCTCAAATTGAAGCATATACATTACTTATGTAAAATGGATAACCAGTGTGAGTTTGATGTATATACATTTCTGTATGTAAAATGGATATACATTACTGTATGTAATGAAGCATATACATTACTGTATGTAAAATGGATAACCAGTGCTAGTTTGATGTGTGAAGCAGGGCACACAAAGCTGGTGCTCTGTGACAACCTGGGGGGATAGGGTGGGGAAGGAGATGAGAGGGGGTTCATGATGAAGGGGACACATGTTCTTATCGCCAAATCATATTGATGTATGGCAAAAAAATCACAATATCATAAAGTAATTATCCTCCAATTAAAAGAAATAATCTTAAAAATAGTCTTAAAAATAATATAATCCATTTAAGAAAGAAAGCGTTAGTCGTTCAGTCCTGACTCTTTGTGACTCCATGGACTGTAGTCCGCCAGGCACCTCTGTCCACGGAATTCTCCAGGCAAAAATACTAGAGTGGGTAGTCATTTCCTTCTCCAAGGGATCTTCCTGATTCAGGGATCAAACTTGGGTCTCCCACATTGCAGGCAGATTCTTTACTGTCTGAGCCACCAGGAAAGATGCTCATTTAAGTGGGTTTCAATTGCTATAATTACCCAAACAGAGCAGCGTGTTGGAAATGGAATATAGAGTGAGTGAGTGAGTGAGTGAGTGAAGTCGCTCAGTCATGTCCGACTCTTTGAGACCCCGTGGACTGTAGCCCCCAGGCTCCTCCGTCCATGGGATTCTCCAGGCAAGAATACTGGAGTGGGTTGCCATTTCCTTCTCCAGGAATATAGAGTATGTATCTTTCTTTTTTTCAATGTTTATTTATTATTTTTATTTCTTTTGATCATTCTTTTCCTTTTATTTGTTTGAGGGGCATGTTTGGGCAGTGAATAGCATGGAGATGAGGACTTGGGCATTTTGAATAAATCCAGTGATTCTAAAACTATAAAAGGAGATAATAATTGGAACTATTCAATAAGAAGTCATTCTACTCTTAGCAGACTGGCATAGGGATGCACAGCAAATGACATGCTATTTCATAAAAATCAATCAACAAGAAACAGACCAAGACAATTTCATACTGAAGGCAAATAAGCCACATTATTTAGATGAATAAAGTAAATATGATTTCACTAGAGAAGTGGAAGGCTTGACAGCTCCTTTGAACAGATGCCGCTCAAACAGCAGAGGAGCCTAATTATTTATTTGTGCCTTTAGCTCCTCTGTCAACAGGAGGAAGCCTGTGGTGTGAGGATGTCATGTCTTTCAGTAACCAGATGTGACGGAAAATCTTACTCAGCCCGAACTTATCAGGGCATATTGTAAGGGTCACCTGATCTGAGAAAGTCCTTTGTGTGTAGAACCAGATGCCAATTGCTAAACAGAGCTTTCCACACTTCAACACTTAAAATAGGTATTTGTAAGAGCTGGATGAAGCCATCAGATCAAGTGAAGTCTTATAAGCTAGAGAACTATAATATGCTTTTCTTTGCACATAAATCTGAGTATGTCACATTGCTGTCTGTAGAACCTAGCCCTTTTAAAGCACTTTGTCTCTGCAGGTCTCAATAAAAACTTGTCTATAGAATATAACTATATGGATGGATGTTCCTTTGGAATTAGCTATTTGTAAGAGGAAGGGATCAGCTCTTTGAGAGGAAGATAAAGGAGAAAGGGGAAAATCCTTGATCTAGCACTCAGGACAGCTGGTTCTAAACCCACCCAGCTCATTTCTAAGCTTCTCCTAAGCATTGTTCTCCATGGACAACACTCAGTTCTCTTCTGTCATGCTAAGAGCTTCTCTTGCCTACAACTAGGAGCACCAAAAGGCAAAACAGCTTGGGATGTCCATGATTGTTTATTTCTGTAGGACTGAGCTACTAGTCCACAGTGGGATTCAAACTCTGATTTATTCCCAAGAACTACACAACTAATTTATATCAAATCTAAAATGACAGACAACGAGACAGGTGAAGAATAGCTGAGTCTCAGCCTTATTCTCACAGACAGTTCCTTTCTAGACTAAGGAAAAATTTCCATGTATCATCTCAGAAATAAAAATCTAGTATAGGCACTGTTCCTTTGGAATATCAGGGAATAAAGGGCTTATCCGGTGTGCTGAGATGACATTTCTGTCCTGGCTTTTCTGTTTGATTTGTAAGTTAGGGGGCTAGTTTTAGATTCATGTATTTGTGTATTTAAGAGGAAGTGGGATGCATTGAATCATTTTGTTCTTAGCTAGAATAAATTTCATGGATGGAACTGGCCACCTCTACGGGCCATTCACTGTGGCTATTAGCATCTCTGATGTCATCATCCAGTGGCAATGGGATAAAAGACAGGTAACCTGATTCCCTAATAGCAACATCTGTCAAAAGGGATGGTGCTACCTGCTTCCAGGATATGAATGGTTTCTCAGGACAAAGGAACAAGGCAGCCTCTACCCTCAACTTCACTATCAGCTCAACTTGTTATCCTAGGGTTTCCTGTATGTGGCCACTTGGTTATACTTTTCAAGAATCTTTCAATGCCACCTTCTATTTAGGCACAAAATTCCAGTGCCTAACATGGTGTGGGTGACCCCTCATGAACTGTCCTCAGTCCACTTCTGTGGCTTCATCTCCCCTCTTTCTTAGCATCTAGTCAGGTGATACTAATAGTAAACCTTATACAATTCCAGTGCATTTTGTTTCACCTGCTACACCATCCTCTATTCAGTTCAGTTCAGTTCAGTCGCTCAGTCGTGTCCAACTCTTTGCAACCCCATGAATTGCAGCACGCCAGGCCTCCCTGTCCATCACCAACTCCCGGAGTTCACCCAAACTCACGTCCATTGAGTTGGTGATGCCATCCAGCCATCTCATCCTCTGTCGTCCCCTTCTCCTCCTGCCCCCAATCCCTCCCAGCATCAGAGTCTTTTCCAGTGAGTCAACTCTTCACATGAGGTGGCCAAAGTACTGGAGTTTCAGCTTTAGCATCATTCCTTCCAAAGAACACCCAGGACTGATCTCCTTTAGAATGGACTGGTTGGATCTCCCTGCAGTCCAAGGGACTCTCAAGAGCCTTCTCCAACACCACAGTTCAAAAGCATCAATTCTTTGGCACTCAGCCTTCTTCCCAGTCCAACTCTCACATCCATACATGACCACAGGAAAAACCATAGCCTTGACTAGACGGACCTTTGTAGGCAATGTAATGTCTCTGCTTTTCAATATGCTATCTAGGTTGGTCATAACTTTCTTTCCAAGGAGTAAGCATCTTTTAATTTCATGGCTGCAGTCACCATCTGCGGTGATTTTGGAGCCCCAAAAAATAAAGTCTGACACTGTTTCCACTGTTTCCCCATCTATTTCCCATGAAGTGATAGGACCAGATGCCATGATCTTCGTTTTCTGAATGTTGAGCTTTAAGCCAACTTTTTCACTCTCCTCTTTCACTTTCATCAAGAGGCTCTTTAGTTCTTCTTCACTTTCTGCCATAAGGGTGGTGTCATCTGCATATCTGAGGTTATTGATATTTCTCCCAGCAATCTTGATTCCAGCTTGTGCTTCTTCCAGCCCAGCATTTCTCATGATGTACTCTGCATATAAGTTAAATAAGCAGGGTGACAATATACAGCCTTGTCGTACTCCTTTTCCTATTTGGGACCAGTCTGTTGTTCCATGTCCAGTTCTAACTGTTCTTCCTGACCTGCATATAGGTTTCTCAAGAGGCAGGTCAGGTGGTCTGGTATTCCCATCTCTTTCAGAATTTTCCACAGTTTATTGTGATCCACACAGTCAAAGGCTTTGGCATAGTCAATAAAGCAGAAATAGATGTTTTTGTGGAACTCTCTTGCTTTTTCAATGATCCAGCGGATGTTGGCAATTTGATCTCTGGTTCCTCTGCCTTTTCTAAAACCAGCTTGAACATCTATAAACCCCCTTTTACTTGCTGAAATTTTGAGCCTCACTGCAAATCACCTCAACTTGACCTTGCCTGCCTTGTGAAGACTCCCCTTCTGCTTTACATGTCGAATATCACAGATCCATCACAAAATTACCTGCACATCCCTCCCACCTTCCTCCCCATCCCACCCTTCTAGGTTGTTACCGAAGCCTGGTTTGTGTTCCCCGAGTCATACAGCAAATTCCCATTGGCTCTCTATTTTACATATGGTAATGTATGTTTCCATGTGACTCTCTCCATACATCCCACCCTCTCCTTCCACCCCCCTGCAGCTGTGTCCATAAGTCTGTTTTCAATGTCTGTGTCGCCAATGCTTGTGCAGTAGACACTGTTTTAATGCCCTTCCTATATCCCCTCTCCTTGCCCTGGAGATCACTGTAGACAGTGTCTCTCTGTGCCAAAGTCTTCATGCATCTCTCTGCTGAGGGGGTTCTCTGACTGTGGATGCATGCTTGGTCTGCTTGGGGTGGGCAGAAGTACAAGGGATTTGCTGCCCCTCAGGTGTAATCTGATGAAGAACGGGGGCTGGTGGCTACATTTTCTGGCTTCCTCCTCCTTGGATGGGATAACTCAGAGATGCTATAGCTCCCAGAGTGTCCTGTAGGAGAATGTTGCAGAAGTGGTCCTCATTTTTTTTTTTAATGTGGACCATTTTTTAAAAGTCTTTATTGAATTTGTTACAACACTGCCTCTGTGCTATGCCTTGGTCTCTTGACCACAAGGCATGTGGGACCACAATCCCCCAACCAGGGATTGAACTGGCACTGCCTGTATCAGAAGGTGAAGTCCCAACCATTGGACCACCGAGGAAGTCCCCCTCATTTTGCTTATGTCTCTCTGTATCAGTTCCTTTGGATGGTTCCCTCCCACACTGACTTTGAGCCTGACCAGATGGCTTTCTTTGGCCAATGGGACTTAATAAATGTAACACAACCAAAGATTCAAAAAGTGTTTGCACACAAGAGTTTGATCTCTTCTCTATATCTGAAACCTTTCTTACTTGTTCCCAAGTCCATGTCTTGGGGTCTGATATCACACTTGCCTGAGTATGCTAGGCACATGTTTATTGAATGGACTAAACCTTCTGCTTGTATGCTTACCCTGCTAAGGCTGTGGCTCCTGTTACTTTCTTTGTCCATTAGTTTCAAACTCCCATAACTTTTTTTTGGTCCTTTCCTCCTTTGTAAGTTCATGGCCAGAACGGCTTATTTCAGGCTTCAGCTTCTGGGTCCAAATTTGGCTCACACCTTGCCTCATTGCAGACACAACTCTCCAAGGTTCCCTTGGCCTGATTCTGCATCCCACTCCCTGATGGTACTGCTCCCGGACTCCAAGAGACCAACAGTGGCTTGTTTCCCAAACTCCTCCCCACATCTTGGGCTCTGCAAGGTCTTACTTGGTCTCCTATTCTTGGTTGACACAGGCAACAAGAACTGACTAGAATAAACTGTTTCATGCCAACTACCTTTTTACATGCAAACTCCATAATTTTTTAAGAGAACTGATAGCGTCCTGATGAAACTGACATTGCTCCCTCCATCCCCAACCCCTGCCCTCAGAGACGTGGAGAACAAGCTAAGGGTGAGGAAACAGAATTTGTGGATCTGCTTGCTGTTTTCTGCTGCTGGCTTCTTAATTTCTCCTTAAGTCCCAAGATTTTAGACTATTAATGTTAATTAATTAATTGAAGTCATTTAACACGGGCACAAATTAGGATATTCTTATAACTGTTCCTAACATGCTTGATTTTCCTGATTACAGTATCTCATAACACATCTGTTTATCATTTACTGAGCATCTAATGCTATTGCGAAAATTTTGAATTTTTTCTAACCACATATTTTGATATTTATTGAGTGCTTGCTAAATGTACAGCACTGTGTTAGACACTAAGGAGGCAGTCAAAGAAATACAAAATTCTTATTCTACCTTTTATCAAGTATAAATCTAATAGATCATTGTTTTAATCTCTGCATCTATGAGCAGTTTTGTTTGGGAACCTGGAATCCATAAAAAATGTGGGAGCAAAACTGAAAAGCAGACCAGGAGGACCTGAAATGAACTGGAAAACAAGTTGGTTTACATGCCTAATCACTCAAAGAAATCTTGTTCAGTCTGGTTCTCTCTCTCGTCTAGTGTGAATGCATCGTTTGAACCACCGCAGGAAGCAAAAGGGTTCAAATGCTCACAGCAAATTTCTGGGAACATAAACATCACATTTCATCTCCTTTTCCTCGTGTGTAAAATTTGGGGTTAATCTAATGCCTTTCCAAGATATCTTACTGCTCTGACAGGCTGTAATTCCATAACTTCAGTTATTGGTTGTCAAAATTTAAATGAGTCTGGATAAACCAGTTAGAATAACCAGCAGGTATCTCATAATATTTTGGTGGGGTACCAATTGGTGAGTGGTCTGACAAGTGTTTAGAAATCATTATCATAAAAGTCATTAGAAGCATAGAAGTTTAAGTCACCATAATAATACTTTTCCTCTTTCTTGAGTTTTAAAAAAATTTTTATTATTGGAGTATAAGTGCTTTACAATATTAGTTTCTGCTGTATAACAACATGAATCAGCTATATGTGAACATATATGCCCTCCTTCTTTAGCCTCCTTCCCACCCCATCCCCTCTAGGTCATCACAGAGCACCAAGCTGAGCTCCCTGTGCTGAACAGCAGCTTCCACTAGCTGCCTATTTTATAGGCAGTATATATATGTCAATGCTGTTATCTCAGTGCACCCGAAATGTTCACTGACAGATGCATAAAGAAGATATGATACATGTATACAACAGAATATTACTCAGCCATAAAAAGGAATGAAATTTTGTCATTTGTGGTGATGTGGATGGACCTAGATACCCTGTCATACAGAGTAGAGTCAGAAAGAGAAAAACAAATATCATGTATTAACACATACAAATGAAATCTAGAAAAATAGTACAGATGACCCTATTTCCAAGGCAGGAATAGAGACAAAGACTTAGAGAACAGATTGTGTGGATGTGCTCCGGGGTGGGTGGAGGGTGAGACAAATTGGGAGAGTAGCAAAACTTTTCTTCTTGTCCCCCCTTTATATAAAGGAATTGTCAACACTTGATGCTTCTACTGCATCTTACTGACTGCAGCCTCACAGTTTGGCTTCCTTCCTGTAGCAGACACTATCAATTTCCTGTTCAAATCCCTTTGGGCCTCAGCATTTAGTGCATGCAAGCCTCTGGATCTACTTGTCTGAGAATTTTCTCTGGCGACCAGATTATGCTCTGTTTGAACATTTGCCAAGTCAAAATGCTGCAGAGTCCATGCCACCCAGGAGAAACTATCAATCATGAATCAGTGTCTGATTGCAATTGGTGTATAAATACCCCAGTTCCCTCCCCACTCAGGCAGTATGACTCTGGGACATGATTCTAAACCAGCTCCCAGAGTTTCCTAGTGGGACTGAGTTCCAGTTACTCACAGTGACAACTTGTTATACGATATACCCTTAATTCCTGCCTTCCCTTTCCTTTCTCAATTGCCCACTCCCCTGCCAATATTTACTAGAATCACGCTTTGAATAAACAACTTGTATTTAATCCTTATCCCAAGGACTACTCCTGGGGACCCAAACCAACATACTTTTCTTCCCATGTGCTAAGGTGGCTCCTCCAATTTTAATAATGACCTCATCTCTAAAGCCAGTGGCCACTGTTGCCCCATCCCTCCTTTCCTAATCCTCAACTGCATTCTGTTCCCAGTCCTGCACTCTCTCAATTATCCTTCCATATCCCTAACAGTCCAAGTTCTGGCTCCTCTTTCTCCCTCCGCGTCCAAAGTCCCCTGAAATTTTGTGCTAGAACCTCTTCACTTCATTTTTTCTCAACACTCTTCCTTGGTGATGCTACTTAGCTATGGCATGACTGAGGAGCATGTGGATGGATGCTTGTACATTTGACCTTCAGCTAGTTGATCACCTTCACCTCTTCTTGGCTTTGGTAACTCACCTCCATAGACCTCATCATTGTCTGGAAGTTCTCAATTTGGGGAGTCTTGAGTTTCAACACCCTACTCACCATATCTTTCTTCCTTTCAGCTCTCTCACTACTAATCTCAATTAACCTTTTCTTCTACTTTTTTGATATTCCATTTTTTAAAAAACCCCATTTCTTTTTCTCCCCACTTCCATCACCCCCATTTGAGTGCTATTTAAGAAAATAACTTAGTTGGTAACACTATATCCTGCTTGGCCCCTTGGTACTGGCCAGAAGTCATTGCTGGCCCTCTATCAGCATCTTCTCCCATTCCCATTTTCAGAGCACAAGACTTTATCTCTTTTGAAGCCCCCATCCCAGCCCTGCTTTCTTCACTCTAAATATTGGCCTTGCCTCCTACATCTTTGAAATAACTGTGACTCCTAAGTGGATATTCTTCCCATATCCTCCTCTATGACCTAAAAACTGAACTTCATCTGCCCACTCTTCTCTTTGTTATATCAAAGAAAGGAGAGTTCCTTTTTCATGTGCTGGCTCATCCCTTCACTTTTAAATAAAACCCAGCTAACCAGGAGATGCTTGAAAATGAAGAGCTCGGGATTGAAGAAGTTCTGGTAAAAGGACTTGTGATGAAATTAGATTTTAGGAAAAACTAGAAGAATTGGATGTTTAGGTGAGTCAACGCCACATTTAAAGTTATAAATGAAGGGCCATTCTAGGATCCTACAATTTTCTTCATTTTCTTATCAACTTTATAATGGGGGAAAGTGTTAACATGCTGTAACATTCTTAAGTTTATTTCATTCTATGTCAGAAAATTAAGGGTTTGTGTCAATGCTTCATTTGCAACCTAAGAATTTATTATTTCCAATTATTCTCATCAGAGGACCACAGCATATCACAACAATACCCAAAAAATCATGGTCAAATAGCTTTAGGGACAAAAATAACTTGTCAAGAGAGTTTATTACTTTTTCTATATGTAGAAAGCCATGTAGAAGCCATCAACTAATATCCAATCATTATATTTAGGTTAGAAGAGTTAATTCAGATGTAATTTTTTGATTCCCTGACCATCAGAGGATTTTAGCCACCAAATCATCTTTAGCTATAACAGATACATTTTAGTAGAAAAAGACAAACTAAATTTATTGTTTTTCAACTGCCCTGTGGTTATTTGAATCTCAAATAATATATTCCAGAAATTTTGTACAGGGTTTCTATCAAAATGATGAATCTGAGCTCTAATGTAAAATAAAGTTTCTGCTGTAGTCGGGGTAAGTCATTTAAACATCAGGTTTCATATTTTATTTTTAAAGCTTGACTTCTTTGAGTAGTTACACTTGAATATACAATTATTGCAAACTTAACTATCAGCATCACTCTCTGATGTACTATAACATTATGATCTACAGCTAATAAGACCTTTTGAAATAGAAACTGATTTCTAGATATTCACTCACTTGAGAAAAAGAGGTATTATTTCCCCCTTCTTTTATATTTATTAGGTTTTAACTGCAGGCTTTATTTTCTCTGCTCAAAGAACTCATCTATTCTAGTATTGGTAATTTCTAAGTTGGGAATTTCAGGGAAACACTGGAGTCTGTCAGTCAGTGATTTGCTGGTTGTTAACAACTTCTATTTTCTAAATTTCTGCCTATAAATAAATGTGTACTATAGGAATAATTTCTTAAAGTCTAGTTCTTCAAGTACCTTCTCTCTGAGTTGGTGACTAAATCATTGTTTTGTGACCCAAGTGCCTGTATCAGTCAAGAATCACATAATGAGTATCTACTATGAGTAGGGCATACTGGTTGTCAGTAGGAGGGACAAAGTGTTGAGTAGATTTTATATTCTTGGAGAAGACAAGTTACAAGGACCTGAAAAGTTGGTTGACATTATGAGATGAAAATCTAAGAACTCTTTTATAAGTCTTTTTTTTTAATTTAAATTTAAATTTTTATTTATTTATTTTATTTTTTAACTTTACAATATTGTATTGGTTTTGCCATATATCAACATGAATCCACCACAGGTATACATGTGTTCCCCATCCTGAACCCTCCTCCCTCTTCCCTCCCCGTACCATCCCTCTGGATCGTCCCAGTGCACCAGCCCCAAGCATCCAGTATCGTGCATCGAACCTGGACTGGTGACTCGTTTCATATATGATATTATACATGTTTCAATGTGATTCTCCCAAATCATCCCACCCTTGCCCTCTCCCACAGAGTCCAAAAGACTGTTCTATACATCAGTGTCTCTTTTGCTGTCTCGTATACAGGGTTATTGTTACCATCTTTCTAAATTCCATATATATGAGTTAGTATACTGTATTGGTGTTTTTCTTTCTGGCTTACTTCACTATGTATAAGCTCCAGTTTCATCCACCTCATTAGAACTGATTCAAATGTATTCTTTTTAATGGCTGAGTAATACTCCATTGTGTATATGTACCACAGCTTTCTTATCCATTCATCTGCTGATGGACATCTAGGTTGCTTCCATGTCCTGGCTGTTATAAACAGTGCTGTGATGAACATTGGGGTACATGTGTCTGTTTCCCTTCTGGTTTCCTCAGTGTGTATGCCCAGCAGTGGGATTGCTGGGTCATAAGGCAGTTCTATTTCCAGTTTTTAAAGGAATCTCCACACTGTTCTCCATAGTGGCTGTACTAGTTTGCATCCCCATCAACAGTGTAAGAGGGTTCCCTTTTCTCCACACCCTCTCCAGCATTTATTGCTTGTAGACTTTTGGATCGCAGCCATTCTGACTGGCGTGAAATGGTACCTCATAGTGGTTTTGATTTGCATTTCTCTGATAATGAGTGATGTTGAGCATCTTTTCATGTGTTTGTTAGCCATTTGTATGTCTTCTTTGGAGAAATGACCCAATCAAAAAATGGGCCAAAGAACTAAATAGACATTTCTCCAAAGAAGACATACAGATGTATAAGTCTTTTAAAAATACTATTGTTGCTATAATTTGGCTTGGTTTGGTTGCAAGGCTTGGAGAATCATTTCAGCAATAAAGGGACATTTATTGAGAATGTATTGGTTTGAGTAATGCTGGTTGTTCTAAAGATAAAATCCTGAATCTCAGTGCCTTAATATAATAATTTTTCATTCACATAAGGTCATCTAAGTTAAGAGTCAGGGATGTGGGCTCCTCTCATCTTTTGACTCTGCCATCTTTAGCTTTTGCTTTCAAAGTTACTGTTCTCGATCACATCAAGACTCAGAGCAGAAAAGAGTGTGGAAGATCAACCTGCATGTAGTTTTTATGCATCAAGCATAGAAGAAATGCACATCACTTCTGTTTACAATACCTTGTTTGGGATTATCATATGATCACATCTACCTGCAAGGCAGTCTGGGAAATGAGGTCTTTCTGTAGCTCATGTAGAAGAGGAAGTTAGTTTGATGATTAGTTTTAAGTCTCTGTCACAGAGTTCTTTGGCTGAGAAGTTGAGCAGGAAGTTATTAGAAACTCAGATGAAATATTTGCATCTCCCAAGACCTGGGTGGGCGCTCTCATACTAACTATACTCTATTCTCCATTCTATAGCAACTATTGAGTCAAATTTCCTAAGGAAGCCGGTATGATTGGTGGAGATAATTACCATGGTCTATAATGAATTATAGATCACTGAACTATCTGGGCCAGGCCATCTCATGGACCATGGTTGATTCATGGGTTGAGTGTCTAATTCTTCACTTAATTAGATTGTCACTCCTGAGAAGGTACAACCCACAAAAGCTTTCTTGAGTAAAAAATATGGCTAGGTCATCATCTTATTACTATTGCTACCACCAACAATAGGCCTTTATTCTATGCACTCAGCACTGTGTCCAGAACTTGACATGCACTATATTATTGATCTTTCACAACCCCCATATTTTATTAACCATTTCAAATAAAATGAGCCTCTGAGGGATTTCATTATTGAGCCAAGTCTCCAGTGCTGTCTAATCCAAATCACATCATCTTTTCCTTTAGACATTACTGTTCTTGGTTTCCTTCAACTACAAGAGGGGCATTGGGCATGGTGATGTCTGTGACAGATGTGACTGGTGACTGGTCCAAGGAAAGGAACAAATTATGTGCAATGGAAATTCCCAAGAGATAAATGCTCTGTTCTAGAACAATCAGAGAAGATGTGAGGGAAGAACTTGGACTTGACCTAAGTCATAATGTATTAAGTTGGGGTCCGAAAAGAATTCATGGCAGCCATGTTGGTTCTGGGGTTCTGGGCTCTTTTCCTTTAGCTAGCATGGGAGTAGATCTTGTAGTCAGAAAAACTATCCCTTAAGGGCTTCTTAAATAGGAATGCTTTTGGAAACACTTAGGATCAAATATATTTCCCGTTGTTTCTGTCTTCATCCCCCAAACAGAGGAAGATGGCCAGAGAATTCTTTTGACTGACAAAATTACTTGCATTGGAAGTGAAAGTAAAGTTATACAATATGGATTCAATATCATTGGGGTATTAAGACACTATTAAAATGGTGAAAATAAGTATTCAAAATACATATATCTGCCAAGAGTCCTATCCATAATAGGTAAAGAACCCCTACAAACCAAAAATTGAGACAGATAACCCAAAAGAAAATATTTTAAGGGCAAAACACCTGAACAGATACTGCATTAAAAAAAATCCAAAACACAAATAAGCATACGAAGAGACATTCAGCTTCAGAGGATCATCAGGGAAACACAGAGTACAAATCACAACTAGACACACTATGTACCCGTCAAAACAGCTAAAAGGAAAAAGGGATAAAATATCAAATGTTGGTGGGGATGTGGAGCAAATGGAATCTTCACACACGGCTGGCAGGCATGCAAACTGGCACAACTACTTTGGAAAACTGTTTACCAGTTTGTCCGTGGTCAGCAGAATTCTGGGAGGGCCCCCAGTGTTTCTGCTCCTTGTGTCCTTGTGCCCCAAATAATCCCCTCCCCCTGAGTAAGAGCAGGATGGTGTCTATGACAATTTTCCTTCTGTGATTAGATTACATCACATGGCAGAGGTGAAGAGGTTTATCAAATGTAGTTAAGGCCCCAGATCAGTTTAGTATGGTTCAAAAGAATCAAAAGAGAAATTTTCCTGGGTGGGCCTGACCTAATCAGGTTAACGTTAACCAGGGACTGTCCCTTCCAGAAAGCAGAGATCTGAAGGGTGAGACTGTATGAAAGCTTATGGAGGAAGCCATGTGGCAAGGTCATGAGGGTCACCTCTAGAAGCTGGGAGTAGTCCTGGTCCTATAGCCAGCAAGAAAATAAAGATTCCAGGTCTGCAACTACAATGAGTTGAACTCTCATTAAAATCTGAATGTGGTTGGAAGAGGATTTTCCCTTAGTTGTGCCTCTGGATGTGGACACAGCTTGTCAATATCCAGAGCTCAGTCTGTGAGGCTTTAAGCAGAAGCTTCACTAACCAACTAACATGTGCCAGACTCTTTATGCAAGAAAAAGAAGAAATAACCAAATTGTGTGGTTTTAGGTCACTAAATTTGTAATGGTTTGTTATACAACAAAGGAAAACTGATATTCCTAAGAATATTCCCAACAGAAAAGTATAAATGTATTCACCAACATACATATACTACAATATTCACAGAAGCAATATATTTTAAGCAATTTAGCCTAAAGCTAAAAACTATCCAGATGAGCAAAAAGGGGACTTTGGGAATGCTGATGATAGTTTATCTCTTGATTTAGAGGCTGGGTACATATGTGTGCCCATTTAATGAAAATTTTTCAAGCTGTGCTCTTTCTTAAATTCAGTTCAGTTGCTCAGTTGTGTCCAATTCTTTGCGACCCCATGGAAGCAGCACACAAGGCTTCCCTGTCCATCACCAGCTCCTGGAGTTTGCTCAAACTTATGTCCATCGAATTGGGGATGCCATCCAACCATGTCATCCTCTGTCATCCCCTTCTTCTCCTGCCTTTAATCTTTCCCAGCATCTGGGAAAGAAATCTTTCCTAAATTATACTTCAATAAAATTAAAATGACCAGAAATTTACTCTTTCATTACCTAATAGTATAATTACTACTGGACTAGAAAATTTTTTAACAATTATACATACAAAAGTGGTCACATGATTTTACTTGTGTAATCATCCTAGCCTCAGTCCTTCATGAGCAAAAAATAAAACATTATAGTAAAAGAAAAAAACTTAATTGTCAGCTGTTTGGATTTCTACTTTAATTCTCACATGCTTTTTAGTCAACCCTCAACACATTACTTTGATAAATAATTTTCATCTTATTTTTTTAAGTTTTTATTTATTTTTTATTTTTATTTAGTTATTTAAAATTTAAATTTATTTATTTTAATTGGAGGCTAATTACTTTACAATATTGTATTGGTTTTGCCATACATCAACATGAATCCACCACGGTTGTACACGTGCTCCCCATCCTGAATGCCCCTCCCACCTCCCTCCCCGTACCATCATCTTATTTTTAAAAGGAATTACAATTGGCAGCGCATTGAAAATTTTAAAGCAATCTTTAGAATAATGTCTTTGTCATTGTTGTAAACTTACTCATTCTCCTGGACATATACATCTCTCTCACAGATCTGGGCCACATTATGATAAAATAGAAAACTTTAGTTTCAACACACCTTCCTGAGGGTAAAGTTATAGGTACTTTTATTCCATTTTCAAGAGGAAATATAACTGTTTGCTCATGGTCTTGTGGAGTTAGGCAAAATAATTGACAAATATTCATTGAGGCTCTTAGACATAGGCTACTGTGCTCAATATAGACATGATAAAAAGACATAGTATATTGTCTTTTGGAAGATTTACAGCCTACCTGAAGAAGTGCATACTCAAGCATACTAATGACATATGCTCATATAATACCAAATAAGTGTTAAATATAGAAAAAAGAAAAGAAAAAATAACTGAATTCTAAAATGGTGCCCAAAAGGCAAAGTATTTGGCAGTCATGGAAAGCTTTCTGGAGGCAGCATGATAGAAAAACAAAATTATTTTCCATTTGGCTTTAAATCTGAGGGTACTTTTAACCTCTTGGAGCTTTAAAGATTTTCATTTGAGAATTAGGGCTGATGCCAATAATTTCTATCTCACCAATGCATGAGATGAATTAACTTAGTAAAATAGCAGGCCCTCCCCCGTCCTTCAGATGAATAACTGCTGAGAGTCTCTGCTGTCTTACACTGAGCATCTAGAAGGATGGGGTGACAGGGAGAGGAAGGAAAAGGAAGTGTTGAGGGTTTAAAATGAAAAATAGATAAGAAATGTTGACCAAAGTACATTACAGCATGATGAAAATAAGACTGAACAGTGTTTGGGAAACCCAGAGGAGTAAGGAAAGAAGTTTTCTTACAGGCTGGCAAATCCAATAATAGCTGGCATTGGTAAGAAAACCAGAAATACAGAAGATTCCACCCCTGAATATTTACCTTTTTAAGTGGGAAGACACTACTTACACCCATGTTTACTTACATGTATGAAGTGACTGGGCTTCCCAGGGGGCACTACCAGTAAAAAAAAACCTCAACTGCCAATGTAGGAGATGTAAGAGACTGTGGGTTTGATCCCTGGGCCAGGAAGATCCCTTGGAGGAGAGCATGGCAACCCACTCCAGTGTTTTTGCCTGGAGAATTCCACAGACACAGAAGCCTGGGGGCTATAGTCCATAGGATGGCAAAAAGTTTCATGAACTGACTAGAGAACAAGTAATGAAACGTTACAGCTTAAGTCACGTAGTCTTTGCTTTTTCATCCCACAGGAATTTGGAGACGGGAAAGCTCATGGCATCAGGGAAGCTTGGGGACTCAGTCTAGGAGGATGGGTGGGCATGGATCCAAAGAAGGAAAAGAACGTTTATTCTCAACAAGCGTAGTTTCATGCAACAATTCATTGGAAGTGTCACTGACTTTTACTTAAACATGTCTCAGAACAAAAACCGTTGGATAAGAGTACTTCTGAGAGATCGTGGAAAAGTAAGGAGGATGTGGCAAGGTAAAAGCCCATCTTTCCTAGATGGGAATTGCAAGTTTGAGGCTGTAATGCAAAGGATGGGAAAGAGGCTGAGGTGTCTGATTTCGCCCCAAAGTAGGAGTTCCTTGAGATTCTAAGGTAAGTGTATGCAGAGGATTCAGATTCTTTTATGAGATTGTTTTCTACACCTCGTTGCTCAATTCCCATCACCAAAACTGTAAATCCCTTGTTGAGCTGTTCACCACCATACAAAAAAGAAATAACTTTCTTAGAAAATTAATATGTTAAGCCATGATCTGTCTCAGCTACACCTGGGTTTGCTTACATTGCTGAGATCAAATGCTAAGGGCACAGTTTCAAAAAGGAGAAGTTAACAAGATAATGATGTCTGCCCATCCCATGGAAAGGGCCTGGTAGGGGGTGAGTTGGTGTTTAGTCGCTCAGTTGAGTCCCACTCTTTTGCAACCTCACAGACTGTAGCCAGTCATACTCCTCTGTCCATGGGATTTCCCAGGCAAAAATACTGGAGTGGGTTGCCATTTCCTTCTCCAGGGGATGTTCCCCACCCAGGGATAGAACCCGAGTCCCCAGTGTTTCTTGCATTGTAGGCAGGACTCTTTACCACGGAGTCATCTGGGTAGCCCGGGTGCGGAGGGCGGGGAGAGGGTTAGATTTTCCCCTCCAACTGCAGCTCTTTTACAAAGGTGGGGTTTTTAAAGAGCTTGCTGCCACATCTCTTTTCATACCCTAAAGGCGAGCATGCCCTGCAGACAGGTAGCTTGGAGTGCTATACACTAACAGGTTGAAGAGCGTAAGTTCATCTCTGCTTCTTCCCTTGTGTCCCCAAGTCCGTTTTCTACGTCTGCGTCTCTATTCCTGCCCTGCAAATATCTGGGTTTAAATTCTTAACAGTTTTCATCGTGGATCCTTATCTGAGGCAATTTCCTTATCAGAACCGTAGGCTTCATAATAACAGCAGTTTCCCAGTTGTTGAGAGTATTAAATAAAAGTGTGTATAGAGACTCCATCACCCTCCCAACCCCCCGTGACTGTCAGCTAGTAATAATCAGTACTATATTTATGCCCCTGGTTCCTGGATCTTGCCAAGTTTGGGGGCGTGAGGGTGGGAAGAAGGAGGGGATGCTTGTTTGTTGTGTTGGCGGCACTCTGGAAACAGCCCCCATACCCCGGGCCCCAGAAGCGCGGGATTCCGCGGTCCGCGTCTCCTCTCCCCGCTCCACCCACGCTTCCTTCTCGAGCAACAAGTTCCCCCGCAGGAGCCGCCCGCGCGCCTCCGGCAGCCCTGGTGTTTCCTCCCGGACCTCCGTCCAACTCCCTGGCAGACCCATTTGGGGGTCAGAACCGCGGTGGCCAACGCCCTACCGAGGCAAGAGAACCCGCAGCAGGTGGAAGGAGCCTGAGCCGCGGCTGGGAAGGAGGCGCCACGCGTGGGAAGTCGGGACCAAGTCCCCAGCTCGCGCTGCCCTGACGACGCACAAGCATCACCCGAAGCGCCCACCGCTCAACTCAAGAGTCTTTCCTGGGGTCAGGAGGGAGGACTGGGACCGGAATCCCACAGACTTTCCACCCGGCCAGCCCTCCGGTCGCTAGATCGCACGCAGCCCTCCGTCCTCCAGATTCCGCTCGCCCCGGTTTCTCTCTGCCCTCTCACCCCACCCCACCCCTCGTCAGGTCCCCTAAGGACACTTCAGATCCCTGGCAGGACATTTCGCAGGAAGCAAGTAGATCAGTCGCGGCCCCCCATCCAGTGCTCTCCGCTCCCTCGCCCTCGCAGACTGGGGACCCTGGAGTCTCCGAAGCAGTTCCGCGGCATCCCGGCTGGGAAACGGCTGAACTCTGACAACTTCTTGCATGGGGATCCCCGCTTTCTGGTGGGAAAGCCAAGCCGGCTGCCCACATGCAGGGAGAGACACCCCGACTTCTCCGAGGGGAAATCCCCTTAAAATCTACCTCCCCAGCGTCTACCGCTGCAAGTTGAAAACTGGGGAGCCGACTGAGTGCGCTTCGAGGTGGGTGGGCAGGGGCGAGGTGGGCAAGTTTCAGTCCTCGATTTTGAAAAGAAAAACCAGTTCTGTTTCCAAGTCTCCTGGAGCTGGGGGCTGCTTCCCTAGGAAAGAGCCGGGACCAGAGTCAGGCAAGGGAAGTCCTCCTGGCGCGGGGTTCGAATAGCAAGCAGATGAACTGCGATGTCCAAGCTTCCAGCCCTGTCCCTCGGAAACTAGCCTTTCTCCGGGAGATGGGGGCGGGGGGCACATCCCCGACGGGTCTGCCACGCCAAGCCCAGACGGCGGGCACTTCTTGCCTCACCCCCAGGCAGCCTTGAGAACTTGGTCGCTCGGACAGCAGCCCGGGCGCACCGCATTGTTTGAAAGGTGTTATCCTGTTTTCTCCACTAAGTCAAAGGGCGATCAATTGTTTTCATGACCTTCCGAGTAGCATTTGAAGGGCATTTTAATTACATAACCCGTGAAAGATCACCGGAGGCGATGTCGTGTGAAGAGCCGATGGCAGAATATCTGCATCGCACAAGAAAGAAAACTTGCGAATCTGCAATGAGATTGCGCAGGGCTGCCACCGTTTAGAAACAAACATGCGAAATGCAAGGGAGATGCTTACCTTTCGGACTCCAAAACCGTGCTCTGCTGCAACTTGGCGAGCTTCTTCCTCTCCCCCTCTGTGCAACTCCACAAGAAAATGATTCGTGAAGACCGGTGTCTCGGCAGATGCAAAAACCATGACACAGAAGAGGAGCCCCGCGGCCGCCTTCCCCTGGGAGATACAACCACCTCTCATCTTTCTTTGGGAGTGAAAAGTGGTGTCAGGAGGCGCGCAGGATGGCGGAGCAGGGTCCCACAAGGAAGGTCCAAATTAAAAAAAAAAAAAAAAAAAAGATGTAGTTTTTGTTGTTGGTGTTTGTTTTTTGAAAAATCTTTGTGTAGAGGAAAACACTGATTAGGGGTTTGGAAAGCAGCAAATCAGTGTGTGTTCTCCAGCCTCTGGCCGGCGGGGAAGCCGTGTGGTCGGGCAGCCTGGCTCGCTCGCAGAGGTGCTAACGTGCAGAGCTGTGTGAATCTCAGAGAAAGAGCGAGTGTATCTGTGCTTGATGCTAAATCTGCATTTTCAGCTCCTCCTCGGCTCCAGTTCCATCGGGGAGGGAGGAAAGCACCAGCCTGAGTGACGTGCGCCCGCCGGCAGCCAATGAGGGCTGCAGAGACGGCGGGCCTCGCCCCGGGCCGCCCCGGGCCCGCCCCTGCCCGCCCCCGGCCGGGCAGGTCCGCCTCCGCCCGCTGGGGGCGCCGTGAGGCGAGCCCGCGCCCCCGCCCCTTTCAGCACCCTGGAGAGCGCCCCCATCTCCGCCCGGGCCGCGCGCTCCCGGGAAAATCCCCCCAGCTGTAATCCGGTCGGCGGCGCCGGAGTGATGTCATTGTTGGTGGAAATCTGTGGGGCTCTGCAAAGGGAATTACGGTGTGCGCCGCTCCCGAGGCCCCGAGGACAGCTGGGGCACCGGCCTCTCCCTTCTCTGCTTCCCTGTTTATTTTCTGCTGCAAAACAACTCTCTCGGTCTCTTTCCCTCCCTCTCTCTCTCACACACACTCACGCGCGCGCGCGCGCGCACACACACACACACACACACACACACTGAAATCCTACTCGCTTCCCCTTCTCTCAATAACAAAGCGAACATTAACTCTCCTCCCACCACTTTGGGCAAATCCCAGGGCAGGCTTAGCTTCCCTTACAGGCAAGGAAGGAGTGGGGGAGCGCGGGAACGTAGCCTTCTTGGGGTGACTCTTGGGGGCGAGAGTGCAGGAGCGAGCTATTTTTTAATTTTTTTGTAGGCTCCAGGCGGATCTGGAACGAAACAGCTGGGCAGCCTGGCAGGAGACCAGGCTCGCCCCCACCAGCAAGTGGGATCAGATGAGACTCCTCCAGAAGTCTGGGCTGCTCCGCGGAGACCGCCTTCAAGACGCCTCGGCAGGGACTGACGCCTGGAGGTGCCTTCTCAGGCTTGGGGACACGGCCCAAGGACAGGGAGGGTGCGTCTTGGGGAAGGCACAGCCACAGATCCAGGCACTGGGATGACACTGTCTGAGTATCCTCGACTGGGGCAAATTCAGGCCAAGTGGCAGAGGGTCAACTAAGTTATCTAGTTAAGCAATGTGCACTCACGTCCTAGGAACTGCTTACTACTGGCTTCTTTCTGCCCTAGTGCGAGGAAGCAGGGAGGCAATGTCTGCAATAAAATGAGTGCGATTGTTTTAAAGCAACTCAAACAATATTATAGAGTTACAGAGTGTGTACACTGATCTCAACTGTGTAGCTCCAAAGTTCAAAATCCTGCCTTACTTGAATAAGAGATAAGAGGGTTCCCCCCCGCCCCCAGACACTTAACTATATGCAATACATCCAGAGCAGGGGAGGTGGGAAGGAGAGAGAGAGAGAGATTATAATAATCACACATTACATATATGTGTGTGTGTATTTCGGACTTCCTCCTTTTCATTTTAGCATGAAGTTGGAATCTACATAAGAAAACCACTAACGGTAGAAATGAATACACAGTCCCATGGAACACGCTGTCTTTGAAGCAGATCTCATTGTTGAAGTTGGCTCCCGGAAAACCTGTTCAGGCATTACCAAATAAAAGTATAGGTTTTACTGAAGATTTTGATAAGAGCACAAGAAATCTGTATACAGTTGTTATTATTATTATTATGACTACTACTACTACTACTTGAATTCCTTTAAGAAAAACTAAATAAGGTGCTGAGAAGGTGCTAAAACACAAGACTAGAGTAGAGACAAAGTTTCTGGAAAAGTGTCAATAAAAGGGAACAGAGCTACTCTCATTTCCTGAGTTCTTTACTGCTGAGAGGTTCATTTCTGCTAAGATTTAAAACAAAAACAAAAACACCCTATCTTACTCCATCCCTTATCACTGATAGTCCATCTGTTTGATTTTAACACAAGGTTTTCTTATCTAGAGACTGTCAACTCTTCCTTTCTCTCACTTCCTTATATTTTACCCTATTTTGAATCAAAGTATGAGACCATAATGTGGGAGACCTGGGTTCGATCTCAGGGTCAGGAAAATCCCCGGAGAAGGGAATGGCAACCCACTCCAGTATTCTTGCTTGGATAATTCCATGGACAGAGGTGCAGTCCATGTGGTCAAAAAGAGTCAGACACGATGGAGGGACTAACACTTTCACTTTCACATGAGGCTGGGAAGAAATACTAAGTGGTTCTTCCTACCCTGTATTATCATTTGAGAAAAATGGCACCAAATGTGAAAATTACATTAGATGGATTCACAATCATGGAGAGCATTTCAAAAGCAGCAACAGAGATAAAAATCTAAGTCTTTAGAAAAATAGATCTGAAGAGCATTAAATAAGTCAATTTAGAAGATTATGGGTATTGGGAAATAGTGCTGCTAATGTAGCTAACTCTTTCTGAAAATGAGCATGAAATTACCATCTATTCAGAGATATTTATTAATTTTTTTCTGCAACGACAGAGGAATACTTCATTTCCTAAATAAATTCTAAAAATGAAATGCTAGTCGGTGTTGAATCTTATGTATCTGCATTTTAAATAATTAAAACCATGTAAAATTGGATACAAGCTAAATAAAGCCTGGGTGGCTGATTAGAATAAGCCATTTTTAGTGGTTTATATAGAATGCAGCTCATCGTAATATTGTCAGAACAGCATAGTGAATGAAAAAAGAAATTTTTGTGGTGCAAGTACTAAATTTCTAATGTATAACAATGTAGTAAGCAAGTGGAGGAAATGCACTGATATTATTTGAAATACAAATACACATCCATGTGCATCATGTGTTTTATATAACTATTTCTACCTTTTTTTTTTTATTAACAATAGTAACTTTGTTGTAAAAGGTGAACAGAAGACGGCAGCGGACTGTTGCAAGGACTGAAGTGGAATCAAGAACGCTACTGCAGCTTCTGCTGTCATTGGCTATGTCACTGGGGCCAAACCGTTGCATCTCTCAAAGCCTTTGTCTCCTTATCCGTAAAAGGAGGTGGTTGAATTAGACACCTTCCAGATCTGAAAGCAATTTCAAAGAGATGCCCAAGTACAGACTTTGACATAGAAAACATCATCAATAGCTTGAGGAATGTTGAAGACAATCATGCCTTTTCAGTAACATTATGGTGGCCAATAGACCTATTTATTGTTAGGTAACCTCTCTCAAGGGGCTTCCCTGGGAGAGCAGCTGGTAAAGAATCTGCCTGCAATGCAGGAGACCCTGGTTTGATTCCTGGGTCGGGAAGATCCCCTGGAGAAGGGATAGACTACCCACTCCAGTATTCATGGGCTTTCCTGGTGGCTCAGACAGTTAAGAATCTGCCTGCAATGTGGGAGACCTAGGTTCGATCTCTGGGTTGGGAAGATCCCCTGAAGGAAGGCATGGCAACCCACTCCAGTATTCTTGCCTAGAAAATCCCATGGACAGAGGGGCCTGGCAGGCATAGTCCATGAGGCCAGAAAGAGTCAGACACGACTGAGCGACTAAGCACAAACACAACCTCTCTCAAAGAGTCTTATGTTTACTAATTTTGCAAATTTGAGGACAGAGTAAATGATCCCAGGGCTTCCCATGGGGCTCAGTGGTAAAGAATCGACCTGCCAAAGCAGGAGATGCAAGAGACATGAGTTTGATCCCTGGGTCAGGAAGATCCCCTGGAGTAGGAAATGGCAACCTACTCCAGTATTCTTGCCTGGAAAATTTCCATGGATAGAGGAGCCTGGCGGGCTACAGCCCAGGGGGTCACAAAGAGTTGGACATGACTGAGTGAAATGCAGTACTTGGATGCAATCTCAAAAATGACAGAATGATCTCTGTTCGTTTCCAAGGCAAACCATTCAATATCATGGTAATCCAAGTCTATGCCCCAACCAGTAACGCTAAAGAAGCTGAAGTTGAACAGTTCTATGAAGACCTACAAGACCTTTTAGAACTAACACCCAAAAAAGATGTCCTTTTCATTATAGGGGACTGGAATGCAAAAGTAGGAAGTCAAGAAACACCTGGAGTAACAGGCAAATTTGGCCTTGGAATACAGAATGAAACAGGGCAAAGACTAATAGAGTTTTGCCAAGAAAAAGCACTGGTCATAACAAACACCCTCTTCCAACAACACAAGAGAAGACTCTATACATGGACATCACCAGATGGTCAACACCGAAATCAGATTGATTATATTTTTGCAGCCAAAGATGGAGAAGCTCTATACAGTCAGCAAAAACAAGACCAGGAGCTGACTGTGGCTCAGATCATGAACTCCTTATTGCCAAATTCAGACTTAAATAGAAGAAAGTAGGGAAAATCACTAGACCATTCAGGTATGACCTAAATCAAATCCCTTATGATTATACAGTGGAAGTGAGAAATAGATTTAAGGGCCTAGATCTGATAGATAGAGTGCCTGATGAACTATGGAATGAGGTTCGTGACATTGTACAGGAGACAGGGATCAAGACCATTCCCATAGAAAAGAAATGCAAAAAAGCAAAATGGCTGTCTGGGGAGGACTTACGAATAGCTGTGAAAAGAAGCGAAGCGAAAAGCAAAGGAGAAAAGGAAAGATATAAACATCTGAATGCAGAGTTCCAAAGAATAGCAAGAAGAGATAAGAAAGCCTTCTTCAGCGATCAATGCAAAGAAATAGAGGAAAACAACAGAATGGGAAAGACTAGGGATCTCTTCAAGAAAATCAGAGATACCAAGGGAACATTTCATGCAAAGATGGGCTCGATAAAGGACAGAAATGGTATGGACCTAACAGAAGCAGAAGATAATAAGAAGAGATGGCAAGTATACACAGAAGAACTGTACAAAAAAGATCTTCATGACCCAGATAATCACAATGGTGTGATCACTGACCTAGAGCCAGACATCCTGGAATGTGAAGTCAAGTGGGCCTTAGAAAGCATCACTACGAACAAAGCTAGTGGAGGTGATAGAATTCCAGTTGAGCTATTTCAAATCCTGAAAGATGATGCTGTGAAAGTGCTGCACTCAATATGCCAGCAAATTTGGAAAACTCAGCAGTCGCCACAGGACTGGAAAAGGGCAGTTTTCATTCCAGTCCCAAAGAAAGGCAATGCCAAAGAATGCTCAAACTACCACACAATTGCACTCATCTCACACGCTAGTCAAGTAATGCTCAAAATTCTCCAAGCCAGGCTTCAGCAATATGTGAACCGTGAACTTCCTGATGTTCAAGCTGGTTTTAGAAAAGGCAGAGGAACCAGAGATCAAATTGCCAACATCCACTGGATCATGGAAAAAGCAAGAGAGTTCCAGAAAAACATCTATTTCTGCTTTCTCGACTATGCCAAAGCCTTTGACTGTGTGGATCACAATAAACTGTGGAAAATTCTGAAAGAGATGGGAATACCAGACCACCTGATCTGCCTCTTGAGAAATCTGTATGCAGGTCAGGAAGCACCAGTTAGAACTGGACATGGAACAACAGACTGGTTCCAAATAGGAAAAGGAGTACGTCAAGGCTGTATATTGTCACCCTGTTTATTTAACTTCTATGCAGAGTACATCATGAGAAACGCTGGGCTGAAAGAAACACAAGCTGGAATCAAGATTGCTGGGAGAAATATCAATAACCTCAGATAGGCAGATGACACCACCCTTATGGCAGAAAGTGAAGAGGAACTCAAAAGCCTCTTGATGAAAGTGAAAGTGGAGAGTGAAAAAATTGGCTTAAAGCTCAACATTCAGAAAACGAAGATCATGGCATCTGGTCCCACCACTTCATGGGAAATAGATGGGGAAACAGTGGAAACAGTGTCAGACTTTATTTTTCTGGGCTCCAAAATCACTGCAGATGGTGACTGCAGCCATGAAATTAAAAGACGCTTACTCCTTGGAAGGAAAGTTGTGACCAACCTAGATAGCATATTCAAAAGCAGAGACATTACTTTGCCAACAAAGGTTCGTCTAGTCAAGGCTATGGTTTTTCCTGTGGTCATGAATGGATGTGAGAGTTGGACTGTGAAGAAAGCTGAGCGCCGAAGAATTGATGCTTTTGAACTGTGGTGTTGGAGAAGACTCTTGAGAGTCCCTTGGACTGCAAGGAGATCCAACCAGTCCATTCTGAAGGAGCTCAGCCTTGGGATTTCTTTGGAAGGAATGATGCTAAAGCTGAAACTCCAGTACTTTGGCCACTGTATGAGAAGAGTTGACTCATTGGAAAAGACTCATGCTGGGAGGGATTGGAGGCAAGAGGAGAAGGGGACGACAGAGGATGAGATGGCTGGATGGCATCACTGACTCGATGGATGTGAGTCTGAGTGAACTCCGGAAGTTGGTGATGGACAGGGAGGCCTGGCGTGCTGCGATTCATGGGGTCGCAAAGAGTCGGACACAACTGAGTGACTGATCTGATCTGATCTGAGTGCACGTGCACGGATGAACTGATCTGTCTGACACTTAGTATCAGACATGAAAACCATCAGTTCTGAGATTCTTACTATTAAAGATATTGTTGTATATGTAGAGAAAACATGGGCATTTGGTTCTGGTTCAGATGGGACACATATGCTCTTGAGTCTCTCTGAAGAAATTGTCCTGAAAAGACAAAATATTGTCCTGAAAAGACCAGAGTATTTCATTTCATGGCTTCATAACTGTAACTCAACAGCCCTATGTGTGATTAAAAGTGTCTGAACCACCCAAGATGTGATTGGGATCCTCTCATTCAGATGTATTTCTGGGGAGAATTTTGGCCCCAGGGAGTGTCAGGTGAAGGCAAACCCATCACCATGGAGGAGAGGAAAAGGTAGAAGTCCTAGGAGAGGATGCTGGATCTTTGAATAGTCTTTGGACTGTTAGCAGAAAGATAATTCTGTTCATTTCTATTCAATTGGATGGATGGGTAATCGAATTGGATGAGGTGAAGGTGAGTAAGGTATGAAAATCAGAAGGTACAATTTAAAATACCTCCTTGTTAGAAATCAGGTTGGGCTTTTTCATTTCTGTTGACTTCACTCTGAGCTCTCTAAGAGTGGTGCCTGCATGCTCAGTTATGTCCGACTCTTTGTGACCCCATGGAGTGTAGCCCACCGGGCTCCTGTGTCCCTGGAATTTTCCAGACAAACATACTGGAATGGGTTGCTATTTACTCTTCCAGGAGATCTTTCCGATCCAGGGATCAAACCTATGTCTCCTGCACTGGCAGGTGGATTCTTTACCACAGAAGCACCAGGGAAGCCCTTAAGAGCAGTAATAATATAATTTCACGGCGTGCCACAATGCTGTACGGTCACAGTGTGCTACCAGCCTCTTCAGGTGGATTCTTCCTGACGACACGGCCCTCCCCCCCAAGTCCATATTTAGGCTTCTGAAGTGCTGGTGTCACCTTATAGATTTCTGCCAGATTTTGGACTCAATATTGATCAAGCTTTTAAAAAACATTCTCCAGATAATTCTTATTTTCTAAGATCTCATTTCATTTCCCTGCAGTATTTATTTACATTCTCATATTTGCTCTAACTAAAAATTCAGGTGCTTGAAAAATTTAATTAGCTATTTGGCATGCATCCACTCCTTTTATTTATTTTTTAATTCATTTTTAAATGGAGTATAATTGCTGTACAATGTTATGTTAGTTTCTGCTGTATAACAACATGCATCAGATATATGTACACATATATCCCCTCCCTTTTGAGCCTTCCTCCCACATCCTCACTCCTTTTAAATCATTGGGACTTGAATGGTCCCATCTCCCATTCCTGTAGCTTTTACCAGTTTATACCTTTTCCTTAAATGACCTAGCTCTGTTTTTTTCTTCAGTTGTGAAATCTCAGCTGACTCTTGTATCTAAGCTGCCTTAAATTAATACAGTGGGGAGGACTCATGGGGTTTTAGTGAGAGTTTTATTATCAGCAAGGCATTAAATCTAGAATGAGTTGTATTCATTTTATAACTTCATCAACAAGCCATCAAATTTATTCAGACTAATTGACTCTTCATAAACAGAAGCTCTCATTACTTCCTTATTTTTCAGGACAGTAAAAATTTATTTTTTGTGCTAATTTAGGTTCTATTATTTTGCTAGGATTTGGAGAAGCTAAACAATGAGGACCAAGGGCCTTTTTCATCTTCTTTTGAAAATTAGGAACACATTGCTATTCACTATCTTTAGATTCCTCTTTAGGTCTACAGGACTACAAAATAATGTTTGCTCACTTGGAAAATTAGTTAGTTATTTCTCAGGGCTTATTGGAACATTGCTTATTGTCTGTAGAAAGTGATTACCTATTCATGAATTCTCTACCTTGTGTTATTTCCTTTTCTGTTTCATGGTCTTAAAAAAAATACAGCAAATCTTCAATTCATTTTTTTTGAATGATTATGGAAATTATCTTTAGCAGGGAGATTTTTTGAGCTCTTCAAACTACCCCTCACATAGAAATAATTCAGAGAGAACAAAGAACATGGCTTGTTAGAAAATATAAACTGGAATTTGAAAAGATAAGAATTTTATGTGTAAAATAAAAGTTCAAATATTAAAATGTGTATAACAGTTTTTAAAGGCTAATTCTGCCATTGCAAGAAGCATCTGATTCTAGGAAAGTCCTTACTTAGACCTAAATTCTTTCAGTAATTATACACTCTTTAGTATTGGATTGGATGACCTCACCCAAGCAGAGAAATTGATATATCATGTAATTTAAATGTTGGAGGAATAGCTATAAATTTATGGCTGTGCTCTCAGATATTCCTCTTCCTGTTTCTTCTGAAACCATTCTATAATTTCATGGTTTTGGAAACATGGCCTGATCTATTTTTAAGAAACTTCATCATACAATATCTGTTTTATCTTCTTATGACACTAAAGAGAGTAAACCAAACCCTACACCTTAGAAACATACTTCTAGAACTAACTACTTAAGACAATACTTAGGGGCTTTTATAGAATTATTTTTTTTACCAAAATTCTACAATCAGGAGATTACAATTCATATAGGGCCTAATCATAGTATTCTTGATGTCTAATAACACAGTCTATGATGTATTCATTTATGCTGGTGGCAGCTGGTTCACAAGTATTGTTTTTTTATATGGATTACAATGTTAAAAAAAAGAGTCACCATCTTTTGGAAATGAATCATTTCCCATAACAAAGTCCAAAATGTGACTTCTTGTAAAATAATCAAAGATTTGGTGATTCGGTCACAATTAGCCTCCCACCACCAAATATAACAGGGCCTGAGTTGCCCAAGTTGGAAGAATGTTCACCAGCTTAATGACTCCTATGCTTTACATCCTTGACTTGGTTCACGTGGAGGATCATGAGCTGGAAGCAAAGACTCCTTTGTTTCATGCTCTCTCTTACTTTAGCCATGGGACCTGAGGTAAGTGGCTTCATCCTCTGAGCTTTGATGTAAGTTGGGGGTAGTATTTGCTTAGACTGATTGTGTCTAAGATTCTGTTTAGGGCTAATTTTCAATAAAAATATTTTCTACCAAACACTCATTTCTCTCGTGCCTGTCATATCTCTTAAGGTCTACTGGTTTCACGAGGCTATGCTATGGTACATGAAGCATGGCAATGCCATCATACAAAGTGTGTAACAGTCCGCTATTGCATGGCAGTGCTGTGTAACAAATCACCCTAAACTCAATGGCTTAGAGCAAGTATTTTATTCTCATGTTACAGTTGCCTCTGGTTTGGCTGATCTAGGCTGGCTGAGTGGCTTTACTTTAAGCTGCATGTTGGCTCAGTTTGTCTCTAATCCATGAGTTTGGTTTAGATCTTCTCCATGTTTATTTTTTCCTGAAGCCAAAGTTGAAGTGGCAGTGGCTACCTGAGGCATGCTCTTCTTAGGACTTATCAATGGAGCTCAAAATCCAAGCAAAGCCATGGAACAACACTTATGGCTGCCACTGCATCATGTCCACTAGTATTCTATCTGTCAAAGCAAGTCACATTGCCAAGCCTAACTTGGCTTACAGCAGGAGAATAAAGGGAAATAATATTTGTTGAACAGCAATCCAGACCATATACCAAACAAAGTCCAGCATCTATAGACATTTTAATTGAAAAGTGTATTTTCACAAGTCAATTTAAATGATTGAAAACCTATTGACTTCAAACTTTTTAATTTAAAGGGTGAGTTTTAAAATTAATATCTTCAATATATCTGTGGTATATTGTTCTAAAGTGTTGGGAAAGAACATTTCAATAATATAATTTCTGTATGGAAGAATGAATCACTCTCTTCATAGAGGCCTCAAGAATTAAGGTAGGTGTCCTTCTGGACATTTTCTTCAGAATAGCCAAGTAGACATTGCTGGGGTCTGAATCTGACTTAAATGGCAATGTTTCAGTTTGAGGATGATGGAGGTAAGGCTGATCTTGGCTCAAAATGCATCAACTCAGGCTAAGCCATAATACAGTGTGTGAAACCTAGAGTTGATAAAAGATAATGGAATCTAGTTATGTGACCTTAGATTTTTGAACATATTCCAGATTGTAACAATCAGAGTAATTTCTATTCTTCTCCATCTTCCTCCTCCGTCCTCACTCCTCATTCTCCTCCCTCTTCCTCCTTCTTCTTGACTTATTCCTCTTCCCCCTCATCAGTTATTTGTCTGTGGATGTTAAGAAAAATCATGCCATGTTCATGTGTCCAACCAGCTATGATAGCTCCAAGTCTTATGTCACAAATTCATGTCTGGTGACTTGTTGATGATGGGTTGACTCAGCTGTTTGAAGTATAGGGGTACCAAAGTCAAGTCATGGGTTCAGTCTTCACAAGGGAAAGTCAGCTAGGCATTTTACTAAGTAGCAGTGTGTAAATTCCAGGATTCAATGATGAATAAAAATAAATCATCGCCAAGATATACACCTATGCTAGAGCGAGTCTTCATATTTCTTTCAATGACAAGAAAGGAGGGCTCTTGTTCTCAGTTCCACATGAAATGCCTTGCCCACAGTACGTTATGTATAATTACATTGTTTCTTCAAGGTGCCCTTATTATTTCTCCTCTCCTCTTTCCCAGAAGACATACACCAGGAGGAACTGGCAAGTTCAGTTGGCAAGAGCAGACAAATAAATAAGAAGCATGAGCTTGCGTCTTTTAGCTGAGGCGATTTGTCAAAAACCACAGCAGTGTGGCTGTGTTCAGATTTAAGTGTTATATTCAGCCTTAATCAAGGGGATTTTTTAAAAAAGCTAAATCAATGAACAAATTGAAGAAAAGATTTTGGTAGAACATGAAGTCAATCATTCTCATGTGGCTGAATATATTGGCCTGAAGGCATTTCAAAAATAGGCTAGAGCATTAGACAATGGTGAGTTACCTACTCATATTTGTCTAGTTTATTGAGTGAGTGGTATTGAGTCAGGAATCCCACGAATAATAATGAGATTTGACACTCGAGAGAGAACAAAATACCTGAGCAAGAGACCTCTGAGGTCAGCTACTTGCTATGAGGTTATCAGGTGGTAAATATGGATAACCTGGGTTTATAATACATCTGAGTTTATGATATATTAGTAATTTTCAACATTGTTGTTTTATTATGTAGGTTCCAATGATGTATATTATATCTCCCTGGTAATTACTGTTTTCCTCTTCAAATCTCCTCTTCACCTTTCTCCAATGTGTGCTATGCTCTGGGAGGCTGACTTTTATGGGTCACATCAATGAGATTCATTGCTTTATGGCATTCCATTGCATTCAGTCACTGGGAAGAACTGTTGAAACAAATTGGAGAGTAGGGCAGAAGGTTTTTATTTTCTAGGCTCCCTCCTTTTTGGGTCACCATGTATTGACTTCATCCCTTTTCTAAATGCCACAGCTTTGTTGTAGAGCCCTCTCCATATGATGCATGTGTTGATCACTCAGTCATGTCTGACTTTTTGTGACCCTATGCACTGCGGCTCACCAGGCTCCTCTGTCCATGCAAGAATACTGGAGTGGGTTGCCATTTCCTTCACCAGGGGATCTTCCTGACCCAGGGATCGAACCCAGGTCTCCTGCACTGCAGGTGGATATCTTACTACCTGAAGCACCAGGGAAGCCCACTCCTCTCCAATTCCAGTGACCACTCCCTTACTTTGTCTCTTCAGGCTGAAAGGACAATGGCTCCCATAGGTTGTTAGTCCTGGGCGCTCAACTATGTTTCATTGGATTTGCTTGATCCTTCCATACATTTATAAACAGTCCCTTACTACATTGTCCTTAATTTCCCATCTGCATATTCCATCTCTTCTTTGCTAACATCTTGACCAACATACTACCTATGTGAAATATGACACTTGCTATGTGTTTTCAGGACATAGAATACATGTATATTAAAGTTATTACATATTTAAATACAGCACTTATGATAAATATAATCAAAAACAAACTTCAACCTCCTGGGAGGGCTGCTGCTGCTAAGTCGCTTCAGTCGTGTCCGATTCTGTGCGACCCCATGGACAGCAGCCTACCAGGCTTCTCCGTCCATGGGATTCTCCAGGCAAGAACACTGGAGTGGGTTGCCAGGAGAGCAGCTGAATATAAATAGTAGCCAAGGTAAAAACAAATAAGAACAAAAATGTGACGTACATTGGGGCAAATGCAATAATATTAAGAAAAACTGTATTAGGAGGCATAGATAAAATGGGAAAATCAGCATTTTGGAGAAAAGTTCCCAGGACAAAATACCAGAATTCAAAATTGTGAATAGTCAGGAAATCCTAACATTGAGGGCTAGGAAACAAGAGATACAGAAACAGAGAAAGAGGAAAGTAAAGAAAGCGTGTGTGTGTGTGTATGTATGTGTGTGTGTGTGTTTGAAGGGCATAAAGTGCTGGGTTAGAGGTTGCAGGACGTTGTTGGATGACAGCACTCAGAAGCACCTAGAATCCATGTGGTGGCTCTGTCCATGGTGCTGGCCAAGTCCCTGCTACTGCATGGACTGCCCCTCTCCCTCTGAGGATGAGAGGAGCTGAAAGAATTCTGAATGCTTGACTGATGTGCCTTCAGACTTCTCTGAAAATTACTTTGTACTAAAGGCATCCTCCAGAAGAGCAAACTGTACCAGGCTAAAAGAAGGGGAGTAATACCATCCATCTCCCAGTTATTACACATTTGTATGTGATTGATACTAACATTACTGCTGCCAGCAATTGATCTAAGCATATTACCATGCTAAAACAATTTACCACAACATAGGCACAAATGCAAGAACTCTGAAGAGCAGTTTCAAAATAAGAGGCCAAGGTGAGAATAAAATTATATGATGGAATTACTCCAAATGTCTGTACACAAATACAGGACTGAATTTCTACTGTTCCTTCAATTATTTTTTTTTCTGGGCTGAAAAATGATTATGTAATGGCATGCCCAAAAATGGCTTTTAAAAGTTAAAGGATAGAGCTTCCCTGGTGGCCTTGTGGTAAAGAATCCGCCTACCAATGCAAGCAACATGAGTTCAATCCCTGCTCCAGGAGGATCCCATATGCCTCAGAGAAACTATGCCCAAGCACCACAACTATTGAGCTGCAGTTATGAAGTCCACGTGCTGCCTGTGCACCCTAGAGCCCATGCTCTGCAACAAGAGGAACCACTGCAATGAGACACCTGCGCACAACAGCTAGAGAGTAGACACTGCTTGCGGCAACTAGAGAAAACCCTGTGTAGTAACAAAGACTCAGCACAAGTAAAAATTAATAAATAAATAAATGAAATTATTTAAAACATTAAGTTTAAAGGATAGGCTAAGGTACAAATAAGTCAGCTTATACCACAAAGTTTACTTCTGTGTTTTGGGAAGAAATCAAAATTTAAATCTAAAGTTTTACCTTTTACATAAGTGTTACTTATAACAATACTAACCAAGGGAAAGGGATAGCTCTTTAAAGTCTCTTAGTCTGATCATTATTAGAGAACCAAAGAATGTAGTTTCTCAGGAAAATATCTAATGTATTGTCAATGAGAAAATTTATGCACCTGGCAGTCTTGAGAAGTTTTGGAGAGTGGATGTTAAAGATCTTCAGGTTAAAATGTTGCATTTAATATTAATGCGCGTATGGTAGTGACTTCTTAGACTAGAATGAACTGGTGTGAAAATGGGAAAAGAAAACTGGGAGAAATTGCAACAAGGATAAGAAAATTAAGCTGATGAGGTCACCAAACAGAAGAAGAAGGTGTCTTCCCAGTTTTGTGATCATGTTTTCAAAAAACACTGAATACCCCTCCAATCACAGTTCCAGTCACCATCACTTGGAAAGGCAAGTACTTGAAAGAACTTGTGTCCAATCTTGTACCTTTCACCCTCCAGTTTTGGAAAAGTATCTGGTGTAATGACAGGATTTAGATTTCCAGCCTTATCATAAAGATGCTGGACAAGTTGTGTAGCCTCTTGAAACATTATTTTGTCCCCCAAACACAAGCTATCTTGTTCACAAGGTTACCTTGGATTTTAAATAAGCACACATGAATGTAAGAGAGATAAACGTATATAAAAAGTAACCCAGAGATCTCCACGGACTCTTCCAGCCTTTGGGATCTATATAGAATTGTCCCAAGCCCCAGTTAGATGGCCTGGGGTATCCTAATCCCCCTCAAGGTATCTGAAAGTTCCTGAAGACTGCTTTATCATAGACACCTTCACTCCTAGACTCCTTGTATCCATTTGCTACAAAGTCCAAGCTTGGTCTGCTCCCCACAGGACAGGCCAATAAATCAGAAACAAGGTACTGATGCAAGGAAAACCTGGCTGATGAAGAAGTGGCAGACTAACGTCTCAAAATAACCATCTTATTGGGGTCTGGATGCCAGGTTCTTTTATTGAATAAAGATGGGGGAGGTGAGGAAACAAAGTAAAAAGGCCATTAATCTTGCAAATATCTCCTAGAATGGCAAGCCTCAGGCAGAGGATGTGATCATCTCTTCCTTCCTGCCATCCAAAAGTAGACAGGATTCTGAACAAAGGCACTTAAACAGTCAGGCAGAGAGGCAGGATTCTCTAAGACCAGCCATTATGTATGATTATAATAACAAAAGCAATGAAAAGCAAGCTAAAGAAACAATTCCAACATTGGAGTCAGAATTGGTTTTTCTCTGCAATGTGCTGACAGCCTTTCACAACATTATTAACTCAGATATGGAACTCAAGAGTCCCTTGAATTTTCTCTCTCAAACCTGTATATTCAAACCATGAAGGTACTCAAGAGTATGTTTGCTTGTGCACCTAGCAGGAGGTACCCTCTGTAGAAATCACGTGAATTATATAAAGTGAAAATACTTTTCCTGTTATATTGATTTAATGACTACCAACAAATTGATCATACAATAACAGAACCACGGAAACTTCCTTGTGTTACTTGCTCAGTCATGTCCAGCTCTTTGCAACTCCATGGGCTGTAGCCTGCCAGGCTCCTCTGTACATGTAATTCTCCATGCAAGAATACTTGAGTGGGTAGCCATTCCCTTCTCCTGGCAATCTTCCCAGCCCAGCCCGACCCAGGGATCAAACCTGGGTCTCCTGCAATACAGGAAGACTCTTTACTGTCTGAACCACTTAAGAGAGTACAAAAATAAATAACTAGAACTCAAAGACTCTACTCAAATAGAGCTACATAAATGCTAACTGATGCAGTCCAGTGAAATGTTACAGGGAGAAAACACTAAGAACTAGAGATAAAATTATTCTATCTCAGTCATGACTTGTTCATGTCAATAGAGAATAAATCGAACAAATCTGTGATGTGCCCATTCTTGAGCACTTAGAAAATGTTTTAAAGAAAAAAAATATGTTCAGAGCACATGGCCCAGGCTTTGAACTTAATTTGTAAGTCGTTTTTAGCTAACAGCTCCTCCTTTTCTTAGAAATTTGGCTTATTAAAAGTTTTTCTGTTCATGAACAAAATAAAGTACAGGGCATTTAATACATTTCTTTTTGAAACTTGTGGTCTGTCTTTAGGGGTTCCTGTGTTTAGGGGTTTGTGAACTGTCTATTTTGATGATTTTGGTCATAATTTTTTGGACAAATGTGTTATGGAGGATGCAAAACAAGGAGTACCACCCTTCTTTCTTGCCATGTTTCAGCGCAGATCATTGATACCTTGACCCCATTTGCAAAATAAGGGGCTGTGCTTTCATGATCAGAACAAGCTTACACCTTCTCACCAGAGTCCAATGTATGGACAATAAAATGAAGACCTTAATTATGCAATGAAATTAAAAACAATATGTTAAAGGAATGTCTTGCAATGGATGTGTGAGGGGACATATAATGTTCTGGCCCAATTCAAGGCTGGGTTTGTGTGTCTTTGAAGGAGGAAGACTTCCCAGGCATACTAGGATGAAGTCCCAGAACCAAGATGTCAGTGGCAGTGTGCTTGGCAGCTTTAAGCAATCATGTGGAATCTCTCATCTTACTATTACACAGCTCTGGCAGGATGAGGGTCCCACTTCAGTTGCAGGATGTGCTTGGCTTTCAAATTGCTCTGAAGGCTCCAATATATCCACTCATGGCAGTGCTTCCAGAGGCCAGCTTGGTGACTGGCCCCTCACCTTCCATCTCTCCTTTTTGGACCCTTTCTTCCCCAGCACCTCCCACACTCCTGCAAACTTGAATTCCTGTAATAAACTCCTTATTCCATAGCACTCAGAGTGGTTATGATTTCTAAATTCTTCCCTCATATTATCAGTACATGAGATTACATTTTTAGACAACGTCAACTTAATCCCCTCCAGAAACTATTTGAACTGAAATGGATTTTATGTTAACCTCTCAGCTTGTTAGGCAAGTTACTTATGAAAAGATCCATGTAAAAACCTGAATTAAAAATGGCATTGGTATCAGGAGACCTGTTCATCGTGTCACTCAACATTATCTTTGTAAGATTTCATGTGAGAAGAGTATCACTATTTCTGGCTATTTATTTATTTCACTGTTTATTTCTTTTGAAGCATTGGTATACTTTTTCCTTTTCAGGACATTCAATTTTTGCCCTTGCTTCTGGGAGGCTCAGAGATATATGTGATGCATAATGACAAGAAATATCTTCACTTCCAATGTATTTGCTTATTCTTCTTTATCATGCATTTAATTAATCCCATTTGATCTTAAAGTATACTTGCTTTTTACTCTAACTGTGGCAGGTAGGAAATGGTTGTGACAGAACAAAGCACTGACAAAATCTGTTTATTCAGTGACTACCTAGCGTCATCTGGTCTTAACATTCTCTATATCATTCTCTCTATCTTATTTTTTCTTCCATTTCACGTACAAGGAAACTGAGTTGCCACTAGATCAGGGGTTGCTAAATGGACAATGACAAGAATTGGGACTTTCAATCTGTCTCTACTATGTCAGGCTGTCTTAGTGGCTGAAAGAGTCAGATATATACACACAAGGCTCAGTGAAATAAAACTAAGCATTTCTGTCCTTCTTAACCTGACTCAAGCATGAGGACCTTTACATGGCTCCCTTCTTTTTCTGGCAGAGAAGTTTGTAATTATGAGTGAAAAAGAAAGCAAACATGTCTCGAAATGGAAGTTGGTGATGAAAATAATGAAGTTGATGGTGATAATATAGAAAATGGTGGTGATGAAGCTGATGAAGATGTTGGTGGCGATGAAGAGAATGATGATTCACTTGAGTTGCAAACAAAAGCTGTGATTATTTTCAGTCACTTTACCCTCTCCTTATGTATATATTTTTAAGAGTTGCAACATATGGGAACTTATAGCATAATTCATAAATTTTTATTACTGTATGGAATATACTTCCCGACTTCAGTAATCATGTAAAATAGCTAAAATGATTAACTGAGTGCTCACTGTATATCAGACACTGTTCTAGGTATTTTATACACATCGACTTATTTCATATTTACCCTCATTTTACAAATGCCAAAACCAAGACAAAGTTACTCTTCTGACCAAGATCACAGAGCTAGTAAGTGGTGGAGCTAGAATTCCAACCCGGGGAGTCTGGCCCCCAGGTTTCTGCTCTTAGGCATGATTTTTGTGCCTCATTCTCTTTCTGATGACCAAGAAAAAGAGCAGACTTGGATTCATGTTTGGATTCCGTAACTTCCTAGCTGTGTGACCTTGAGCTTAATCTCTTTAATTCTTAGTTTCTCTGAGGTTCTTTTAAGCGCCAAGAGATAGGATTCTTTTGAAGCAACAATTTACTTACTTGCTGAGCACCTACGAGCACAGAACTAAGCTAGGTGCCATGAGCTGAAAAATTAAACCACTATTCAAGAGTTTTGCTCACAAATATAAGCATAAAGATACTCAAAATACATGCTTAATTGGAATAAATTTTCTGCAGCTGGTTTTCAAACCTTCCAGCTTCCCACAGGAAGACAAGAAAGGCTCTCATGGAAGAAACATTTCTCTTTTGCTCTTTCCTTTTTCCCTGAAACCCACTACATCCTTGTCTTAGAGAATTTTATTTATTGTATTCTGTTGGCAATGTTAACGCCTCTGAACATCTACCATCTACATTCACCTTTACAAGTCAATAATATCCCCCAGGACCCTCACTCTGAATAACCCTCAGTGTGAGACCTGGACACTGTGACTTTTCAGAGGACTGTGGAGGGACTGATGAGTGGCAGAGCACGACGGATATGATTTCATATCCCTACGTTAAGACCATTGGAGAAGGAAATGGCAACCCAGTCCAGTATTCTTGCCTGGAGAATCCCATGGACGGAGGACCCTGGCAGGCTACTGTCCATGGGTCACAAGAGTTGGACACAACATTAAGACCACTGGGAAAACAGCACCCTGACCATGGCATGGAAGTGAGTGTGAGTGTAGAAGACTGGCTCCAGAAAGACTTGAGAGGCTGTGAGTTGGCTCTGAGCAAGGGGAAGGCAGCCAGTTCCAAGAGACAGATTGTAGCTGTTCTTTTTTTTCTCTTCCTTGAGTTTGGTGGCAATAAGGCATATGGCATGGATCACCCAGCCTGATCAGTTTCAGACTGTTAAATAGTCTCCAGGACGTATGAAGACAGCAGTCACACATCCAATAAAGAGCAGCCGCAGAACAAAGAAGGCAATTGTTTCTGGTGACTGCAATTCTGTCCCAACCCGTGCAATCACCAAGGGAGAGCAAACGAAAATGAACGACTTAAGTGAAGCTGCCATTTGGAGCCTCTGGGTTCCTGCTCAGTTGGCAAGAATTGAGCAGCAGACAGGAGACCTGATCGCTTCCAAGTTGAGCACTCTTGAGGCATGGCTTAAAACAAGATCAGGTGCTTTATCTTTCTTATAGCATTAAATTTATTTATCAGGAAGTGTACAAAATTAGTAGAAAATCTGGCCCTACAATTGTTTTCAGCATTCTAACTGTGTTTATTTCATCTTCACTTTACACTGGAGTTTAGTTCAGTTCAGTTGCTCAGTCATGTCCGACTCTTTGTGATCCCATGAACTGCCTCCCTGTCCATCACCAACTCCCGGAGTTTACCCAAACTCATGTCCATTGAGTCGGTGATGCCATCCAACCATCTCATCCTCTGTTGGCCCCTTCTCCCCCCACCTTCAATCTTTCCCAGCATCAGGGTCTTTTCAAATGAATCAGCTCTGCACATAAGGTGGCCACAGTATTGGAGTTTCAGCTTCAGCATCAGTCCTTCCAATGAGTATTCAGGACTGATCTCCTTTAGGATAGACTCGTTGGATTTCCTTGCAGTCCAAGGGACTCTCAAGAGTCTCCCACACTACAGTTCAAAAGCATCAATTCTTTGGCTCTCAGCTTTCTTCATAGTCCAACTTTCATATCCATACATGACCACTGGAAAAGCCATAGCTTTGACTAGACGGACCTTTGTGGACAAACTAATGTCTCTGCTTTTTAATATGCTGTCTAGGTTGGTCATTACTTTCCTTCCAAGAAGTAAGCATCTTTTAGTTTCATGGCTGTAGTCACTATCTGCAGTGATTTTGGAGCCCCCAAAATGAAGTCTGTCACTGTTTCCACTATTTCCCCATCTATTTCCCATGAAGTGATGGGGCCAGATGCCATGATCTCCGTTTTCTGAATGTTGAGCTTTAAACCAACTTTTTAACTCTCCTCTTTCACTTTCATCAAGAGGCTCTTTAGTTCCTCTTCACTTTCTGCCATAAGGGTGGTGTCATCTGCATATCTGAGGTTATTGATATTTTTCCCAGCAATCTGGATTCCCACTTGCGCTTCATCCAACCCAGCATTTCTCATGATGTACTCTGCATGTAAGTTAAATAAGCAGGGTAACAATATACAGCCTTGACACACTCCTTTTCTTATTTGGAATCAGTCTGTTGTTCTGTGTCCAGAGTAGAACTGATTAATGTTGTGTTAGTTTTAGGTGTACAGCAAAGTGATTCAGTTATATATATATACATGTATCTATTCTTGTTCTTTTCCCATTTAGGTTATTACAGAGTATTGAGTGAGTTTCCTGTGCTATACAATAGGTCCTTGTTGGTTATCCATTTTAATTATAGCAGTGTGTACATGTCCATCCTAGACTCCCAATCTGTCTGTTCTTCCCCACCTCTTCCCCCTTGGTAACTGTAATTTCATTCTCTAAATATGTGAATCTGTCTCTGTTTTGTAAATAAGTTCATTTGCATCATTTTTTTAGATTCCACATATAAGCAATCCCATACTGTATTTGTCTTTCTCTGACTTACTTCACTTGTTAGGATAATCTTCAGGTCCATCCATGTTGTTGCAAATGGCATCATTTCATCCTTTTTATGGCTGAATAATATTTCAGTGCATATACGTCTGCATGTATGTATGTATATATATGTACATATACACATATTTTTGTATATGGACATGAGTTTGAATAAGCTCTGGGAGTTGGTGATGGACAGGGAAGCCTGACATGCTGCAGTCCATGGGGTCGCAAAGAGTTGGACACGACTGAGCAACTGAACTGAACTGAACAGTAGTATGTATGTATGTTTCTGTATGTATGTACATATATATATGTGTGTGTTTATATATCTTCTTTATCCATTCATCCTTCAATGGAAATTTAGATTGCTTCCATGTCTTGGCTATTGTAAAGCAGCACTGCAGTGAATATTGAGGTGCATGTATCCTTTCAAACCATGTTTTTCTCCAGATATATGCCCAGGAGTGGGATCACAGGATCATATGGTAACTGTATTTTTATTTTCTTAAAAAACCTCTATACAGGTGCTTTTTCTTTAAACAAGGGAGTGGTGTTTTTGATAGTATGCTTTCTAAGTATCTATTTTTCCAACTGTGGAATACCATCCCAGGTGGGTGGGACATGCTTAGAATGAAGTCTGAAAATCTAGGAAAAGATGATTTCCTCCCAAGGTTTCTTCTTGCCTACGCATATACACCCCACCTTGCAGTTTAGTGTAGGGGATGTGGTCTAGTCTGGATTGGCACTCCAATTTGATGCTGCTGGTAGAAGTCAAGAGGGAAGGACCTGATCACACCCCTCAGAAGGGGCTACCTGCAAGAGCTGGGGTTGATTGGCAGGTGGGAAGCAAGTAGCACTCTTATTTGAGCAGGGGTTTGGAATTTGAATAAGGGGAGAAGAGGAGAGAGTGCTGGTTGCCTGATGTGCATGCACATGTGTGTGTGTGTGTATTTTGAGGGGAGAGAAATAAATACTCTTTCTACTTTGTATTTGCTCAAAAGTGATTGTACAATTGATTGGAGTCCCCAAAGTTTTTCTCGTTAGAATATAAGGGGAACTACTAGGAAAGCTCAACATTCAGAAAACTAAAATCATGGCATCCAGTCCCATCACTTCATGGCAAATAGATGGGGAAATAGTGGAAACAGTGACAGACTTCATTTTTTGGGCTCCAAAATCACTGCAGATAGTGACTACAGCCATGAAACTAAAAGATGCTTACTTCTTGGAAGGAAAGTTATGACCAACCTAGACAGCATATTAAAAAGCAGAGACATTAGTTTGTCAACAAAGGTCCATCTAGTCAAGGCTATGGTTTTTCCAGTAGTATGTATGGATATGAGAGTTGGACTATAAAGAAAGCTGAGTGCCAAAGAATTGATGCTTTTGAACTGTGGTGTTGGAGAAGACTCTTGAGAGTCCCTTGGACTGCAAAGAGATCCATCTGGTCCATCCTAAAGGAAATCAGTCCTGAATATTCATTGGAAGGACTGATGTTGAAGCTGAAACTCCAATATTTTGGCCACCTGATTCGAAGAGCTGACTCATTTGAAAAGACCCTAATGTTGGGAAAGATTGAGGGCAGGAGAAGAAGGGGACAACAGAGGGTGAGATGGTTAGATGGCATCACCAACTCAATGGACATGAGTTTGGGTAAACTCCGGGAGTTGATGATGGACAGGGAGGCGTGGCGTGCTGCAGTTCATGGAGTTGCAAAGAGTTGGACGTGACTGAGAGACTGAACTGAACTAGGAAAGTTAAGAGATATGTGGCTTACTTTTCATTACCTACCCTTACTTCCCATAAGCCACTGCTTTGTTCTGAACTCATTTCTTTCTTTTCCGAGAAGGTGTCAGCAAAGTGTGTGCGTGCATGTGTGTGCACCTGCGTGTATGTGTGTGTACGTGCATGCACTGTTCTCCCTGAGACCTCAAGTGTCTGAGAATACTTTTTGCCTTTGCAATTAAACTGTAGTTTTGCTGAATGTAACTTTTACTGGTAGATTCTAAGTTTGAATCTTCTTTCTTCCATCTTCTTTCTTCCTTTAGATTCTTTTTAATATAAAAACTTGTGCTCATATTTACTAAATTATTTTTGAAGCAGCCCTTGAAAAACCAGTCGATTGTATAACTGAGGAAAGACACCAATAATAAGGCTTAGCAAACTGCTTCAGCACCACAAAACAATCTTCACTCTCCTAAGACATTTTTACATTTTAATATTCTTCCCATTTCTAATCTCTTAAAAAATGACTTGAAATTATACTATCTGTGGGGATATATTTTTTTCTGATCTGATATTCCTATAACTGTACAGGCTATTAAAATAAAACAAATAGCACATGGTTCTTAAGAATAGAGTGGAAATTCCTGTATATTAATCTACCTACTGATTTTTGCAATTATTATAACCAAATGTGTCTGAACTGAAGTATTCAACTAAGTTATTTTGAAAAATGCATTATGACTTCAGCAGTATTTCTGTTCCAATCAGCTGCCCAAATAGCTGTTAGTTCAATTACATATCTGTGCATTTGCAATTACTCTAGAATTGTTTAATTGATGTAGCTTGTGTTGTGGAAGAAACATTTTCTTGATTTGGGGATATGGGAAAATAATGTAATTGTAAATGCCATATTATTTATCTCTTTTTTGAAATAAGCAACACAGTCGACAAATCCAAGAAACAGTAGAATCATGCTTTTAATCATAATATCCTACCTTTATAGAATCAGGTAAAATGGCTTTGTTCTGCTTTCTTGGCCATTATATCCTGTCTAATGCCTAAATGTCTCTAATTGCACAGTGAGATTTGTATCACTTACTGCTTTCTAGTTGTATGTAATGTCTTGAAGGATGTAACTAATATTTGTTATGTAACATTTAAAGTGTAACTTTATACACACACACACACACACACAGCATACACCATGACTTTTCCATCATTCACACAATCATTTCATTTGTAAAACTACCTTAAATATTTGGATGGAAAAGTAGCTCTTAATAAAATAAGGCAATACATTTGTGGGTGTTCTAGGACAGATGCTTAGAAGCAGGCCAAGAAAAGATTCACGTGTAAGTAGTCTCTGAAGATGTGCTCCTGAAGCATTCTGATGAAGGAATGGGGAAAGTGAGACAAGAAACAAGGGGGAAGCAGGTGGAACAGTTGTGTGATTTCAAGTAAAATCTCTACCTGGTCCTGCAGGGAAGATCTGGAGTATAAATTACAACTCAAATTTGTCTTAACTGGAGACAGAAGAGCCGTGTCCTCAGGTTGTGTTTTGAAATTTGCCAGTCTTTACCCAGTCCACGTTGCTCATTCCTGCTATCTGCCAGCTCATCACTGCCCCCACCCCCACCCCACCCCCGCAGTCATCGGCACGTGCTTCTCTTTGCTGGGTCTTCGCTGAGGCTGAAGGGCTCCTCTAGTGGTGACAAGCAGGCTTAGTTGCCTCACGGTTTATGGGATCTTCAGTCCCTGACCAGGAATCCAATCTGCATCCCCTGCATTGAATGGCGAACTGTTAACCACCGGACCACATGGGAAGTCCCTGTCCTTTGCTACTCTTGCAGGGTTTAAGCTGATAAGAGAAAAGGCAGGTAATTTTGAGGACCTTGCACTTTGGTTACTGCTGTTGTGAAAGAAAAGTGAAAGTGTTAGTCACTCAGTGGAGTCCAACTCTTTGCGACCACATGTACTGTAGCCTGCCAGGCTCCTCTGTCCATGCAATTCTCCAGGCAAGAATACTGGAGTGGGTTGCCATTCCCTTCTTCAGGGGATCTTCCCAACCCAGTGATCGAACTCAGATCTACCTCATTGTAGGCAGATTCTTTACCATCTGAGCCACCAAAACAATGAATAACTAAATGAACTAAAAGAGATTGGAGAAATCTTTGTTGTTTGTTCTTGGAAGTTTCCCTGATCCTCCATTATTCAAAAGTTGGGTCCTTTATGACCTGCTTTTTCTATGGGATGTGTTTTTCTGCCACTTCTTTGGCCACATATATTTTAAGCACGTCATTGCTAATTACCAGAGAGAAAGAGAGGGGAACTGTGCAAGAAGCATAAAAAATATTTTGTGTGGCAGTAAACCTCAAATTGGCCAGTTAAATTAAGTCTTTGCCTAATCTGTAATATGTTTTGTCCTGCCACTCTTCTGTTCTATCGGCACATTTGAAGAGTTTGTCCTTTTTTTTATGAACACACACACACATCCACAAACATTAGAGTTTTGTATGCCCTTTGCTCAATGTGGGTAGAGCTTTTCTATTTTTCTCTGTGATGCAACAAGAAGAGATAGGGGTTAAATATCTAGAGACCTGCTGCTTTGCCTTTAAATCTGTGATGACCATCATTTTGTCACTAAGTCTCCTAAGGTTTCAGTTTCTTATTTAGTTTTATTTAGTATGGGAAGTTGGAAAAGATGCTTAGTTAAGTTAGTTCCTCCTGGATTTAAAAACCATGGGATTTCCCAGCTCTTCCAGGGTCACGTGACAATTTAGTACATAAGCTGTGCATTTTCCTTTATCTTGACTGTGAAATGTCCAGATTCCAGGCACCCAACCCTTAGAGGATGTACATCTAGTTAAAGCTTGAGTAACTTTGACAATATCTTCAAAGATATGAGACAAAGGACTAGAAATTCTTTTCTGTAATTGTACCATTTTTAGATACCTTCTTGTGGTATAGCTTCTTCAACCAGGATGCTACTATAGTCAATGCTACGGTTTTTCCAATAGTCATGTATGGAAGTGAGAGCTGGAACATAAAGAAGGCTGAGTGCTGAAGAACTGATGCAAAAGCCTCAAAAAGTGCAGTGGTGGAGAAGACTCTTGAGAGTCCCTTGGATGGCAAGATCAATCCAGTCGATCCTAAATTAAATTTAACCCTGAATATTCATTGGAAGGACTGATGCTGAAGCTCTAAAACATTGGCTACCTGATGCAAAGAGCTGACTCATTGAAAGGTCTTGATGCTGGGAAAGATTGAGGGCAAGAGGAGAAGGAGGTGGCAGAGGATGAGATGTTAGATACCATCACTGACTCAATGGACAGTTTGAGCAAACTCCAGGAGATAGTGAAGGACAGGGAAGCCTGGCCTGCTGCAGTTCATGGGGCCACAAAGAGTTGGACACGATTAGGTGACTGAACAGCAACAATCACATGAATAATGTTTGAAATATAACTTAAATATATGCATCATTCTTTAAGACATCAAATTTATCCTAGGGCTCTCCCTAGTACAAGTCTTGGTCCTATATATTTTACCATGAAACATCAATCTGTTTGCTATGCCAAATTCAGTTCATCAATCTCATCCAACCAGAATATAACTGGTGGTGGGGGGAAGAATAACTCAACAGAAAAATAATGAATCTTAAAGTAACTGTTTTAAAGAAGTGAAATAAAATCAATTTGGTGTTGCTTTAATTTTTGATGATTTACAGTAAGAGTTCTGATGCCCAGAAGGTACCATTTGACATTTTCATCTCCAATGCTGTGAAGAGATTAGCACTTACTGGTATTGATTTAAACTAGGATTTATACCAGGGCTGTCATTTTTATGGAAAGCACAATAAAAAAGATTAGAAAGAAATTGCCAAATGGCCTGGGTGTAATCAATTGTAGAATGCTTTCATTGGGAATTTGCAATTTTACCAAGCAGAAAGTTAACATGCAGGATAAGCAACAGGAAATGCAATTCACATGAGAACTTAAGATTGTGTCCGGGCCAGAACCTAAGCACATCACACAATAAGACACAAGCCAGAGTTCAGCATCACTCTGCTAATTTTCCATGGAGTTTGAGAAAAATCTGTAAAAGACAGCATTTTAAAGCCTACTTCAGTGAAGCAGACCCTTGATGATGGACTAAGTGAAACATTAATGATAAATTTCAAGACAGAATATTTAGGAAGAATTTCTGAGAGCTGAAGTCAAGATGGAATCGACAGGGTATATGCCTTTTATTTGGTTTTGACTGAGAAAGGAGAGTTGGTCTAGGATTGACTGAAGGTCAGGAAGGGTGGCCCCTGGGGAACTCATTTGTTCACTTCTGAAACTGCACTCAAAACCCAAGAAAGCAGAAAAAAGATAGTGGGGGAAGTGCTGATTGCTAGATTCTGAATCCAAATTCATCCAGCAGTTGGCAGTGTGACATGAGAGCATGGAGACAAACAAATCAAAAGGATGTGAACAGAGATTCTTTGACATTCCAGCAAAGAGATACCCAAACAACCCCAGGCAATCTGCTTTACCCAGAGAGAAAACTCTATTTACTATGCAATTAATCACAGATTAAACACGTACTTGATGGCAGTAATTACACAGAGGGCTCAAAATAAGAAATTAAAACATGGGAACATCGCACATAAGTGGCTCACAGCATACAGGACAGAGATAAATATGATATTTTTCCATCTCGGGAGAGGAGGTAGTAATGTCTTCCTGGGAGAGGAGGAAGAAGAGGATCAAGGCCAGCTTCTGGGGGTTGTGGGGGTGGGGATGATCATAAAGCAGAGTTTTGGAGAATAAACTAAAAGACAAGAGAGAAGAGTATTTGTGGGTGAGGGAGTGGTAGATATGGGGGAGGGATTACAGAACCATGACCTCTGTCGGGATCACATAGATCAGGAGTTGGGAAAGGGGTCCCGAGTTTACCTTTATTCTAGGGGCAGTGGTGGAGAAGGCAATGGCACCCCACTCCAGTTCTCTTGCCTGGAAAATCCCATGTAGGGAGGAGCCTGGTGGGCTGCAGTCCATGGGGTCGCTAAGAGTTGGACATGACTGAGCGACTTCACTTTCACTTTTCACTTTCATGCATTGGAGAAGGAAATGGCAACCCACTCCAGTGTTCTTGCCTGGAGAATCCCAGGGACGGGGGAGCCTGGTGGGCTTCTGTCTATGGGGTTGCATAGAGTCGGACAGGACTGAAGCGACTTAGCAGCAGCAGGGGCAGTGGAGAAAACTTTGGCTGGTGTCAGGAGTGTGTATGTGTGGTGTCAACAGGGGCTAGGTAGGGAGAGTGACCCTTCAGAACTGTGTTTTAGGAAGACTGTCTGCTGCCGAGCTGGTCTTCACCCTCCGGCCCCTGTAATGACTTGTTCATAGTCCCCCAGTGTCCCCCTTGCCTCTAGAGTGAGGTTTTCTAAAAAGATCGCCCCCTCTGCTTAAACCTGTCAGTCACTGCAGCTCTGATGTGGTTCAGCCTTGACAGCCACTCCAGCCACGTCTCCTGACACCCAGCAGAGATGCGCTGCCTTCTTAATTCCTTCAAACACATCTGTCTCAGAGCCTTGGCACGAATGTCTTCTCTTCTCACCACTCCTGCCCTCTCCATGCTCACTCCCTCAGTTGACCCAGCTGCCCAGATGTCACCTCCTCAGAGAGGTCTTCTTCAGCCACTTACTCTGTGTATTCAGTATGATTTTGAGTGGATAGATGGATAGATGGATGGATGGATGAGTAAACAGAGGCAGGGAACATTAGAGGCAACGTGTCCCTCAAGAGGTTTGTAAGAGTCTGAGAAGAGGTAATAGAAGCATGTGAGATTAAGGATAATGAAAGGTGCTTGGGGATTACATGGCTGTGGCAGAGATGGGTATGGGGAGACTGAAGGAGTAAGAGAAGACTGAAGGAGGCCTCCCAGCTTCTGGAGCAGAGGACTCGAGGATGAAGGGAACATTTTCAAAGGGAAGCAGGAATGATCAGAGAGTAAATAAAGATATTATCTAATTGTTATAAGGCACATATCTGCCAGTCACTGTGCCTCATGCATATTATCTCACTTTCGTCTCCATGGTAGATGGATACTCTCATCACCATCATCATTTTCTTTTGATGAATCTGAGGCTCGGAGAAGTTAAGCAACTTGCACAAGATCTCACAATGAAAGGTAGACCCCAGATGTTAGGGCAGGTCTATTTGATGCAGTTCACGTAAACTTGTTACTTAGGCTATTGCTATTAGTTTTTGATTGTGAGAATCTACTACCACAGCACATGAAAATTCAGAAGGTATATAAATTAGATAGAGCTCTGTATTCTGCAGAGTGTTATAAATGCATTGTGCCTACTAATATCTTGGAATTTTTTACAGCAAAAAGTTCACCTACTATTTGGGCTCAGTTGCTCAGTTTGACTCTTTGCAGCCCCATGGACTGCCATCCACCAAGCTCCTCTGCCCATGGAGTTTTCCAGGCAAAAATACTGGAGTGGGGTGTCATTTCCTACCCCAGAGGATCTTCCCGACCCAGGGATTGAACCCACGTCTCTTGCATCTCCTGCACTGGCAGGCAGATTCTTTAGCACTAGCACCACCAAGGAAGCCCCCTTCACTTATGGTTTAACTTGAATATTTTATGCAATAGACAATCTATTCCCCTCTACCTGAAACCCATTGGAATATGAGTGCTAACTCCCCTGCACAGTACTTACAAGGCTGCTGCTTAAGCTGGGTGATCTGAGCACTGGGCAACCTCGAGAGTGGCAGCGTGGCCATGATGTGAGCATGCCCCCGGAGCTGGGCAACATGGCAGCTCTGAAGGTCTTCTGATGCATGATCTACAACTGTCACTCACTTAGTAAAACAAGGTAAGTGGAATATTTTCAGAGAGATAGAAGAAACGAAAAAAAGAATGAAGTCTTTGCCAATGGTGATAAAAAGGTTCAGCTCCTTTGAAAGGATGTCACAAAAATATCTCTGAAAGGCATGGAGACCAGGGCAAGTCTTTAGCACACCATAAGTCTTGGCAGCTGGACACGAGTAGGAAAACAAAGCAAACCCAAGGCTATTTTCATAAATATTTTATTCTCAGCAAGAATCTTGACCTTTTCTCAAAGCTAAGCCCTTTATAAACTATAAATGGGCAGTCATTTCCTATGAAATTGCCTATCAAATCAAGTAGTAGTTGAAAACACTGCTTACGATTTTTTTTTTTCCCATTTTGGCAAAGCACATCAATCATGCTGCTGCTGCTAAGTCACTTCAGTCGTGTCCGACTGTGTGCGACCCCATAGACGGCAGCCCACCAGGCATCCCCGTCCCTGGGATTCTCCAGGCAAGAACACTGGAATGGGTTGCCATTTCCTTCTCCAATGCATGAAAGTGAAAAGTGAAAGTGAAATCGCTCAGTCGTGTCCGGCTCTAGAGACCCAATGGACTGCAGCCCACCAGGCTCCTCCATCCATGGGATTTTCTAGGCAAAAGTACTGGAGTGGGATCAATCATGCTAGTGGGCTAAATTTTACAGTTTCTTCACTCTCTCCTTTCCTCCTTTTTTGTTTTCTTTTTAATTTGCATACAATTCACCTTTTAAATTTCTTTTCTTATAAAATAGAATACATATACGGTGGCTCAGACAGTAAAGAATCTGCCTGCAATGTGAGAGACCCTGAGGTTGGATCCTCGGGTTGGGAAGTCCCCTGGAGCAGGAAATGGCAACCCACTCAAGTACTCTTGCCTGGAAAACTCCATGGGCAGAGGAGCCTGGTGGTCTACAGTCCATGGGGTCACAAAGAGTCAGCACATGACTTGGCAACTAAACAACCTGACAGTAAAGGTCATTTTGATTGCTTTCATTTTTTTTTGGCACATCATAAATAATAATATTATATTATTACTGTCTTATATAGTCAATCATCAGTAAGATTTACCTACATATTTACCTCTTCCTTTTATTTTTGTATATTCTAGCTTAGTCCTATTTGCTCTTCCTGCTGATTCTCATTCACTATGTCTTATTTTTGTGTGTCCCTATTTATCTTTGACTATGTGCTGGAAGTTGTGTTTGCAATATTATTTGTAAAAATAATTTGTCATATAGGATGAATTTATTTTCCTCTAAAGATTTTCTGTTTACTTTCTTAAGGTCCTAGGGGCACTGGCTAGCTGGGATCATCTTAACCCAGTTTTAAGATTTGCAACTTTCTGGACTACTAAAATATTGAAGCAAGGCTGCAGTCTGTATAAAGACTGGCTTATTTTTGTTTCACTCTTGTAATCTTACACCAAAATGGGGTGTGGTTTACTGTGGCAGGTTCAGGACTCTGGCTTGTATGGCCTGGTGAGACTTTTCAAAACTGCAATTCACATTATCAGCCCTGATATTAGGACTACGGTTTTTCTAGTAGTCATGTACAGATGCGGGGTTTGGACTATAAAGAAGGCTGAGTGCTAAAGAATTGACACTTTCAAACTGTGGTGCTGGAGAAGACTCTTGAGAGTCCCTTGGACAGCAAGGAGATCAAACCAGTCAATCCTGAAAGAAGCCAACCCTGAATATTCATTGGAAGGACTGATGCTGACGCCGAAGCTCCAATAGTGGCCAAACTATTGTGAAGTAGTAATAGAAGAACTTTGTAATAGTAGAACTAGTAGAATACTAGTAATAGTAGAACCTTGGCCACCTGATGCAAAGAACTGACTCATTGGAAAAGACCCTGATGCTGGGAAAGATTGAGAGCAAGAGGAAAAGGGGGCGACAAAGGAGGAGACGGTTGAATGGCATCACTGACTCAACGGATGTGAGTTTGAGCAGACTCTGGGAGATAGTGAAGGACAGGGAAGCCTACTATGCGGCAGTTCTTGGGGTCATAGAGTGAGACATGACTTAGGGACTAAACTGTAACAATTGTCCTTGGGATGAAGGTTGCCCAGAGTTCTGGGCTTGCCTTTCTTGATTCCCTTTCTCTCCTGGATCTTGGTCCAGAAATTCCTTATTTTTGTTAGCTTTTGGTGCTTTTATGTATTTTTTCTGTTTGTCCAGTTTAGGTATGACCTAGTCATTTATTACCGGGAACAGAAATTTTCCTAACTTACCCGTTTCATTTAGAAAAAGACAATTTTTAGATTAGTTTTCACAAAAGGAGAAAGTATTGTGAAAAAATAAATAAATAAAATTAGAAAGGAACTCTAATGGGATTAAGCCCATAAAACAAAATGCAGAATTCTGTAGACTTTAACCATTTTCCTACTGTCAGTTCTAGAATATTTTCAACCTGTAAATTATTTTATTATTAGTTTTCTATCAAATCTACATCAAATCTGTTAGAACTTTGTAAAATTAATTGCTTCCCTGGTGGCTCAGACGGTAAAGCATCTGTCTATGATGCAGGAGACCTGGGTTCAATCCCTGGGTTGGGAAGATTCTCTGGAGAAGGAAATGGCAACCCACTCCAGTACTCTTACCTAGAAAATCCCATGGACGGAGGAGCCTGGAGTCCATGGGGTCGCAAAGAGTAGGACACGACTGAGCAACTTCACTTTCACTTTCAAAAGAGATTATGATAAATCCTAATATTCTGATTATTTTATTTGAGGGTTTTTTCCTTTGCACTGTTTATGAATTCAAGGAAAGATTCTGATCCAATAAGTGATTCATTTCACACTAATGAATACAAACACCACTTCACCTTGTTCTGATTTATTTCCCTACAGAATTAAACTACAAAGTGAAACAAGGCTTCAGGTGAATAAAAACCAGTATGAATCCTAAGCATGTATTGTCACTGCTTTTAACAGTTCCAGGGTATGTGACGAAAAGTTCAAAAGACTTAAGGTTTGGAGAGAAAACTGATAAGACAAATCGACTAAAGCTTGATTCCCAGTGGAACCATGAAACAAGATTTTCTAGGCACCTGTTCTTCATGTGGCCAGATGAAGAGCACGGGCATGTTGGATCATTAACATCAAATCTTATATTTGGATAGTGGTTTCCCAATTGGTGCTGTTAGTAAAGAATCCTCCTGCCAATGCAGGAGATGCAAGAGATGCAGGTTCTATGCCTGGATGGGGAAGATTCCCTGGAGTAGGAAATGGCATCCCACTCCAGAATTCTTGCCTGGAAAATTCCACAGGCAGAGGAGCCTGGTGGACTACAGTCCATGGGGCCGCAAAGAGTCTGACATTACTGAGCGACTGAGAACACATATTACATTTAGATAGACAGATTATTAATGTGCACCAGGTAAAAGAAAATACCACAAGCAAAATAATGAACAAAATCACATGCTGAGCGCTACAATAATTTCACGGAAACTGAGGTGAAAAGGACACAAGCGTGAGGTTTGTTCTCTTTCCTTGTCATGTGCTCTAAATTCATCTTTTCCTCTATTCCACCCTGGGGACCAATGATCTTCTGTATATAATGGAAAAAGCTAGAGAAGGAAGGTATGTACCTAGTGCTGGGCCTTTAATGCATCCAGACTGAACCAATATTGTGGCTTAAAGTACCAATTTGCTGCTAATAGAGTCCTTATAGATTTTGCTGTGTGTGTTATGCAGCCGAATCAAGGACCAGGTGACTGTGGGAGCTTTAAGACTTCAGTCGTTAAACAGAAATAAAACTGTGCAGCGCCTTCCTGGTCAGTCAAGTGAGCAGCAACTGCAGCTAATAGAGATTCGATTGAAAGTCAGAAGATGCTCCCGTTTTGGAAGGCTTCTCAGATGCCTTTGGACAAACTGTCTCACTATTCAGCATTCTCCACAAATACTTACTCGGGGCTTATTTACACTCTGGGCCCAGGACTATACTGCTTCCTGGAGATCATGACCTTGGGCCTGGCATTGGAAGCTTACTGTTTAGTTGGGAAGCATAATGTAGACTTTGGAGCCTGCTGTCCCACATTCAGTTCTGTGTCCCCCCACCCCCTGAGCCTTGGTTTCCTCATCTATGAAGTGGGGATAACAAATGCTATTTACAAGACTGCTTTCAGAATCACAGATCCAAGTGAGCACAGGATAAACACAACGGTTGCTGCTGCTATACTATTGGTAGTTGTTATTAGTAATAGGAGTATTTAGCACAGGATATGTGATTATGAAGATAGACCACAAATGATAAACGATAAATAAGTATAAAAGGTCTCTATAGTCAAAACTGTGGTTTTTCCAGTTGTCATGTATGTATGTGAGAGTTGGACCAAAAAGAAGGCTGAGCACTGAAGAATTGATGCTTTTGAACTGTGGTGCTGGAGAAGACTCTTGAGAGTTCCTTGAACTGCAAAGAGATCAAACCAGTCAGTCCTAAAGGAAATCAATATTCATTGGAAGGACTTTGCTGAAGCTGAAGCTCCAATACTTTGGCCACCTGATGTGAAGAGCAGACTCATTGAAAAAGACCCTGATGCTGGGAAAGATTGAAAGCAGGAGGAAAAGGGGGCGACAGAGGATGAGATGGTTGGATGGCATCACCGACTGAATGGACATGAGTTTGAGCAAACTCCAGGAGATAGTGAAGGGCAGGGAAGCCTGGTGTGCTGCAGTCTATGAGGTCGCAAAGCATTCGACACATCTTAGTGACTGGACAACAACAAGTATAAAAGAAAAATGTTACTTGAGAACCAAACCATCTATACCCACACAGTGTAAAGCCTACATTGAATGACTTTCATATTCCACTGTCTTTATCAACATGCGGTCACTATTTCAGATAACTCTTGCCCAAGAAATTACAAATAACTTGATTGGTCATCCCAGAAACTTCCCTGAAAGATTAATCAACTCTTCAAAGAAAGAACCAAATGACATTTTATATCCTGAAGCTTTGAACCTTACAAGTTTAATTGTCACCACAAATTCCCTACCCTGCTGTGTCTACCAATTCTAAAGCATTATGTCAAGATCCTTATCATTCCTAACCTAGCTCACAGCCCCTCCTACTGAAAGGTTCACTTTTAACTAGATTTCAAATCTACTTTACCTTGCCCCCTCTGAAGTGCTACTAAGACCTGCTAAGTAATACTCCCCCTTACCGCAGAAGAGTCCACTCAACTCTGTCTTATCAATAAGTGACAGCTAACACTGGGCCTTATTCTCAGGAATCACTCAGTAATGACTGGAATAATCTGAAGTGACTGAGCACACGAATGCCATCTTCACAGTGTACCTTTCCCAGATGACTTTAAAGTGTGACTCCAGTCACTTTAAATATTAATAAAATTAATGCTTATTTATATTTAAACATTAATATTTTAAATTATTAGGGAGAAAAGGATGACAGAGGATGAGTTGGTTGGATTGCTTCACCAACTCAATGGACATGGGTTTGAGCAGACTCCGGGAGATGGTGAAGGACAGGGATGCCTGGCGTGCTGCAGTTCATGGGGTCACAAAGAGTTGAACATGACTAAGTGACTGAACAATAACAAAATTAATGTTATAAAAACTATTATTTATTGAGTATTTCTTATTAGTTAGACATTGTTCAACTTTCCTATTAAAGGGTAATTTTGTAAGAGGTAAAATCATGACAGTTATACAGATAAGAATGAGCACCCATCAGAGAATTATTTAACTGGTAGCTCATGCATCTGGGTTATGTTCACCTTCCATTGTCTTTGAGCCATGCCACAACTCTGCAACTTGCAGAAAATTGAGAGTAATACAAATGAGTCTTGCCCATGAAATGCAAATTCACTCCAGTGAAATGCAAGTGATTAATACCTTGTGGGGAAATCCCTAGTGGCTCAGCGGTAAAGCATCTACCTGTGATGCAGAAGACACAGTTTCAATCCCTGTGTCGGGAAGATCCCCTGGAGAAGGAAATGGCGACCGTCTCCAGTATTCCTCCCTGGAAAATCCCATGGACAGAGGAGCCTGGTGGGCTATAGTCTATGGGGTTGCAAAGAGTCGGATACAACTTAGCAACTAAACCACCACCACCACCAATGTCTTGTGGCTTTTAACTGGTTTTGCATATAGCTGTTAATTTATTTTAGCATTTCTTGTCTATACCTATAACTGTGTGGTACTTTGGATTTTCCATTGAACTGGTTGTAGTATCTTTCCAAAATGTTTCCCTAGGTGGTTGGACTACTTGACATTCCCACCAATAGTATATGAGAGGCCTCCATGTACTTACCGAGACCAGGAGTGGTCAGTCTTTGATTTTAGTAATTCTAATAGATGTGTAATGGCATCTCATTGTGATTTTAATTTTCATCTTCACAATGACTAATGATGTTGAGTATCTTTTCTTGTATTTATGTGACATCTGTGTATCTTCTTTGATGAAGTGTCTGTTCAGATCTTTTCCTTCTTTCACTTGATTGTTTATTTTCTTATTATTGAATTTTCAGTGTTCTTTATGTATTTTAGACACAAGTCCTTCATCAGTTATGTGCTTTGCAAATATTTTCTCTTAGTTTGTAGTTTTTCTTTTTATTCTCTTAGTAGTGTCTTTCAAAGAACAGATGGGTTAAATTTTGATTAAGTTCAATTTATCAGTTTGTTCTTATGTGTATACTTTTGTTGTCATATATAAGAAGCCTTTGCCTAAACCAAGCTGCAAATATTTTCTCCTATGTTTAATTTTTTTTACAGTTCTGGGTTTTACATAGAATTCTATGGTACATTTTGTGTTAATTTTTGTATACTGTGCCAGGTATGAATCAAAGACATGAATATCCCATTTTTGGAATCCACTTTGTGAAAGACTACCCTTCACTGTCACTCTCCAGTTTTATCAGCTCTTAATGACCTAAGATACTGAATGGAAAAATATCCATACATATGTGTATGTGTGAGCACACACACATGTGTGTCTATATACTGATCAGCAGGAATGTGCATTTTTAGATTCCAAGAGTTCCCTGTCTTACTCCTTACCATTTTTATTTCAGATGTCCAAAGATGGCCCTTAAATCTTTTTTAAAAAACATATATAACCTCTTGAAGGAAGAGTTAGTAGCTCAGTATAAATTTCTGTCAGGGATGAGAGATGTTACTGTGGAAAGTCAATATTGCCAGGTCTGAGATGAGACTGAGTGTTTTCAAGTGACACCATGTATGTGTGATCTGTGTCTGGTCTCTCCCATCACCCTCTTCCTCCTCTCCCAGTCAACCCCAGGCCAACCTTCCTTTCACATGGTTCCTCCAGCCCAGTGGATGAACCCTTCTGCTTTAAAGGTGAAGAAGGACGAAATTTTATTTTTCTCTCCTTAGCTAATCTTTCTTACATTTTATTTTATTTCAAAATGTATTTATTTATTAATTTTTATTGTGTTCGTTTTGCTATACAGTGAAGTGTACTGGCTATATGTATACATATACACAGGCCTCCCAGGTGGTGCTAGCAGTAAAGAACCGACCTGCCAATGCAGCAGATGTTAAGAGACTCAGATTTGATCCCTGGGTTGGGAAGACCCGGTGGAGGAGGGCATGGCAACCCACTCCAGTATTCTTGTCTGGAGAATCCCATGGACAGAGGAGCCTAGCTACAGTCCACAGGGCTGCAAAGAGTTGGGTTTGACTGAAGCGACTTAGCGTGCACCCATGCTTACACATACACCCTCCTTCTTTAACCTCCCCCCTCCCACATCCCACCCCTCTAGGTCATTGTGGAACACTGAGCTGAGCTCCTCCTGCTATATAGTAGGTTCCTAATTTTGATTTTCATAAGGTCTTCTGATGCTGAGGCTGCCCCCAAGATGCAGATCCATCTAGACTAACCGGAAGGAGGGTGGATCCCTTACTGCTCATGAGCTCGGAGGATATCTCTAACCCTGTGCAGGTCCTGCCACACTGAGAGCTCTGTGTGAAGTCTCTTGTCTCTGAGGCGATGCAGAAGACTGATGCTATCATGGAGCTGATTGACAGGAACCTCTTTCCACCCTGGATTGACAAGCAAACTAGCCTCTCCTGCCTGTCTGCATTTGCTTGTGACAGGCATCTAGCTAACTGACTGACTGTTTTTTTTTTTAGAACAAGAAGTCCGGCTATATCGTCATATGGTGCATGCCTGTGCAGTCAAAGAGGCTTAACTAAATGAATAAACAAGCAAGAAAAAGACTGCAAAGGAGCGGCAAACGGCATAGAAAACATGGCAAGATTTGTAAACAATCCCAGGAAAGGGACGCGTCAGAGAACATTTTTCACCACCCCATCCCACTGCTACGTGGATCTATGGGAAGCAGGCAGTCATTGTGTCCCGCCGCTGTTTTGAACACAATTCAAGTCTTTGATGCTGAGAACTCAGTGACCCTATGTATGACCTTATTTTTTACTCCCGGAATGGCTTTAGAAATTTCACAGTTCCCGCGGTGGGAAGCTTGGAGGACTCCTGAGACATCCTGTGACTGTGCCTGGCTCCGTCCCCAGCCCAGACTGTAATTTTGCATCTGGGGTAACCACGTTGACAACACCAGGGATGGGTTTTAGTCATTTCTCTCACAAGTGCCCCACAATTGTCCTGACTTGACTCCTCACCAATCCCTTCAAAGGGACTATTTCTTGATTCCAAGTGGAAGGTGTCCTGTAGTTTCTCTCAGGAACAGGTCCTTCGGGTGCAGCCTGACTTCACCAGGAGCCCGGGCAGGAGCTGAAGCAGTCATGAAAGCTGCTGCCAGGTGCTTGTCTCTGAGGGATTTCTCATGGTGCAGGGCCCTTCAAGTCTGGTCTAGGAGCTAAACGAACAGGAGACCTGATGTGGTTGATGCATCAGTGGTGGGGGAACTCAATACCCTAACCAGAATTCACCTTTTACAGCCTGCTTTGTTTTATTTAAAACGAGGTATAGACAGAAAGATCTCTGTAGCAGAAGAGAAGGTCCCGAAGTAGACCCAAATACATACAAAAGATAGATCATTTATAGCAGCATTAGGACTCCAGGATACACATGTGGAAAAACAATTAAATTTAATAATCAAAACTGAAACTCTTCATAATTACAAGAGAGGACTTTAAAAAATAATTTTGATGTGGAAAAGACTTTCAAAGCATGACCTGAAAGCCAGCAGCTATAAATATTAATTACATAAAAAAAGAGGAAATCCTGTATGGTAAAAATCTTGTAGGCAAAGTAAAATCAAAAGACAAATGATAAATAAAAATTAATTGTAATTCATATTCAGATTAATTACTTGAACATAAAAAGATTCATAGACACTGATTACACAAAATATCAAAACCACAGCAGAGGGACTTCCCTGACAGTCCAGTGGTTAAGACTTTACGTTGCTAATGCCTGGGTCGAGAGTTTGGTCAGGGAACTAAGATCCCACATGCCTTGCAGCTCGGCCAAAAGATTTGAAAAAAAAAAAAAAAATTCAAGTAAACAAAAAACAAACAAAAAAAGCACAGCAGAAAATTGGCAGTGGACACAATCAGATATTACAAATGATCTTAAAATAACAAGCCCATGAATAATAGAAATTCACTTTCAAACAACAATTAGAATATAATTTTCAATTTTATAATCAAAGCATTTAGTAACTTTGTGATACCAAGAGTACTAGCATATGCAAGCTTGAAATCTTGCTTCTGGGGCTGTTCAGTGGTTACTATGGAGGCAGTTGGTAGTAGCCATGAAGATTGTAACTATGCATTTGTAGGTCAGCATCTTCTGAGTGTTTATTGTAGAGATACACTCACATATATGTACAGAATTTTGGTGTGTCCAAATGTGTTAGTTTTCTGTGGCTGTGATAACTAATTACCCCAAACTGGTGGCTTAAAATAAGAGAAGTTTATTTTCTCGTATTTCTGGAGGCCAGATGTAGGAAATTAATATCGCTGGGCAGAAACCAGGGTGCAGATAGGACCACACTTCATCTGGAGGCTGGAGAGGAGAGCCACTCCCCACCTTTTCCAGCTCCTGGTGGCCAATGGCTTTCCTTGACTTGTTGCCACATGATTTCAAACATCTATTTCAGCATCTAAGCTGCATAAGCATCTCTGTCCACAAAATTCTTCTGTTCCCTCCCTCTTAATAAGATACAATGATATGAAGTGAAGGTCAAGATAACCATTTGGGGGCCACCAGATACTGGAAGAGAAGACAATAAGACATTAATTTCATGACAACATTTTGAAAGTTGGGCAAGGATTCTCCAGCTCAAAGGGGTTTGATTTCGCAGGCGAGTCTGGCAAGACATAAAATGCAGGAGGACAAGAACCATAAGTCCAGGCATTTCTCCCTGGGATTTTCCCCAAGTTAGGACATTTCTGTAGCTCACTTCTTCATTACTGGGACTATGGTCTGTTCAGCAGGTATGGCTGTGCTGTTAAGAGGAATTCTTTACACAGTGAGGCCCCTTCTACTCGGACATAGGGAAGCCACTTCCTGTAGCTGGTGGTGGTCCCTAATCAGAAGAAGTTGGGACAGAAATACTCAAGACTGAGACAGAGCCCATGGACGCCAGAGATGTCTTTGGTTCTTCCTATCTTCTAAGCACCTTGCTTCAGTCCCTGGGATCGCAGGTGAGTTCCTTGTCTTGAACCTTCACACTTGTCTTTTATTCCAGCTAATTTAAGTTTCTCCTTCTTGCAACCCTAAGAGATCTGATGGGAACATGAGTCCATTTCTTTTCTCCACCACTCAAAAATTTTAATATGTGTTGAAGATTTTGGACCAGAAAATGTGTAAAGATTTCAAACACAAGGGATATCAAAATAACTTATAACAAATTTCTGAAATCTCTCACATATTAAAACTTGTAAGACAAAAATATTATTTACGTTTGCCATTATGGTATAGATAAGAAAATGGTATCCCTACTAAAATTAATTCATCCTATTCATCACAATTCCTAATATTAGAGTGAAAATATTCAGATACTTATAAATAGGTGTTCAAAAGTTTATTTTGGACATCATTCTTTGGTGTTCATAAAACTGCATATATTATTATGTATCTATTTATGATACAGTCTTTTCAGACTATACATTCAATGTAAATTGGAAATGAAAAAATATAAATTAGATATTACTATAAAAGGAGTTTTAGGGTTAAATCTTTTGATTTCATAGTGCCCAAGGGTTTATGAACAAGATTTACTTGTTAAACTTTAAAATAACCACCTAATTCTTTGATACTTTTTCTATATCTACATGTTCCAGAAATTTAAAAAAAAAGTTAAATCTATAGGCAGATAATTCAACTCTGAGTTGACAATTATTTATGACTCTCTCTACTGGCTGTTCAACAATATATGGAGCTAAGAATGTCAACACCACTTTTGCAAATGAAATGGATGCATCACACATTGTGAAGTCAATGCTTTTAACACCTAGAAGGGATCAACGCATAACATTGTTAGACGTATGCAAAACTGTGATCACAATGATGTAAGTTGGCAAAGGCAATAGGGACCAGCGAGGCAGTGAAAAGATGCCACTTTAGATTCTGGCACCCTCATGTCTTAAAGGTGACATTGTCATTTCTCCTGTCATTTAAGCTTTCTGAGATGATTTTTTTCATCTGTATTTGGGGTAAATACTACATGCTGCTTTGCATAGAGGATTAGAGATAACATTTGTGTGGTACTAAGCAGTGAGGAGTACGTCAAGGCTGTATATTGTCACCCTGCTTATTTAACTTATATGCAGAGTACATCATGAGAAACGCTGGGCTGGAAGAAGCACAAGTTGGAATCAAGATTGCCAGGAGAAATTGAAATCAATAACCTCAGATATGCAGATGACACCACCCTTATGGCAGAAAGTGAAGAGGAACTAAAAAGCCTCTTGATGAAAGTGAAAGAGGAGAGTGAAAAAGTTGGCTTAAAGCTCAACATTCAGAAAACGAAGATCATGGCATCTGGTCCCATCACTTCATGGGAAATAGATGGGGAAACAGTGGAAACAGTGTCAGACTTTATTTTTGGGGGCTCCAAAATCACTGCAGATGGTGATTGCAGCCATGAAATTAAAACACGCTTACTCCTTGAAAGGAAAGTTATGGCCAACCTAGATAGCATATTTGGAGAAGGCAATGGCACCCTACTCCAGTACTCTTGCCTGGAAAATCCCATGGACAGAGGAGCCTGGTAGGCTGCAGTCCATGGGGTCACTAAGATTCTGACACGACTGAGCGACTTCACTTTCACTTTTGATTTCATGCGTTGGAGAAGGAAATGGCAACCCGCTCCAGTGTTCTTGCCTGGAGAATCCCAGGGACGGTGGAGCCTGATGGGCTGCTGTCTATGGGGTCACACAGAGTCGGACACAACTGATGCGACTTAGCAAGCAAGCAAGCAAGCAAGCAAGATAGCATATTAAAAACAGAGACATTACTTTGCCAACAAAGGTCCGTCTAGTCAAGGGTATGGTTTTTCCAGTGGTCATGTATGGATGTGAGAGTTGGACTGTGAAGAAAGCTGAGCGCCGAAGAATTGATGCTTTTGAACTGTGGTGTTGGAGAAGACTCTTGAGAGTCCCTTGGACTGCAAGGAGATCCAACCCATCCATTCTAAGGGAGATCAGTCTTGGGTGTTCTTTGGAAGGAATGATGCTAAAGCTGAAACTCCAGTACTTTGGCCACCTCATGCAAAGAGTTGACTCATTGGAAAAGACTCTGATGCTGGGAGGGATTGGGGGCAGGAGGAGAAGGGGACGACAGAGGGTGAGATGGCTGGATGGCATCACCGACTCAATGGACGTGAGTCTGAGTGAACTCTGGGAGTTGGTGATGGACAGGGAGGCTTGGCATGCTGCGATTCATGGGGTCGCAAAGAGTCGGACACGACTGAGCTACTGAACTGAACTGAACTGAGCAGTGTGTCCGGCACCTAGTAGGTGCTTGATAAATAGTGATGGATCGTTGTGACAATGAACAAGCAATGAACTAGTCGGTTGATTTTGACCGTAATGACAAATGTCAAGGCAAAATGAAAACCACATTCCTGTGAACACATGCATCTCAAATCAACACGTAAAATTGCAGATGAGGAGGTCTGTAAGAGGGATTGGAGTGTGCATGGACATGTAAGCAGACTATGGATAATGAGGAAACTGCCTAATAAAGAGTAAGGCTGTCGAGGACCTGACTGGCAAAGAGTAAATCGCATCACATGGAGAAACTTGGAGCTTAGTTCACCTTGGGCAGCGTATCCTGAAAGCCAACAGAGAACCGAGGAATTCCTACACGTTGGATAAGGAGACACACTAATGACCATTATTAGAGCGACTGCGGTAACTGTGACAGCAACGTGCAAAGCAGATGGGTTCACCTCCAAATACACTGTGGGTATTAACAGATCTGAAAACCACAGGTTTCTGTGCTATTTCCTCTAAGGCTCTAAGCCCATGTGATCTTGAACCACAAAAGGTATCAGTCAGTTCCCCTGACAAAGTTCAAGTCCTTTTGCTGTGGTGCACAGTAAACCACATAATATTCACCTTGGATATAAATCATGTTAAAATGCAGATCTGGACACAAGGGTGTGGGTGGGGCCTGAGATGTTGGATGTGAACATGCTCCCAACCGCAACTTTGAGAAGTAAGGCTCTAGGGGACAGAAAAACTCATTGGTGAAAATAATTTGCCCTGTTCCTGTAGTTTTTCCATTTCTAAAAGGCAGTATTTACAGAAAATGAGTTGAGAATGAACAGAATAACAGAGTCCCCAAACTTGGGAAAGTCTGGGCATTGGAGAATAGCTTTGTAGTTGAAAGCTGTGGCATCAGTTTCCATCTGGTATCCAGATTATGCTCTGTCCTTCCACACCTGGGCACTTCCTCCAACTTGCCCTGCCCCTTAATACCTGTGCTGTAGGTAGGAAACGGGTAGATATGATCTCTGAGTGAAGACAGGAGGCAGCCTATGGAATCATGTCACGCTAGGGTCTGTAATCCTTTCGACTGTGACAGTTCATTGTCACTTAGCAGAAATTGCTGGTTATGAATATTTAACAAATTTGCAATTAGCTCATCTACCAGCATGATCACCGAAACGGAATAAGCCATTGAATAAAGCTGCTAGGATTATGCACATAATGCCTTTCTGATTATACATGCTTACACATCTGTTTGTGTTTTTCCTCTCTCTTCTGGCACCATGTTTACTAATTTTTATCAAACCACACACCACACCTCACTGCCTTCTCATAGTCTCACACTGTGCTAAGTAGGTAGATCAAAGCATGTTTCAGATTCTGGGTAGATAACTTAGTCTTAAGCTTCTGAGGTGACAGCATCTGATGGAGGGCTACCCCACAGCAGAATGCCTGCAATCCTTCCCTAGGTTCTCACTGATTTCATCTGTGGTCCAATTACCAAACTGCCCAAGTTTGTTTCTGTTTCTAAAAAGGCATCACATATTATCTGCTTGATTCATCCTCATTGGGTCATAATGCAGAGTAAGAATAAATTCACGGAGGAGGAGAGAGATCACTTGCTCTGAAGTCAGGAAATATTGCAGCTCACTCACTACCTCCTGATCTTGGGTCCAGTCCCTTCATCTCCCTGGGCTCCAGATTCTAAACCAAGACAGCCATTACTTATTTACTTATTAGGGCTTCCTGGGTAGCTCAGCTGGTAAAAAATCTGCTTGTAAATGCAGGAGACCCTGGTTCAATTCCTGGGTCAGGAAGTTCCCTTGGAGAAGGGATAGGCTGCCCACTCAGGTATTCTTGCCTGGGGAATACCCGTGGACAGAGGAGCTGGTGGGCTATAGTCCATGGGGTCGCAAAAAGTCGGACATGACTGAGTGACTAAGCACAGCATTTACTTATTAACATTGTAGGTTGTCCTTTTTATTCTCTTGGAAACAGCTTCTTGCTACTCCTTTGAAGAAATAAAGGGAAAACCAAAGAAAAGTAAAGGGTTTACTCTGTGATGGGAAGTGGTAGAGTGTCTTTTATCCAATGGAAGCTTTTTCCTCTGCCGGTGAGAACTGCTCTTAGCAATCACATGAAAACACTTGTGCTTGATCCTGGAAACAAAAAGAAAACATTGTACCACTCAAAACAGACTCTATCACTCCGCTTTGACAATTAAAGGGTTCTGCTAGTAAAGGGTTTTCTTTTTCCTAAGTGCATTTCACTGAAGCAGGCAGGTCATATTACCTGTGAGCTCTTTGCTGAATTGTGCTGTCTGCTTGGTTGATAGATCCTGCACTTCTTAGCCTTTTTAGAAAATGATCTTGATGATTTTTCACATTCAGCTGGAATGTCTTTAAAAAATGCCACCCTATCATAAGTGCAAGAGATAATCAGGAATAGTATAAGAGTTACCAGAAGCTACTGATAATAATATCACATCACTTTGTGTAGGAGGGCTGGGCTTGTACATTTCTAAGACGCCTTTGCGTGTATTAGGTCACACATTCTGCTGATGTTTCCGGACACCTGCTGCTTTTCAGGATCAGTTTCCCCAGCCCTTCTGCTGATGGAGTCTGGGTCTCACAACTGGAATCATCCCAACACTGATGACATGCTAAAGGCCAAATTTATGAGTCAGAATCCTGCTTGTCCCCTCATGTCTTTCCTATTGCTTATCATTAGTCCTAAAAGAATATTTGAAGAGTCATTTAGTCATTCACCCAGTAATCATTAAACATCCGATATCTAAAGTGTGCTGCGTTGTGGGGAAACAGAAATAAACGTGATACATTTCTTGCTCTCAGGGAGCTCAGTGTAGCAGTAGCCTTAGGAAAGGCAAGACCCAGACATGCTGGAGTGAGAGCCTTGCTTGGAGTACGGCATGGATAAGGGCCCCCAAACGGTTCAGCCTGGATTTGTCAGCAAGTGCTTCCAGGGGATAAATCATTAGGGGTGAGTCTCATTAGCCAGAAGAATGGGTACTGTATGAAAGGAAGCATGTTTCCCAGAGAAGGATTCAACAGCAGAGATCTGGTGTCCCTAACGGCACTACCCATGACCACCTGCACCCAGTAAAGCAGTTTTGTATTCCACTGAGACCCGAGATCCAGGTCCTTGCACAGCTCCCTCTCTCTTTTTTTGGCCATGCTAAGCAGCTTATGGGATCTTAGTTACTAGACCAGGGATTGAACCTGTGACCTCAGCAGTGAAAGCTCAGAGTCCTGATGGCTGGACCACCAGGGAACACCTGCACAGTTCTTTCTTACGGAAACTAACAAACATACACAAAATGGGAGGGGAAGGTAGAATGAGGTACCATGGGCCCATCAACCAGCTTCATTGATCTTGTGTTATTAAAGAAAAAAGCTGCAAATGAACTTATTTACGACACAGAAAGACACTCACAGACTTAGAAAACAAACTTATGGTTGCCGGGAGGAAGGGATAGTTAGGGAGTTTGGGAAGGTCATGTACATACTGCTATGTTCAAAATGGATAACCAACAAGGACCTATTGTATAGCACATGGAACTCAACTCAATATTATGTGGCAGTCTGCATGGGAGGGGGTGTTGGGGGAGAATGGATACATGTATGTGTATGGCTGAGTCCCTTCACTGTTCACCAGAAATGACCGAAACACTGTTAATTGGCTATACTCCAATACAAAATAAAAAATTTAAAGTTTGAAAACAAAAGAAAGAAACTCTGAATTACAAAACATAGAATGTAGTAAATATTTAAGGAAATTCATTCATATGGGCATCTCCTCCTATGAGGATAGTTGTGCTGGTTGAAAATCATTTTTCGTTAAACAAGCATTTTAAAGACCTCAACTAAATAAACAAGCTGTTGTATTGGCTCAAAAATAAAGAAAAATCAACTTCCTATCAGTTTTTAGCTTTATGGCTCCAGAACAGAACACAGTGGAACAAAAGAGAAGACCTGGAAGCAGGTATATGCCCACGTGGAACCTTGACAAATGGCGGAGCAGGCAATGAAGATATACTAAGAAAGACTGGAATTTTCAGTAAGTGGTGGTGGGATAATTCACTGAATAGACGATTTTATTTCAGTCCTTCCTCCATAATGTATGCAAATATAAACTCCACTTTGGATTAAAGATAATAAAGTAAATAATTAACTTTTCTTAAAAATTATGATCCACATAGTCAAAGGCTTTGGCATAGTCAATAAAGCAGAAATAGATGTTTTTCTGGAACTCTCTTGCTTTTTCCATGATCCAGCGGATGTTGGCAATTTGATCTCTGGTTCCTCTGCCTTTTCTAAAACCAACTTGAACATTAGGAAGTTCACGGTTCACGTATTGCTGAAGCCTGGCTTGGAGAATTTTGAGCATTACTTGACTAGCCTGTGAGATGAGTGCAATTGCGTGGTAGTTTGAGCATTCTTTGGCATTGCCATCCTTTGGGACTGGAATGAAAACTGACCTTTTCCAGTCCTGTGGCCACTGCTGAGTTTTCCAAATTTGCTGGCATATTGAGTGCAGCACTTTCACAGCATCATCTTCCAGGATTTGAAATAGCTCAACTGGAATTCCATCACCTCCACTAGCTTTGTTCGTAGTGATGCTTTCTAAGGCCCACTTGACTTCACATTCCAGGATGTCTGGCTCTAGGTCAGTGATCATACCATCATGATTATCTGGGTCGTGAAGATCTTTTTTGTACAGTTCTTCTGTGTATTCTTGCCATCTCTTCTTATTATCTTCTGCTTCTGTTAGGTCCATACCATTTCTGTCCTTTATTGTGCCCATTTTTGCATGAAATATTCCCTTGGTATCTCTAAGTTTGTTGAAGAGATCCCTAGTCTTTCCCATTCTATTGTTTTCCTCTATTGCTTTGCATTGATCGCTGAGGAAGGCTTTTTTTAATCTCTCCTTGCTATTCTTTGGAACTTTGCATTCAAATGGGTATATCTTTGCTTTTCTCCTTTGCTTTTTGCTTCTCTTCTTTTCACAGCTATTTGTAAGGCCTCCTCAGACAGCCATTTTGCTTTTTTGCATTTCCTTTTCTTGGGGATGTTCTGGATCTCTGTCTCCTGCACAATGTCACAAACCTCCATCTGTAGTTCATCAGGCACTCTGTCTGTCAGACCTAGTCCCTTAAATCTATTTCTCACTTCCACTGTATAATCATAAGGGATTTGATTTAGGTCATACCTGAATGATCTAGTGGTTTCTCCCACTTTCTTCAATTTTAGTTTGAATTTGGCAATAAGGAGTTCATGTTCTGAGCCACAGTCAGCTCCTGGTCTTGTTTTTGCTGACTATATAGAGCTTCTCCATCTTTGGCTGCAAAAAATATAATCAATCTGATTTCGGTGTTGGCCATCTGGTGATGTCCATGTGTAGGGTCTTTTGTGTTGTTGGAAGAGGGTGTTTGCTATGACTGGTGCATTCTCTTGGCAAAACTCTATCAGCCTTTACCCTGCTTCATTCTGTACTCCAAGGCCAAATTTGCCTGTTACTCCAGGTGTTTCTTGACTTCCTACTTTTGCATTCCAGTCCCCTATAATGAAAAGGACATCTTTTTTGGGTGTTATTTCTAAAAGGTCTTGTAGGTCTTCATAGAACCATTCAGCTTCTTCAGCATTACTGGTCAGGGCATAGACTTGGATTACTGTGATATTGAATGTTTTGCCTTGGAAACAAACAGAGATCATTCTGTCATTTCGAAGATTGCATCCAAGTACTGCATTTCAGACTCTCTTGTTGACTATGATGGCTACTCCATTTCTTCTAAGGGATTCTTACCCACAGTAGTAGATATAATGGTCATCTGAGTTAAATTCACCCATTCCAGTCCATTTGAGTTCGCTGATTCCTAGGATGTCAACGTTCACTCTTGCCATCTCCTGTTTGACCACTTCCAATTTGCCTTGATTCATGGACCTAACATTCCAGGTTCCTACGCAATATTGCTCTTTACAGAATCAGACCTTGCTTCTATCCCCAGTCCCATCCACAACTGGGTTTTTTTTTTGCTTTGGCTCCATCCCTTCATTCTTTCTGGAGTTATTTCTCCACTGATCTCCAGTAGCATATTGGGCACCTGCTGACCTGGGGAGTTCATCTTTCAGCGTCATATCTTTTTGCCTTTTTATACTGTTCATGAGGTTCTCAAGGCAAGAATACTGAAGTGGTTTGCCATTCCCATCTCCAGTGGACCACATTCTGTCAGACCTCTCCACCATGACCCGTCCTTCTTGGGTGGCCCCACACGGCATGGCTTAGTTTCACTGAGTTAGACAAAGCTGTGGTCCATGCGATCAGATTGGCTAGTTTTCTGTATTGTGGTTTCAGTCTGTCTGCCCTCTGATGCCCTCTCTTAGCACCTACTGACGTACTTGGGTTTCTCTTACCTTGGACGTGTGGTATCTCTTCACGGCTGCTCCAGCAAAGCACAGCCGCTGCTCCTTACCTTGGACTTGTGGTATCTTCTCTCGGTTGCTGCTCCTGACCTTGGACGTGAGGTATCTCCTCACAGCCACTCGCTCCTGCACCGCACAGCCTCTTCTGAAAGAGATGGGACTACTAGACCACCTGACCTGCCTCTTGAGAAACCTATGCAGGTCAGGAAGCAACAGTTAGAACTGGACATGGAACAATAGACTGGTTCCAAATAGGAAAAGGAGTACGTCAAGGCTGTATATTGTCACCCTGCTTATTTAACTTATATGCAGAGTATATCATGAGAAATGCTGAGCTGGAAGAAGCACAAGCTGAAATCAAGATTGCCGGGAGAAATATCAATAACCTCAGATATGCAGATGACACCACCCTTATGGCAGAAAGTGAAGAAGTAAAGAGCCTCTTGATGAAAGTGAAAGAGGAGGGTGAAAAAAAATGGTTTAAAGCTCAACATTCAGAAAACTAAGATCATGGCATCTGGTCCCATCACTTCATGGCAAATAGATGGGGAAACAGTGGAAACAATGGCTGACTTTATTTTTTTGGGCTCCAAAATCACTGCAGATGGTGATTGCAGCCATGAAATTAAAAGACGCTTACTCCTTGAAAGGAAAGTTATGACCTACCTAGACAGCATATTAAAAAGCAGAGACGTTACTTTGCCAACAAAGGTCCATCTAGTCAAGGCTATGGTTTTTCCAGTGGTCATGTATGGATGTGAGAGTTGGACTATGAAGAAAGCTGAGCGCTGAAGAATTGATGCTTTTGAACTGTGATGTTGGAGAAGGCTCTTGAGAGTCTCTTGGAGTGCAAGGAGATCCAACCAGTCCATCCTAAAGGAAATCATTGCTGAATATTCATTGGAAGGACTGATGTTGAAAGTGAAACTCCAATACTTTGGCCACCTGATGCGAAGAGCTGACTCATTTGAAAAGACCCTGATTCTGGGAAAGATTGAGGGCAGGAGGAGAAGGGGACAACAGAGGATGAGATGGTTGGATGGCATCACCAACTCAATGGACATGAGTTTGGGTAAACTCCGGTAGTTGGTGCATGCTGCAGTCCATGGGGTCGCAAAGAGTTAGACACAACCGAGCAACTGAACTGAACTGAACTTTTTAAATAAATCTTTATGATTGGTGTAGGAAAAGATTTTTAAGAGTTAAAAATCATAAATATTTTTTCAGTTCAGTTCAGTCACTCAGTTGTGTCTGCCTTCAATCTTTCCCAGCATCGGGATCTTTTCCAATGAGTCAGTTCTTCACATCAGGTGACCAAAGTAGTAAATCCAGCTATACTAGGCCAAAACACTACGTTCATTGTAAGCCAAAATGAAAAATTAAAAAGACAAGTCACAGTCTGGGGGAAAATACCAATGTATTTGATTGAACTATAATCAATGTACATGATGAGATTTCAATTCCAGAATATATAAAAGACCCTTACAAAGATGAGCAATCCAATAGAAAGATCAATTAAGTACCCGAGCAGTCAATTTCTAGAAGAGGAAACATGTGTGGTCAATAAACATATGAAAATACATTCAACCTTACTATTAATGAGGCAATTCAGATTAAAACCATAATGTTCAAGGATGGGAGTATTTGCTGGTGTTTTTACTGTTTCATATCTCAAGCTGGATAGTGGGTGCATGGTATTAGTAGTATTGTTCTATTTGCCTTACCGTATGTCTGAAACTTCATATATGTACATACACGTATATATGCATATATTTATATATAAAGAACTCATGTATACACATATGCATTATGTATATGTTGCATTTCATTAGGTAAATGAACACAAAACTCTTTGCAGTGTTTAATTGTCTACCACGAGCACCCTAAGAATTGTACTGAATGAGAACAATGCAATTGAATTTGCTTCTTCTCCAGAAACCAAAATTGATATAATTTGATAGGCAGCCTGGTTTAGAGGAAAAGTTTGCAGCCTGCAGTGCACTGTGCAGTAACTGTGTGGGTGACCCTGAGGCCTGTCTTAAACCTCCCAGACTTTGCTTTGCTCACCTGGGTGCTGCAGAAATCCTACAAAGGAATGGCACTGCCTCCTGACTTACATTGTCCTATTGTGGCTGCGTTTCCCAAAGGGGATGGGGAAAGAATCTATGAGATGCTAATCAGGACTTTTGGGACTAGAGCTCTCTTATCAAACAAGCTAGGTATCATTTATCACTGTGATTCACCATCCTTCAGGAGTGCAATTGTGCACCATGGAGATAGGGAGGGAACAGGGACATTTGCTTGAGCGAGACAGAAGAGGGGCTGGGGCTGAAACACCTCTGGTGTGTTCCCTTCTGCTGTCCCACTTCTGGCTCTGGGGCATGGGAGTCTTTTGTGTTATAGGAACTTATTCAGTCCCTTTGTCAAAGATAATAGAGGCAGGAGAAGGGGCTGGGAGACTGTCTTTGGAGATGGAGGCCAAGTATAGCTTTGGCCTGAGAGACAACAAAGCCAACTGCCAGCACCTGCTTCCTGCTCTGAGCTTCCCAGATGTAATTGAAATCAGGAGGGGTTTGCACGCGCCCGGGTGCCTTCCTTTGTGAAACTAGTAAACAGCTTCAGCCTGGATTTTTATTTTTCTGCCAAAAGCAGCTGCGCTGTGAATAGGTGTGCACTCCTGGGCACTTCACTCAGCCCACCCTGGTTCCTTGTTCTCATCTTAATAAAGAGGAGATTGGATGAGGTTACTTCTGAGTCTCTTGTTCATTCATTTCCTAAGACATTTATGAGTGTGGCCTTTCAATGGCTTTTAGGAATTGCTTGGGGACATCAGCGTACGAGTTTTCAACAAGGAAATGGTTCAGTAAGACATTCATCAACAAAATAATTACTGAGGCCCTACTCTGAGGAATACCGTTTCAGTGTTGGAAGGACAGCAGGGAATAAAAGTAGACAAAGTCCCCTTGCTCGTGAAGGTTAAATTTTGGTAAGAAGAGATAATCTACACCAACCCCACAACTACTGATTTCAGGTCATGTGTGTGTGTGTTGCTCAGTCATGTCCAACTCTTTGCAACCCCATTGACTGTAGCCTTCCAGGAAGAACTGTAGTTCTTCCAGGCAAGAACACTGGAGTGGGTTCCCATTTCCTCCTTTGGGGGATCTTCCCGACCAAGGGATTGAACCCACGTCTCCTGCATGGCAGGTGGATTCTTTACTGCTGAGCCACTGGGGAAGACCTCAAGCCATGTTAAGTGCTAAGAAGATTAGGAAAACAGGATGTGTGGACAGAGTGGCCACAGGGGTTATTTTGTGTAGGAACTTTGGGGAAGGCCTCTCCATGAGGCCATTTGAGGGGAGGGTGACCCATTCTTGGTGGGAAGAGAATTGTAGGTAGAGGAAAAGATTTGTGCAAAGGCCCCAGGCGGGGAGAATGTGTCTGTCAAGTTCGAGGAGCAGCGTGCCGGTGGGAGGAGGGTGGCTGGAAGTAACATGTGGGAGCCAGTGGGAGGTGGTGAAAATTCTGAATTTCATCAGAATGGGATGCTAACAAGAGAATGAACCTTTGAATAAAGTTTGGAGAAAATATTCATCTAGCTTTTGAAAGAGGAGTAGTCTGTGAAGGCAGAAGCGGGAGTGAGGGGTTTAGGGTGTGCAGGGTCCCAGCTGGACACGAAACAGTGGCCTGTGAGAGAGAGAATGCAATGAGCAGGCATTGGGGTGAGATTTTGTAAACTTCCCAGGAAGGACTCCGCTTGGCCCAGTTATAGTCAGAGCTACAGGATTCTACCACCAGCACTCCTCCTTGAAACCCAAAGCTATATAAGAAGGGGTGACTGAGAACAGTGACGCTGCAGAAATAAAACAAACCAAAAACACCATGGGATGAAGAGCAAAAGAGAAGATATGAAAGCTAAGAGCTGTGCTCTGAATTATTTCCACTCACAACCATTATAATTTTTTAAAAAGAATATTGGGTTGCCACACATCAATTCTTCCTGTGATATCACCAGTACATTGACAGGCACTAATTACTTCTCATGTCCCGAGTGCTGGGTGAGGGAGGTGGGCTCATTGATGTGAAGACAAGAGGGAGTTAAGAGTATAAAGCTGATTTCAGGACTTCCCTGATGGTCCAGTGGTTAAGACTCACCTTCCAATGCAGGGGGTACAGATTTGATCCATGGTCCAAGAACTAGGGTCCCACAGGCTGCAAGGTGAGGCCAAAAATAAAAACAAAATATATATTTTAAAAGGCTGTTTTCCATTCTTCCTTGAGTCTTGAAATGGTGCCATCTCCCAACTTCAAAATGGCCATCTGATTCATGGCTTCCTTTATTTCTTTCCAGTTGGGAAAACCCTTCCTTTTTCCTCTCAAAAAGAGCAGAATCCACAGGACCCAGTTCACACTGAAGCTGCTGTTGTAGGAAAAGAGGGAGGTATTTCTGGGCTTGCTGTGGAAGTGCATGGAGTTTGGGAAACCAGGCAGAGGACTTAGGCTGCGTGTGGAGCGAGGGGTACTGAGTGGTGAGGTAGAGGCAGCACTGAATAAACAGGGCCTGGGCGGTCATGGGAGATTTGGATGGCAGGCAGGCAGAGGCAGAGACCATCGGAAGGTTATTTTACCCTCAATCCTCTGGTGCTGGCTGTGAGCATAAAGTTCTAATCTAAACAAATCTAAAAGTAATCTTAGGAAAATGGAAGGAACAACATCCTTGGAACACAAAAAGAAAAGCAGTGTATACTGGCCAGTCCTTCATTGCTGCCATATCTTAATGTCTAGCTTCTCTGTGCCGAGATGAGACCAGGCCCTGTTCTTGCTCTTTACAGGCATTAGATCACTGACCACTCTGAACACTCCCATTTTGCAGATGGGAGCATTGAGGTGCAGAGAGCTTACATAATGGAGCCGGGACTTGAACCTAAACAATCTGACTCTAGATGCCAAGTTCTTAGCCACCCTCCTTCCCATGGGGAGTTCTGAGAGCTGGAAATGTGTACCTTTGGTAGTTGCTCATGCTTCAGTTTTGAGAAATGTCAATTCCACATAATTCTTTCACTCCCCAGTGGGTCACTGGGTTGGAAATCACAGACATTCTTTATAAACATGTCACTTCAAATTGGGTGCCCCTCTCTTACTCTGTCTTTGATGAAACACTGTTATTAACATGTGTAAGAACATACATGGAATGTGCTGAGGCATATATGTATTCACATGAATGCACGCATACAAGATGGAGTAGGAAATGGCAACCTACTCCAGTATTCTTGCCTGGAAAATTCCATAGACTGAGGAGCCTGGAGGGCTATAGTCCATGGGATCACAGAGTCAGACACACCTGAGCAACTGAGCATGCACGCATGCACACACACAAGAACATCCAATGATACCCAGTGGCCACTGGGGAAATTCTTTGGGTTATCAGGAGATGGCCAGGTTCTAGTTTTTAACCTCATCCTTCACTGGCTTCTGCCTCTTCAATATGCCATTAAATGATGGCCATTTCCAATCAGAGCCTCATGAGAAGCAAGACCGCAATCCTGCAAGCTTGTGACTCTGGTGCAAAGCCAGCAGTGGCTGTGTTTGATTTGTGGTCCAGGTTAGACCTTTACCTGTAAGTGTGTTGGGTATTTAGGACTCTAAAGAGCTGAAGAATAGCTTGTTTGGAAGAAATGCAAGCCCACTTGTATTTAGATTCTAAACACCTGCATTTGAAGAAGCATAAATAAACAACAGGTGCTTTCCTGTTTCCTGAAAACACAGTGCGAATCTTGCCTTCATTAGCCATTTTTGCAGGTTTTAACACCTACGGTTGCTTAGACTGAAAGCGATGCTTCATCAGACAAATTTGATTCAGTTTCTTCTGAATATTCCAGAAGTGTTTCTCATTCCTGTTATTCCTCTCAGTTCAGTTCAGTTCAGTTGCTGTCATGTCCGACTCTTTGCGACCCCATGAATCGCAGCACGCCAGGCCTCTCTGTCCATCACCAACTCCGGGAGTTCACTCAGACTCACATCCATCGAGTCAGTGATGCCTTTCAGCCATCTCATCCTCTGTCGTCCCCTTTTCCTCCTGCCCCCAATCCCTCCCAGCATCAGAGTCTTTTCCAATGAGTCAACTCTTCGCATGAGGTGGTCAAAGTATTGGAGTTTCATCTTTAGCATCATTCCCTCCAAAGAAATCCCAGGGCTGATCTCCTTCAGAATGGACTTGTTGGATCTCCTTGCAGTCCAAGGGACTCTCAAGAGTCTTCTCCAACACCACAGCTCAAACGCATCAATTCTTCGGCGCTCAGCCTTCTACTCAAATCCACAATTTGTATTATTGAGATTCAAAAAGAGATGGTCTTCCAGGCAAAATTAAGAGAAAAATAAACAAGACTTACCCCAATGCCATACATATCCCCAACAGGCAAGCCTTTAAGGCAAGCAGCTTGTTGGAGTGGAAAATTCTGTAAGTAAAAAAAAAAAAAGAGGAAAACCTTAAGAGATCTAAATATCACCTGCTTCTTATAATAGATATATATACCTACTATTGGGCTTCCCAGGGGCACTAGTGGTTAAAAAAACACCCTCATTGCAGGAGACAAAAGAGACGTGGGTTCGATCCCTGGGTCAGGAAGATCCCCTGGAGGAGAGCAAGAATACCAGAGTGGGTTGCAGTGCCTGGAGAATCCCCATGGTCAGAGGAGCCTGGCAGGCTACAATCCATAGGGTCGCAAAGAATCAGACAGGACTGAAGTGACTTAACTTACACATAGTGTATATGTCAATCCCAATCTCCCAATTCCTCCTCCCACTCCTCCGCCTTGGTGTATATGTTTGTTCTCTACGTCTGTCTCTGTTTCTGCTTTGCCAAGAGCTACTCTTTAGAACTGGGATCCCACAGTGCTAGAGCTTCGAGGTGAATGTTGGAGAAACTGACCACAGCGTCCCTTTTTAGCCTGTTTACCCTGAGGTCCATGCTCCTGGATCCATGAGAAGAGAAGAACCAGTTTCAAAGCAGGTACCTTGTAGCACAGTGGTAATGTGATTGATTGGCCTGTTCCGTTATTGTATGTTTATTATATTTGTAAGCCATGTTTAGTTTTGCAGTTTTCCAAAATGGGGGACACTTAGCAACTCATTAAATTTTTGAAGGAAATGAAATCTGTTCACAAAACTACTAATACATTTATAGAAACTAATATATATTCATAATATGGATTAAAAAACTAATATATATGTATGTTGCTCAGTCATGTCTGACTCTTTGCAATCCCATGGACTGTACCCCATTAAGCTCCTCTGTCCATGGGATTTTCCCAGCAAGAATACTGCCTTCATTTTGCTTAAATAAAATGTAATTAAGTATTTTGTCATTTGTAAACGAAGTCTTGGCTATAATTGTGCCTTTATATCCCTAAGTAAGTGAAGTGAAGTGAAAGTCACTCAGAGAGTTAGACTATAAAGAAAGCTGAGTGCTGCAGAATTGATGCTTTTGAACTGTGGTGTTGGAGAAGACTCTTGAGAGTCCCTTGGACTGGAAGGAGATCCAACCATTCCATCCTAAAGGAAATCATTCCTGAATATTCATTGGAAGAACTGATGCTGAAGCTGAAACGCCAATACTTTGGCCACCTGATGTGCAGAACTGACTCATTTGAAAAGACCCTGATTCTGGGAAAGATTGAACCAGGAGGAGAAGGGGATGACAGAGGATGAGATGGTTGGATTGCATCACCGACTCAATGGACATGAGTTCAAGCAGACTCTGAGAGATAGTGAAGGACAGGAAAGCCTGGTGTGCTACAATCCATGGGGTTGTAAAGAGTTGGACACGACTGAGCAACTGAACTGAACTGATCCCTAAGTAGGTCATTAAAATATAACCTGGCATTTTCCTTATTGTTCTTTAATGTACTGAGTTTGAATCACAGCTTGGCATTCGCACTTTCTCTTCCTATTACTATATGCATGTCTATTCAGTGATGTGTTCTTAGCATCATACAGTGTTTAAAGTTTAGATTTGTTTCATCATGTATTTCAAACACACCTATCATTTTAATTTTACTACAGAAGCTGTAAGCTATACATCTGAATTTCTAACATCCTTAAGTTAAATGTAACAGCCTCAGATTTAATTGTTCAATTATCCCCAAAGCTTGATATTATAGTTTTAAGGAACAACAGAAAATTTGGTCATTCTGTATTGGTTATCTATTGCTGCATAACAAAGCATCCTAAAGTGCATGGGCATAAAACAGCTCTTTTGTTAGGATTGTGAGTTCTGCAGGTCAAAAATGTGGGCAGAGCATTGTGGAGATGGCCTGTGCGTGTTCCGGGATGTTGGGGATCTTAGCTGAAAAGACTGGAAGGAGACTTGTCTTGATGGCTGGGGCTGGAATGACCTGGAGGTGGCCCCACTCACCTGTCTGATGGTAAAACTGGCTGTTGGCTGGAAAATCACACAGGACCTGTTCATGCCATTTCTCTGATGGAGCTGCTGTGAGTTTTTGTACAGCATCGGGGCTGGATTCCAACAGGAACATCCCAAGAGAGCAGCTGGATACTCTGTCACCTTTTACAACCTAGCCTTGCAAGAACCATGGTGCTGCTTCTGCTAGGTTTTGTAGTCACAAAACCTACCCAGAGTCAAGGAGAGGGACAGAGACCCTGTCTCTCCATGAGAGGACTGTCAAATCACCATATAGGAGTATATGTGGAGACACTGATGTGGCTGTTTTTGAAAAAATGCAATCTAAACACACACTTGTAGTTTATTTTGACTTTTTTTTTTTTTCACTAATTCTTTGGCATTCTCTCCTGAGCAGACTGCCATCTTATCCATAATAAATATCCACCAAATTCTTTTCAAATGTTTAGTGTCTGAAAAATTTCTGTTCTTGGGTTGCTACAATGAGTGGCATACTTGTGCAAATCTTTGCTGGTTTGAGCTTAATAATAAGCTCTAAATCAGTTATTCCAAGAGTGAGATCACATTCACATTCTATTCATCTTGATTGAGACTTTTCAAAGTACTCAACTTCATTTTATTTTTTAAAATATCTTTTCATTCATATTTCATTGTTTTATGTGACTTTCAAACAGCTAGCATATTTCAGAAATTGGGATAAACAAGCTTGGGAACAAGCACATCTGACTCTTGGTAAGAACAGGACTCAACTACTGGAAGCAAGAGAGGACAGGGTGCTTAGAAAGTATTCCTTAATAGCTCATGTTGACCCGTGAACAGCAGATATAAATACTATTCTCCGGGCAAGTTAGACTCAGCATTTCTTATTCCATTTGTGAACTGTCTCTGGAGCAGAAATTACCAGAAATGTTGCTATCTATTATGTGAGGACAAAGTTGCTGGCTCACATTTTATGTGTATAAATGTGTTGATGTCTTTTGGACATTAGCTCCCAACAAACACGAGGGCTCCAAGTTTCCTCATATGCTGTTTTCAGGAAAATACATCTTTTGAGTTATAAAAATTAACCATTAGCTAGAAATGGGCAGCAGAGGTAAAAAGAGTTGGGAGGACTCATGAGGTGTTGCTGGATGCAAAGATGCCTCAGGAGCCTGGCTTCAGTGTGTGCTTAGCTATTTTCAGATCGAATTTGTTTTCCAAGCAAAATCCAGGCAAAATCCTAAATTCCTCTCCAAGCCTCTTTGGAAATAAAGCACTCACATGTGTCCTTTTGTCTGTGGTCCAAACCAACAATGATGCTTCTGCCAATTGCTATGGTTTAAACTATTATGGTGAGCAAATGAAACAGTGACAGAAATAGAAACTCCAATTAAAAGATAAGGCTGTACCAGATCACTCTTGTTCTGCATCCACTCTACATCCTGAGCCCTATGATACCCAAGGTAGCTCAGGGACAACATGCTGCACATGTTAAAGCATACTACTGTTCCCTCCTCTTTCTTCAAACGCATTACTTTAGCAGCTGAATTTCTTCCTTGTGGGAAACAGGAATAACTGATGTCAGTGAAGCATGAAGTTATATTAAAGTGCCTATGAAATATGTATTAAAATAAATGTGCAGAAATTGCAGACATAGTGTATATTTCACATAGTGTTAAGCAATCTACAAGAACCTCGAAAAATAATGTGTAGTAAAGCCACCCAACTCTTAAGGATATTGTTCAGGAAAATGTTTACAAATTTTAATTTTGTGGCTAAAGTCTTGCCTACAATCAGTTTACAGCCACTGAATAAAAAGAATATCTGCTGAATTGTGAGAATATAAACAGATCTATTTGAAAATGGCTTGGTTCATCAATATCTTTTTTAAAAAAATTGTCATGGACATATTCACATGCAAAAACTACCTAATTCAGAATCGAAGCCAAATTATAGTTAATATAAAAATGCTCTTACTGAATTTCATAACAGTAAACTCAAGCATAATTATGTTGATTAAAAACCTCACATTTATGAGAAAAATATATTTCATTTCAATGAAAATGTTTTTCTTGTTTTTATTCTCACTATAAATAGTAAAGCCATGTAATATTAAAAAATCAGAGAATGTAGAAAAATGTAAAATAAAACTGAAAACTATCCATAATTCTATCACTTAGGAGTGACTCCTTTTAATATATAGGTATATATGCTTCCAGGCTTCCCCAGTGGCTCAGCAGTAAAGAGTTCTCCTGCAATGCAGGAGCCATGGGAGACACAGGTTTTATTCCTAGGTCCGGAAGATCTTCTGGAGGAGGGCATGGCAGCCCAATCCAGTATTCTTGTCTGGAGAATCCCATGGACAGAGGAGCCTGGTGGGCTATAGTCCATGAGGTCACAAAGAGTCAGATACGACTGAAGCAACTTAGCACGCACACATGCATATATCATTTCATACAATTTTTATGAGCGTACCACACACACTCACACATAAACACACAGTTATTAAAGGATACCATGCTATAAAAAACTGTTTGGTTTAAGTTTATTTTTAACTGTATAGCATGAACAACACTTCTTAGTCAATACATTTCAGTTCAGTTCAGTCGCTCAGTTGATTCTGACTCTTTGTGACCCCATGGACTGCAGCACGCCAGGCTTCACTGTCCACTAACTCCCGGAGTTTACTCAAACTCATGTCCATTGCGTTGGTGATGCCATCCAAACATCTCATCCTCTGTCGTCCCCTTCTCCTCCCACCTTCAATCTTTCCCAGGATCAGGGTCTTTTCAATACATTTAGAGACAGATTATTATTTGCAATTACTGCATGGTTATCCAAAATACAAAATACATCTACTTACTTCATAAATAACTTCTTTTGGGAAATCTAGATTACTTCTCAAGATCATTTTAACAGCTAATTATTCTTAAATGTTTTATCTCAAAAATTGTATTGGAACTTAGAACACACTGTTCAAAATTTCAAAGTAGCTAAAATTTAACTTCATTACTTTTTTTGCTCTGAGTCATGATTTTCTTCATATTTACATAGGTCTTATTTTTCTACCTTACACGAACAGAGAGAATCAGACCAGCACAGCATCAAAGAGAAAAAAAAAAGTCACCTAGTGCTAACCTTGTCTAATATCTGGCTTTCTTTTTTCCTTCGAGAATGAGTATGCTGGCGTTTTGCCCTCTGACACATCTTGTTGTAATAGGATCATGGAACTGAAGTTCCTAATAAGAACCAAGGCACAATATAAATGGAATCCCAAATGAAGTATGTGTCATTTAGTAAAGAAAATAGAAGACAATTCGTTTCAGAATTTCCTGGCAGCTTGTCTAGAGTCTCAAGAGTGTGCAGAGGTAGAGAGGGTTCTTTGATGAGTACTTTTTAAAGAAAACTCCTGCTGGGAGGTGTAGAAAGGTTAGTGATTCTTCCACCTGAACCCTAGTTGCTTGAGAGGAGAGTTCAGTGGGACCCCTCAGAGAACTTGAGGTGCATCCCCTGAATTCTGCAGGCCCAGGAGCTGACAGTCTGCCTGCTATCTGGAGGTCAGGGGAAAGCTGGTGGGATCCTTTGGTAGTTATCACTGAGTAGCTCAGCAGTGGGAGGCATGTGTCCCTCCTTCACCGCTGAACACAGCGTGTATGACTGGCTCCCATCCATTTCAGGTCTTGGGCCAGAGGACCACCTTGAAGGGATGATGAAACCCTCAATGGTGAGCATGTGCTCCGTGGCCTGGACCTGGGGTGTGTTGACTTAGAAAATATTCACGATCTAAAAGAGTTAGGACTTCAATCCCAGGATAGAGTGTCTCAAGTGACCCTGAGAAAACTGCTCTGAGGAGGCTGTATATAAGTTTGCAACAAAGGGCAGGTAGTCTGAATATCAAAAGGACTTGGTGAATTAAAGAAAACCAGATATCTTAAGGGGCTTCCCTGGTGGCTCAGTAGTAAAGAATCTGCCTGCAATGCAGGACACCTGGATTTGATCCCTGGGTCTGGAAGATCTCCTGGAGAAGGGAATGGCAACCCACTGTAGTATTCTTGCCTGGAGAATTCTCTGTAACCTGGCAGGCTACAGCTCATGGGGTCACAAAGAGTTGGACATGACTGAGCAACTAACACTTTCACTTTCAGATATCTTTAGTTAAGGAATTTAGCGCTTTTCTTTATTTGGGAAGATGCAAGAGTCTGTGCTCACTGAAATCATTCCTTTCATATGCATCTCAGCTCTCAGCTATCTGGGGCCAGTATCTGGCATTTTTCCATAGTGCTCACAGCAGGGAGTGACTGCAGCCTAATGGCTGCTGGATTGCAGGTATTGTTCTCCTTACTGATTGCCCTCAGAACTCAGAAATTCACATTTGGAGGGCCTAAATCGCTGATGACTATGACATCCATATTTATGGATATGGCAGGAAATACTCAATGTCTCAGATGTCTGTACAGAGGAGAAGCACGGTCCTCATTTGAGATCTGCATCTGGAAGGACCTGCAAAGGTGACTCCAGAGAGAGATTGTCAGATGTGGATTCTCACAAGCCCAATTCTGCCCCGGCCAGTCCCAGAGGGGCAGACTCTGTAGCCAGGAGTTGCAGGAGGAAAGAACAGTGTGAATCAGGAGTGGAGAAGGACCACCCCTGAAACCTGACAGGCCGAGTAGGGAAGTGGGAGATTTGACACTTAGTCACCAAGTTCACATATTTCATTACTGTCAAAGGAGTGCTTCTGACTTCTAAGCTGAAATCTGTGTGTCTTATTTAGTCAAAGTCCCTGGGATTTCCCAGGCAGGAATACAGAAGTGGGTAGCCATTCCCTTCTCCAGGGGATCTTCCTGATCCAGGGATCAAACCCAGGTCTTTGTGGCCATAAAACTATGTATTGCCTAATTCATTAGACCTCTCCAATCTTTAAAAACAGAAAGGGAATCTACTTCAAGGGGAAATGACAAAACAATTAAATTATGTTTTGAGTATATCCCGTGAATGGTGCATGTTCAATGGACTGGTTGCCTGCTTTTTGGTGGTTTCCAACTAAAAACACTGTAGGTCTGCAGCAGATTTGACTGTTCCCAACATTGTCAAGTATTGTCGGTGGTGGGGTATGGGGGGCAGGAATCACCATTTAAAGCCTCTCCTGTATCAATTAAAAGACTCTAAGAGACAAAGGTGGCACTTTAGAAAAAGCTGGATAATATGGCATACCCCACGTGGATATTCTTGGTGAAATGCAGTTTATGTGACTGGGATGAAAATAATGTTTCTTGTCAAAGAACAATTCAGAGACATTTGTTAGTTTATTTTGCAGGCAGATTGTTTACTCACATGAGAAGGAGCCACTTGGCAGACTGAGCCAAGGAATGAAGGCAAAAATAGGAATCAAAGACAGAAGGGAGAAAACGAGACTGTTTCAGTCTGGGAACATAAATTTTGTGTGCACTATTTTTGCATAAACTGATTATCTGGAAGCTAGCAGAGAGAGGTCCATCTGGGCAGATTGTTTTTGAAGAGGCCAACTGGGGGCATCAAAGATAACAATTTCCATTGTTCAGGAATTCACCAGAAAGCCCTGGAGGTTGGGCTTGGGCCATCTTTCTGAAGTGACTGCCACGTCCCTTCCCTTAGGCCCTCTTTCTGGTTCAGCCGCACCTGTACCACGGGACCTGGTAGAATTCCGCCTCATGGCCAGCCTCCTCCAGAGCCTTTTGTACATTCTAAGAAGGTCTCCACGTGTTTGCATCAGCAAGGAAGTTAGAGGCGAAAACCAGAGATGTTCCAAAAGGCTAAATGTTTCTACATTAGAGAGAACTGAGAGTTTTTCCTCTCTCTAAAAGAGTGTATCTTGGCAGAGCAGGAGGGTAGGAGGGGGCAAAGACCACAAGATCAGCTTGGATTCACTTCGGGAGAAAGCTTTAGGGAGGTTTATTTAAAAGGATGACTCTACAATTTGGGGGCAGCTGTGGGGAATGAGTGTGGATTTAGGGGGTATTTTTACTGTACATAATGTGGTATATTTCCCCTGTGGTGTTTTCAAGAGTTATGCAATAAAGACTTAAATTGCTTTTCAATTCTTTTGTAGCTCTTGTGAAAGCAATGCTGTGCTGAGAAAGGTAATGAAAAGAGCCAGGTTTATTCTAGTTATACATATTAAAGACTGGCTAAGTCTTCAGTAAAGACACTTTTTTTTTTTAATCCAGTATTCACCAAACTTTTTTGAGCTTACTATCCTATTTTTAGAAAATGTGATTTCATATGTAATTATTTGGAATACACTTTGGGAAATGTGATTTCTGGCTCACATTATCTCAAGATAGGTCAAGAATAAAAAAAAAAAAATCACTCTCCCCAATTTAATTTAACAGAGCCATATAGAGTTTAATGGGAAGGACAACTGTCCTTGGTGGGACAGCATCTCCCCAAATTTGTGTCCTTCCTGGATCTTTAAGAAGTGAACTGATTTGGAAATAGGATCATTGCAGTTGTAATTAGTTAAGATGAGATCATACTGGAATAGGAAGAGCCCTTAATCTATGACTTACATGTTACACGAGGAAAAAAACACAGAGACATACACTCGAGAGAACTCCCTATAGGGGTGGAGGCAGAGAAGGCAGTGATGCAGCTAGAACCCAGGAACAGCATGGATGCTCCAGCACCAGAGGCTAAGAAAAGGGCATGGAACACATTCTCCCCTTTAGTCTTCAGAAGGAGGAGGGCTCCTTGAGCCCTTCCTTCCTAGGATAGGCTTTCCTCCATATCCTGCTTTAGCTCCTCTCGAGATATCTAGTTAAGAGGTGTTTGTGTATTCATGCACGTTCAGTCATGTCTGACTCTTTGTGACCCCATGGACTGTAGCCTGCCAGGCTCCCCTCTCCATGGAATTTTCCAGGCAAGAATACTGGAGTGGGTTGCCATTTCCTCCTCCAGGGGAGCCTTCCAGACCCAGGAATGAACCAGAGTCTCTTTCCTCTCCTGCATTGGCTGGCGGAGTCTTTATCACTGCATCATCTCGAAGCCCCTATTTGATGCAGATTTCCTGAGTGTGGTTTTGCAGAAGTGAAAACCCCCCACCAAACAGAAGGTGTTAACTAGTTGATGACCAAGAGCACACACCTCCAGGCCTCCTGGAGCCTAAGGACTGATAATGTTCGCCCCTGTGACTCTGTCCTGCTGCTTCACCTTCGGCCAATCAGAGGATTGTGCACAAGCTGATCACAAACCCTGAGACCCCCACACCCAGCCTCACCTGGTTTTTAAAAGTACTTTGCCAAAACGGGAGTTCGAGGCTTCTCCGGGCTTGAACCACCTACCTGTCTGCTGCATGGCCCTGCAGTAAACCTTTCTCTGCTCCCAACACCAAAGTTTCAGTTTGTTTGGTCTCATTGTGCATCAGGCAAACGAATGTTAACACTGACACCTTTTTTAAAAAAAGTCTTTATTGAATTTGTAACAACACTGCTTCTGTTTTATGTTTTGTTTTTTTTTTGGCCATAAGGCATGTGAGATCTTAGCTCCCCAACCAGGGATTGAACTTTCACCCCCTGCATTGGAAGGTGAAGTCCCAATCGATCAACTTCCTTGGACCAGGAAAGTCCCTTGGTTTCAGATTCTAGCCTCCAGAACTTGAAAGAGAAAAATTTCTGTTGTTTAAAGCCACACAGTTTGCGGTAATTTTTAAGGCAGTCCTAGGAAACTGATATGATAGACAGGTCTCAAAATTAAAAGACACCTGACTATGCAAACTTAAAGATCCCTCAGCAATAGAAAGTAATGGATGCATATAAAAAACACAGATGAATCTGAGAATAGTTGTGAGTGAAAGAAGCCAGATAAAAAAGAGTGCCTACTGTATGGATCCATGGGTATAAAATCCTAACAATTTAAACAACCTACAGCAACAGAAAGCAGGTGGTTTCCTGGGGACAGAGCTGCAGGAGGGCACAGGAGAAGGGTTTACAAAATGCATGAAGAACACTTTGGGGTGATAGATATGAGTTGCTCTTTTTTTTTAACATTTTTAAAAATTTATTTGATTTATATCTTTTGGCCACTCAGCATGTGGGATCTTAGTTCCCCGACCAGGGATGAAACTCAAGTCCGCTTGCAGTGGAAGCCCCAAGGCAGGGAAGCCTCCAGCAGGTCTCTTGACTGTCGTAATGGTTCTAGCATGTGTACATAACACATCAAAATTGTCTACTCTAAATATGCCCAGTGTTTTATGTATGATAATTATATCTTAATAAAATTCTTTAAAATGAAATAAGGTAGGAATTCATTGCTTTAAAATAACCAAGGGAATGTTGTGCAAATTTACGTGGAGAAATGTGGTGACACAGAAAGAGACTTTCACTGTTGGGCTTGTGATCAAACTCATTCTGTCTGCCTCTGTCTCTGTCTCTCTCTCTTTCTCTCTCTCTCTCTCACTTTATTCTTGTCCTTAATCGAACGTGGTAGAGCATACACATTCCTCAAACAGCTCTAATTGTTTTCTTTGGACTAGCCTCCAGCAAATTAAGAAGAGGGAGCCGAGAAAGCCATTTCAGCCCTAAAATAACACCATGGGAACTTTTCTTCTGAGACAATCTCAGCACTCAGCAAACCCATGCTCTTCATCCCTTGCCTGGGGATATCACCGCAGATGTGTCATGCCCCTCCTGGTGTTGATACCTTCATCTTCTCTCTCACTTTCCCTCCTGGCTTTAATTAAACATCACACTGAAAAAGGTTACCAAGGCAAATCATGAGACGAGTTCTGCCATCTTCTACCACATCCCTTAAGAAGCGGGTCAGCCTGTCTTCCTCCTTCAAGGCTTCGCTCGCTTCTCTGCCTTGTTGATTCCTCTCAGCGCTTACTCTCCTTCATGCATGAGAGCTCTTCTCACAGGCTGGTTTCTCACTCTGCCATTTTCTTTGTTAATCTTGGCTCCTCAAAGAGAACCCTGTATGTTTCTACTTGGAAACCCTTGTGTCTACTTCTAGATTCATCCCTATCCAGATACTAGGACATATTCCATCTCTAAAAGGCTCAAGAGCCCACATGCTTTCCTCTAAATCTTTCCCTTCATTTCACTCTCAGCCCTGGATGTGTCACTGTCTGCTTGGAATTCTAATATGTCCACGTGTAGCTCCCGCATCTCTGTGACAGGGGGCTTTCAACAGCGCTTCTCTGGCTCAGCACATATCCCAGGAGGGCCCGCGGCACACGAGTGATGGGAGAGGGTGTACGAATACGTTAGGCCTTTGCCTCTCAGGTGCAACAGCACTGAGGTGTGTTCCACACCGTGTCCTCACACTTGCCCATGGTGGGAAGTTCCAAGGGCCTGTTACACAGCTGACTGAACAGCACACCTCTGTAGGCTGCTTGCCCATCCCTGGAGTAAGCCCCCACCTCCCAGCTATAGGGTCAAAGGAAACTTCCAGGTAAACTGTGTGTTTGTGCTAAGTCTCTTCAGGCGTGTCTGACTCTTTGTGACCCTGTGGACCATAGATTGCCAGGATCCTCTGTCCATGGAATTCTCCAGGCAAGAATATTGGAGGGGGTTCCCATTTCCTTTTCCAGGTAGACTGCTTGCCTTCAAATCCTCATCTTGGTTTCTGCTTCTAGGAAGCCTTAAGATTTTGTCTTAGAGCCCACTGGGTACCTGATTTGCTGACCACCCCCCAACTCTTCACAGAACCCCAGTTCTTATGGCTGGGTCCCCACTTGCATTCCCACCTCTCACCATGTGCTAGCTCCCTGAAGTATGATTTCCTGTTTTCCTTCCCATCACATGCAGCTTGGAAGAGTGGGGAGAGGACCACTGTTTCTCATGGATCAACGAGACCACCAGAGAAGGAGGTCTGCTGGTGGCTGAAGGTGTGAGGAAACCTCAACAGGAACGTGTTGGACCAACCTTGCTGAAGCCACCGAAACCGAGAGCAGAGAGAGGAGTGCATCTGACCATGTAGGTAGAGATGGACTTTCTCTGCTCAAGAGGACTGTAGGGGAGAGAAGGCCTGAAGAGACTCTGGAGAAGCCTTGAGCGGGTCCTCGAACCATCAACTCGGCCAATGAGTGAGAAATCCACATCCCAGTGAGGATTGCTCTGCCTTCTTTTCTTGACTTTCCTCACTCCCAGTCTTGGACCCTGCAGTGCAGGAGTGGAGAAGGGGGCTGGGGGCAGGGGAAGAACAAGACTACCACCTCTTTCTCCATCGCAAGGCTCCCAACTCAAGAGAGAACTTTACTGTCACTTGAAGTGCCAACTTGATCCCCAAACTGTGAGACCAAAACTTTGTTAGGTCCACCCCTTTATCTCACTGTAGTTAGCAAAACAAAGGTTTCCCCTGAAGATCTCACACCATAATCCCTGGAGCCTATGGATATAGATCACCCTGTGTGGATGGGAGAAGAGACGTTGCAACGTGATTAAGGTTATGCAGCTCGAGATGGAGAGAGAAGCCTGGACTATCCGAGGGTACAATTTAATCCCATAAATTCTTAAAAGCAGAGAACTATTCCCAGCTGGGGACAGAGATGTGATGGAAGAAGGTGGAGAGATTTGAAGCACAAAGGGAACTTGTCCCCCCGCCCCCCACTGCCAGTTGTGAAGGAGCAGAAAGGAGGTTGTGTGCCAGGTCATGTGGTGGCCTCTAGAAGCCAGGAAGAGCTCTCAGCTGACCAGAAGAAAGGAATCCTGGTCTTACAGCCCAAAGGAATGAATTCTGCTGACAACCAAATGAACAAGGAGATGAAATCTCCACTGGAGCCACCAGGAAGAAACACAGCCCTGCCGACAACTTGATTCTAGCCCAGTGAACCATGTTGGACTTCTGACTGAAAGAACTTTAAGAAAATAAATTTGTGTTCTCTGTGCCTCTGTTTGCAGTTATCTGCTATGGACGTAATGGAAAAATAAATACATTGACGGTGGAGATTTTCTCCATGCTTGTGAGTCCTCTGAGAGGAGAAAGCAAATCTTCGCTAGTGGCTCCCTGCAGGTTTCTAATATAGGGAGACTAATACTTTGCCAAATCCCATATGATGCTTCTGCTTATCAGAGAAAAGAGGGAGAGAACTTGGGTGCATTGATTTGAAGCAAGTGGATCTGTTCTCAGTATTCCTTGCAACTGCACAACGTCAGGACACGCACCTGGCTCTTCATCTTTTCCCACTGTCCTCCTCTGCTTAAGGTTTTGACCCCCTAGAAGCTGCATGTATATCCAGACTGTTGTTCAGGAAAGGACTTTGAAAGTTCCAATTCATAAAAACAGTATTCATTTAGTTTTTACCCTGCTCTTAACTCTACCCTCTAATTGGACAGAAAAATCAATTTCTTTATTGGATTCTGTAATCTCAGCTAGTGCACTGACCTGTTCCCCGCTGCCCCCCTTTCCCCCAGAATTTCAAACCAGTGATTTTCCAGGCATCAGATCAGAGTGGAGAGACCTAATTAATTGATGGAACTGTGGTCACCTGTGCTGGGCTTGACAATGTGTGTAATTCTTAGTACGCATACTCATTAAAAACACTTCCTGCCTCACACTTGAGATCAAGGACAGCAGAAGAAAACCAACTGCCTAACTGTATGCTTATTAGACCTTGCAATTTTGCTGACAAATATTATACTGGTTTTGGAATCAGAAAAAAAATTCATAAGGTTTTATTTTATTTATTTTTTAAAAGTGCATTCTAAATAAACTCATCCAGAGATATGTAGGTGTTTCTATCTCAGATACTGTCATGTTTTAAAATGGTTTTACTTCTCCCAAGGATGGTATTATTTAAAGTGCAAGCTTTGGTGCTTGCTGCTGTGCAAAGCTTCTCCAGTCTGTGCTTCCTCCCCCTTTTCTCAATCATTCAGTTACAGAGAAGTGAGAGTTAAACAGCCCCACAGCCAAGATTATGCTAGCAAGATTTTACTCAAAATCCTTTAAGCTAGGCTTCAGCAGTACGTGCAACGAGAACTTCCAGGTGTATAAGCTGGTTTCAAAGAGGCAGAGGAACCAGAGATCAAATTGTCAACATTTGTTGAATCATGGGAAATGCAAGGGAATTCAAGAAAGACATCTACTTCTGCTTAGTTGACTATGGTAGAGCCTTTGACTGTGTTGATCACAACAAACTGTGGAAAATGGTAGTACCATACCACCTTACCTGTCTCCTGAGAAACCTGTATATGGGTCAAGAAGCAATAGTTAGAACTGGACATGGAACAACTGATTGGTTTAAAATTGGGAAAGGAGTATGACAAGGCTGTATATTGTCACCTTGTTTATTTAACTTCTATGCAGAGTACATCATGAGAAATGCTGGTCACAAGCTGGAATCAAGATTGCTGGGAGAAATATCAATAACCTCAGATATGCAGATGATATCACTCTAATGGCAAAAGTGAAAGGCACTAAAGAGCCTCTTGATGAAGGTGAAAGAGGAGAATAAAAAAGAATAAAATAATGTTGAAACTCAACATTAAAAAAAAACCCCTAAGATCATGGCATCTGGTCCCATCACTTTATGACAAATAGAAGGGGAAAAGGTGGAAGCAGTGACAGATTTTATTTTCTTGGGCTCCAAAATCACTGTGGATAGTAACTGAAGCCATGAAATTAAAAGATACTTGCTCCTTGGAAGGAAAATTATGACAGATCTTCTGCTGCTGCTGCTGCTGCTAAGTTGCTTTAGTTGTGTCTGACTCTGTGCAACCCCATGGACTGCAGCCTACCAGGCTTCTCCGTCCATGGGATTCTCCAGGCAAGAACTCTGGAGTGGGTTGCCATTTCCTTCTCCGATGCATGAAAGTGGAAAGTGAAAGTGAAGTCGCTTAGTCGTGTCTGACTCTTCGCAACCCCATGGACTGCAGCCTACCAGGCTCCTCCATCCATGGGATTTTCCAGGCAACAGTACTGGAGTTGGGTGCCACTGCCTTCTCCCACGACAAATCTAGACAGGGTATTAAAGAGCCTGAGACAACACTTTGCCAACAAATGTCCTTATAGTCAAAGCTACGCTAGTGGTTCAGATGGTAAAGAATCTGCTTGCAATGCAGGAGACCTGGGTTTGATCCCTCAGTTGGGAAGATCCCATGTAGGAGAGTATGGCAACCCACTCCAGCATTCTTGCCTGGAGAATCCCCATGGACAGAGGAGCCTGGAGGACTACAGTCCATGGGGTCGTTAAGAGTTGGACACAACAGATCAACTAAGCAGAGCACAGTCAAAGCTATGGTTTTTCCAGTAGTCATGTATGAGTTGGACATGTGAGAGTTGGACAATAAAGAAGGCTGAGCACTGAAGAATTGATGCTTTTGAACTGTGGTGTTGGAGAAGACTCTTGAAAGTCCCTTGGACTGCAAGGAGATCAAACTAGTCAATCGTAAAGGAAATCAGTCCTGAATATTCATTGGAAGGACTATTGCTGAAGCTGAAGCTCCAAAACTTTGGCCACCTGATTCGAAGAGCTGACTCTCTGGAAAAACCCTGGGCAGAGTTCTAGCAATCTTATTTCTGGAAAAGACTGAGGGCAGGAGGAGGAAGAATTGACTGAGGATGAGATGGTTGGATAGTATCACTGACTCAGTGGACATGAATTTGAGCAAACACCAGGAGATAGTGGAGGACAGAAGAGCTTGGCATGCTGTAGTCCATGAGGGTGTGCAGAGTCAAACATAACTTAGTGAACAACAACCAAGGTAGATTTGCCAATGTCTTTCAGTCTTCTGAAAAAGTGTGTTTATTTTGGAGCTTTGTTATTATTATCATACAAATTAAGAATTCGTAGTATTTTTTGTGAATTGCAAACTTTACCAATTTTTAGTGACCAATCTGGCTTTGTCCAGAAAGTCTATTTTGCTTAATATTAATATACACTAACTCTCTTTTAGTTAGGAATTGCATAATATCTCATCATTTGTTTCAGGTGTGTTCATAAACACCATTTGCTTGACAATTTAAAAGATCGAATGGTGGCCTATAATTTCTCTTTTAACAGACTGTAAATTTTTGTCATATAACCAAATTTACATTGATTGTGATTACAGGTATATTTGAATTCTTTTATTATCTTATTTTATATTTTATTTTACCTTTCCATGCATCTTTTCTTGTTTTATTTTACTTTTTACCTGGTTTACTGTCTTTTGTATCATGTATGTGTTTTTCTAATTTATTCCTCCCTCTTTTGGTTGGGAGATTGTATATCCTATTTGTATATGCTATTTGCCCTGGATATTTCCATCCTTACATTTTAAACTGTTACTGAAGGATAATTTACATATAGAAAATATACTCATCATAAGTACACAGCTTCCTGGATGTTCACAATACAAACACACTTATGTAACTAGCATCTAGATCAAGAAAGAGAGTGCAGGCCCAGAAACCCCCTGCATACACCCTAGACAATCAAACACATTTACCTAAGCCGAAGAAGTCCTAAAATTTCAGGATAATCTGTATGCTTCTTCTTAAAGATAAGATTTTACTTTAGCATATTTTCACTCCAACCAGCACCTCCTGATTTCTGTACTGTTGTTGTCAATCATTTTAGTTCAACTTTATTTTTTAACACCACTAATTTACCCTAGTGTGTTTATCATTTTCTTTGCTTACCCTTCTCTTTTGCATCTTTGATTTTCCAAGCATGACTTTTTTCTTTTTGAAGTTGGTTTTTGAAGTTTCTGTGGTTAGAGTCTATTGGCAGAAAAGTCTCTGTTTGTCTGTAAATGGCTTTATTTAATCTTGCATTTTTCAAATTTACTGGCTGTACAGTTTTATGCTGATAGTTTTTTTTTTTTTTCCTAGTGCTTTGAAAATTTTGTTCTACAGTCCTGTGCTTTCTATTGTCATTGACCCAACAGCTCTAATTGTCATATATTATATTTTTTCTTTAAATTAATGGAAATGTCTTACTCGTTATTTCTCCAGATACCGTCTCGGGTTTTTGTTTTGTTTTGTTTTCCTGGAAACTTGATCACAGGTGTTAATGTGTTAAACCTCTTTCTCTCGCTCCTCCATTGCACTGTCCCTGCATTGCATTTTTCTGCACATCTCTGGGTGCTTTCTCAGAGGCATTTCCCATTCATGAACTCTCATCGCTGGTGTGTCTAATCTACTGTTTTCCCCATCCACTGAATTTCTCATTCTAATTACAACAGTGTTCTGAATAAGTTCCATTTGGTTCTTTTTCAAATATACTTAGTCAATTTTGAGTGTCTATTATTTAGTTCATCATTATAGTTCTCTCTTTAAAAAAAAAAATTATTTGGCTGCCCTTAGCTGCAGCATGCAGGATTTAGATCCCTGGGAACTGGAGCCACATCCCCTGCACTGGGAGCTCAGAGTCTTAACCACTGGACCACCAGGGACATCCTTCTAATTCTCTTCTATCTGTACATTTATTAATATTTCCATAGATTTTATCTATGATAATCCTAATGCCTGCTCTCATTGCCCATCTGATGATCTCATTTGCTGTTTTTCCTGACTGTCACTCAAGGTACCTTACTTCCTGTGTCCGGTGATATTTGTGAGCTAATTTCTTTGGAACTTCATCTCCGGGAATGCTTTGTAATTGACTCAAGGCAATAGTCCTCCAAATATGATGTGCTTTTGTCTCTGCCAGTTCTTGGGGTATGACCAACTCAGGATACAATCAAAGTTTAGATTATTTTAGGACACTTGGGTTATATCAGTTTTCCCCCCAGCTTGGTGATGGTGGCTTATGGTTACAGATTTTAAATTTTCTTTAAAAAATTACTGTTATCTCTAATGTTTCTTCCATTGCCAAAGCCAGACATGAACAGATTGCCACCTTCTCTCCCACTAGCAGGGTGTTTTCTCCTAGTCTATATCCCAGAGCATTGCCTTCAAAAGATCTCAGCCTTTTGTATGGCTTTTTGATTGGGTTTCCCACCCAGTTTGAGCCCAAGTTTTGTCTCTTGCTCTCTAACATGCTCAACTAAAATTCAAAAGTTAGAGCACCTGAGATCAGTGATAATTACAGAGAAAATGTTGACATTTTATGCTTACTTCTTTGGATTCAGCTTTTCATTATTTCTACTTTTCAAATAATTCCCTTATTTCTTTGCCACCTAACTTATCCAGGAGTTTAATTTATTTTTTTGCTTTATTTTTTTAAATCCAGTATTGTAACTAGAATTTCTCCTGATCTTTTGTTATACACTGCTGCTGCATTTGTAACTATGTGTAAATCATCAGATTATCTTTTTGGCCAATTGGAGTGTGATGTAGCTGAAGAACTCTGGGGAACTGTAGAATGGGTCTAAGGTTATCATATGTGAAGGATTCAGTTCAGTTCAGTTCAATTGCTCAGTCATGTCTGACTGTTTGTGACCCCATGAACCTCAGCATGCCAGGCCTCCATGTCCATCACCAACTCCCGGAGTCCACCCAAACCCATGTCCATTGAGTGGGTGATGCCATCCAACCATCTCATCCTCTGTCGTCCCCTTCTCCTTCTTCCCCCAATCTTTCCCAGCATCATGGTATTTTCCAATCAATCAGATCTTCACATCAGGTAGCCAAAGTATTGGAGTTTCAGCTTCAACATCAGTCCTTCCAATGAACACCCAGGACTGATCTCCTTTAGGATGGACTGGTTGGATCTCCTTACAGTCCAAGGGACTCTCAAGAATCTTCTCCAGCACCACAGTTCAAAAGTGTCAATACTTCGTCGCTCAGCTTTCTTTGTAGTCCAACTCTCACATCCATACATGACAACTGGAAAAACTATAGGCTTGACTAGATGGACCTTTGTTGACAAAGTAATGTCTCTACTTTTTAATATGCTGTCTAGATTGGTCATAACTTTCCTTCCAAGGAGTAAGCATCTTTTAATTTCATGGCTGCAATCACCATCTGGAGTGACTTTGGAGCCCAAAAAAATAGTCTGACAGTGTTTCCTCATCTATTTGCCATGAAGTGATGGGACCGGATGCCATGATCTTCATTTTCTGAATGTTGAGCTTTAAGCCAACTTTTTCACTTTCCTCTTTCACTTTTATCAAGAGGGCTCTTTAGTTCTTCTTCACTTTCTGCCATAAAGCTGGTGTCATCTGCATATCTGAGGTTATTGATATTTGTCCTGGCAATCTTGATTCCAGCTTGTGCTTCTCCAGCCCAGTGTTTCTCATGATGTACTCTGCACATAAGTTAAATAAGCAGGGTGACAATATACAGCCTTGACGTACTCCTTTTCCTATTTGAAACCAGTCTGTTGTTTCACATCCAGTTCTAACTGTTGCTTTCTGACCTCCATACAGATTTCTCAAGAGGCAGGTCAGGTGGTCTGGTATTCCCATCTCTTTCAGAATTTTCCAGTTTATTGTGATCCACACAGTCAAAGGCTTTGGCATAGTCAATAAAGCAGAAATAGATGTTTTTCTGGAACTCTCTTGCTTTTTCTATGATCCAGCAGATGTTGGCAATTTGATCTTTGGTTCCTCTGCATTTTCTAAAACCAGCTTGAACATCTGGAAGTTCACAGTTCACGTATTGTTCAAACCTGGCTTGAAGAATTATGAGCGTTACTTTACTAGCATGTGAGATGAGTGCAACTGTGTGGTAGTTTGAGCATTCTTTGGCATTGCCTTTGTTTAGGATTGGAATGAAAACTGACCTTTTCCAGTCCTGTGGCCACAACTGAGTTTTCCAAATTTGCTGATACATTGGGTGCAGCACTTTCACAGCATCATCTTTTAGGATTTGAAATAGCTCAACTGGAATTCTATCACCTCCACTAGCTTTGTTCATAGTGTTGCTTCTTAAGGCCCACTTGACTTCATATTCCAGGATGTCTGGTTCTAGGTGAGTGTGAGTGATCACACCATCATGATTACCTGGGTCGTGATGATCTTTTTTGTACTCTTCTGTGTATTCTTGCCACCTCTTCTTAATATCTTCTGCTTCTGTTAGGTCCTTACCATTTCTGTCCTTTATTGAGCCCGTCTTTGCATGAAATGTTCCCTTGGTATCTCTTAAGTTTGTTGAAGAGATCTCTAGTCTTTCCCATTCTGTTGTTTTCCTCCATTTCTTTGCATTGATTGTTGAGGAAGTCTTTCTTATCTCTCCTTGCTATTCTTTGGAACTCTGCATTCAGATGCGTATATTTTTCCTTTTCTCCTTTGCTTTTTGCTTCTCTTCTTTTCACAGCTATTTGTAAGGCCTCCTCAGACAGCCATTTTGCTTTTTTGCATTTCTTTTTCTTGGGGATGGTTTTGATTCCTATCTCCTGTACAATGTCATGAAACTCTGTCCATAGTTCATCAAGCACTCTGTCTATCAGATCTAGTCCTTTAAATCTATTTCTCACTTCCACTGTATAGTTATAAGAGATTTGATTTAGGTCATACCTGAATGGTGGCTACCTGAATGGTCTAGTGGTTTTCCCTACTTTTTTCAATTTAAGTCTGAATTTGGCAATAAGGAGTTCATGATCTGAGCCACAGTCAGCTCCTGGTCTTGTTTTTGCTGACTGTGTAGAGCTTCTCCATCTTTGGCTGCAAAGAATATAATCAATCTGGTTTTGGTGTTGGCCATCTGGTGATGTTCATGTGTAGAGTCTTCTCTTGTGTTGTTGGAAGAGGGTATTTGCTATGACCAGTGCATTCTCTTGGCAGAATTCTATCAGCCTTTACCCTGCTTCATTCTGTACTCCAAGGCCAAATTTGCCTGTTACTCCAGGTGTTTCTTGACTTCCTACTTTTGCATTCTAGTCCCCTATAATAAAAAAGACATCTTTTTTGGGTGTTAGTTCTAAAAGGTCTTGTAGGTCTTCATAGAACCATTCAACTTCAGCTTCTTCAGTGTTACTCATCGGGGCATAGACTTGGATTACTGTGATATTGAATGGTTTGCCTTGGAAACGAACAGAGATCATTTTGCCGTTTCAGAGATTGCATCCAAGTACTGCATTTCAGACTTTTGTGACTATGATGGCTACTCCATTTCTTTTAAAGGATTCCTGCCCACAGTAATAGATATAATGGTCATCTGAGTTAAATTCACCTATTCCAGTCCATTTTAGTTCGCTGATTCCTAGAATGTCAATGTTCACTCTTGTCATCTCCTGTTTGACCACTTTCAATTTGCCTTGATTCATGGACCTAACATTCCAGGTTCCTATGCAATATTGCTCTTTACAGCATCGGACCTTGCTTCTATCCCCAGTCCCATCCACAATTGGGTGTTGTTTTTGCTTTGGCTCCATCCTTTCATTCTTTCTGGAGTTATTTCTCCACTGATTTTCACTAGCATATGGGGCACCTACCGACCTGGGGAGTTTATCTTTCAGCATCTTATCTTTTTGCCTTTTCACACTGTTCATGAGGTTCTCAAGGCAAGAATACTGAAGTGGTTTGCCATTCCCTTCTCCAGTGGACCACATTCTGTCAGACCTCTCCACCATGACCCGTCCTTCTTGGGTGGCCCCACACGGCATGGCTTAGTTTCACTGAGTTAGACAAAGCTGTGGTCCATGTGATCAGATTGGCTAGTTTTCTGTATTGTGATTTCAGTCTGTCTGCCCTCTGATGCCCTCTCTTAGCACCTACTGACTTACTTGGGTTTCTCTTACCTTGGACGTGGGGTATTTCTTCACGGCTGCTCCAGCAAAGCGCAGCCGCTGCTCCTTACCTTGGACTCGGGGTGGCTCCTCTCGGCCACTGCTGTGCTGTTGCATCTGTGGCTCCTGCGCAGGATTAGAAAGCTGAAATCCTTAGGGACCAGCTCCCAGTTCATCATGTAACGAAGCCAATTCCAAACATATGGACTCTAGCACCTTGGGCTTGCTCTATTCACAGACAGAAAGAGAGCCTTCAGGCAGAACATCCCTAGTACTTGCTCTCAGCATGTGCAGGTAAGAGCTGAGAGGTTATGGAAGGGCTTCTCACAGTATCTGCCATAGGACATTGGGAGACATGAAGATTAAGGCAAACCTGAACCTTGAAGCCCTTAGGCTTTGGGTTTCTTGCCCTCAGCAATTCAAGCACATATAGGATATATATTTTTTTAATTGAATGGAATAGACTTCAAGATTGCTGATGCTCTGAAGGGCTGGCTGAGCCATCTGATGGTATGATTGATCTTCAAACAGAAGGTAGGAATGTGTGAAGACATAGAATTCTGTGCTATGAGAAGGATGACATAAAGGGAAGAGACAAAGCCATGGCACCTGGTAAAGGATGGTGGCAGCCTGGGATCATTTTGCAGAGCTGATAGTAGCTGGATGTACACAGTGGGACACTTTCTTGTAATGAGAGACTTACGGTTTTACTGTTTAAAACTCAGAGCCTACATGGAAGATATATGTGACTAGGCACCAGGGACAACTCTGCTCACCCCCAGGATATAACCAGGTGGTAAGTCTGGGCTCCCTTGCTTCAGTTGCTCAGTCTTTATTTGTAAGAGAGATTCTCTGCATGAGCCACTGACGTCCAGTCAGCAGCAGCAATTGTGTTAGCAGCTTGTCACAGTGCCCTTGTTCTATTTCCGACCTGGTTGTTTGATTGAAGTCCTGTCAGCTGATTTAAGACTCACGTCAAAGGGTGTGTTTACAAAACACAAGTGTTGGCCTGAGAATCAAAGTCATGTCCTAACACAGAAGTTACATTTTCTAGCCTTAAATACTGTTGAATATGCCCAATCTTATTAATGAGAAAAACAGTCATCTGTAGGGTATAAAAAAGCAGACTGAAGTATAAACAACACAGTGACATGAGAAGCGCAGATCATTTGCTGCTAATTGATGTAGATTTGCCGAAACTTGGACCTACATTGCTGTTTGTTCAAGGATGTCAATATCCATGGTACCCAACAGTCTGCAGTTAAATGCTCTACCCCTGAGCTACACCCCACTCAAGGCACCCAAAGTTCTGAATGGCAAAAGAATCTCTTGAACATTTTTGAGATAGCCAATATATTTCTCATCTTAAAAACAAATTCTCTTCTTACACAAATGGCAACACACCCTACATATTATCTCTTTTTTTGTTTTTCTAACTTATCATTAATTCTTGATTTTTGACCCAAATTAGTACACAGAAGGGCTCCTCATTCTTCTTTGCGGCTGTGTGATTTTCTATTCTATGGAGAAGACACCAGTCCCTTATTTATGAGTATTTAAGATGCTCCCAGCCTTGCCTAATTAGAAACTATGTTGCCATTATTAACTTCAATCACATGCCATTTTATACTTGGGAAGATAAATATGAATGATATTTACTAGAGTTACAACCCCATGGATTGTAGCCTGCCAGGCTCCTCTGTCCATGGAATTTTCCAGGCAAGTAGGCTAAGGTAGATAGCCATTTCCTTCTCCAGGGAATCTTCCCAACCCAGGGACCGAATCCAGGTCTCCCACATTGCAGGTGGATTCTTTACTGTCTGAGCCACCAGGGAAGCCCTAGAATACTGGAGTGGGCAGCCTATCCTTTCTCCAGCAGATCTTCCAGATCCAGGAATTGAACTGGAGTCTTCTGCATTGCAGGTAGATTCTTTACCAGCTGAGCTCCCAGGGAGGCCCTACAGTTAGGAAGACATTGCTGAATTGAAAGATGTTTGTATTAGGATTTTAATAGATTTTGCCAGATTTCTCTCTGATGAAGCTATATCACTGATTTCCCGTCTTAGCTGCAATACATCAAAGAACTGATTTCGAAAATTTACTGTGCTTTCCATTAAAATGTGTCATCAGATTTGTTGACCTTTTCCACTTTAACAGGAGAAAGAGGGTAATTGGAAATTTAATATGCATTTCTCTTCCCGTGCACAACCCTGAGGATTCTTCTTGATGTCTTAAGAGCTGTGGGCTGTGTCTTTCTATTCCTTAGACTGTGATGAGGGTGGTTTTCCACTTTGTGGATCCCAGGAACTCACTAGAATTGTGTCTGGAACAAATTGAGGCTGACTTAGGCAGAAGACAGAGCTAATTTGAGAGTCAAGCTTATTTGTGTATGTTAAAGCCACAAGGGGAGAAACTATGCTGAAAAGATGGTGCTATAAATGCATATTTAATTACATGGACCATATATTTACAATATAGTATTAAAGGAAACAAAACAAGTTAAAATATACATTAGTGTAATCCCTCTTTTTTAAAAATACGTGCTTGTAAAATGATGATTATAAGGATACATATGAAAAATTAACCATGATTATTTCTGAGTGGAAGGACTATTGTAGTCTAATTTGTACTCTGTTGTATTTTTGAATTGTCAATTATTAATTGCTGCCTTAAATAATTAAATATATTATATTCAAATACCTTCTGCCTCATTGACAGTCATACAAAATACACAAAATGATGAGAAGAGCACAATACCAGGAGTCTGGAAACTCAATTTTTTATCCCAGTTCTGCCATTAATGTGCTCTGAGATGTGGAGCTTACAGTTTAAATTTTCTGGGCCTCGATTTTATACTTTGTAAAGTGCAAGAACTGGATAAATTTATCTTTTAAAATTTTTATACTAAATCATCTCATATTGAAACAAGTGGATACTTTTAAACTAATGCTTCTCTAGTCTTTTACAGACAAGTGTTTAAACTTTGAATAGCTTCACTTCATAAAGTCAAGGTAATTCCATGAGCACCTGGTGTTCTTATGTGAGCGTATTGTCTGTGAACCACATCTATGTGTGATGCAGAGCAAGTCTTCACACAGAGTAATTCTTCTCTCAAGGCTTCTTGAAAGAGGTTACCTTGGAAACAAGAAATCAGACCCACCTACTTCATCTTAGGGGTCAGAACAAGGTTCTCCATGTAATCATCATTTTTACTCTTCGGGTACAAACTGTGAACCAGCTTCTATGAGAATATTCAAATATTAGTAACACGTATTTTTTTTCTCAAAGACTCAGTGTTTTGAATTATTCTCTATCATTTCATATGAGCAGGCTTATTCACAGAATCAGAGTGCAAGAAAGTCTTTGTGGACATAGGTACCACTCTTGGGCATCCTTCTAGCTCCTAAAACAGCACGAGGTGTGTCAGTGAGCTTTTGCTGTGTAACAAACACTTCAAATGTGCTGGACTAAAACAAAAACCATTTATGCAGCTCGTGATTTTGTAGGTTTGAAATTCAGAATAGGCTTAGGCAAAAGTATATTCTGGTCTCAGATGAGCTTGTCTCACGTGTCTTTAATCAACAGCTAAATTGGCTGGGGTCTGAGTCGTCTAGAGTCCTCATCTGAATTGGCCCTTTTCTGTTCTATCCAGACTCTCGTTATTCAGCAGGTTAACATGGGGTTACTTGCATTACCATTCCAAACTTCCAAAAGTGCCAAGAGAGCATGCCCTAATATGCAAGCATTTTTCAGTCTCCTGCAGTATGCTTGCTAATGCTCCACTGGCCAAAGCAAGTCACTTGGCCTAGCCCAGAGTCAGTGTGGAAGGGAACACCCATGGCCATGGGTAAGGGAGCTGTTATTGCAGCAATTCACCATGCAGAATGCCTGATACTAGATCACTGATAAATGGTAGACCAACAGGGCCATAGGATTAATTCAGGGCATGTGGGCAGAGTGGTAGGAAGCATGCATTTATAGGAGCAGAAAAGGAACACAGCAAAGCACTTATCAGGCTAATCTCACCCAAAGGATGCTACCCTCTTGAGACGACCATTTGTCCCAGCTTAAGCCTGTTGTCCTGGTGGAAACAGTGACAGTCCTCTCTGATCCCTCTCCCTTCTTAGCACCTTGGACAGTTCTTATCCAGGCCTGTAGCTGGAAGCATCTGAGAGCAGATATTTCTCCCTCGGTTTTTACCCTTTGACCTTACTGATCAACAGCAACTAACATTAACTATTACGATTGCATTTCTAGGAATCTCAGACCAGGTGGCGCTAGTGGTAAAGAGCCTGCCTACCAATGAACGAACCACAGAAGACACGGGTTTGATCCCTGGGTTGGGAAGATCCTCCGGAGGAGGACATGGTAACCCACTCCAGTATTCTTGCCTGGAGAATTCCCATGGACAGAAAAGCCTGGTGGGCTACAGTCCATGGAGCCACAAAAAGTCAGACCCAACTGAAGTGACCTAGCATACACACAGACCTGAGAGGCAATAGAGATTAGATAACATCCTGCCATGATTTTATAGATAAGGAAGCTGTGAGATTAATAACTACGCTTCTGAATCCAGGGGTCTTTTCCTGCCAGCACTTCCACTAAGTAGATTTCAACCCTGAACACTCCCTTGTGTGTGACTCCTGCTTCCCTTTCTCACAGTAATCAAGGGTTGCTGCAATACCACACAGAGCCTCTCCTTTCTTTCCTTTTTAAACCAGGAGCACATTGTGTTCACCATATAGCCTCCCACTCGCTTCGCGGAATTGACAAGGGAAAACAGTGCTGGGGACCAAAGCACAACACAGGCAAGTCACTTGAACAGGGGTGATGTCTGGGACAAGCCTGCACTGGGCACCTTCCTGCCCTCCCATTAGGTTTTCTGCTCAAGTGTCTGGAGGCTCAAGGTCCAGAGATGGCAACACCGGTCTGGGGAGACCCAGCCAGGCTTCCACCCACATAGGGCAGCCCTGATGAGTCAGTCAAGAGAATGTTATCAGTGAGACACTGACAAGCTGTGCTGAATGTCTTTTCATCAACAATCCCGGGATCCCCTCTCAGGGCCTGGAGAAAACAAAGCCACGAGAATCAGGTTCTATTCAAAGCACTGAGTGGGTGTCAAAGGCAGCATCAATCCAGTCAACTGGAAATTCAATTTAAATAAAAACAAAATTGAAACAGTAACATTGAAACATATACATTACCATATGTGAGATAGATAGCCAGTAGGAATTTGCTATGTGATGCAGGGAGCTCAAACCCAGTGCTCTGTGGCAACCTAGAAGGGGGTGGGATGGGATGGGAGGCGGGAGGGAGGTTCCAGAGGGAGGGGACGTGTGTATACCCATGGCTGATTCATGTTGATGTATGGCAGAAACTAACGCAATACTGTAAAGCAATTATCCTCCAATTAAAACAAAACAAACATATAAAATCCAGAATTTTATGCCACCAGTAAGCTTGCCTTGGCAACACAAGTCCCCCACTCCACTCCCTCCTTCAGTAGAGATCATTTTATTTCCTCCATTAAAGGGAACTACAGGACAATGACTATGTCAGTGCTTGTAAATAACACAAGTAAATCAATAAATGCAGCAATCTTTTGCTTAACCCTGGGTTTGGAGGGGACCTGGAAGAGCCTCTTTGCAGTCTGTTCATCTCTCAAGATTTCTGCCAACATCCCCACAGAAGGCAGCTGCCAGCCCCACCCCTGAGAACTGGCTGACCTTGGGTATGAGAGTTGGAGATGGTCAGCCAGATCCTTGTCCAGCCCCCTCATTTTATACTGGCAGAAACACAGAATCAGATTTATGAGACTTACCCAAGTTCCATTAATTTGCTTATCTCATCATTTTCTGCCTCTCCTAGAGAATGGTTGAGAGGAGAGATGACTATGAGGTCAGCTGAGTAAAACAGGTAATTCCTGAGTGCCCATAACACACTCACTGCTGGGAATGGTCCTGGGAGAAGAGGAAAGGTCCCAGGAAACTGGCTCTCTGGGCTCCTGCCACAGCACCATCTCTAGTCACGATGACGTGACCTCTAACACTCTTTCCTCCTGCCGGTTCTTACCAACAAAAGTGTCTGTGGTCTGCTCTTAGCCCCGATCTGACAGTCTGGCACCTACCCTATGACCTCAATCATCAAACCTCAACTTCCTCTGTCCAGCCTTCCTGCCTCTATATTACTCTTTGCTCAGGTTGTCCTCCACTCTGCTGCCTGAATGAGACTCCCGTAAACCTTAGGGGATGTGTCCTTCCCCTGACAAGCACTTCCACAGCTATTTAAATCAAACTCCTGCCTGGTTGTGAATTTCTCCTTGATGTGGATTATGCCTACTTGCCTACCAGTTTTTATTTAAAAAATTTTTTTAATTGGAGTATGATTGTTTTATAGTGTTGTGTTAGTTTCTGCTGTCCAACATGGTGAATTAGCCATAGTTGTTGTTCAGTCTCTGGGTTGTGTCCAACTCTCTGCAACCCCATGGACTGCAGCACCCCAGGCTCCTCTGTCCTTCACTATCTCCCAGAGTTTGCTCAAATCCTTGTCTATTAATGCTATCTAACCAGCTCATCCTGTTGTCCCCTTCTCCTTTTGCCTTTTGTTTTTCCCAGCATCAGGGTCTTTTCCAGTGTGTCAGCTCTTTGCATCAAGCGGCCAAAGTATTTGAGCTTCAGCCTCAGCACTAGTCCTTCCAATGAATATGCAGGATTGATTTCCTTTGGGAATCAGCCATTTGTATACCTACATCTCCTCCCTCTTGATCATCCCTCATTCATCCCACTGATGACCCTCTGCGTCATCGCAGAGCACCAAGCTGAGCTTCCTGTGTTATATAGCAGCTTTGCCACTAGCTATCTGTTTTACACATGGTGGTGTATATATGTCAGTGCTAAGCCCCCAGTTCATCCCACCCTCCCCTTACCCCTGCAGTTCTTGCCCCCCTTTATCTTTTAGAGTTGAGCCATAATAAATGAGTTCCCAACAACGGGGCTCCATTTCCTGGTCCCACCCTTCGTGTTGCTGATGCTTTGGTTGGAAATCTCTCTCCATCTACCTACCTGAGGGGCATCTGTCTAACCTCACAGAAGGGTATCTTATCCCCTGGAGTCAAGGTCAGGCAAGGCCAAGAGGCCAAACCTTGGATGGGAAGCCAACAAGGGAAGAGGGGTGAGGCGTACAGTGGAAGAAAGTGTGCAGTGGTCTTGGTCTGTCTTTGGGTTACAGCACAATGGGGTTGTAAATGCTGTCAGACCACCAGCAGGACTTTGATGGGTGAAATGCTCGTTTAGTCAATCATGGAACCTCTCTCATCTCCTTTCTTATGGTGTGTCTGCACTCTTCACAGGCCATTCCAGGCATTAGGTTTCGTAGAATTGATAACTGTGTGTGTGTGTTTATGTGCATGCATGTACACACTTGTGTGCATGCACTGAATTCCATAGCTTGACAACCTAGATTTCTCAACTAGCGTAAAATCCCTTGAAACATCCTGGCTTCAAAGAGCATGGTGTAACTATTTTCTACAGGGCCTTCTTTGACAGTGCTTATCATCAGGTGCTTTAAACGACTGTTTTCCAGTCTCCTGGGTACCGTCTTACACAGAGAAGAGCCGAAAGGTAATTAAAGTAGATTCCTCTACATGAGTAAAGAAAAAGATTCTTCTGCTCTATGAGGTGGGTTTCTAGCTTCCAATTCTCTTCAGGGGATGTTCAATGACATCACAGGTTAAGTCATTTCAAGAAATGTGATGATTCCGTATTATGAGCAGAGCTGAGCCGTTTCTGTAATTACCTTCTGGGGTCATTGGGGGCTCGGGAATGGAAAGACATAACCTCTTCAGCAACTGCAATTATAAAATAAATCAGTATGTGTGTAAATTAAATGCTAACTGGGTCTTATTATTAGTTCCAGAGCTAGTTTCTTCCCTAGTGCTCTCATTTCACAGGAAAGCATGCAGTGTGGCAAATGGCAGGCTGCCCCAAATTCTCCTTCTGGAGACTAGTGGGAAGAGAGGTTTCTCTCCCAGAGGATGCAGTAGCCAGGCTGACTGTTTTCATGCTCCTAGACAATTTGGGGGAAACGTACTGACTTCAGAGCTCACACCTTCCTAACCCTGAGGTCTTGCTTCTTAGTGGTACTGACAGAAAAGATGTTTTTAATTAATCATTTGATGATGTGGAAGCTTTAGATTGTCTCCTAAAACTGAGTAAGGACCAGCTTTAAGGAGGAAATGACAATATTTATGAAGGCCAACAAAGTATGATTAAAAAAAAAAGGCTGCTATCTTAAGACTAACTTCCCTCAGAAGCAGACCCTGAGATAGAAGTTCTCATGCAAGTTTTTTATTAAAGAATTGATCCAAGGAGAACCCAGGAAGGGAAGATAGGAAGCCTGAAGTTGAGCCAGGGGCTTCATATTCCTATACCTTCAGGGTCACCTTGGGAGGCACATTCCAAGGCACTCCTAGCTTTCTGTGCCTGGAGGCCCTCTGCTAAACAAGGGCAGTGTGGCTCTAGTAGCCCCAGGGCACCTTGTGAATAGGCCGCACAGGGCAGGCCACTGAGAGCCGGGCAGGGGCTCCCAAAACCGGTCAAAGGGGCCCTGAGGGAAACTCTGCACTTGTTATTTGTGATGTTAATTTTGTGTGTCATCTCAGTTGGGCTATGGGGTACCCAGCTCTTTGGTCAGACATTTTTCTGCATGTTTCGTGATGAGATTAATATTTAAGTCATTAGATTGAGTGAGGCAGATTGCCCTCCCTGGTGTGGTGGGCCTTATTCGAGTAGTTGAAAGCATGAATAGAACAAAAAATTGGACCCTCTCCTGGGTATGAGAGAATTTTTCCTGCCTTCAGACTCAGACTGCAATATTGGCTTTTCCCGAATCTCAGGCCTGCTGCCGTTGGGCTAGAGCTTCACTGTCACCGCTCCTGGGTCTCCAGCATGGTGACTCACCCTGCAGATCTTGGGGCTTGCCTGTCCTCACAATCACAGAAGCCAATTTCTTGTAATAAACATCTTTCATCTTGTACTCCCCTAATTCTACCTCTCGGCTTTTCAATTTGAGTGAACTGAAAATTTAGAATTGCCTGGTGGCTCAGATGATAAAGCGTTTGCCTGCAATGCAGGAGACCTGGGTTCTATCCCTAGGTCGGGAAGATCCCCTGGAGAAGGAAATGGCAACTCATTCCAGTACTCTTGCCTGGAAAATTCCATGGATGGAGGAGCCTGGTAGGCTACAGTCCATGGGATCACAAAGAGTTGGACACGACTGAACAACTTCATTGGTTCACTGGTTCACTGGAGACAAGACAGCCTGCGAGGAACAATTTTGAGGCAGTAGGAGAGCAGGAGGCCAACAGTGAGCATTCATTTTAAGGTGCCTATTCTTTATCCAAGTGTAGAAATCAAATGAGCGATATGATTTAGAGTGCAGGGTGATGTCCAGGCTAGAGGTAAAGCATTGTTACAGTCTTCAGAACAAAATTTTTCTTAAACCTCAGCAACCAAGTGAAATCATCAAGGGAGTGAGGATAGATGGAAAAGTTGTGCTTATGATACAATAATTCAAATGGAGCTTGAGAAAAGGACCCAGACAAAGCTTCGGCCTTTAAGGAACAGGCGGAGGACTCACCTGAATGAGTTGAGTCATCCAAAACCCCCAACCTCTAAGGCTGGCTCTGAACAGGTATGAAGATTCCCATGGGATAGAAGTAGAATCCAAGACCGTAAGTACTATGAGCATGAAGAACTAATAAAAGGTATATACATACAATGGTGTGTTAGTCAGCCACTGAAAGGAAAGAGATAGGGTTATTTGTAGACATGTGGATGGACCTAGAGTCTGTCATACACAGTAAAGTAAGTCAGAAAGAGCAAAACAAGTATTGTATATTAACACATATATGTGGAATCTAGAAAAGTGGTCCAGATGAACCCATTTCCAAGGCAGGAATAGAGATGCACACATAGAGAAACAGACATGTGGCCCCAGAGGGGGAAGGTGATGGTGGGATGAATTGGGAGCGTAGTGTTGATATACACACACTACCATGTGTAAAATAGATAGTCAGTGGGAACCTGCGATATAACACAGGCTTCCCTGGTGGCTCAGACAGTGAAGAATCTGCCTGAAATGCAGGAGACCTTGGTTTGATCCCTGGGTTGGGAAGATCCCTTGGAAAAGGGAATGGCAAACCACTCCAGTGTTCTTGCCTGGAAAATTCCATGGACAGTGAAGCCTGGTGGGTTACAATCCATGGTGTCGCGAAGAGTTGGACACGATTAAGCATCTTTCACTCACTCACTGCTATATAACACAGGAAGCTCAGCTCAGTGCTCTGTGATGACTTAGAGGGGTGAGATGAGGGGGTGGGAGGGATGCTCGAGAGCGAGGGGATATATGTATACATATAGCTGATTCACTTCATTGTGCAGCAGAAAATAACACAACATTATAAAGTGATTATATTCCAATTTTAAAAATAGAAAAAAACTAAAAAGAAAAGGATTAATACAAGGACTCATGTAGTTAAGTGGCAATACTGGGCTGATCTCCAATTTGGAACAGGTTCTTTTGTCTGATTACCTTCTGTCATGTAACAAGCCACCCCAAAATTTAGTGACTTAAAAAAAGCCAACATTTATTGTTCTTATGAAACTGCAATCTGGCTATGGCTAGGTGAGCCTGGTTCATCTCCCCTCTGTACATCATCAGCTGTGGAGTCAGAAGACCCGGGCTAGAATCATCTGAAGTTTCTTTTCTTCCCGTGGTCGGTGGCTGGGATCTTGGCTGGAGCTGTTGTCCAGAACACCTGTGGGTGGCCTTGCCCTGAGGACTGTACTTCCTTGTAACAGAGTGGTGGGCTCAAAGGGTGAGCATCCCAAAAGAGCAAGGGCCAAGTAGAAGCCATATTGCTTTCTATGATCTCACCTTGGAAATTAGACAGCATCACTTGTACAGTTCAGTTCAGTTCAGTCACTCAGTCGTGTCCGACTCTTTGCGACCCCATGAATCGCAGCATGCCAGGCCTCCCTGTCCATCACCAACTCCCGGAGTTCACTCAGACTCACATCCATCGAGTCAGTGATGCCATCCAGCCATCTCATCCTCTGTCATCCCCTTCTCCTCCTGCCCCCAATCCCTCCCAACATCAGAGTCTTTTCCAATGAATCAACTCTTCGCATGAGGTGGCCAAAGTACTGGAGTGTCAGCTTTAGCATCATTCCTTCCAAAGAAATCCCAGGGCTGATCTCCTTCAGAATGGACTTGTTGGATCTCCTTGCAGTCCAAGGGACTCTCAAGAGTCTTCTCCAACACCACCAGTTCAAAAAGCATCAGTTCAAAAGCATCAATTGATGCTTTTTCAGTGGCTGACTAATACACCATTGTATGTATATACCTTTTATTAGTTCTTCATGCTCATAGTACTTACGGTGCTTGGATTCTACTTCTATCCCATGGGAATCTTCATACCTGTTCAGAGCCAGCCTTAGAGGTTGGGGGTTTTGGATGACTCAACTCATTCAAACACCAGTTTAAAAGCATCAATTCTTCGGCACTCAGCCTTCTTCACAGTCCAACTCTCACATCCATACATGACCACAGGAAAAACCATAGCCTTGACTAGACGGACCTTTGTTGGCAAAGTAATGTCTCTGCTTTTGAATATGCTATCTAGGTTGGTCATAACTTTCCTTCCAAGGAGTAAGCGTCTTTTAATTTCATGGCTAAAGTCACCATCTGTAGTGATTTTGGAGCCCAGAAAAATAAAGTCTGACACTGTTTCCACTGTTTCCCCATCTATTTCCCATGAAGTGATGGGACCGGATGCCATGATCTTCATTTTCTGAATGTTGAGCTTTAAGTCCAGTTTTTCACTCTCCACTTTCACTTTCATCAAGAGGCTTTTTAGTTTCTCTTCACTTTCTGCCATAAGGGTGGTGTCATCTGCATATCTGAGGTTATTGATATTTCTCCTGGAAATCTTGATTCCAGCTTGTGCTTCTTCCAGTCCAGCGTTTCTCATGATGTACTCTGCATATAAGTTAAATAAGCAGGGTGACAATATACAGCCTTGACGTACTCCTTCTCCTATTTGGGACCAGTCTGTTGTTCTATGTCCAGTTCTAACTGTTGCTTCCTGACCTGCATACAGGTTTCTCAAGAGGCAGGTCAGGTGGTCTGGTATTCTCATCTCTTTCAGAATTTTCCACAGTTTATTGTGATTCACACAGTCAAAGGCTTTGGAGTAGTCAATAAAGCAGAAATAGATGTTATTCTGGAACTCTCTTGCTTTTTCCATGATCTAGCAGATGTTGGCAGTTTGATCTCTGGTTCCTCTGCCTTTTCTAAAACCAGCTTGAACATCAGGAAGTTCATGGTTCACGTATTGCTGAAGCCTGGCTTGAAGAATTTTGAGCATTACTTTACTAGCGTGTGAGATGAGTACAATTGTGCGGTAGTTTGAGCATTTTTTGGCATTGCCTTTCTTTTGGATTGGAATGAAAACTGACCTTTTCCAGTCCTGTGGCCACTGCTGAGTTTTCCAAATTTGCTGGCATACTGAGTGCAGCACTTTCACAGCATCATCTTCCAGGATTTGAAATAGCTCCACTGGAATTCCATTGCCTCCACTAGCTTTGTTCGTAGTGATGCTTTCTAAGGCCCACTTGACTTCACATTCCAGGATGTCTGGCTCTAGGTCAGTGATCACATCATCATGATTATCTGGGTCGTGAAGATCTTTTTTGTACAGTTCTTCTGTGTATTCTTGCCACCTCTTCTTAATATCTTCTGCTTCTGTTAGGTCCATACCATTTCTGTCCTTTATCGAGCCCATCTTTGCATGAAATGTTCCCTTGGTATCTCTAATTTTCTTGAAGAGATCTCTAGTCTTTCCCATTCTGTTGTTTTCCGCTATTTCTTTGCACTGATCACTTGTATAACATTCTATCTATTTGGCAATAGCCAAAAAACCATGTAGATTTGGGTGTGGGGATGGACTCCCACTTTTGACAGGGTTGTGGCAAAGTTCTGGAAGACCAGGTGGAACCAGGGCTCTCGCTGTGGCTATTTATTGAAAATAGAATCTGCTATGCATCCTGTGGAATTTGCTGCAGCTCAGGCTGGAACATTCATCACTTGGTGGGTTTTTGTATCAAGATACTGATGAATGGGGCTTCCCAGGTAGTGCTGGTAAAGGACCCGCCTGCCAGTTTAGGAGACAGAAGAGATTAGAATTTGATCCTTGGGTCGGGAAGATCCCCTGGAGGAGGGCATGATAACCCACTCCAGTATTCTTGCCTGGAGAATCCCCATGGACAGAGGCGCCTGGGGGGCTACAGTCTGTAGGATTGCAAAGAATCAGACACATCTGAAGTGACTTAACATGCTCTGATGAATAAGACTGGGATGCCCATTTACTATTTATAATGAGAAGGAAATGCCATTGCTCTAGGACCACTCCAATTCTTTTTGCCTTCTATATACCTGGTGAGCATGAAATCAGAACAAAGGAGTGAGGGTTTGGGTGGATGACTTGAGCGGCAGCAGGTTAAAATTGGACTGGTCTTGTGATATTCACTGACTGAAACTTCTGGGCTCTCTCTCGCTGTTTCTCTGCATCTCCCCCTTGGCTGACAAGCTGCTCCCATGATGGAATCTTTTCTTCAATATGCTCGTCCACTCAATTGCGTCAGTTTGGGTTTGCCAAGGGGGTGATGAATGTACTCCTCTACATGCAACTGCCCACCCTTTTTCTGACTGGCCATGTCTTGGTCTTCGAGCTTGTCTCTGAGAAAGCAACCTTAATTCTTTTATTTCCTGCTTCTTGTGGGAGGGATGAGTACATCTGCTCCCGGTAGTCCAGGTAAGAGATGAGAGATGGTAGTTTGGGTTAAGGAGATGCTGATTGGACAGTGAGAGACTGTTTGTGTTGGGATATAATTTGGAGGTCAATTTGCCAGGATTTGTTTATGGAGTGTGGAGGAAGCAGATGGCAGGGGGTGGGGGAAGGAACTCAGGATGGTGTGTAGTAGACTCGGCCAGGGCTGCACACATGCCCCACCACCAGATGGGTGCTCCCATCACCAGCTGAGCCCCTGGCTGCCTCCTTCTCTGGAGAATGGATCTCAGTCAATGGAAATCCTGGGCTAAGAGGGGGACTTGTAACTAGTGACGCACTGCTAGTGGAATACAAAGCCCAGCCCCCAATCGCACAATGAGCCCACGCTGGTGCCATTCATGCTCCAAGCTGCCTGGCCTCAGGGTGGACTCCAGGAGAGCCCACACCTTTGCCACACATCTTCTCCTGCCCCTACAGCTTCCTTTATACCTCTACAGGGCTTTCCTATGAGCTTTCTCACATACACAGGAATCTCTGCCTTCACCTCTGCTTTTAAGGAACCTAAGACAATGAACTCTGAAGCTTGCAACTTGAGTAACTAGATAAATTGTGGTGACATTTACAGAAATGGGGGTAAATAGGTTTGAGGAGGGGGAAATGAGTTCAGTTTGTTGAGTTTGTAGTTGTTATTCAGTTAAGTCGTGTCCAACTCTTTGAGACCCCATGGACTGTAGCACACCAGGCTTCCCGGTCCTCCACTGTGTCCTGGAGTTTGCTCCAGTTCATGTTGATTGTGTTGGTAATGCTATCTAACCATATCATCCTCTGTCCTCTTCTCCTTTGGCCTTATAAAGTTTAAGGTGCCTTAAATTGGATATCCATTAGAGATTCTGAGTAAGTGGTTGGATATCTGAAACTGTGGTTCAAAGGAGAGGGCTGGCTGTAGACTTGAAGATCAAGTAAAATGATACAACTTAGTTTGGAGGGTCAGTGAATACTTCTCTTTAATATCACTTCTTTAGAAGTGATATTAATTCATGACTTGAAGTATAAGCAGGAATTAGTGAAGCTGTAAGTAGAAGATAGAGCCTTCCAGTTAGAGGGTATGAAGTCTCTGAGTCATTTCCTTTTTAAAAAATTTATTTAAACTTATTTGGCTGTGTTGTATCTTAGTTGTGGCATGCAGGATTTTCTATCTTATTAATAGTTGTGGCACGTAGGATCTAGTTCCCAGACCAGGAATAGAATGCAGGACACCTATGTTGGGAGAATGGGAATGTCAGAGGCTGACAAGTTTCCAAGTCATTGATTACAAATGCACTGCTTAACCTTTGGCAGCATGGGTCAAATTTCTTTGAAGCTGATGAATTTAGGGGTATTTATTGCTAAGGGACATCCTCATCTCTTCTCCTGTTGTTTTTCAGGCAGACTATCTTCACCAGTAGGGAAGAATTCATTAGAAAGTCTCATCTAGAAAAAGATATCACATCACAGATTTTGCTATTTTGTGCTCAGAGGTAACAGTGGAAAATGCAGAGGCCACTGTTCACAGAAAGAAAGGAGGATTAAGAGTCAGGGGCCAGCTGAAGGGACCCAGGGAGCTATAGATGGTAATTTTTTTATTGAAGTATAGTTGATTTACAATATTAGATTAGTTCCAAATGTATAGCATAGTGACTCAGTATTTTTATAGATTACATTCCATTCAAAGTTATTATAAGACAATGGCTATAATTCCAGGTGCTATGCAATATATCCTTGTTGCTTATCTATTTTATACAGAGTGGTTTACATCTCTTCATCCCATACCCCTAATTTCCCTTCTTTTATTCCAAAGCTACTTTTAAGAGAAATTCAACAGTGACAGAATGAAAAGGAAGTGAAAGCGAGCAGGAAAGACAAATACTGCCATCAAGTCAACACTTAGAAAAAGAAGAGTGCTGATGCAGAAAACAAATATTGACTGAATTAGAGAGAGGATTGGGTGCAGAGAGCAAACATTCCTCGGATAAAAGCCGGACAGAACCAAACCCTCAAGGAGAAAGATTCCAAAGGCAATACACAGGCTCAGCCAGCCCTAAATTGGAGCTGAGGGACATGGACCCAGGCTGGAGCCAGGGAGCATCATGACAGAGGGGATATTTGACTCTGACCACACATGAGAAGCTGTCAGCATGGTCACAGTCTCACTGCAGAGCCCAAGAGTTTGTCTCCCTGTGTATAGGAGAAGGACCTTGATACATAACAAGGAAGGAGTACCCCTGTTCCATCATCAAGGGAGCTCCAGGGAGGACAAGTCCTTGCAGAACCCAGGACTGTGGTCTTTGCCCACAGGACTGAAGGGATATGTAATCAAGTGTGCTTGCTGCCAACAGAAATGTTAAGAACCTGGGTATTTTTGTTTGGTACAATGGCAATTAACAGTCCAAAGGAAAAACAACTTAGCTGAGAACATAATGAAGTCAGAAGTGGCTCAAACTTCCCTCAAATGCCTCCCCTTTGCCAATAGAATAAAACTGGAGAATCAGGCAGGTCCACATAGGAGTCACTCAATGTTCTGATCTGTTGGTGGGTTTGCTGTTACAAAAACAAGGAAGATGGCACAAGGGAGGAATGGCAGTTGGCCTGTGGTGGGAGCTTGGGTGGATCTCTGAGCTCCTCCGGAGCTTTCACTTTCTCTTTTGAGAAAGGACGATTTTATCTCTAAGCTCTTATCTAGATCTAAAATGGTTGGATCCCAAATATCGTTTCACTAAGGTGATGTCTCATGCCTGAGAGTCTAACCGAGGAGCTCAGGAAGTGAGTGATGGGTGGGAGAGAGGAAGGACCTCAGTAAACAAAACCTACACTTCTTGGTGTGTCTTCCCAACAGTTACCCTTCACAGACGATCTCTTGTTTGTCTGTTTGTTATATGTCTTCTGAGACATGGAGAGATTTTTTAAAAAATTACCTATGGAAAGCTCTCATTTGTCAGTAGCCAAAAATCAATGAATAGAATAGAAAATAAAACAGTAATGTCAATACTTCTTCCTTTGCTTGACGTCTTGGTCTTGGGGAGTTAAGTCAGCAAGATGTTCATGGCTGAGTCACAGTGAGGATTCCTAGGGTCTCCTCCTATGTGCATAAACAGAATAATTCTAATGTGCCTACTTTATAAGTAGGTCCCAAGAAAAAGAAATTTTCTTTGACTTGGAAGAATCTTTTGTTTGCCATTGTCTGTTCTGTGTCATCATTTATTTATTTATTTTTTTAGTATTCAGTGCAAAGGCAATTAAAGGCACAATAAACTTAGACAAAACTAGTTAAAGAAGGGACTGAAGAGGAAGTATTTTATTTCCTCTTCCACAGTGCAGCTTAAGAAAAGTCAAGGAAATCCCCTGGATGTCATCTGGTTTATCAGATTCCTGTGATTTTTCTCAAGTGAAACTGTCATCAGGCTTTGATGAGTAGCAAAGCTTCCTCTTTAAAGAATGTTCTGCCTGAGCACGTTAGGGTTTAAATTGGATACAGAGCCATGTATTTTAATGGAAATTATGATTTACTTACTAAATTTTCAAAATAGTCACTAAAATTCCAAAATCGACTCCTAATAACATCTGTTTAAAGTATTTTAAAAGTACTAGAAAAATACTAGAAACTGTTAGAAAAATACTAGAACAGATTATTAAGACAGTTGGGAAGTTCACTATATTGGTTGACATTGCAGATTCATATATTCATGCTGTGTTTAAGGTTTTATTTTTTAAAAGAAAAGTGCAGCATATTTTGACCTAACACAAATTCTCCCCAAGGGCACAACCTTGACTTTGCCTGAGAATTATCGTACCTGCAGACCCTATAACCTCTGACATAAAGAGTGTGGAAGTTGTTTCTCCTATTCTTACAAGAAATTTTGGGACAAACTAAAATAATAGACTTCTCTTGGACCCATAAGAGAACTGACTTTGCAGGGAAAATCAACTGCCCTGAGCTCAGGAGAGAAAAGATAAAGCTGAGAGTCACAGCTGAGATCTTCCTGGAGTGGAAGCCAGGAGCCATTAATGGGTTGAACATTAAGAAATACATAAATGGCAATTTTGGTGTATTTCTGGAGGCACGAGAGGGAGAAATTCCTGGGAGCCACTGTATGAGGGGCCCTTACACTGCTGTCGACTTTACTTGCAGGAATCCACTATGTTTTGTGTTAATGATCTGATAAAAACCCTATTGTGAAACTGGCAGGGGGAGGGAAGAAGAAATATTAATGCAAGATGCCCAGAGTTTTCTCTATAAATGCCCACTCCCCAGGGGGAAAACTTAAACAGAGCTCCCTCTCAGAGCTGTGGGGGAAGGGCAGTCCTCTCACACAAGCCCCTGCTGGGCTTCCTCTCTTGCTTAGGTAGGAGGAAATTCTACAGGACAAAACACAGGTAAAGGTTCCAGTCCAGAGACACAGACCCCCTCAGTGTGACCAAGATGTAATTACAGAATGCTCCCCACCCCCTATACCTGCCATCGTACCAGCTAGGTTCTTGTATAATAACAGTGAATCACAGCTGGAAGAGTTGTAAGACACGGATTTTCTCCGAGGAGGAGCAATGAAAAGAAGCCCAAAGTCAAGAGGAAAGACAAAACAAACAAACAGAAAAACTAAAAGAACTTGAAGCTTCTGGCTCTATAGCTATTGGAAACACTAAGCAAAGCCCAGGTCCTAGTTAGCATGACAAATCCTCGCCCTAGAGGGCTATTCATCTCCTTTCCTGTTACCTGATGTGACATGTCCATCATTAACAAAAGACTACAAGGCTTGTCAAAATATGAGAAAAGCACAGTCTGCGAAAACAAACCAAGCACCGGAACCAGACTCAGATATGACATAGAGCTTAGAGTCAGACAGGGAATTAAAAATAACTGTTTAATATGTAAAAGAATCTAATGGAAAAAATAGACAAGATCAGATGCAAGAAGACATTGATAGAATAAGCAGAGAAATGGAAATTCTTAGAAATAATCAAAAGGAAATGCTGGAAATAGAAATACTGTTGGCTTAAGTTGGTGATGGACAGGGAGGCCTGGCATGCTGCAATTCATGGGGTCTCAAAGAGTTGGACACGACTGAGCGACTGAACTGAACTGAACTTGTCAAGTCAAGGTTTGAAGGGTGAGCAAGCTTGAAGGCAGATCAATACAAACTCCTCAAACTGAAATGCAAAGAAAAAAAGAATGATAAAAAAACAGAATATCTAACAGCTGTGGGACAATTCCAAAAGATGTAACATGCCTATAATTGAAACACTAGAAGGAGAAGAAAGAAATAGAAGAGCAGGAAAAAGAGTTTGAGGTAATAATAGCTGAGAAATTTCCAAAATTAATGACTTACACCAATCCACAGATCTAACAAGCTCAGAGATCATCAAGCAGAATAAATCCCAAAAAGCAAAAGCTATACCAGGCATTCTTGTACAGAGGTATAGAAAACAGTTAAAAGCATGGTGGATGTTCAACCAAATATACCAATAATTTCTTTAAATGAATGGTCTAAATACACCAACTAAAAGATCTAGATTGTCAGATAAAAAATTGGACCTAAGGAGAAGGCAATGGCACCCCACTCCAGTACTTTTGCCTGGAAAATCCCATGGATGGAGGAGCCTGGCAGGCTGCAGTCCATGGGGTCGCTAAGAGTCAGACATGACTGAGCAACTTCGCTTTCATTTTTCACTTTCATGCATTGGAGAAGGAAATGGCAACCCACTCCAGTGTTTTTGCCTGGAGAATCCCAGGGACGGGGGAGCCTGGTGGGCTGCCGTCTATGGGGTCACACAGAGTCGGACACGACTGAAGTGACTTAGCATAGCATAGCATAGCATAGCATATATTGTCCAAACAAAATCCACTTTAGATATAAGGACTCTGATAGATTAAAAGTAAAGAGTTGGAACTATATATACCATGCTAAGTTAGCTAAGTCGTTTCAGTCGAGTCTGACTCTGTGTGACCGCATAGATGGCAGCCCACCAGGCTCCCCCGTCCCTGGGATTCTCCAGGCAAGAACACTGGAGTGGGTTGCCATTTCCTTCTCCAATGCAGGAAAGTGAAAAAATGAAAGTGAAGTCGCTCAGTCATGTCCGACTCTTCGCGACCCCATGGACTGCAGCCTACCAGGCTCCTCCGTCCATGGGAGTTTCCAGGCAAGAGTACTGGAGTGGGGTGCCATTGCCTTCTCCGATATACCATGCTAACATTAATTAAAAGATACTTGGAGTAGCTGTATTAATTTCAAACAAAGCAGATTTCAAAACAAGGGAAGTTGTTAGGGGTAAAGAGTGTCACTGCTGCTGCTACTGCTAAGTCGCTTCAGTCGTGTCTGACTCTGTGCGACCCCAGAGACGGCAGTCCACCAGGCTCCCCCGTCCCTGGGATTCTCCAGGCAAAAACACTGGAGTGGGTTGCCATTTCCTTCTCCAATGCATGAAAGTGAAAACTGAAAGTGAAGTCGCTCAGTCGTGTCCAACTCCTAGTAACCCCATGGACTGAAGCCCACCAGGCTCCTCCGTCCATGGGATTTTCCAGGCCAGAGTACTGGGGTGGGGTGGCATTGCCTTCTCCAAAAGAGTGTCACTACATGATAGTAAATGGGTCAGTTTTTCAAGAGGATATAAAAATTCTAAATGGATATATACCTGACAATAGAACATCAAAATACACAAGCCAAAAAACTCATATGACTGAAGGAGAAAAAGACACACCCACTGTTACACTTGGACACTTTAACACCCATGTGAGTAATTGATGTATTAAACAGGCAGGAAATCAATAAAGAAATAGCTTACTTCACAAGTGCTATCAATCAACTTGATCTGATTGACATTTATGAAATATGTACTGCATTCAACAATAGCAGAATACTTTACTTCAGTAGTATTCCTTCCCCAAAACATATCATTCTAGTTTAACAATATGAAAAAATTCCGAGAGACATTTAACCAAATACCTGAAAATTTTAAAGCTCTTCAAAAACCAAGTCTAAGAAACTGTCACAGCCAAGAGGAACTTGAGACATGAAGCCCAAATATAATGTGGGATCCTGGGTGGAATCCTGGCACAAAAAGGGAGCATTAGATGAAAAATAAGGCCATCTGAATAAAGGATAGACTTCAGCTAATAAGCTTCAATACTGGTTCATTAATCATGATAAATGTACCATAATAATTTTAGACGTGTATAATGCGGAAAACAGAGTGTGAGAAATACACAAACTCTGTGCTGTCTTTGCAATAACTCTGTAAATCTGGAACTGCATCATACTCTAATGGTGGATACTTGTCATCACACAGTTTTCAAAACCCACAGAATGTACAACAGAGTGTGCCCTAATGTAATCGCTAGACTAGTTAGGAATAGTGCATTGACCTTGACCTTTCATTGTGACAAATGTGCCACACCGATGTGGGATTTTAATCACATGGAACATTGGTTGGGGGTCAGGGGTTTAGAGGAACTCTCTGTACTTTGCACTAATTTTTTTTTTTTTTGGTAAACCTAAAACTGTATCCAAAAAAGTCTGTTAATTAAAAGAAAGCATACACACAAAAGAAAAAGCTAATAAATCTAAAATTTTTAAAGGCCCCCAAAAATTGCAGCTAGAAGAATTTACTATTGAAAATTGAATACAGGGGAAAATAAACCTAGAAAGACTTTACAAATGATAAGAGAAAAGTCTCAAGTTGGTCGAAGTTTCTCTAGCTCCAGAACAAAGTTTAGCATTGAGGGTCTCTGCCTGGTAAGAATGCGAATACTGGAGCATCTCAGAGGAGAGTTACCTGTGGCCACCTGGACGCTGTCTCTATTACTTCTACTCTCCGAACCCTGTCCTCAAACAAAGCAGCTACTGCTGATTCATGCTTTTGCAGCACAGAGCAGAAGAAGTCATCCATAGTTCTGTTCAAACACACACCACCTGGGATTTTAGTCCAAATGATTAGTAATGGAAAGCCTCCCAGCTTCATTAGCAGGGACAAATATGTGACTTCATGAAGGATCCATGTCCTGTTGATTCCAACTTAAAGAGACCTGACACATAGGTCTCATCATCATTTATCATCTTGATTCTTTCATGATAATCTCCAGAGTAAGCTGCCTTGTTGTTACTTGTGTTGCCGTCCCTGTGTCAAAGTGAGGGAAACTTTTTTGAAATGTTCTAGAAACACTCATTCTCTGCTATGTAGGCATTTTAGAGCTGTGAGCAACATGTTTATTATTTAATATACATTCCCTTCTTTAAAAAAAATATTTATTTATTTATCTGGCTGCACCGGCTCTTTGTTGCAGCGTGTGAACTCTTAGTTGCAGCATGTGGGATCTAGGGCCCTGACCAGAGATCAAACTCGGGCCCCTTGCATCTAAGAGCACGGAGTCTTAGCCACTGGACCACGAGGGAAATTCCCATTCCCTTCTTTTTCATTTGACAGAACTGTGGCCAGAGCATTAAGCTCCCTTGTCCGGGGTCCCATAGTAATTCAGTGCATTAACCAGAACCACTCTAAGGCTGGGTGCTCCTTCAACACGTCACCCACTAGGGAAAAGGCAAGACCATTTTTACAATGGGAATGTGGAAGAGCTTCTACTCATAATTCCTCAAAAACCACCACTGATGCCTGAAATTCTTCCCACAGGGATGCATTTGGTGTTATTCCTGGTAAAGAGTAATTAATTACATTAAGTGAATGCCATTGTGTTAAGGAAACTGGGGAGGAGTTAAAACATAAAGTTACCAAGGTCTGGTGTAGAACCATTTCTTAGACAGGTCTGCCCTCTTGTCTGTAAGAGCCAAGAACCAGTGAAGAACATGGGAGAGTCTGTGATGCAGGTGTGGCTGGGGATGTCAAAGGAGGACATTTACAGAAGAATGGGAAAGACTAGGGGAAGGATGGGCCCTGATGACCCTTCTTGGCTTTCCTGGGTGGCTGAGGGTCATAGTGAAAAGGACATATCCCTTGAAGAAATGAGAATGAAATACCCCATCTTTTTGGCCTCAGCTCAGAGCCCTGGAAGGTTGGGTGGACACAAGAGTCAGAAAAACCAATAGAAAAGACAAGATGAGCAACTGTTAGCTGTCAAATTGAAAAATAATTGCAGCCTAAATGCAGCCTAGCTGTTACTGTATATGTCAGACTGTATCATGTGATTAAAAAAAAAAAATTAGTCTTGTCTGTCTTTTTGCCGGTACAGAAAGTCGCATGCCACAGATGTTCCCATAGAAAGATGTCAAACCTGAAATGACAGTGCTGGCAATCAAAGACATTGTACTTCAGAGAATGCAAAATGCAGCAAATCGCCATCTACCAGCAGAAAATTCCCTCTGATTGCAGCGCCCAGCCGGCTCCCTCCCAACTGTCAGATTTTACAGATGTGACGTTGTATCACAGGCGACCCACTTTCCTGGGAGCCAAGCACTGCCTGGACCATGTGAAAGACACACAGCTGAGAGTCAGGTAATTCAGGCCGCCATAGTCATAAAATCAGGAGCACCCACGGAAGTAAACCTCTTTTTGGAAGTATCTGCTAGCCTCATTTAAAAGAGTTCTAGCTTGAGTTACTGGACTGTGGACATTCCTTGCCTCTTGGGACTCAGCTGAATGTGGGTACAGTTTGATTACCCCCACTTGCCTTACTTTATACCATACCATAAAGACCACACTGGGCATGCGTGCTCAGTCATGTTTGACTCTTTGCGACCCCATGGACTATAGCCTGTTGGGCTCCCCTGTCCATGGGATTTTCCAAGAAGCATACTGGAGTGGTATCTTCCAGGCCCAGGGATTGAACCCACATCTCCATAGTCCAAAGTCCATGTTAAATATACTCAACCTGATTCAGTTCAACATCCCCCTACTACTAGCTTCAGTGTCCCAGTCAAACTCTGAACACACAAAGATAAATAAAATACAGCCCAATGCCCTTAAGACATTTCCAGCGTATTAGAAAAGAGAGACAAGTGAATACACAATTGGATTCCATGTGATCATCCCTAGGCTCAAACACACTTAAGAGGGGGTGGAAAACTTGGTAAATGAAGCTAATCAAAAAGACTTTCTGCAGAAGGTGTCATGGATTGGTTTTAAAGAACAAATAGGAATGAGCCAGGTGGATGGGCCAACAGGGTGGTGAAGATATTCCTGACAGAGAGGATGGACTATCTCCACATCACATGGCACAGCTATGGAATTGCCAGGAAGCAGACAGAGCCATAGGCTTCCCCAGTGGCTAAGTGGTAAAGGAGCTGCCTGCAATGCAGGAGACCAGGTTCGATCCCTGGATCGGGAAGATCCCCTGGAGGTGGAAATGGCAACCCACATGTGTTCTTGCCTGAAAAATCCCAGGGACAGAGGAGCCTGGCGGGCTACAGTCCATGGGGTCACAGGAGGGTCGGACATGACTGAATGACTGAGCACAAACAGAGGTGTACCAGAGGATTGTGCCTGGTTGAAGCCAGAGAAGTAAGCCTGCTGCAGAGTGCAAACCACTGCTAAGAAGCTGACTTTGCTCTGAAAGAAGGGCAGGAGTCAAACCCAAAGAGGTTAGTTGGCTTGGGCGTTGTCAGCCAATTGAGGAAAAGGCTTTGGATTTGAGGCTTCAGGGTGGATAAAATTGTCTTAAATGCAGAAGGGCATTCTAGGGGTCACCCTCCCAGACAATTTCCTTTTTCTCTCTTGGGAAAGACTATGGAGTGTACGTGTGTGTTCAGTTGCTCAGTTGTGTCTGACTCTTTGTGACCCCGTGGACTGTAGCCTGCCAGGCTTCTCTGTCCATGGGATTCTCTGGACAAGAATAGTGGAGGGGGATGTCATTGCCTTCTCCAGAAGATGGAGGCTGTGGAAAGTGGCTTTATTTCTGCTTGACATACTAATTCCTCTCCCTTCTCAACAGCTCTGCTCATACAAATGTCCTGTATTTGCTTGGACATTTGCTCTTTTTCTGCCTACCTAATCAATTCCTTCCTACCTACTTTTTCCATTACGCATTTCCACAGCTAGAAATAACTGTTTTGCACTTTTATGCATTCAGCCTCACCTTTTATCTCCAGAACTTAAAAAATATGACATTTTAACGTGTGCTTCTGCTCTGGGGACATCTAAAAAGGCAGGCTTCTCTCTCTTTGATCACATTTTTCCTGTAACATTTTAAATGCATTTTTATTACAATATGAAACAAGGAATTCTGTTTTTCTAACAATAAGCAAAGATGTGTTTGCTCATCACATCCTACTGCCTAATTTTGACTCCTTTGAAAAACTGATTTCAGTTATTACGACAGCATGATTGGAAAAAAGCTTAACCCATTACCTTTGAATTCCATGCCTTCTTGCTCACATGTGGATTTTTGTCAGTTCTATTGGGCAGTCTCCCAGGGTGGTAAACTAGGGGGACAGAGGACCTCCCAGGGACAAAGAGAACTCACCCAGCGTACCAGGTGAAGAGTATTATTATGCTAACATGAAACGGCAAGTACTTTCATTGGGCAACTATGAAGGCATAACTTCCAAGGCGGCAACCAAATATACTTTGTTACCAATGAAACAGAAAGGAGAAAAATGCCCTGCAGAGATATTTAAAATTTGAAAACCAGTTTAATGAAAAAGGACTTGCAAGTTCTAGATGCTTGTACTCCTAAAGCCATATCTGTGTACCAGCTGAAGGGCAAATTAGCTCTTCCAATTCAACAAGGCACTGATGTAATGGAGAGGGGCAGGGACCTGTGGATTGACTCAAGGTTTCTTGTTTACTGGATGTCTGATCTTCATGACTCCAAGTCTTAGTTTCCTTCTCTGTAAACTGGGAATGAAAATCGTATATTAAAAGTGCATGAAGAGTGTCTCTCTCTCTTTTTTTTTTGTTCCTCCTGAAGCTAATATTTGGTGACTAGAGTTAATAATATTGTCTTGCATATTTGAAAGTGGCTGTGAAAGTAGATCTTACGAGTTCTCATCACATGAAAAAGAACTCATCAAAAGAAAAAGTTTTCATGACTAAGTGAGGCGACAAATTGTAATTAGACTTATTGTGGTGAACATTTTAAAAGATACGCAGGTATTGAGTCACTCTGTGGGACACTTCAAACTAATATAGTGTCATGTGTCAATTACACCTCAACAAAACTTTTTAAAACAAGAACGAGCCGTAAAAAAAACCCTAATCCTGTGACAAGGATCATCTGGATGAAGACCTCAAGGAAGTAAGGGCTGTGGACAGTGAGGTGGGGAAGGAAGTCTGTCCCAAGTGCATCAGTGAACAGGGTTCACCAAGGTACCTGGGGGCTTAATCCTGCTGAGACTTCCAAGAGACAGCACAGAGCATGCTTACAGCTGAACAGAGGTAGGATATTTGTTTACCAAATTTAAAAAATCAAGACTCAAGGAACTGCAAAATTTGGGGTCCATCTGAGGCAAGAGGTAGATAAGGCACCCCCACCTAGCCCATTAGAGTTTGTTTCCTGTGGATAGAAAACTCCAAAATATCAATAGTAGGACAATCGAGAGAAGAGGCTGGGCCCTGCCCAGATAGAAGACAAGAGACCACATATTTCTCATTCTCAAGGTCAAGGAGATCCTCCCAACTGGAAAATTTCTTGAAGGTCAAAAGGGGAATGGTATCAACCTACCATAGGCTTTTCACTGGCATCCATCTTGGCTGAGAGATGCTGGCACACACGGGAAGGCCCTGAGATGTACCAAATGGACTCAGAACCTGGAAACTCAGAAAAATTGGCCAAAAGAAACCTGGAAGAAATGTCCCATAAAAGTGATTGAAACCAGCACAAGGGTGAGATCCTGTCTCTGAACCCACCTGTGTGTCTATCCACATCTACGGTAGTCTTTTTCCTTCCTAATAAACACTTGACTTTTTTCACCACTTTTCTTTTGTGGAAATTCCTTTCTGCAAATCCGAAGGGCCAGGGCCTTGTCCCTGACAGTTCTAGGACTTAGGTTTGGGTGCTTTCACTGTTGCAACCCAACCTCCGTCTCTGGCTGGGAACCAAAGCCCTGCTTCAAGCGGCTGTGGCTGGGGCCACCCGAGCCCATATTCATTCCAAGATGTCCCTGTGCCATGACACTCCAGCTCCTCAGGGATAACCTTTCCACAAATACTGACAAGCACACTTTGGTCACCCACTTGGAATAATTAGAGTGAGTGGTTCCAAGACCCCAGAGACATATCGTGCCCAATCACGCCAAGCCTAGCTGTGCAATTTTGATGGCCACACTGGCAGGTTGAGCTTCCCTGGTGGTTCAGACAGGAAAGACTTTGCCTTCAATGTAGGAGACCCGAGTTTGATCCCTGAGCCAGAAAGATCCCCTGGAGAAGGAAATGGCAACCCACTCTGGTATCCTTGCCTGGGAAATCCCATGGACAGATGCCCATGGGATCCCAAAGTCCATGGGGTTGTAAAGAGTCAGACACGACTTTCACTTTTCACTTTCTGGAAGTTACTTTCTTGCCAGGGTCCTATAACACAGGCAGGGTACAGGCTGCCGCTGAAGTGTGTCCACTGACAGTGCCCACTGTTACAAAGCGCTAACTGGGAGGGATCAGAGCTGGGAGATAAACAAGCAAAAACAGCTAAACTTTTAGAAATTTTAATTGATGGTGTTCTTTTTGGATGTCATTTTGATGAAGAGAAAAAGCTCCAAGAGGGTAAGAGAGAAATGTCTGCACCTGAAAAAGAAACACATTTTCCCCAAACCCTTCAATTATCTGAATGGTTTGAATAATTATTTGGCTTTCAGGAAGCAGAAGGAAGTTCTGAGAAAACCAGTCCCAACTTCTTGGTATATTTTGAGCTCAATAGACGAAAACTGAATCTAGAAGGCTGTGCTTCTTAACTAGCATCATAAGGTTTTTTTTCCTACAGGAAAAAATTGTTGTTTAGTCACCCAGTTGTGTCTGACTCTTCTGCGACCCCTTGGATTGGGATCCTCCAGGCAAGAATACTGGAGTGGGCTGCCATTTCTTTTCTCCAGGGCATCTTCCCAACCCAAGGATCGAACACACGTCTCCTTCATTGCAGGCAGATTTTTTACCGCTGAGCCACTGGGATAGAGTACCAGAAATAAGGCTTCCTGCTAATCATTTTGACACATAGGTTATTAGCAGATATTCTCTTATGTTCCATCAGCCAAAATTCAAGAATTCATGGGATATTGAACAAACTGCTTTATTATTATCACCATTGCCTTTATTATTATTCACTATTATATAATAACATATGGGCCTACCTTGAATCTGAACATCAGTACATGAACCTCTTATCAAAGAATTAAACCTTGAACCTCCCACTCATCATCTCTCTTACTGAAAAGGCAGCTGAGAGAACTAACATTGATGGAAGGAAGTATAAGGGACATGGCTTCCTCCATGCTGTCTGAATTCTGTCCCAATATTAAGTCTGATCACTATCAGTTCCTATTCTTGAACTACATCTGCATAATTCCCTGAAGAATCACCTCGATCGTTTGGATTTTAATATTAGGCCCCCAGTAGATTCAAGGTCTACATAAACAGCAGCCATTTGAAAACTCTTCTGTATTTTTTTTTTTTAAACTGGTCTCAGAAAATCACATGTAAAATTTCTGAAGGAAAACATCTTTTAGAATATGATGTCAAGGTAAACTCATTTCTGTTGAAGAATGAAGTACTTCTTTTAGGGAAAGCTTCCTGTTTATTTCATTGCTTCCCTGGCTTCCAGGGAACCTAGAGGCAAATATTAGCAGTTAGAATTAAATTGGCTCTTGTGGTTTCTGTACTTGGTTTTTCTTCCCTTTTGTGAGTCTGATTCTTTGTTTTCTTATTCTATCATGTAAATCTGTCCTCTGGAAGGGGTCCAGTGGGGACAGGGAGCTGACTCCAGAGGTTTGGTCAGTGCCTTCCATGTGGCAACTATTTGGTTGCCCAGAAAGTTCTTATTTTTTCTATATGGTGCAATGGAAAAACATGAATGAACTTTTTGGCCAATGCTATGTACATAGGTCTCCTGCACTGATGCTTTATCTCAACTTCCCAAGTGGTTCACTGATAAAGAATCTGCCTGCCAGTGCAGGAGACACAAGAGACGAAGGTTCGATCCCTGGGTCAGGAAGATCCCCTGGAGTAGGAAATGGCAACCAGCTCCAGTATTCTTGCCTGGAAAACCCCATGAACAGAGGAGCCTGGCAGGCTACAGTCCACGGGGTCACAAAGAGTTGAACATGACTGAGCACATAGATACATGGGTCTAGACTTGCATTTCCTCACTGTGCTATAGGTCCTGTTTCATCTCCTTTTACAGATGCACTAACTGTTCATGATAGAGCCTGGATTTGATCTCTGGTCAAGAGACCCTGGACCCTGACTCCTGTGACCTATCCAGTCTTCTCTGAGCAAGGCTGAAAGCATCCTGATATGAAGAGTAAGTCATGGTAAAATCAATCAGTGTCCCTCTTTATCTGACTCAAAAATGAAGACCTTAGCTCCTTTTCTTTTTTTTTCAGAGGAGGTGGGAGAATGAATGAGAACTTGGAACAGAAATACTGTTAAAAGAATGATAATGAAGCAGAAGAGGAGGATTCTGATTGGAGGTGCCAGTGAAAATGAGGATGCTGCTGGTGATGGTGGAGTTGATGGCAATCAGGACGGGGAGGACGGTGATGACAAGCTTGATGAGGATGATAGCATGGATGTAGATGGTGGTCTCGCTGCATCCTTCCTAGTCAAAAGGTATTAATGGTGGGTCCCCATCACTCCCCTACTCCCTCAACTATGCTCAAGTTTCCAAGAGATGAAGCTAAAGGGAAAACTATAGCTCATTTCCAAGAGTGAAGCCAGATTTTGTAGGATCCAGAAGTTTGGGAGGTGCTCTATAAGAAAAGTGATATGACATTACTAACACAAATTAAATGAGGGGCCCTGGAGTCTGAGCTTCCTTAGTTTCACAGTAAATGTGCCTCTCTCTGTCTTTGTTATTGGATGAAGTTTCTGCCCTGACTTTGATCATAAAAAACTGGAAAAATTTAGTGAATGCTCACTATGGGCCATGTTTATTCATCTAACATCATGTATTAATTCAACTAACCTTCAAAGAGTCAGACACAACTGAGCGACTGAACTGAACTGAACCCTCAAAATCATTCCAGAAGGTATATGTGACTATTATTCTCATTTGAGACCCAGGAAAGTAAGCTATAGAGGTTAAGTAATTTGCTCAGACTCTCACAATTATGGACTTCCCTGATGGCTCAGTTTGTAAAGAATTTACCTGCAATGCAGGAGACACAGGAGACGCTGGTTCAATCCCTGGGTTGGGAAGATCCCGTGCAGGAGGAAAATGGTGACTGACTCCAGTATTCTTGCCTAGAAAAAAAAAAATCACATGGACAGAGGAGCCTGGCAGAATACAGTCCAAAGGGTCCCAAAGAGTCAGACATGACTGAGTAACTAAGCAAGCGAGCAAGCTCACAGTTACATTAGGGGCTGGGATTCCAACTCAGGCAAACTGCCTTCAGGTCATGAGCTTCCAACCACTACAGGATCCTACTTTGCAAACAAGGAGAGAACAGGGCATCTGTATGCCATGTGTCCCTGAGAAAGGACAGCGTGCCCTGTCTCTCGTTACACTTTCGCCCCCTGGATTTTGATAGGCTTGGAGTGACTGGAGGATACAGGACACCTAAGCCCAGCTTTGTGGGTGGAACTCAGGGGAGTGGCAGGTTTGTACCCTTCCTGTGCCCAGGCCAGCACTACAAGGAGAGAGGCAGTGGCTCTGGGCTGCCCTGTCCATGTGTATTGGTTTTGAGGGCTTCTGTAACAAACAACCACAAATTCGGTCACTTAAAACAACAGAAATGCTTCATCTCTTGGTTGTGGTGGTTTAGTTGCTAAGTTATGCTCAACTCTTGCGACCCTGTGGACTGTAGCCCACCAGGCTCCTCTGTCCATGGGATTTCTTTCTAGAGGCCAAAAGTCTGAAATAAAGGTGCCTCAGGACCGTGTTCCCCTCAAGACTCCAGGGGGAGATTCCTTCTTTGTCTCTGCCAGCCTCAGGCAGCTCCAGGTGTTCCTCGCTCCTGGCTATATCACCTCGATCTCTGCCTCTGTCTTCACATGGCCTCCCTTCTTCCTCATCTCTGTTCTTCTCCTCTGTCTCTCAAAAGGACACTTGCCATTGGATTTAGAGCCCACCATCTAATCCAGGATCATCTCATCACAAGAACCTTACCTTAGTTACATCTACAAAGACTCTCTTCCAAAATAAGGTCATGTTCACAGGTTCTGGGGATTAAGAGGTGAATACATCTTATTGAGGGAGCTTCCCTGCTGGTTCAGCAGTAAAGAACCCACCTGCAATTCAGGAGATGCTTGGGTTTGATCCTTGGCTTGGAAAGATTCCCTGGTGAAGGAAATGACAATCCATGCCAGTATTCTTGCCTGGGAAACCCTTGGACAGAGGAACCTGGTGGGCTATAGTTCATGGGGTTGCAAGAATTGGACATGACTGAGTGACTAAACCACCTCCACCATATCTTATAGGTGCCAACATTCCACCCACCCTAGGATAATTGTGAATAGTGCTTTTGTGAATATTCTCATACGTGTCCTTTGTGGGGCACGTGTGTGCATTTCTGTTGGGTTTATTCCTGGGAGGAGTAGTGTAAGCCACAGGGTGTTGTTTGAGCTTTATTACATCTCATCAAACAGTCGTTCAAAGGGGTTACAGTGCACCTTAGAGATACCCAAACTCATCACAGCATGTTACAGATGCAAAATTGAAAAAAGCGAAGTTCAGACATGCCAACTAATTACCCAAAGTTCACAGATGATTCGTGGTAGAACAGGGGGAACAGCACAGGACTCTGCTTGGCACCGTTAACATCCCCTTGGGTTTTCCTTGAATTTTACGTTCCATGTAAAGCATGATTAGTAGATCTGTTTATTATCCCAGATGCCGATAAGCTGACATTTTTTTTCCACATGCACAATGTTGGTCCCCAGTGGGCTTAAGGAGAATTCCACAGTGGGGAATCAGGGCGTCTAAAGGAAGAGAAACTCAAATACCAAGATGGGACATGTCTTTCTCAATGCCCAGTTGCCATCATTTCAGTTAGACACAGGACTAACTTTTTTTTTTTTTTTTTTGATGTGGATCATTTGTAAAGTCTTTATTGAATTTGTTACAATAATGCATATGTTTTATGATTTGACTTTTTGGCTACAAAACATTTGGGATCTTAGTTTCCTGACCAGGGATTGAACACACATTGGAAGATGAAGTCTTAACCACTGGACCACGACGGAAGTCCCATGGAGTAGTTTTGTTTTGTTTTTTTAATTTATTTTTAATATAAATTTATTTATTTTAATTGGAGGCTAATTACTTTACAATATTGTATTGGTTTTGCCATACATCAACATGAATCCGCCATGGGTGTACACATGTTCCCCATCCTGAACCCCCCTCCTACCTCCCTCCCCATACCATCCCTCTGCGTCATCCCAGTGCACCAGCGCCGAGCATCCTGTATCATGCATCGAACCTGGACTGGCGATTTTTTTTTTTTAATGAGATCTTTTGTTTGCTAGAGTTTGACAATGAGTGAAAGTGAAAGTCGCTCAGTCACGTCCAACTCTTTGCGACTCCATGGGCTATACAGTCCATGGAATTCTTCAGGCCAGAATACTGGAGTGGGTAGCCTTTCCCTTCTCCAGGGGATCTTCCCAACCCAGGGATTGAACCCAGGTCTCCTGCATTGCAGGCTGATTCTTTACCAGCTGAGCCACAAGGGAAGTCCAATAATACCAGAGTGGGTAGCCTATTCCTTCTCCAGGGGATCTTCCAGACCCAGGAATCGAACCCAGGTCTTCTGCATTGCAGGCGGATCCTTTACCAACTGAGTTACAAGAGAAATTATTCAAGTGCTTTTTGGGATAAAATGGGGAAAGTTATTGTCCTTCGGCAAAGAGGAGAAAGAAAAAAGTGAGAGGAATGAGTGGTGAGCAGTGTTCAGCCCCACAGTTGAAGGTGATGATGGAGGGCCAGGGAGCTCAGGTTGGCAGATAATCAGAAAGACTTTAGAGTAGGAAAGCCTGACCTGTGTTTCTATATTGCTTGCCACATGATGCATGATGTTCTTCTCCCCAAATGCTTGATGTGAATAGGAATGTTATGTAGATATGGAGGAAGAGACTGGGCTTTACGTGTGAGTTGAAAGGATTTAGAAGAGATAACACATACTGAAAGATGAACCAAGATTAGAGGTACCAAGGCAACATTTACCTTATCCCAGAAATTTATAGAAAGCATGAGAATTTGTGGAATTCTATAGCATTTAGGAAAAGGAGAGTGAGGCAGGCAGTTGTGTAGAGGTCACAGTGAGCCAGGAATGCCTATTGGATATTAAAGTTTCATTATATGGACCTTTTTAAATAGAGTTGGTTTAATACCAAGATTTTCTGACAGCTGGTCTAATGGTCCTTTCTGTGAATTAAATGTGAGTGAAGATGCCTAAATATAGCTCACAAAATGGATGAAATCTTTGCTGCTGTCTTACACTGGGGCATGCATAACATCAACACAATCATTGAAAAAGAACTTGGTTGAATTCAACTAAGATACTGGCAGATGATGAGTGTGTTAGTTGCTCAGTCATGTCCATCTCTTTGAGACCCTATGGACTGTAGCCTGCCAGGCTCGTCTATCCATGGAATTCTCCAGGCAAGAATACTAGAGTAGGTTGTCATTCCCTTCTCCAGGGGATCTTCCCAACCCAGGGATCGAACCCAGGATCTCCTTGTATTGAAGGCGGATTCTTTACCTTCTGAGTCACCTGACTACAGTCCATGGGTTCACAAAGAGCTGGACACAACTAAGCGATGAACACTTTCACACTTTCAAACAATGACTAGCATCACAGCTAATACTTTGAGGTTCTACTGCAGCTTATAGTTTTTTCTCTTTGTCCTAAGTCATTCCTTCGCTTTTGAACTTTTCCTCTGCTTTCCTCAGGGGGATGATTTGATCTGTTTTACAGGTGCCTCTTCAGCTGCCACTGAAATCTTCCCTTTCATCAAATGTTTTCTTCTTGCCCTGGGAAAAGACAATCCCGAGAGTGACCTTGGTTGGTGGCCTGGCAGTTGCGGGGACTTGTAACTGCCTCTTGCTTTGATTGCTTTCTCTGATTCAAATCAAACTGTCATCTTTGGGAGCAAGTGTCTAGTTCCGAACAAGATGCACTTTCTGAATGGTCTAATGTTGGAGGAAATTGTGTATTTTCTGTCCCCTGAGATTGATGAGTAAAGGAAATTGAAGAGGTCTTTGCCTGGTTTGGGTTGATAGGCGGCACCTGGGCATGTGGATGTTGTTTACCACCAGTGCAGATTTGGGCTTTAGGACAAGATAAAACACCATGGGGTTCCCTTGAGAGCCTCGAAGGAGACTCCCATGAGAGAGGAAAAAAAAGAAGAGAGAGGAGTCTTGGGGCAAAAGTCAGCATTGACTCATGTGAGGGTGGGGGAGGGAGGGAGTTAGTGATATTTTTTCTTTGTCCTTTGCATGTATGTTCAGGGAGGAAGATTAGTCAGGGAAGAAGATTAATGTCAGCTCAATCAAGAAGTGAGTATCAGTGGCTCTGATAGGAGGCAGAGCTCTTCCGTGTAATAGTTGAAGCCATAAAACTGAAGGCTTGTGGAAGCATACAATCAGTCTAAAATCTAAGTCAGGTTGTGTGGGTCTGAAGTACAGCTTGAGTCTTCTGACACTGGGGAAAGTGGTACAGGAACAGAGGACCAGTCATCTTAAATGCAGAGAAGACCTTACAAATTTGTACACGGAGGAGGAATGCATCTCCCTTTCAAGGTTTTCGTCCAAGAGACAGCTATCACCAAGGCACCAGGATTAAGAAAATGTTTTAGCCACTTTCCTGATGGCCCAGTGGTTAAGACTTCACCTCCCAATGCTTCACCAACCCAAGGGTCAAGGGTTCAATCCCTCGTCGGGGAGCTAAGATCCCACATGTCTTGGGGCCAAAAAACCCAAACAAAACATAAAACAGGAGCAATATTGCAACAAATTCAATAAAGACTTTAAAAATGGTCCACATCAAAAAATATTTTAAAAAGAGAAAAAAGTTTTAAATAAGGGGACTTTTATTTTCTTCAAAAATCTTATATTTCAGAAAAGAGCCTCATCTTTGTCTTGAAGCACTTTGAGCTTGTATATTTCATTCCACTGGCTACTACCTAAGCCTTCACCTTGTGGAAACATGAGGGTGCTTCTGAGCCATGGAAATACTCTGAGGATGGAATACGATTTTCTGTCTCAGGGCTTGAAGGCAATCCAAGTCTAAGCTTTGACAATGTTCCAGTTACCACTGCTGCATAACAAACTACCCTGGAACTTAATGGCATAAAACAATCTTTTTATTATGTTCATGGATTTTGTGCATCAGGAATTTGGATGATAATGGGTCCTTATCTTCTCTCTCTCTCTTCAGTGCCTGGGACCTAGCTGAGAGACTGAAAAAGAGTGACTGGGATCACCTGGAGGCATCAATGCCTCCATGTCTGGTGGTTTTGCTGGCAGATCCCTGGGATCCAGCTGGGACTTTGCTGGAACATCTACAAATGGATTCTCCATAGGAGCCAGTTTGGTTTGCTTGGACAGAACTGGATTCCAAGACCAACTATGCCCAAAGAACAAGGCAGGAGTGAATAGCATTTTAATGTTCTATCCGGGAAATCACATAGTGTTGTTTCTGCCATACTTTGTTGGTCATGGCAATGACAAAGTCCCATCCATGTTCAAGGACAAGGGACATAGAGTCCAACACTTAGTGGTAGGAGCCTTGGAGTTACATTGTAAGAAGACCATGTGGATTGGGAGATACCATTGCAGCTGTCTTTGGAGAGAGCCACAACCAATGATGATTTTGAGGACAATATGGGAGGGAGATGGACTGATGATGGGCAGAAGGATGAATAAAAGTTAAAGTGTTAGTCACTTTGTCATAGTTGACTCTTTGTGACCCCATGGACTGTAGCCCATCAGGCTCCTCTGTCCATGGAATTCTCCAGGCAAGAATACTGGAGTGGGTTGCCATTTCCTTCTCCAAAGGATCTTCCTGACCCAGGGATCAAACCCAGATCACCCCCATTGCAGACAGATGCTTTACAGTTTGAGCTACCCAGGGAAGCCCATGGATGAATAGTGCAGTCCAATGCACACCATGGAAATAGCTGTGATCAAAGTAGACCAAGGTCATGGACACTATGCCTATAGATTCGAGGCCTATGGTCATTCTCTCCCATGAACATGTCTACACATGTGTGTGACAGGTCACAACTGAGACAAAGGAGGAAAATTTGAGCAGCTTGGTGAAAACTGACCTCCACTACTAACAAAAAACTCAACAACATATTCTTTTGCCTGTGCGTTGGCCAAGTGTCCAGTCTTTATATAGAAATGCAAAGTGAAAGTGTGAGTCATTCAGTTGTGTCTGACTCTCTGAAACCCCATGGACTGTAGCCGACCAGTCTCCTCTGACCATGGAAATTCTCCAGACAAGAATACTGGAGTGGGTTGCCATCCCTTTCTCCAGTGCATCTTCCCGACCCTGGGATCAAACCCAGGTCTCCTGCATTTCAGGCAGATTCTTTATCATCTAAGCCACCAGGGAAACCCCCCAAAAATGCAAAGGTTCTTCCAAAGATATCAGTGTTGGACAGTCTCAAGTCCCCTTTGCCAGTTGTCTAGAATGGGTACTTGATTAACTCCTGAGACAATGTACAAAGAGCACATAACTTCTATTGGAAGTACAAGTCTGTACTGCATTCATCTGCCTGGATAATTGGCCGAATGCTCTCATATTTTTAGAAGAACTAATTGTGGGTGTGGTTCTCTAGGAAAGTTTTGCTCACAGGTTGTACCCTGTGTGGACATTACAAATGAGCATCACCACTTTTGTAAAATCAAAGAGCATTTAATTATCCTTATTGTCATTAACATTATGTATAATTTCACACATATATAGACTCTTTAGAGAGGTTAAAAGTTAGATGATTTATTTTAGGTACTTAAAAGGTGCCTGTTCAGTGAGCTAAGTACTTAAATCATGAGAAGTTATAAAAGTTCTGCTTCTCAACAGTAACAGAGATTTCAAAGTGATAAAAGGCTCTTTCATGTCTGAGGGTCTCTCTTTTGTAAGAACTGCACTCATGGGACTGACAATGGCAGCTTTCACTTTCCAGTGTGTTTGGGAACCTGCAAAGCCTGATCCCAAGACTGGATCCTCTCTTTTTACCGAGTACCACAGACCTGACATTGGCCATGTGAGTCCAGATCCTATGGCCCCTCCATGTATGAAAATATTGCCTCCAGAATCCTAATTTTCTGTGAACTCTCAAACAAGCAGCTACACATGTACTGAAATGAATCCAGACTTAGTGCCAGCCCACTTGGCAACTGCGTTTGCGTCTGAGAACAATTGGGACGATTTATCAGCCAAGTGGCTCTTGAAGATCTAACACGGTCTTAAATGTTTTCAATGTGCTTAGGAAACATTGAAGCTGGGGAAGAGGGAGGTGGGAGAGAGAGTGAGGGATGCACAAACGCATATCTCGGTGCTCTGTCACATGCCTCTGGAGAATCTTCAGAATGAATCAGATGATAAAGCCGACCTTCCTCTTGCCAGGAAAGTGGCATAGAAGTGCCTGCCTAATTGCTTGATGAGAAGAACATCTTTCCACAGGTGCCTTTACAAGGGAGATGGAGGAGGAAAGGAAAGAATGTTAAACCTGGCATTGAGCTGTTCAATGACTGAAATATTTGGTTCTTCTTAGTACCTAAGGTGAGCTTCCCTGGTGGCTCAGATGGTAAAGAATCCACCTGCAGTGCAGGAGACCTGGGTTCCATCCCTGGGTCAGGAAAATTCCCTGGAGAAGGGAATGGCAACCCACTCTAGTATCCTTGCCCAGAGAATCCCATGGACTGAAGAGACTGGCAGGCTACAGTCCACGGGGTCACAAAGAGTCAGACACGACTGAGTGACAAGCAGGCTTAGCTGGTAAAGAATCCACCTGCAATGCAGGAGACCTCAGTTCGATTCCTGGGTCGGGAAGATCCCCTGGAGAAGGGCCAGTCTATCCACTGCAGTATTCTTGGGCTTCCCTGGTGGCTCAGCTGGTAAAGAATCTGCCTGCAATGTGGGAGACCTGGGTTTGATCCCTGGGTTGGGAAGATCCCCTGGAGAAGGGAACAGCTACTGACACCAGTATTCTGGCATGGAGAATTCCATGGATTAGTGACTAACACTTTCAACTTTCACTAGAAAGTATTTATTTGATTTTTTTCTGTGGATGTTCTTCAAGAGGGTGTTTCCAACCTGATCTATTATCTTTCTCTTGATAAAAATAGATTTATGGAGCAAAACTAATTTTTCAGACATGTTTACACATACACGCATGTTCACACATATTCCTTAATTGTTTCTGGGACAATTGGCCTTTTAGCAGGAAGGCAAGAAAACACCAGAAAAAGGGCAGAAAGAGAGTTTTAAAGGAAAACAAGTAGGATCAAATCATAGTTCCACCTGTGCTGTTCCAGAAGCCATGGGCTCCTCCACCACCTGCTTTCCAGCCCAGTAGTCAGCAGGCATCATCACCCCTCCTGCGCACACAATGTTCATTAAGTCTTCAGGTGCACAGCAAACAGGGCATTTTATAGCGAACATGACTCAACTGCTCCAGTAGTATGAGGCTGGAAAGAGATGCTTTACCTGCCACTGTGTTTACATCCAGTCTGCATGCTAGAAAGAGCCTAGGAACCTCACAACCAGGAGCTTATATCCCACACATTTGAATGAATGAGGTCAGCTCACCCTTTTTACAAAATAAGTGAATTGGGAGAGTAGCATTGACATATATACACCACCATGTGTAAAAGAGTTAGCTAGCGGGAGCTGCTGTACAGCACAGGGAGCTCGGCTTGGTGCTCGGTGATGACCTAGAGGGGTGGGATGAGTGGGGAGAGGGAGGGTCAAGAGGGAGACGATATATGTATTCATACAGCTGATTCGCTTTGTTGTGCAGCAGAAACCAACACAATAATTGTCAAGCAATTATATTCCCAATAATAAAATAAATAAGTGCACTTCCAAAAATAGCTTTTCTTCTAATAGTCTTCTTCTAAGACTAGTTCTCATGACAAATAAGCTAAAGGAAACAGCATTTCGTTTCTTCGAATAGTTCCTAGGACAACGCACCATTACTTCCTTGTAGGATTCTGGAACATTGTGCAGTCTGTTCCTCTCTAAAACTGAACAGACTTGACTCCCAAATCCATTTCTTCAGCTTAAAACCAACCTCCAAATTCACTGGCATAAATATCTCATCGTACAGTCAAAAGAATTATATGAAGGTGCACATGTACAGCAGGTTTATAAATTGATCATCACTGATCATCGCTACTTGAATAGAAGGCATTTCAATCAATATTGGGCTTCTTTTGTGGCTCAGCTGGTAAAGAATCCACCTGCAATGTGGGAGACCTGGGTTCGATCCCTGGGTTGGGAAGATCCCCTGGAGAAGGAAAAGGCTACCCATTCCAGTATTGTGGCTTGGAGAATTCCATGGACTCTATAGTCCATTGAGTCACAAAGAGTTGGACACGACTGAGCGACTTTCACTCACTCACTCAATCAATATTTGTGGTCCATACTATAAACTCATGGTCTGTATTTGTGCAGAATATAGAAGGAAATTCTATATATTATATATATATATATATAATTGCTTATATATATATGTATGTATATTGCTTCAAAATGATGGCAAGACAAAGCTCACAAATATTCCAGTATGATTTCACACACTATTAGTTTGAGAGATGCTGCACAAGTGGCCTGGGTGTTTTCCAGCCACAGGCATTTATTTATTGTACTGTCAATTTCAGCATCTTCAAATGTACCCCTATAAACTATGAGGAACCTTAGTTTATACATTGCTAGGCAAAGAACTGGCCCATTTTGAAAATTATGTTTTTAAACCACAGGCATGCAAGGAAGAGTACTTCATGTTTTTTTTTCCTGAAAAAGACATAATCTGAGAAAATTGTTAAAATAAACTGAATTTGTGTGGATGATTGCTTTTCTAGAGCTCAAGCATTCACTACCTAAGAGCAGTGCAAGCAGGGCCATATTTCCATGCTGCCAAATGTCAGTGATGAATATAAGGACAGTGATTGATTAAACAGAACTAGGATACAAAACAACCGATTCAACCACCCTGTGATAATCAATGGAGTTTGATATTATCTGATGGCAGAATACCAAATGTGGAAGCAAAGACCCAACCAGACTCTATCAACTGTAGAGCAGCCCCAACAAATCAACACTCATATCATTAACTCAACTCCATAGACACTGTCCTGATTTAGCCATTAGTCAAAATTGAATGAGCTAGGCTTCCTGCTCCCTTCATATAACCTCTGGGTATGAAGAATAGAAGGAAGAGAAAGAGGACTGGAGTAGAAAGAAGAGTTAAACCTGGGAAAGGCCAGTCTCACCTAGCTCTGCATTTTGGGATGTTGACGTGGTCATAACCAAGGTTCCACAGTAGTCATGCCTACTTTTTCAACTAGCCACTGTTCACAGACATCACAGGAAAAAGTGATGTGATGTCTCAAGGCCATAGTGCAATATCTTTTATAACTATCCTCCATGTGAGCGTCACTCCATCACATAAAAGCCTGCACCCCATACTAAGCAGGAGATCATCTTGAAAACAGAGAAAATGAATCCTATTTCTGATTTGCTTTTGTACCCAATTGATGGACATTTATAACAAGGAGACTATTTGGTGACTTCATGAGCCCTTTATACATATGGACTGAAAAATACTTTAAAGTCACCATCTGAGTCCGAGTAATCAGAACTTCTTGGCACCAGCATGGTTCCTGGCATGATAAGCAAAGCTAGAATGTATATATCACTTAATGTCCAATCCAGGACATGTTGATAGGAAAAGGGGTTGCTATTAATACTTATTACAGGGCAACAGGCATAAACCAAGGCTGTCTTGAGTCAAAGAGACACAGGTAAAATTCCAGGTAAGACCTAACTATACAATAATGGGAAGGCAAAGAAATCCTTCTCTAACTATCTCAACGCTACCTCAGTCATGAAAGAAGGTTGTAGAACATTCTAAGACTGCTGCTGCTGCTACTGCTTCTAAGTCGCTTCAGTCATGTCCGACTCTATGCGACCCCATAGACGGCAGCCCACCAGGCTCCCCCGTCCCTGGGATTCTCCAGGCAAGAACACTGGAGTGGGTTGCCATTTCCTTTTCCAATGCAGGAAAGTTAAAAGTGAAAGTGAAGTCGCTCAGTCGTGTCCAACTCTTCCCATGGACTGCAGCCCACCAGGCTCCTCCGTCCGTGGGATTTTCCAGGCAAGAGTACTGGAGTGGGGTGCCATTGCCTTCTCCGATTCTAAGACTGACATAACACTAATTATATAGTTAGAAAGCACTGGCATGTCATAGGATTAACTAAAATAGGAATGCACTTCTAAAGAGGCAAATTGTGCTTGTTATGTCTATAAAGGTGTATGGAAGATAATTTTATTTTCTAACACAAAGAATGTGATCTCCTGGAGAGCTCAATCTTGTTCCATATGACCATTTTTCTTACCAACTCTCTCTCTCCATTTTTCCCCATCCTTAGTCATAGTGAAAGAGTTTATACTACAAAAATTATGGACCCTTGCCTTGATCATAAATGATACTAGTAAGTAGATGGCCCAGGGCCAGTGGATCAAATGACCCTGATGGGTACTCCAGCAATTCCACTACAGGAATATTTCCACCCATCTAACCGATAAGGCATGTATCTCAAGGGTATTACCTGTTTCAGAAGATATTGCACGCCTATGGTTCAGCTGGGCCACATCACAAGTAAATCCAGCCTCAGGCAGGGGAAGGAAGTATTCAAGACAAGACACTAAACAAGTGTCTTGTGAACCTGACAAAGTGTTCACCAGCCAGAGGCTGACAGTCCACCAGTTCACGTTGATGCCTTAGAAGCAGGGGAATAAAAATAGCAGAAGACAAAGTCAGACACTTCACCAGCAGTGGCCAGCTGCCCCACATTCTTCCATTTCTCAGAGAGACAACACTTTGGCGGAAGATAGAAGTGATGCAGGCCAGTTAGAAAGGACCCAGGGGGACCCGGAGGGAGATTGAAGATGGCCTGAGAATCCTAAAAATGAAAGACTTTCCCATTTGGGTTTGCTCCCGTGCTGCAGAGTTTGACCATGGCAGGATTTGACATAATCCATCACTTCCCCCACACTTGCCCCCCCCCAACCCCCCCACCCCGCCCCAGGAAAATACAGAAGTATATACACTTAGATTGAGTTAGAAATACTGGGACCTTCAGGACTTGGTTAAGAGGTAAAGTGAAGATTTCTGCAGAAGTCTTCCATAAAGGAAAAAGTATTCTTTTACTGCCCACACAGCAAGATTCACCTTTGACACTGATTGGTAATTATCAGCTGTGTGGGTTCTCCCTCCACAAGCAATTCTCTGTGATACCAACTGGATGCCCTACAACTGAGTTCTATTCTGAGACTAGAGTTATTATGAACTACACATGTAAGGGCTGCATCCCTAGACTTTTCCCACTTCAGAGGCCAAGTACAACTGTAAGTCCCCAGGTGTCCCATAGCTTCTGTAGGATGTGGCTCCAAGTCAGACTTTCATGTCTCCTTCCTTGGATTCAATCATTTGCTACAACAGCTCACAGAACTCAGGGAAACATGTTTACCAGTTTACTATGTAACAAAAGATTCAATAAAGGATACAGATGAACAGCCAGATGAAGAGGTACATAGGACAGGGTCTAGAAAGGTCCTGGGAGCAGGAGGTTCTGTCTCCATGAGGTTGGGTATCCCCATTCTCCAGGTATGTGGGTGTGTTCGCCAATCTGGAAGCTCCTTGAACCTGTACCTTTGAGATTTTTATGGAGGCTTCATCACGTAGGCATGATGCATCATTAACTCAGTGTCCAGCCCCTCTCCTCTTCCTGGAGGATGGGAGGTGGCTGGAAGTTCCAGGCTTCTACTCATAGCTTGGTTTTTCTAGTGACTACTCTTCATCTAAGAGCCCTCCAAGTATTGACTCATTAGAACAAAAGACAATCCTACCACTCAGGAAATCCTAAGGGATTTAGGAGCTCTGCACTCCCGTATTCTTGCCTGGAAAAATTCCATGGACAGAGGAGCCTGTTGGGCTACAATCCATGTGGTTGCAAAGAGTCAAACATGACTGAGTGCGCACGTGCAGGCATACCCAGAAGCAAGGACAAAGACCACATATTTGAACAAAAGATGCTTCTGGTATTTTTAACACTTAGCAGTCACAAGAGTTTAAACACATTAATTCAGAAGCTTAGCCAAAGGCTGGAGTGGTTATCTCTGCAGTGTTTATGCCTGCCCAGCCCTCAGTACCCCTGATTACACGGGAGGAGTTTCACATCTTCACATCCTCCAGCTCCCTGCACTTTCCCTTCACTCCAAAAGTAGGCTAACTAATCACACTGTAGGATGTGGTCCTCCCCTGTCTATATGCTGAAGGTGTCCAGATTTGCACAATGCAAAGGGAGAGAAACTCAGACTCAAAATTCAGTCCCTTCATTGTATTGCTTAGTCCCTTAGAATTATGGAATTATGGCATAGAATTATGGCCTCACTGTGTATTAAAGCTACAAAAGGACTCAGAGATCTCTTTTTTTGTGTTTTTTTCTTTCATTCACCCTCTTGTAACACCAGTGAAAGCAGCCAAGCCTCAGAGAGGTGACAAACCAAGCCAAAGGTCAAATGTCTAGGGGGTCAGTCAGGGACTAGAACCCAGGCTTCCTGACTTTCTGTCAAGAGGTCTTTCCATGTGGCACACTATTCTCTGGAGCATTGTTTGTATTCTGGCCAAGTGTTTTATTTAACAAGTAGAAAGATTGATTGAAACCTTGTTCATGGTTTCTAGGCAGATCTAAGAGGTAGCCATGGGGCTTTTTGCTACTTTCTTTTGACAACACACCATCTAAGCCCTTAGGGGGCCATGGATCAACTTCTCTAAAACTCACAGATTGTTGTGTAAGCCTTTGATCAGGAGATAATTACCTCCTCCCACCCAGTTTGATGCTTACAACCTCCTTCCCTGTTAAAAAGCCTCCTGCTATCAGAAAACACAAAATTTAGACACCAATGCCTTAAAGTTTGATAAGGTTAAGACTCTTACCTTATTTATCATTTAGAGCTTCCTGCTAGTCAGAAATGTATTCAGGAGACAGTAAGAACAGATGAAAAAGAACCTTCAAGGGAAGAAAGATAAATAGTGCAATTAATGTGATCTGAAACCAAAGTAAGAAAATCTACCTTGAAGAAACAACATCCCCAAATAGGGGAAATGCTGATATTCCTTTGGCTAACGAGAGAATGTTTTGCATCCAATTTCTCTGACAAGATTTCAAGTTGAAAAATGCTAAGGGTTAAGAGAGAAGGCTTGCTTCTCAGAACCTTATGTTTATGCATATTTTGAGATATTTTTAGGAATCTGAAGGTAGACAAAGATTGGGAGGAACAAATTTAGATGTTTTGTTTCACACAAAGAAAAAATGATTAGAACTGAAATTAATCAGTTTGGAGGTGGAGGAGGAGGTGTTTATCAAGACATAGATGTTTCCTGATAGATCAGACTATAATCTTCCTATTAACTTTAGGAAAGTGATGCCTATGTAGCACAGAGGTGAAAAATCAGAGAAGATCAAAGCTGGAATGCACTGGGATAAGACTGATTCAAAAAAGCCTGCCCCAGAAACCAAGAATGTCATCAAAATAGTCCTTGTGTTTTGATTGCACTTGAGGAAAAAAAAGAACAAAACTCTTCTACAAGGAAACACAGGTACTGTTTCTCTAAATGAGAACATTCTAAGGACACCCTATACACATACAAACAAAGAGGATGCAAAAAAAAAAAAGAGTAAGTATACAATGGACTTAACCAAAGCATTCTGTTTCTCCAACACCCCTTGGCAGCTTTCTTGGAGGTATCATTCAGATAACCGCCTCTCTTTTCCCCTGCATGTTCCTGTGTAGGAAATGTTCACAATTCCAAGAAATCAGCTGGACTCAGGGCTGTGATATCTCACACAACACTCAGCAACATACAGAGAAGTGGGTTTTATTGTAAGTTTTGCCAAATGCATGCAAATCTGTGAATGGGTTCAAGTTGTGATAGGTGGTTCAGTATTACAAGGAGGAAGTTCTTTAGCTTTTGGTAGCTGCATATTTATTGGTAGGGATCAACGAAGACCTGTTCTATGCTGTTTCATGTTGGATCAGGTTGTTTTATCAAATGACCCCAGAATAATTGAGTGATCAAAGGATGGTTTAATTCACAAAGCCACAGAACAGCCTAGTTACAGGATCCTCTAGGGCAGTAAAGTTTACAAAACAGTCAAGGTAGAAAAACATGGCATAGCAGGAGCCTCTCAAGCTTAAACTGGTTCCCAGCTTTGGTGAAATGTTTCCTTTCAATTTTCTTTTCTTTTCCTGATGATCCTCATGCAAGTTTTATATTTCATCAGTGATCATTGCCCTTGGGAGTGAATTTGAAATAGATAGAAGTTCTGCAAGAAATGCATAATCAACACAAATAGTATGCCATCCTTGGATGCCTCTCAGAATAATCTCAGTGCTCATTTCTGCCGCTCATATTTTTCTCCTCCAAGGGTCAATTCCTTCTTCTCAAGAACACAACAGACCCCATGGGTAATGCCTTCTCAATACCTCCAGTTTTATCCTTCACAAACTGATTGTTCAAAGGACTGCCTTGTGGCATTTTTTTCATTTTTGTCTTGCAGAGCTATTTGACCTTCCCTATCTCCCTCTCCTATGAAACTAAAAGATGCTTACTCCTTGGAAGAAAAGCTATGACAAACTTAGCATATTAAAAACAGAGACATCAGTTTGCGGACAAAAGTCCATGTAGTCAAAGTTATAGTTTTTCCAATAGTCATGCATGGATGTGAGAGATGGACCATAAAGAAGGCTGAGCACTGAAGAACTGATGCTTTCAAATTGTAGTGCCGGAGAAGACTGCTGAGAGTCCCTTGGACTGCAAGGAGAGCAAACCAATCCTAAAATAAATCAACCCTGGATCTCCCTTAGAAGGACTGATGCTGAAGCTGAAGCTCCGATATTTTGGCCACCTGACGTGAAGAACTGACTCACTGGAAAAGACCCTGATGCTGGGAAAGACTGAAGGCAAAAGAAGAAGGGGGTGGCAGAGGATAAGATGTTGGATAGTATCACTGATTCAATGGACATGAATTTGAACAAATCCGGGAGATAGTAGAGGACAAAGACACCTGGCATGGGGTCTCACAGTTGGACATGACTCAGAGACTGAACAACAGCAACATCTCCATCTCATCTTCCCAGCTACAAACTAAAGCAAATTCTCTGCTCTGAGTAGTAGTAGCATTTCTCCCATCTTTCAGCCACTTTTTGGACACATGCTTAATGAACTTACATATTTCAAAAATACCAACAGAAAGTTAAACATACAGGAAACTTGCAGTACTTGCATAAGCTCCACGCTACCCACAGCTCAACAAGTCCGCAAGGAGAAAAACACCCTAAATCCGCATGATTCACTGGGTTTGCACAGCAGGAAAACCTATTCATCCTCTGCGATTGCTTCAAAAGAACTTGCTGAAGATAGGTGTTACATTAATCTAAGAGATTCCTGGTATTGCAATGTGGCCTAATGTAATTCTTAACTGTTAAGTACCTTTATTGATTCCAAAGAATTCATAGGAGACAAATGGAATAATAAGGTACATTAACACTTTGCATGATGCATAATCCTTTTCAGCAATCTCAGATGCCCTAAAGGACCAGAACTGAGAAAAACAATTTTCTCTCCAGTCTCCTGTGACTTTTCTCCAAGAAGGAAGGCAATTTCTCTCAGCAAGGTTTGCATTTCACTGCCTGTTTTTCATATCCAAGATGTTATTATTGTATTAATCTTCTGCTTGCAAATGGATGTGCAATATTTACAAGGATTTATTTTTGTTGTTGCTCCTTAAATAATGCATGTTGTTTCTTCACAAAGCCTGGGATTAAAAGAAACTGCTTTGTTCTAACTGCCTGTGTGAGTTGCTCAGTCCAGTCTGACTCTTTGCGACCCCATGGTCTAGAGCCCACCAGGCTCCTCTGTCCGTGAAATTCTCCAGGCAAGCATACTGGAGTGGGTTGCCATTCCCTTTTCCAGGGGGTCTTTCCAACCCAAGAATCAAACTTGAGTCTCCTGCATTGGCAAGTGGATGCTTTACCATTGAGCCACCAGGGAAGCCAGGGTTGTCTACCTTCTGCCAGGTGTACTGCCACAGCTGTAGAAACCAAGAGTACAAACCTTTTCCTTGCCTTTATGGAGCTTATACTCTAGTTGTGAATAGTCATCAGGCATAACCATACACCCACATATATACTCACAGTGCAGTGGGGGTGGGGGCTGAGGCATAGAGTAGGAGGATGTACCCTTGGCCCCACCTCCTCTCTAGGCCTTCCAACTTAAATCTTAGACACTTCAGTCTTTTACAACATCACAGTGACAGTCACAGTGGAAGTTAGGCAGGAATAAGCTTAGAAAGGGCACTTTGGATCTAATGTCTAGAAAACCCCCAAGTACTCAATATTAGAATTTTCACCCTAGCTCTGACATCTTGGATAATTCAGTCCTGTCTTGGGAACTTAGATTTTTGTCTTCTGTATAATCAGGATGACAGGATGGGTGGTTAGTGAGGTTTCTTCCAGAGCTTTAAGATTCTGTCTCAAGTCACAGTTTTTACATTTTTCTATTTTCTCCCTGCATCCACCCTCCAAGCAAGGGTCCCTCAGATCCCTCCATGCTTTTCTTGCCTCCTGATCTTTTCACAGGCCATTCTTTCTGCCTGAAATGGTCCTTTCCACTTGGGTAGCTCTAACCCATTATCCAGCTTCCCTGGTGGCTCAGATGATAAAGAACCTGCCTGCAATGTGGGAGACCTGGGTTCGACCCCTGGGTTGGGAAGACCTCTGGAGGGGGGCATGGCAACCCACTCCAATGTTCTTGCCTGGAGAATCACCATGGACAGAGGAGCCTGGTGGGCTGCAGTCCATGGGGTCACAGTGAGTCAGACATGACTGAGTTACTAAACAGAATCCCTTATCCAAGTCTCCCCTTCAGGGTCCCTCTTCTGATCTTCTCACTCTAACTTGTGTCATCCTGCTGCATGCCACCACGGTTGCCCTACCACCACTGCCGTCTCTGAACACCATCATTTTGTTCATATCTGTGTGTCCATCTGTCTAATGACTATCTCTGCTACCTGGCTGCAAGTTCTATAAATGCAAGAACCATGACCATGGAGTTTATCACTGTCTTTCTAGAACTTAGTACACTGCCAGCGCTCAATAAATACTTGGCAACAGAATGGATGCTTGAAAATAGAACTGATATTTTCCTGCTAGCTCATATTAATACTGTGTTCTAATCCCAATATTCAATTGTCCCATATATTTCCATTTTAAGCTAAAATGCTTTGTTTCTGAAAGCTCTAGAAAACGCATTCCTCTTTTTCTTTCTTTTCCCCCCTTGGTTGACAGTGTTCAGCTGTTGTTTGAAGCAGTATTTTTCACAGCGTCTGTCTCCCGACCCTGACAAATTAGCAGTCACTTAGGAAGCTCTTCTCTATGCTTTTGCCCAAGTACTTTATAAAAGGTTACAATAAACCTTTTTAAAAGATGAGCTTTTATTGGCAATTTATTTCTCTAATTGGCAGAATTAAAATAAGAGTGGCAAATGAGCCGAGTTTGATCTCAGGTATAGAGAGCGGAGTGGTGCGTCATCCCAGTAATGTAGTCCTAATTGCTGTCTGCGTGCCTCTGTGATGAGGGACATTCCATTATTGATTTAGCCTTTGATGCTAATCTTAGAGCCAGGAACCAACCAATAGTTCTTCAAATTGCTGTTTTCAGATGCTGTCTGCTGCTGCTGTAAATTTAGACCACGAGGCCCAGGAAGCTGCCTGTGGTGTACCCAAAGCCTGATGGGAAGAGGAACTCTGGGTTCTGAAATGTTGGGGAAAGTACAGATCATCACAACAGAGACCAACAGGCAGTGTCTGAGAAGAAGGACCACACCTAGCAAACCCCTGAGGTTAGCAAGCTTGAGAGTAGGAACAGCAGGAATCACACTGTGGGTGGACTTGTGTTGCACTTTGGTATACCTGTCAGGCTGCAGATTCCTCCCATACCCTCCTGGAGGGGTCTGTGCCTCCCCTACAGGGCCCCGGATCAAAACTGCTGTTCTCTGCTAATTTCAGAGACCAATCTTGTCCTTTATGGACTGACTGATTGATTTTATTGGAGTATAGTTGCTTTACAATACTGTGTTAGTTTCCGCTGTCAGAGTGAATCAGCTATATGTATACATAAGTCACTTCCCTCTCAAGCCTCTCACCTTCCCCCCACCCCATCCCACCTCTATAGGTCATCACAGAGCACCTGCTGTATACAGCAGCTTCCCACTAACTAGCTGTTTTACACACGGTAGCATAGATACGTCAATGCTACTCTCCCAATTTGACTCCACCTCCCTGTGTCCCCCTGTGCCCACGAGTCTGTTCTCTGCATCTCTGTCATGATTCCTGCCCTGAAAATAGGTTCATCTGCACCATTGTTCTAAATTCCATATACATGTGTTAACATAATGGTATTTGTTCAGAGATGGCCCTGTTCTTGATAGCAATATTTAATTACATGACTGAACATGGTTTTCCTTTTATAAAACCTGGGGATACCAAGAGCTCCCTCATCAAGTTTTATGTTGTGCAGACAGGGAGCAATAAAATATGACTTTCTGTTTCTTTATAACTATTGAGGTTTTCATTCGTTCAGTCTCAGGTAAGAGATTTGCATGTTAGCAAGACCACCTGACCTGCCTCTTGAGAAATCTGTATGCAGGTCAGGAAGCAACAGTTAGAACTGGATGTGAAACAACAGACTGGTTCCAAATAGGAAAAGGAGTACGTCAAGGCTGTATATTGTCACCCTGCTTATTTAACTTATATGCAGAGTACATCATGAGAAACTCTGGGCTGGAAGAAACACAAGCTGGAATCAAGATTGCCAGGAGAAATATCAATAATCTCACATATGCAGATGATATCACCCTTATGGCAGAAAGTGAAGAGGAACTAAAAAGCCTCTTGATGAAAGTGAAAGAGGAGAGTGAAAAAGTTGGCTTAAAGCTCAACATTCAGAAAACAAAGATCACGGCATCTGGTCCCATCACTTCATCGGAAATAGATGGGGAAACAGTGGAAACAGTGTCAGACTTTATTTTTTTGGGCTCCAAATCACTGCAGATGGTGACTGCAGCCATGAAATTAAAAGACGCTTACTCCTTGGAAGGAAAGTTATGACCAACCTAGATAGCATATTCAAAAGCAGAGACATTACTTTGCCAACAAAGGTCCATCTAGTCAAGGCTATGGTTTTTCCTGTGATCATGTATGGATGTGAGAGTTGGACTGTGAAGAAGGCTGAGTGCCGAAGAATTGATGCTTTTGAACTGTGGTGTTGGAGACTCTTGAGAGTCTGTTGGACTGCAAGGAGATACAACCAGTCCATTCAGAAGGAGATCAGCCCTGGGATTTCTTTGGAAGGAATGATGCTAAAGCTGAAACTCCAGTACTTTGGCCACCTCTTGTGAAGAGTTGACTCATTGGTAAAGACTCTGATGCTGGGAGGGATTGGGGGCAGGAGGAGAAGGGGATGACAGAGGATGAGATGGCTGGATGGCATCATTGACTCGATGGACGTGAGTCTGAGTGAACTCCAGGAGTTGGTGATGGACAGGGAGGCCTGGCGTGCTGCGATTCATGGGGTTGCAAAGAGTCGGACACGACTGAGCGACTGAACTGAACTGAAGAGTTTTATCAGAAATAATGTCTCACTCTGAAGAAGTTACTGTGTGTTGGTAAAGTGGATGCGTGTGTGTGTGTGTGTGTGTGTGTGTGTGTGTGTGTCTTGAGGACTGGGTACCTTGGGCTCAGTGTGATAGACTGAACTGTTGGTCTCTGTTCTTCATTACTTTTCTATCTTGTTATGCCTCATGGAGACAGTAGCTAGGCTCTTGGCTTTTTTTTTTTTTTTACTGATCACCCTCAAATTCCATACCTACAGCTCCATCAGATGATCCCTGCTCTTGGTTGCCCCTGGCTGGGCTCTGTCTAGATTCTTGGTTCTCCATGCCCACCTACTTGGTCAGCTTTGATTATTTGCATACAAAGCACACCCCTCCCCACTAAGCCCCAATTCTTGGTGATCTGTTCTCCTTTAACACTCACTTGAGGACAGGTTGTGACCTATGGCCAGTCGTCCTTTTTACAAGTTTGATTAACACAAACATTTAGTAGATAAACCATGATGGGCACTGCATTCATAATCAACTGTGTTTCAAGTAGACTTGTCTGCATAGAGGACCCATTGTGATTTTTCTATTCTGAAGATTGGTGAAAGCTTTACCATTAACTCTTAAACCATGGAGAAAAGAACTAGAATGGGAAAAAAAAAAAAAACAACTATTCAGGATTTCTTAAAAAGTGGATTAATCCAAGGCTGACCTCTTTGTCAAGGCGATCACTTAGTGCAAATTGCAAAGATTCACAACAGCCAAGCCATCATTTGATGGAGTTCACCATGCTCTACTCAGCACCATTAAAGTTGCTGCTTATTTATTTTGGATTAAAGTCTTGTCAATGAGAAGAAACCTTGAGAGGTCTCATGCAAAGCCATGCTAGTATTCCAGTGAGAAAACAACTAACAAGTTTCTAGGAGGTTTCTTTTGCTCTGGGAGAAGCCTAAGTTTAGTATACAGCTTCTGCCGTGAAGGTGATTCTGATCTGTGGGAAGATGGAGCTTCTGCAATGAAACAAACAGGGATGAGATCAGTTGAGAAACATACTGTTGTGAACACATCACTCAGATTTAACGAATATCAACAAATTAACTTCAGATTCTCCTCTTTTTCTAAGACATAAAATACCACAGATACAGATGAAGGCCTCACCCATTAAATTTTCCTCTCAGCCAGAGATGAGTATTCAGAATCTGAATTCAGTGGGCATTATTCTCATCCATAATTTTCTGCTTCTATTGGGTGTATATGTATCTATTGTAAAGCATTTAGTCTTATTTCTTGGTTTATAACATTACATTATATACACATAGTTCTCCACAACTTCCTTTTTTTGACTCAACATTGTCTTAGTCTCACACATACTGATATATATAGACCTAGCTCATTAATTTTAAAGGCTGTATGCTATTTAAATACTATAACACGTATATGCTTGCATCCATTTCTTCTATTGATTAACAGTTAAGCTACTTGATTTTTATTGTTCCTTTATAATTAGTTCTGCAATGCTATTCTAGAACATATTTCAGTGTTTTTGTCTGAGACTTTTTCTAAGTTATATATGCCTGGATGTAACTGCAATCTCAGTGTCCTGGCTATGATATGGTATATTTTCCTCTCATTTAGCTCACTTTATATGTATTTCATTAAAGTCTTACATTTTTCTCCATAATGGTTTTATACTTATTTTGATAGATAAATATTTCTTGCCTCTTAGAATTCAAGTTGCTTTGATGATGGATTTATTATTATTATTATCATTATTATTATATTTATAATTTGTTTCTGATTATTGATCATGTACCCAGAAATCTTATTGAATTTGTAGTATTAACAAGTATTATTTAGTATATATATACTAGTGTGTGTATATATATATATATATATGTGTATATAGGGCTTTTTTTCAATGTAGATAATCATATAATCAGAAATACTGACCATTTTGTTTCTTCTTTTTCAATGTCATTTCATATACTTAGAGCATTGGCCATTGATTCTATAGAGAGAAATGACTAGAGTGTTCATCTGTGTTTCATTCCAGAATAAAAAGAATGTTTCTAATACTCCACTCAAAAATGAGAATAATTTATGGTGGCATGTTTTTAGGTAAAGTAACTTCCCTTTTATTTCTAGCTATTTTTGTTTGCTTTGTTTTATTAATTTCTAGGAGTATTTTATAAAAATCTTTTTGAAACTATGAAGGTAACTATAGTTTTTCTCCTTTAATTAATACAATAAAATCATCAAAATGTTTTCAAATTTTATGGTATCTTCTTATTACTTGGGCCAATGTTATAATTTTTTATATCTTACTGGCCAAAAGTCTGTAGTATTTTCTGCAGAAGTCAAAGGCAAAAGCTCTCTGTGAAACTGAGACCGATTTATACAGTAATATCATATGTTCATCCATCTGGTCCTCTGAGTTCTTGTTCTTTTCATTCAAAATAAAGCAGGTATCCTCCGTCCACACAATAACCATTCACACAGATGCGGTGTAACTCTTTCCACTGTTTTCATATTCACCCTTGGAAATGCTGTCAGCCATTGTCTCAAACTAGGGAAACAAGGGAACGTATAACCCTGTCCTGCTGGCTGCCTGGATTTTTTTCTTAGGGAATCATGGCTGTGCGTGACCTGCCCTGCATTAGGAATTGTATCAATGATGTTGGATCTCAGTGATATTGTTCCCACCAGAAAGAACCCCACCTGAGACCACTGAGGGGCCAGTATCTCTACAGACAAAACATCACACACTTGGAAGGTTCCCTGCAGGAACAGAGCTTATCTTAGAAATTAGGAGGTTTTTGTGTTTATAACGCCTACTTCCAGAACCCTCCATGCCCAACATCACTCCCAAGTCTAGTCTCTTAAGATTGTCTTTCAAAGACTCCCCCTTCTCTAATCCTCTCTCTTTTGCACATAGAACATTAGCTATATCCCAATTATTCCATTCTTGGGTTCATTTATTGCTGTAGGTTTAGTCCAGGGTTATACAGAGAGGTGGGTTCCAGGGTCTGTGGTGTATGAAAAGTTCTCTGCAGCTATGATGCTGGGAGAGGTTGAGACCCACTGAGAAAGACTATAAAGTTAAGAGTGGTTACATTTGAATCATGTAGTCTTTGCTCCTTTCTCTTATACATACATTTCTGAATTATTTCCAATTTGCTTTTCTTTTAAAGAGAAAAATAGAGTGAATTTCACAATCTAAAGGAGAATTTAAATGTGTACAACTTGTCAAGTTTTCCTAGAATAGACTGGCGGTGCCTGACAGAATCCACAGGATCCGTCTATGGCTTCCCACTCAGGACTGATCCCAGTTACAGCATCACCCAGAAGCTGGTTAGAAATGAAGCCTCTTTGGAGACACCCCAGACTGCAGATTCAGCACCCACATTTTAACAAGGTCCCCAAAGGATTTGTGGGCACAGGAAAGCTTGAGAGTGCTGATTTATGGAACAAAGGATGTCCTGGGCTTTAAGTATCTCCTAAAATAACAAAGTTCTCAAGATGAATATCCATAGACCATCTTTCACAAGTGCCAAGAAGGTTAACTATTAGCATTAAATAAGAATTTCAAGTGTTTCTCTTTGAATCCATAGCAGTAAACTGTGTTTTAGTCACATTTGCCCATGATGCCGTATATACAATAAATACAAAGAATCCTCTCCAATGTGAACATAATTCCTTTAGTAGATCATTCCAATGGCCAATGAGGCCCTGTTTACACTTCTAAAATGGCAGTAAGTATTTGTGTAACTCATTTGGAACATGTATCAGGAAGACCCACTCCAACTTGCATTTTTGTGTTTCTAAGTTTTTCCTATTGAACACGGATAGGCTTCTTGCTGAAATATGCATTCATTTCTCCTTGCTCTTCTTTCCAGGGGTTTGGAGAAGAGCTTAGCAGGGCCCTAGAATAACAACTTACATTTCTAAAAATCAGAACCCATAATAAACACAAGATTGTTGAGATTTAGATGTTATTTATCAAAGCCCCTGAAGGATCTTGAAAAACATAATTTCCAAGCTTCAGGGGGGAAGAAATTTAAATGTTTTTGCACTGTTCTCAATCAGTGTAGGTTTTTGACACAAAATAACTTCTCTATAGGGGTCCGCTGGTGGGTGTCTTCATAAACATCATTTCCCATCTATTCAGAAGATGAAATACATGAAAAGGGCTTTATTAGGAGTGTTTTTCTTTATCCTTTGACAGTTAACCAATCACAGAAGGCAAAGAAGTCAAAAGCAAGCAGGAAACCTATACACGAGAAAACAAGCAGCCAAATGAAGTTTGCATCCGACAGCACCTGCCTTCTGAGATCCAACAGTGTGTCCTGGGGTGAGGTGATGACAATTACATGGGGTGCTAATGGCTGCCATCTGCTGTGACATCGCCTACAGGCTGAGAATCAGTGATGTAAAATGGTACTAGCGACACACACCTCTCCTTTGAACTCATGGCTCTCAGCTACCTGTGGCCACTTAAGAGGGCTTGGTACTTAACTCCAGTTTTGAGGTCCCACTCCAGTTGGATGAGTGTCCCCAGGAGGAGACAGAGAATATTTGAAACATCAAGAAGCCAACCTTTGCCCACTGTTTGTGGTCTTGAGTTAACTGAAGAACGAGGTCAGGTCATCTGAGTTTCCTATTTTAACCTGGACAATAATCCTCCTTGAGATTTCTTATGCTGTTCACTTTGCTTTTTTCTCTTTCTTTTTTTAAGTTTTTAAAATTATGGCAGTATAATAACACATTTCCAGGTGACTTGGAAAATAACAGAACAAAATTACATATAATTCCATTATATATTACAATTATTATAAGTAGATAAATTAAGATTTTTAGTTGGAGCTTCAATATGAAACTCTCAAAAATTGATAGAATGAATAGACAGAAAAGTAGAAGGATAAAGTAGACCTGAAAAGCACTATGAAGCTATTCAGATGTTGTCTGCTTTAGATGATTCCTGCGAATGGGAAAAAAATCTTCGTGATTGCAATACGTGAATGAATCGGTTCATGAGCATGACTATTACTTTTTCATAGTTCAATGTTGTTTTAAACCTTCCTTCTGGTGTCCAGAGTCCATTCAATATTCCTGATTTTTGTCTTCAAACCAGCTGACAGCTTCTAGAAAACCCAGGCGAGCCCATGCACATTTCTAGAGTGTACTTCTAAGTACAAGAACTGTTGAGATTTGAAGAGAGCAGACACGACAGACACCACACATTGTTTCTTCTGGACCCTGATCTTAGGGTCAAGGCAGTCTGCTTGGGAGCTCTGACCAGACCTTGAGCCTCTTTCTAGCAAAGCCAGTGCTGCTGCCCAAAGGTGGGGTCACGAGCCACTCGGCCAAGATGTCAAAATCCTGAATACTGTTCCTGTAACTTTGCACAAAGGTGCTAGTCAGAAAGCCTTCGGTCAAGGGGATACATTCTGTCTGATTAGCACAAATTAGCTCTATTGATTTGTTTATTGGATAGCACCCAGCACAGAGCTGGCTTCCAAGATGGTTGGTAGCATTACCAACTCACTGAATATGAACTTGGGCAAATTCTGGGAGATAGTGTGGGACAGGGAGGCCTGGTGTGCTGCAGGCCATGGGGTTGCAAAGAGTTGGACACAGCTTGGCAACTGAGCAACAGCAAAACCCAGCACAGAGCTGACTTCCAAGAGGACAACACCTGCACGGTGCTGGGTGATTTAATTAAAGAGACAGCATAAGTGAAAAGTGAAAGTGAAGTCGTTCAGTTGTGTCTGACTCTTTGTGACCCCATAGACTGTAGCCTACCAGGCTCCTCCATCCATGGGCTCCAAAATCACTACAGATGGTGACTGCAGCCATGAAATTAAAAGACGCTTACTCCTTGGAAGGAAAGTTATGACCAACCTAGATAGCATATTCAAAAGCAGAGACATTACTTTGCCAACAAAGGTTCGTCTAGTCAAGGCTATGGTTTTTCCTGTGGTCATGTATGGATGTGAGAGTTGGACTGTGAAGAAGGCAAGTGCCGAAGAATTGATGCTTTTGAACTGTGGTGTTGGAGAAGACTCTTGAGAGTCCCTTGGACTGCAAGGAGAGCCAACCAGTCCATTCTGAAGGAGATCAGCCCTGGGATTTCTTTGGAAGGAATGACGCTAAAGCTGAAACTCCAGTACTTTGACCACCTCATGCGAAGAGTTGACTCACTGGAAAAGACTCTGATGCTGGGAGGGATTGGGGGCAAGAGGAGAAGGGGACGACAGAGGATGAGATGGCTGGATGGCATCACTGACTCGATGGACGTGAGTCTGAGTGAACTCCAGGAGTTGGTGATGGACAGGGAGGCCTGGCATGCTGTGATTCATGGGGTCACAAAGAGTCAGACACGACTGAGCGACTGATCTGATCTGATATAGTCAACAAATACAAGAGAAAGAAAAAGATCTACAAAATCAACCCCAAACAATTAAGAAAATGACAATAGGAACATCCATATCAATAATTACTTTAAGTGTAAAGGGATTAAATACTCCAATCAAAAGACACAGGCTGGCTGAATGGATCCAAAAACAAGACCTATATATATGCTGTCTACAATAAACCCACTTCAGATCTAAAGACACATATAGACTGAAAGTGAGAGGATGGAAAACTATATTCTGTGCAAATGGGAAGTGAAAGAAAGCTGGAGTAGCAATCTTCGTATCAGACAAAATAAACTTTAAAATGAAGAATATTACAAGAGATAAGGAAGGACACCACATAATGATCAGGGATCAATCCAAGAGGAAGACATAACGATTGTAAATATTTATGCATCCAACTTAGGAGCACCTCAATACATAAGACAAACACTAACAGACATAAAAGGAGAAATTGACAGTAGCACAATGATAGTAGGAGATTTTAACACCCCCCACACACCAATGGACAGATCATCAAAACAGAAAATTAATAAGGAAACACAAGTCTTAAATGATACATTAGATGAGATGGATCTCACTGATATCTTCAGGACATCCCATCCAAATGCAAGGTGTAATCCAAAGAATACACTTTCTTCTCAAATGCATGGAACATTCTATAGGATAGATTGTATCCTGGGTCACAAATCAAACCTCAGTAAATTTAATAAAATTGAAATCATATCAAGCATCTTCTCCAACCACAACACTGCTGCTGCTGCTGCTAAGTCGCTTCAGTCGTGGCCGACTCTGTGCGACCCCACAGACAGCAGCCACCAGGCTCCCCCGTACCTGGGATTCTCCAGGCAAGAACACTGGAGTGGGTTGCCATTTCCTTCTCCAACGCATGAAAGTGAAAAGTCAAAGTGAAGTTGCTCAGTTGTGTCCGACTCTTAGTGACCCCATGCACTGCAGCCTATCAGGCTCCCCCGTCCCTGGGATTCTCCAGGCAAGAGTACTGGAGGGGGGTGCCATTGCCACCGCAACACTATGAGACTAGATATCAGTTACAAGAAAAAAAAGCAACTGTAAGAAACACAAACACATGGAGATTAAACAATACACTTCTAAATAACAGAATTACTGAAGAAATCAAGAGGGAAATAAAAAAATTTCTAGAAACAAATGACAATGAAAACATGACAACTCAAAACCTATGGGATTCAGCAAAAGCAGTTCTAAGAGGGAATTTTATAGTAATACAATCCTACCTCAAGAAACAAGAAAACATCAACTAGACAACCTAACATTATATCTAAAACTACTGAAAAAATAAGAAAAAAAAAAAAACAAAATTAGTAGAAGGAAAGAAGTCATAAAGAAAGCAGAAATAAATGAAAAAGAAATGAAAGGAACAATAGTAAAGATTAATAAAACTAAAAGCTGGTTCTTTGAGAAGATAAAATGGACAAACCTTTGGCCAGACTCACCAAGAAAAAAAAGAGAGAAGAATCAAATCAACAAAATTAGAAGTAAAAAGGAGAGGTTACAACAGACAATGAAGATGTTCCTGTAAGAGGAGCTGCAGACTGGCTCCAACTCCCCAAGTCATAGGTGCAGCCCTCTACACAGCTCAAATCCTGATTTTGAGGAGTGTAGAGTCAGTGACACCACACTCTAAAATCTAGGAAAATGCATGTTTGCAGACTGTCCAGCTTGGTTCCAATCTGTCTCAGAGTTCCTTAACTTTTACACTTACACTCCCAACATATCTAGTGAAAAACAGGGCCTTAGTGTGACATGGTGATTCTCAGGCAAATGTCTTGTTGGCACGCAGACAACCCTGGTGGCAAGATGGGGTGGAGTCTGTTGAATAGTCACTAGAAAGGACAGAATGGGACATGAACACTTGACAGAGTCTGTACCCCTTCCTGTCACCTTTCTGCTGATGACTTATTTACATTACGTCCTGTCCCATACAAAGCCTCCTGATTTATAATCTTTGTTGTGCTGTGCTTAGTCGAGGGGAGTGGGTTGCCCTTTCCTTCTCCAGAGGATCTTCCCGACCCAGAGATAGAACCTGTGTCTCTTGTGTCTCCTGCATTGTAAGCAGATTCTTTACCCTCTGAGCCATCAGGGATCTTTGCTATGGCTTAGCTCAAATGGAAACCTTAGTGAAAGCTTCCCTGACCGCTGAGGCTGAATTAATTCCTGCATCCTCTGGTTCTCTGTATCAATACACAAGGTGTGTGAAGGTTCTCTTAGCATCCATCCATCATGACATTGGAATGAAGTGGGCACCCCTCATCCTGTCAGGCCTCTCATTTCCGTCCTTATTTTCTTTTTTCCTTTTGAGATGAAATTCACATAACATCAAACTAACCATGTAAAAGTAAACATTTCATAGCATGTGGTTCATTCACAAGGTTGTGTAATCGGTCGGTTCCAAAGCATTTTCATCACCCAAAAGAAAACCCTACCCCTGTAGCCAGTAGGCAGTTGCTCCCAATTTTCCCCTATCCTCAGCTCCTGGCATCCAACAGATTGCTTTCTGTGTCTCTGTATTCCTATGTATGTAGTTAGCATTTGATACTCTCTCTTAGAGGGAGAACAAGTGATAATTTACTGTGATAAGACTCAGGGAGTGGAGCTGCAGCAGCTTCAAATCCAAGCACAGGTGACTGAGAGGATCACTCTGGATTCAGGGATGCCGCGTTTACCACCTGCATACCTCGGCAAGACAGCTAAGCTTTTGTGCCTCAGTTTCCTCGTCAATAACATGAAAACAATAGTATTGATAGAATCTACCTTGAGAAAATGGTATGTCAATTAAATGAATCAATATGTATAAAACACTTAGTACAGTACTTGGCATGTAGAAAGCTAGATTAGTGTGTGTTAAGTAACAATTAACACCATACCCTATTGATGTTGGAATCATAGCCTCTGAGTTCATCCAAGAGAGTTAGAACAGAAATACAGGCCTACAAAATGGCCATGCTGAGATGCAATGGGTCTCTTTGAAAAGGGTGCTTGTGCTGTGTTTGCTCTTAAGTAATAGTCTGCGTCTTATCCCACTCTTGCCACCCTGACCACTCTACACCACCACCCTCTTCGACCCCAACACCCAAACCACTGCCCTAGTCTCAGTTTTATGCATTAATGCAACCAGTATGTAAGTTTCAGGAAGGTAGGGACCATGTCTGTTTTGTGCATCTCTGTATTCCTCACACCTAGTATATAATCAACACTCAATGACTCACTGTTGAACAAATAAGTAAATTCATGAATAAAACGGTCCTTCCTTCCAATCATACAATTTCAGAATGTATTACCATCTCTGCCTACTCAAGCTGCTCCCTTTGCTTCAAAAGGGAACTTATCAGAGCATGAAAGCTCATGAAAGGCATGCATCTCCCTCAGCTTCCTGTCTACATCCATTCATGCCTCCTTTTTCCACCTCTGTCCTTGGGGGGATGGGGCATGTGGGGGACAAGGTTATTGATCCTTCATGTCCCTGCCTCTGAACTGGTCCCCATTCAGCTTTATGTTCTAGCTGGGCCTCAGCCTTGACATAAAACTCTCCAGTTCTATATAAATAATGGCTGTAATTAATAATAAATGAACAGCCTGGGGAATTGCAGAGCTGAATTTAGTGGCTGGAGATTTACACAGCTGTGTTTGGTGCCAAGACAAGTCATGGATATGGAAAAAAACTGGCTATCATTTCAGATCTGGACACGAGGCACCAGGGAACCAGGAGCTCTTAGCCTTGTAGAAAATGGCAATTGTAATCACAGTTTCCTGGGTGTACAGGGGAGGAGGGTATTTTTAACTTTTTGGTTTTTCTTCCTCCAAGTCAGGGTTCTATCCCCGCAAAGCCCAAGCATTTTATTTGTGGAAAGGCAGAAATCTGAATGTGAAGGCAAGGTTGGGGAAAGGATTTAGATACACAGGGAAAGAAAGTAAAGTTGCTCAGTTGTATCCGACCCTTTGCGATCCCATGTATTGTAGCCTACCAGGCTCCTCCGTCCATGGGATTTTTCAGGCAAGAGTACTGGAATGGGTTGCCATTTCCTTCTCCAGGGGATCTTCCCACCCCAGGGATCAAACCTGGGTCTCCCACATTTTAGGCAGATGCTTTTACCATCTGAGCCACCAGGGAAGTCTCTAGACACACAGAATGAAGATGAAATAAGAGTTTTAGGAGAACCGATGAAACCAGTTAGTCTTGAAGAGATGATGAAGACTGATTTCTACAGAAAGCAAACAAAAATGGATCCTAGGAAGCACAGTTGGGGTAAAAAACCTCTTAGTTCAGATGCTCTCTGAGTGCAGTGGATGAGCTCCTTCATTACATCTGGTCCTTCCAGGTAACACACGTCTGCACTTTCCAGTCTGACTCCTTCACCTTCTCCCAAATCTTGATTTCCTGAGATGGAAGTCAACAGTTGTGAACATTTTCAAGGTCATTGGCTGATCAACTGCCCATAGCCACCAAGAGGCAGGAATAGAACAATGCCAGGTTGTTGACAGGATTCCAAGAGAACTGAGATGGAGAGCTGAGCATAGTGGCCGAATTATCACAAGCACCTAATGCATGAAAGCTGTCGCTGCGCTAGTACTGCCCCAGACCTGCCTGACACCGGCGTGTCGTCCCATTTTCTCTATGTGAAACACACCTGAGATTCAGGACACTGCTCAAAAGCAACTCATAGCATTGCAGGAGATTGCCTTTGTAACCATTTTTTTTTTTTTTCTGAGTGCAAAGGAGAGTATCATTGTTATTCAAATACCATTATACTTAATGTATAGAAGCTGAACTGAGACTTTCAGATGTTAAGTAACTTGGTCAAAACTACAGTTTTATAAAGAACAGAACTAGGATTTGAGCACAAATCTGTCATTTCCAAAGTTCACGCTCACTTTCTTTCCTCTGTGAACATCAGCCTCCCCTGTCCTGGACCTCAAGGCTAACGTCTGTGTTGAAAGAAAAGGGAGTGTCGTCACTCGGAACCTCAGGGGTTCCTAGTCAAAACTCCAAGTTCCAAATGAAAACACACTCAACTAAACACAACTCCTCCTGGAAGTGACGGGTGAGAAGACACTCTGGGTATACACAGGTCACATAAGATGTTGTTTGAGGAACTGCAGTGACCATGTGGTCAAGATGAAGAAATGAAGTAGATGTTGGTACAGATGGCTAGAAATATTGAATACAGGCTTTGAGGAGCCTTCACACATCCAACCTAAGCAAGGGAAATTTCTAAATGTTTTGTTCATCTCAGGCACTTTAGTTTGTGAAGTGGCAGGGTACCAGGTACTGTGGAGGCACTAAAGAGATTTCAGAAAAATAGGCATTGTCTTAGGTCAGATTCCCTAGAAGCAGAGCCTGAGAAAAAGACTCCAGTGCATTTCATTTTTCAAAGACTGTCTCTTAGGAGAAAACTGCAAATGAGATAAGAGACACAGGATAGAAAAAGGACAAAGGATGTAGTCTCAAAGAAAATTTAGCCTTGACCTGATCCACAGGCACATTCTGCAGGAATCAGTCATGTCTCTGGGTTCCCTTCTTAGAGTGGGGCGTCGAATCAGCAGAGGGTGGTTCTGTGGAGATGGGGGTGGGGGTAGCGGGGGACAGCTCTGAGCCTTAGCACTCAACACTCACAGCAGCTGAGGAATGGCTGCATGGTGGGCCCCAAGACAGTGTACTACAGAGGTTTTCCCTGTAGAAAATGCCAGGACATGTGAGGAGTCTCAGGAGACAGACCCAGCCAGGCACTGCCCTGCGGTTCAGAAGAGGCCAGAGGACAGGTGAGATTGAGGCTGATGAGATGATTTTGAATGGGTGGGATTATCACTCTCAATGCTTTGCTCCCTCCCTTTATCCAGTTAGAGAGGCGCCATGCTGTCAGCATTATGTTCTGGCTTAATAAATTATAGAAAAGGTGCTAATTAGGAGATAGAAGCAGGAAGTGAGAATGAAGTGAAAGGTGTGAGATAATAATGTGTCTTTAGAGAAGAAAAACTCGGGCAGCTTGAATCAGTACAACCCAGGGAGGTGCATGGTGGGGGAGACATGGGAAAGGAACAAATGCAGAAAATGGGGTAGCAGTGGGACTGGAATCTTCCTGGCTGAAGCGAACATCAAAACAGAAGGCAATGGGTGCTGGTTAACAGTCCAGAAATAATTCAATACTCAACAAGTCCAATAATATGCTGACCTTAGAGATTATGCTGAGATGTTAATGCAGATGATGGGCTGTCCTGGATATCTAAGGTTCCATATGCCCTACCTTCCCCTGCAGAGCCCCGTGATCCCAATGGCTGCCATGTTGTTATCTTGGGTCTTTGATTGGCCCAGTAAATCCTCCCAAAGGAAGAAAAAGGGACACTGCAAGTCTGTCTGTGAAGTTGTTAAATAGAAAGCCTGGGAGCTGCCATCAGCCATGCTTTCCTTCTCATGAGAGAGAAACGAAACTATCAGAGAGAGACATGAAACTCAAGCACAGAGGCGCGCCCTCCAGGGCTCCTGAGCTGTGGGTTCATCCTGTGGAGCCCGTTGGAAGAGAAATGTTCCTGGATCCTCGTAGGGTGCCTGACTGGGTCTGAAATGTATTAATAGAATGCTAGAAACAGACGAACGGGAGAAAAGGGTTCAAAGTTATTCAAGTTTTATGTGACATGGGAGCCTTCATAAGGAAATGAAGACCCGAAGAAACAGAACTGCTATTTTTATACTGAATTTGATGAAGAGCAGACAGTCGTGGAGGAATATGGTAGGTTAAGGAGTAGGAGGAGAGCTAGTGAACTGGGGAAGACACAGCATGTCCTGTTTGTTTAGATTCCTTTTGGAGTCCTTTTGTCTTGGGAGAAAGATGCTTTCTTATGGGTAAAGAGATAGATGGTAAAGAGATGGGTAAAGAAAGATATTTCTTATGGGTAGAGAGAGGGCGTCCATCACAGGAGGATTTTATGACCTTTTTCAGGGGAGAAGGGTGGTTCTGCTGTTTTCTCAAACTCCTTTAGCTTAAAATATTCAAAATGTCATGGTGTTGTATTTGGGGCAGAGGGTCCTGAAACCCCTCACTCATCATTGTCCTTCCCAGGGTGTTCAGTTTTTCCACTTACCTTGGATCTGGCTTAAGCTGGGTCTGCAACCAAAGTAACACACTATGGAAATTGAGGTGCATAATTAATATATAGATCAATATTTCCCCCAATAGAATCTGAGATCTTTGCCTTCTTTCATGGACCTATCTGAGGGAGGCTCAAAAAAAAAAACATATATATATATATATATACATACACTACTGGCAAGGGGATGTTTTAATGCAAGTAATGAAAGAGCATCAATTATGGTTCTGGGGTGACCAGAGAGAAGAAGAAAGATGCTGTGAGTGGACAAGATGAAGAACACACCATAAGGAAAAGGGGAAACGAGATTGGGAAACTGGAAAGAGAAAACCCTTGCACCCATCTCCCCACACATCCTGTGTACAAATGCTGTCAATCCCTGGTCTCCTGGTGTCACTTAGAGCAAATCCAGAATTCGTTAGGAGACGGGAGGGGGACGGGGGGGCAGGAGGCAGCCAGTGGCATTCTGAACAGACAGAAATTACATTTCCACACAACACAGGGAGCCCAGCAAGGAGGGCACTGCCGTCTATCGAGGCGGACTTTAGGTATGGCATGAGGTTAGCATCTTCGTCTGTAAAATGGATATGAGACTCATCTGTAGCTCAAGGGCAGCCATCAGTGTTACACGCAATAACCCATGAGAGTGCTTGGAACGACGCCCGGTGCTCAGCACACGCTCAGGATGTGAGAGTTGTTCCCAAGAACTATTTACAGATGAAAATCCTGTAGCCTAAAGAGGCCATCCCACTCCAGTATTCTTGCCTGAAAAATCCCATGGACAGAGGAGCCTGGTGGGCTACAGTTCATGGGGCCACAAAGCGTTGGACGTAACTGAGTGACTGAGCACATACAAAGAGGCCACATGACTGATCCATAAAGCAGAATATCAGGAAGAAAATGATCATGGCTGGGACTTCCCTGGTGATCCACTGACTAAGACTCTGTGCTCCCAATGCAGGGGGCCAGGGCTTGATCTCTGGTCAGGGAGCTAGATCCCGCATGCCAAGTGCTGCTAAGACCAGATGCAGCCAAATATATTTTATATATATATATATATGAAAATGGTTATGGTAGAGGTGAGTCTTGTGAGTCAGGGTTAGCCCGCTACCACTTTGAAGGCATGGCCCTCAAGCCCTGGGGGTGGAGCTGGGGAGTTTGCATGGTTCTCACTGGTCCCTGCTCCTCCACCCCTCATCCCCATCCCATACCCTGGATCCTCTAAGAACAAGGACGCAGGCTGCAGAGAAGCACTCCCACAGCCTGAGCATGGTTGTCTGGAGGGGGTCCCCTCCATAACAAGCAATTCGATAGTTTCATAGCATCCCTTGGCCTCAAAGTCCGCCTGGCCCACCAGGGCTGGCATCTTTGTCAGGCAAATGAAACCTCCAGCCCAGCACATTTTGGAAATGTTGGTCCAGAGAGACAACTGCTCATTTTTCTTTAGTGCTGGCACCAAGCAGTAAGCATAGGAAAGATCAGCTTCCTTGGAGTTTGGGCATAAAGGCCAAACTTTAAAGGATAAAAGGTAAATGAATTCCCACAGATAAAAGGTAGTGAATTCTCTCTGTGGTCAACTCGCGCTTTCTTCTGCAATAGACCGTGGGGAAGAAGGACTGGACAGGGAATTTCCATAAAGGGCAGTGAAGCAGGCAGACCAAGTGATGGAGAAAAGTTGCTGCCTGCTTCCCTTTGGGAGAGTTAATTTTATTGTCAGCTGGACTGGCCACAGTTACCCAGATAGCTGGCTAAATATTACTTTTGGGTGTGTCTATAAGGGTGTTTCTGGAAGAGATGAACATCTGAATTGGTGGGTTGAGTAAAGCAGATGCAACCCCCACCCCTGCGTGTCAGTGGGTGGCCCTCCTCCAATCTGTTGAGGGCCTGAATAGGACAGAAAGGTTGGGCGGGGGGCAGGGAGAGGGGTGGTTGAGGTTGAGTGCTCGCTCTGCCTGACTGTTGAACAAGGACCTCCTGCCTTCTGCACTCTTGTTTACCAGGTCTTTAGGCTCAGACTCAAATCTATGCCATCAACTCTGCAGTCTCCAGGCCTTAGAACTAATTACCAGCCTTCCTGCTTGCAGACCATGGGACTTCTCAACCTCCAGGATTGCGTGTACCAGTAACTTATAATCATTTTCTTATGTCATATTAGGACTTCCCTGGTGGCTCAGACAGTAAAGCGTCTGTCTACAATGCAGGAGACCTGGGTTCAATCCCTGGGTTGGGAAGATCCCCTGGAGAAGGAAATGGCAATCCACTCCAGTACTATTGCCTGGAAAATCCCATGGACAGAGGAGCCTGGTAGGCTCATACATCATATTAATTATATTTCTCCTGTACTCCTTTCCTCCCTTCCAGCACAGAGTTCCAGGTGCAGAGGCTGGAATAATGAGGGGGGAAAAAGCACGCTCCCTGCCCTGTGGAGCAAAAGAGCAGTTGCTTGGCCAGTCGGCTGGCAGAAGGGAGTCTCCAGGACAGATGTGTGGTCAAGTGACAGCTGTGATTGATGCATCGAGAGGGACCTGCTCCTCCAAGATTGTGTCTATGTCAAAAGGACCACGGATCACTCCTATTTATAGTCCGGTTTAATCTCTGTGTAATAGTTATCACTTCCTGGCACTATGGTTTCAAACTGTGGTGTTGGAGAAGACTCTTGAGAGTCCCTTGGACTGCAAGGAGACCATACCAGTCAATCCTAAAGGAAATCAGTCCTGAATATTCATTGGAAGGACTGATGCTGAAGCTGAAATTCCAATACTTTGGTCACCTGATGCGAAGAACTGACTCATTGGAAAAGACCCTGATGCTGGGAAAGATTGAAGGCAGGAGGAGGAGGAGATGACAGAGGATAAGATGGTTGGATGGCATCACCGATTCAATGGATATGAATTTGAGCAAACTCCCGGACATAGTGAAGGACAGGGAAGCCTGGTATGCTACAGTTCATGGGGTCATCAAGAGTGAGACTTGACTGAGCAACTAGGCAGCAGCAGCAGCGTATGGTAAGTGATCCACCTAAATTTCCATTCAGTAGTTTGAAGAGTTCCTTGAGAGAATGCAAGACACGTTTGCATTTGTAATTCTGTTTAATAGAGAAAGCGCAAAGAGGGGTTATAAAACTCTATGGGATGTAAGGTTGCTGAAGTCCTGGAAAAGCCCTAAACCTCTTTTCATACACAAATAAAATCATCCAGCATTCTGGTGTTTCCAGACCCTCATTTGGTGTTTATCTGCAGTTCTGCTTTTGAGACTTCCCTTAGGTTTTTGTCAGTTCTGAATCTGCCTGAACCTCAGTAGTTCTCACGGATACTAAAGGTCCCTACAGCCACAGCATCACAACACAGAACTGGCCACACACAGGCACAATTCTGTAGGTATCCCCACTCTGGAGGTCTGAGAGAAGGGGTTTACTAAGCAGGGAGGGGTTGTGGACAGACCCTCGTCACTTGACAGCACCGTTTTAATATTGCCCTACTTCTGAACAGGGGCTTCCATGGTGGCCTAGCAATAAAGGATCCACGGGCCAATGCAGGAGATGCAGGAGACACAAGTTCAATCTCTGGGACAGGAAGATCCTCTGGAGAAGGAAATGGCAACCCACTCCAATATTCTTGCCAGGAAATTCGCAGGAGAGAGGAGACTGGTGGGCTACAGTCCATGGGGTTGCAGAGTCAGACACAATTGAGCTCTTGAGCACACATGTCACAGTACTTCTGAACACGATGGCCAAACCATAATTCACTACTGTAAAACCAACAGTCTATAGTTTTCCCATTTCATTTAATTAGATTACTTTAAAAGAACAGTTTCCACACTATTTGAAAACCATATTTCCATTTTGAGACACTGGAGTTCATCCCAGTAAAGGCTTCCTGGCCTCTTTGAGTCAGAAGCGGAGAGGGAAGGTGTAGATTTGGTGCCCAGATGCCCATCCCTTCTTGGGGGCAGACTTTGTAGCCATCCTTACAGTAGATCCGAGGCTGCAGCCACATTCCTCATCCCACCCTTCTTTCTTGGCACTGCCTTTTCTCCTCTCTGCCTCTTGTGTTACACAGCCATTTGAACCAACACTATTCCTCAAAGCATCCTGACATGTTGTTTCCAATTAGTTTCCTCTGTGGATCTGGCTCCATCACCAGCACCTGCAGAGGGGCTAGTAACAGCGACAAAGCTGTTTTTACATCATTGCATGGCAGAAGGATAAAACCTGTGTGAACAAGTTCAGGTGGTTTGGAAACTGACTTGAGAAACAAATATCCCCAGAAAGTGATTAATAATTTAAACCCTGACCTGAGCTCAAAACACAAGTGGGATGATAAAGAAAGATGAGCCTTTTGAAGTGTGGTGCTGGGCCAGGAGGAGGGCGCGAGTGTCCAGTGAATGGCGTGTGGGTCCTGCCTGTCATCCAAGGTCAGTTTCCCTCCACGACACATCTATCTATAGAGGAGAACTGAAGGAGGCCAAAGGAAAGAACTTGGATTCAGACCAACTCATTCAAAACTAAAGCCAAAGTGAAGAGGCTCCTCTGGCCACTGGTTTCCCATAGATTTTAATCCAATCACTTTGACATTTGGTGTCTGCAGCCTTCAGTGGTCTTAAATCAGTGATTCTTCATCTTTTCTCCATGATCCTTTTGGCAGTCTGAGAGAGTCAGTGGTCCCTCTCATGATAATATTTTAAATCATGAAGTACAGTGCACAGGACTTCAAAGGAAAATAATTCTTTAAAATACTTTTGCCAAAATATTATAAAAACAAATTGTGGTAGAGTAGTAGATGTGGTTCTTTCTTTTTTATTCAAATAAAAAATAATGTAATTCTTTCTAATCTTTTATTTGGAAACAACTTTAGACTTACAGAAATGTTGCAAAAACAGTATAGCACATTTAATACACACCTCACTCAGATTACCCTAATGTTCATATCTTAGACAACCATGGTGCATCTATCAAAGCTAAGAAATTAGTATTGGTGCAATTCTCTGAACTTACATGTGCACTGTATTTGAACTTCACTGGCTTTTCCATCCGGAGAAGGCAATGGCAGCCCACTCCAGTACTCTTGCCTGGAAAATCCCATGGATGGAGGAGCCTGGTGGGCTGCAGTCCATAGGGTCGCTAGAGTCGGACACGACTGAGCGACTTCACTTTCACTTTTCACTTTCCTGCATTGGAGAAGGAAATGGCAACCCACTCCAGTGTTCTTGCCTGGAGAATCCCAGGGACGGGAGGCCTGGTGGGCTGCAGTCTATGGGGTCGCACAGAGTCGGACACGACTGAAGCGACTTAGCAGCAGCAGCAGCAGCAGGCTTTTCCATCAAGTGTCCTTCCACTGTTCCAAGATCCAATCCAGGGTTTCACACTGTATTTAGTTGTTGTGTCTCCCTAGTCTTTTGCGACCTTGACACCTTTGAAGAATACTTGTTAGTTATTTTTAGAATGGCACTTAATTTGTGTTTATCTGGTGTTTCTTATGACTAGATTGTGATTATGCATTTATTACAAGATGTGTTTTCTTTTTTTCTTAATATATATATATTTCATTGAAGTTTAGTTGAGTTACAGTGTTTCAGGTACACAGCAAGGTGATTCAGTTATCCATATGCATGTGTATTATTTTGAAATTATTTTCCATCACAGGTTATTACAAGATATTGACTATATTTCCCTATGTGATACAGTAAACCTTTGTTGCTTATTGCAGATCTATTTTTTTAATTATAAATCTAACATTCTATTCATATTAAGTCAAACAAGTGGAATCAAAATGTCATAAACATTTTTCTTCTTCTAAGTCACTTCAGTTGTGTCCAACTTTGTGTGACCCCATAGATGGCAGCCCACCAGCGTCCGCCATCCCTGGGATTCTCCAGGCAAGAACACTAGAGTGGGCTGCCATTTCCTTCTCCAATGCATGAAAGTGAAAAGTGAGTGTGAAAAGTGAAAAGTCGCTCAGTCGTGTTCGACTCTTAGCGACCCCGTGGACTGCAGCCTACCAGGCTCCTCCGCCCATGGGATTTTCCAGGCAAGAGTACTGGAGTGGGGTGCCGCTGCCTTCTCCACATAAACATTTTAGTTAGGCAAAAATTCACAAGTATTATACATATTATTTATATGTATATTTATATGTACAAAAGCTTTTCTATTACACTTGATAAAGATTTGAGAAAGCATATCAAAAAGAAGACGTGGAGAAATTGGAAAACATAAGCTAAATTAAATAGGTGTGCTGAATATGAAATAGAAAAAGCTAAACAAACTGGTTAAAAATAAAGATCATCATATAGTCCAGTTGCTTTTAAACATGGCTGCTCATCAGAAACATATCTGGAGCTCTGAGGGGAAAAAGCCATATCTGAGCATTTGTATTTTACAAAAAATTCCAAAATAATTCTGATTATGAGTACATTTAATAACCAGCTACCTTAATCAATGCAGCAAATATTAATAATAATATGTTTGTGTGTGTGTTAGTTGCTTTGTCTTGTCCAACTCTTTGTAACCCCATGGACTGTAGCCTGTCAGGCTCCTCTGTCCATGGGATTCTCCAGGCAGGAATACTGGACTGGGTTGCCATTTCCTTCTCTAAGGTATCTTCCTGAGCCAGGGATTGAACCTGGGTCTCCTGCACTGCAGGCAGATTCTTTACCATTTGAGCTACAGTTCAGTTCAGTTCAGTTCAGTCGCTCAGTCATGTCTGACTCTTTGTGACCCCATGAATCGCAGCATGCCAGGCCTCCCTGTCCATCACCAACTCCTGGAGTTCACTCAGACTCACGTCCATCGAGTCAGTGATGCCATCCAGCCATCTCATCCTCTGTCGTCCCCTTCTCCTCCTGCCCCCAATCCCTCCCAGCATCAGAGTCTTTTCCAATGAGTCAACTCTTCGCAAGAGGTGGCCAAAGTACTGGAGTTTCAGCTTTAGCATCATTCCTTCCAAAGAAATCCCAGGGCTGATCTCCTTCAGAATGGACTAGTTGGATCTCCTTGCAGTCCAAGGGACTCTCAAGAGTCTTCTCCAACACCACAGTTCAAAAGCATCAATTCTGCAGCACTCAGCTTTCTTCACAGTCCAACTCTCACATCCATACATGACCACAGGAAAAACCATAGCCTTGACTAGATGGACATTTGTTGGCAAAGTAATGTCTCTGCTTTTGAATATGCTATCTAGGTTGGTCATAACTTTCCTTCCAAGAAGTAAGCGTCTTTTAATTTCATGGCTGCAGTCACCATCTGCAGTGATTTTGGAACCCCCCAAAATAAAGTCTGGCACTGTTTCCACTGTTTCCCCATCTATTTCCCATGAAGTAATGGGACCAGATGCCATGATCTTCGTTCTCTGAATGTTGAGCTTTAAGCCAACTTTTTCACTTCTCCTGTTTCAATTTCACAAGAGGCTTTTGAGTTCCTCTTCACTTTCTGCCATAAGGGTGGTGTCATCTGCATATCTGAGGTTATTGATATTTCTCCCGGCAATCTTGATTCCAGCTTGTGCTTCTTCCAGTCCAGCGTTTCTCATGATGTGTTCTGCATATAAGTTAAATAAACAGTGTCACAATATAAAGCCTTGATGTACTCCTTTTCCTATTTGGAACCAGTCTGTTGTTCCATGTCCAGTTCTAACTGTTGCTTCCTGACCTGCATACAGATTTCTCAAGAGGCAGATCAGGTGGTCTGGTATTCCCATCTCTTTCAGAATTTTCCAGTTTATTGTGATCCACACAGTCAAAGGCTTTGGCATAGTCAATAAAGCAGAAATAGATGTTTTTCTGGAACTCTCTTGCTTTTTCCATGATCCAGCGGATGTTGGCAATTTGATCTCTGGTTCCTCTGCCTTTTCTAAAACCAGCTTGAACATCAGGAAGTTCATGGTTCACGTATTGCTGAAGCCTGGCTTGGAGAATTTTGAGCATTACTTTACTAGCGTGTGAGATGAGTCCAATTGTGCGGTAGTTTGAGCATTCTTTGGCATTGCCTTTCTTTGGGATTGGAATGAAAACTGACCTTTTCCAGTCATGTGGCCACTGCTGAGTTTTCCAAATTTGCTGGCATATTGAGTGCAGCACTTTCACAGCATCACCTTTCAGGATTTGAAATAGCTCAACTGGAATTCCATCACCTCCACTAACTTTGTTTGAGCTACAGGGAAGTCCCAATTATCTGTTTAGTGCATTAAATAACTAATGCCCTTCATATATAACTATCCTAATTTTGAGGTGGCAATGGGCATAAATGATGTTTTGTGAGATGCAGCAACTAAAATGTGGTATGAAAATATGTATGACTTCTGTTAGTGACAAAATCACAAATACTGCCAGTAGTGCTCTGGTTTGTTCCTAAGCTTTAAATCGGAGGCACATGAAACATATCAGTGAGGAAAATAAAGACTTTCTTCAACCCCAGTTCACAGACTCCCCTGATACCTATTTATGGATCTGGGGACCCCTGGTGAAGAAACCCTGTCAGGAACTACCAATAATCGCAGATGATGGAGATGAATAAACTGTTCGCTAAAAGCTATTACTACAATTGATCTCCCCATTTGTGCCTAGAGACTTTGGAAAAATGGCCACAGCTGGATAGATGATCTTTCCTGAAATGCCCCCAAATCATTCAGGTGTAAATTCACAACAGAGCAAGGTGACCCAATAGCTCTCAGTTGCAAAGCCTTCCATCCTTGGGGGAAGTCTGAGGAACAGCCAGCTCTTTGTAAAAATTAAAGGGACTCAGGGGGCAATGGAACCAGTGGCTGACTGATGCTTGATTACTTTCATGGAATGTCCTCATTTATGTGTGCATCTGTATTTTTTTCAGGCTCCAGCTATATTTACAAGTATAGCTTCTATATGTGTCCAACCTTATGACTTTGTTTCTGTTTGGATAGGAAGCTACTGAAGAGATGGTTTGCTGACCCTGGTTTTGATCAGCTCATGTCCAATATCAGACAAGATCGGATATTGGGTGCTTCAGTCACTAGCGCCTGGTAGCTTGCAGTTGGGGGAATGAGGCCTTCAAGCCTAGGGGGCTGACGTGGATGAACCAGCAGGGGTTAGTGACGTCATTCTGAGTGACTTCATCGTCTCTGAGTAACAGCGTCACACGCATCAATCCTCTCAACCCCCACCAACCAACTGAGGTGGGCACCTCATTTTACAGACTGAGAATTGGCAGCACAGAGAACAGTTGCACAGAAAATGCCTTCTTCCAAAGCCAGCGTCACCTCTGACTCCAGCGCCCTCACATAACTGCTACACCATTCTCTGGTGGGCGGATTCTTTCCGGCCCTTCCTGGGGCTTCCTTTGTCACAGGATGGCCGCAAGTCACTTCACAATCTACAAGGATGGCCTCATGAGGCGATGTTTGATTTCTCAAAGGCCCTGTTTTTATGGAATTGGTCAAGCGGTATTGCCCTGAATTGGTAGCAGGTCTAACAACCAGATCTTCAAGGTATTAGGCTTGGGGAAGACAGTCAGGCAGGTGTATGAGGCCCGAACAAGAATAAACATCTGGGCGTCATGGGGGCAGGCTGAATGATGAGGAAGATCACACAGGGGACTAAATACTAGCACACAAATCTATTCCTTGTCACCCCCTTTCATGTTTCCTACTTCCCTGTGGCTCAGATGGTATAGAATCCACTTGCAAGCCAAATCCCTGGGTTGGGAAGATCCCTTGGAGAAGAGAAAGGCTACCCATTCCAGTATTCTGGCCTGGAGAGTTCCATGGACTGTATAGTCTATGCAGTTGCAAAGAGTTGGACACGACTGAGCAACTTTCACTTTTGTGTTTCCTGCTGAGTGTGGATTTCATTATACCGCACTGGCTCCCAGGTGTGTGTGTATCTAGATTCCACTGGCAAACCTCTCAGAGAACCAGGAGAACCTTGAAAATCACAGTCAAGACTGGGCTGATGCTTCCGATGAGACTGAAAGGAGAGTTAACGACTCCTATGACACAGACGACAAGTACAAGTGTGCCCTGCCTGGGAGGTTAGGCTCTTCTCCCATCACTGCTGATGACAGAACCCCCAAATTCTTACCCCCTAACTGGCTACAACAGCTTATAGATATGACCTTAAAATAGGTCTTATTCAGGCTACTCTCTTAATTAGGACCCCACATTTTCCTTTTTATTATATTTTTTTAATCGCTCAGAAACAAATTACCCTCGTTTACAAAATAATCAGTAAATGACTTTCAAAAGGAGTTGTTTTCACTTGCTTTTCAGTATCATAGGAAAGTTGTGGGCCGTATTATCTGGCCTCCACCGACAGAATCACCTGGAATAAAAATAGAAGGAAATTAGACTGTATTTTGAGAGAGACTCTATTTCTTTAATTGGATGGGTTCATAAAAATTCATAAATTTTGCAACTGGCAGTGAAAGCGACCTCCCGGAGGATCTTATAAAATTTTAAGTCAGGAGTTTTACCCTTTGGACCGCTATGGAAAGAGGGTTCCTCCATGAATTTGGGGTACTGTCATTCAGCTGTAAAATTGCTTTCTTTGTTGGGATTATAGCAAATAGGCCCCAGCCAGAGCATACTATTATTAAATTACTTCTCCAGGATGAAGGTCATCCGTGCCTAATCATTTTCTAATTGGCAACTCAGTGCAAAGTTGTATTGTGTTCAGAGTTCCTGGTTCTGAGAGCTTCACTAGAGCCAGGAAGATGTGTTGTCAGGGAAAAGTCAACCAGCACATTATAGCGAGTCTTCTGAATTTATAGTCATAATAACAATCACACGCTGGTTAGAGGCCATTTATAAATGGAAGAGAAAGGATTTGGAAAAGGCCATTTGGTTCTGGTCACTCTCCCTATTTTGCTCACACACTCAACAGATAATGTAGAAAACACCTTCTTTGCCATAACAGTTGTGAATGGTCCTGCGTGGTCTGGTCAGAGCTCTGGGGTCCAGGTTTTGTGAGTGGGTCAGGAAGACCAGCCTCTTATCAGACACTGGACTTCACAGGCCCTCAGTCCTGACACTGACATCTGGGTGCCCTGTGTGTTTCTCTAGGGGTCCTTGTCTGGGGCGCAGTCAGCTCCCACAGGGAAAAGGCGCCTGCACCCAGCAGCCCTCCTTAACCACATTTCCTCCTCATCAAGCAAGCTTCCTTGTTACCTTCAGGTCAGATGTTGGTTTCCATAGCAACAGTGATGCTATATACAGAGAAAGTTTGGTTTTCTGACTTATTAATATCTCTTTATCCTTAACAACATCTATTTCTGCAATCCCAGGGAAATTTAGACTCAACATCTAAGGAAACTGGCTAACATGTTAACAGAAATTATCTCTGAGTAATCAGTGAATGATGTTTTCTTGTTGTGTCTTTCTGTATTTTTTCACATTTTACATTCTGAGGATTTATTACTTTTGTCATTAGAAAAAAATTAAGATCATCAGACAATGACATTAAAAGGTTCAAAGGTAATGTGTTAATTCTCCAGTTTTTTAAAGGATATGTTCATTCAACCCAAGATGGTGGCCTGGGCAAAAAATATGATTCTTTTGTGACTCTATTTCTGTACCACGTACCCATCAAAATGGGTAAACTGCATGTTTGTGATTTTTCTTCAAGTTTCCCTAACTTGTAAAAGTTTATAGTATATAGTATAAATGTAAAGCATATAGCACCTAGTTTTTTGACTTACACACATCACAAAATGATTCTCGAAACAAGTTTACTGAAGACCCATTATCTCATATAGGTACAAAATTTAACATACAGAAAAAATATTTTTCCTTGTCATGAGAACACTTAGGATTTACTCTCCTAACGACCTTCATATACAATATACAGCAGTGTTCATTGTATTCATTATGTTGCATGTTACATCACAGTACTTTTTTTCCTCCCTTTCCCCTTTTCGGGTAGTACCTACTATTTTGATTGGAGTATAATTGCTTTACAATATTGTGTTAGTCTCGGCTGTACAGCGAAGTGAATCATCTATTGTTGTGGCTGGTTTAGTTGTGGCTTAGCCCCTCACTCCTAAGACAACCTCTGCAATTGTAATTATCCTCTAGCTTGAGAGCCACCCACCTTGGTTTGGGGTGAGTCTTGATTTGACCATGACTCTGCCCCTCTCACCCTCCCACCGTGATTCTTTCTTAATGTATTTAGTTTATATGTATATATTTTCTACTAGTCTTCTGGTGTTTCTCATCAACAGTTGCTCTGGGGAGTTCCCTGGTGATCCAGCAATTACGATGTCACCTCCCAGTGCAGGGAGGGCAGGTTCAGTTCTGATCAGGGACCTAAGACTCCACATGCCTCTTGGCCAAAAAACCCAAAAAACCTGAAAAAGAAACATTATTGTAACAAAATTCATTGCTGCTGCTGCTAAGTCACTTCAGTCGTGTCCGACCCTGTGTGACCCCATAGATGGCAGCCCACCAGGCTCCCCCGTCCCTGGGATTCTCCAGGCAAGAACACTGGAGTGGGTTGCCATTTCCTTCTCCAATGCGTGAAAGTGAAAAGTGAAATTGAAGTCGCTCAGTTGTGTCTGACTCTTAGCGACCCCATGGACTGTAGCCTACCAGGATCCTCTGTCCATGGGATTCTCCAGGCAAGAATACTGGAGTGGGTTGCCATTTCCTTACTTTTAAAAAAGAGGGAAAAAAAGTTGCTCTGCAAAGACTTGCTCTGTAATTTTTGTATGCCCGTGGGAGGAGATAAGCTCTGGGCCTTCATACTTTGCCATCTTACATGTCATGCTCTTTAATGTAAATCTCAATGATTTATGTATGGCCATTATTTTATTCAAAAACGTGTTTGAGATCTTTGTATTCAGTTAATGTTCTAGGACTTTGGGGAAAAATGTTTTTTCAGACGGTCTTGCCCTCCTTTTGTTCACTTTAAAACAAATCAATTTTCATAGGAGAACAATCTCCCTTTTCCATAAAACGTTTGGGCTATTTGTTCATTATTATTTAATTTCTTCCAGCAATTCAGTTCAGTCGCTCAGTCAGGTGCAACTTTGCAACCCCATGGACTGCAGCACACCAGGCCTCCCTGTCCATTACCAACTCCCAGAGTTTACTCAAACTCATGTCTATTGAGTTGGTGATGCCATCCAAACATCTCATCCTCTGTCATCCCCTTCTCCTCCTGCCTTCAATCTTTCCCAGCATCAGGGTCTTTTCAAATGACTCAGTTCTTTGCATTAAGTGACCAAAGTTTGGAGTTTCAGCTTCAACATTAGTCCTTTCAATGAATATTCAGGACTGATTTCCTTTAGGATGGACTGGTTGGATGTCCTTGCAGTCCAAGGGACTCTCAAGAGTCTTCTCCAACACGACAGTTCAAAACCATCAATTCTTCAGTGCTCAGCCTTCTTCACAGTCCAACTCTCACATCCATACATGACCGCAGGAAAAACCATAGCCTTGACTAGATGGAACTTTGTAGGCAATGTAATGTCTCTGCTTTTTAATATGCTATCTAGGTTGGTCATAACTTTTCTTCCAAGGAGTAAGAGTCTTTTAATTTCATGGCTGCAGTCACCATCTGCAGTGATTTTGGAGCCCAGAAAAATAAAGTCTGACACTGTTTCCACTGTTTCCCCATCTATTTGCCATGAAGTGATGGGACCAGATGCCATAATCTTTGTTTTCTGAATGTTGAGCTTTAAGCCAACTTTTTCACTCTCCTCTTTCACTTTCATCAAGAGGCTCTTTTGTTCTTCACTTTCTGCCATAAGGGTGGTGTCATCTGCATACCTGAGGTTATTGATATTTCTCCCGGCAATCTTGATTGCAGCTTGCGGTTCATCTAGCCCAGCGTTTCTTATGATGTACTCTGCATATAAGCTAAATAAGCAGGGTGACAATATACAGCCTTGACGTACTCCTTTCCCTATTTCGAACCAGTCTGTTGTTTCATGTCCAGTTCTAACTGTTGCTTCCTGATTTGCATACAGATTTCTCAAGAAGCAGGTCAGGTGATCTTTTATTCCCATCTCTTTCAGAATTTTCCACAGTTTATTGTGATCCACACAGTCAAAGGCTTTGGCATAGTCAATAAAGCAGAAATAGATGTTTTTCTGGAACTCTCTTGCTTTTTCCATGATCCAGCGGATGTTGGCAATTTGATCTCTGGTTCCTCTGCCTTTTCTAAAACCAGCTTGAACATCAGGAAGTTCATGGTTCACATATTGCTGAAGCCTGGCTTGGAAAATTTTGAGCATTACTTTACTAGTGTGTGAGATGAGTGCAATTGTGCGGTAGTTTGTGCATTCTTTGGCATTGCCTTTCTTTGGGATTGGAATGAAAACTGACCTTTTCCAGTCCTGTGGCCACTGCTGAGTTTTCCAAATTTGCTGGCATATTGAGTGCAGCACTTTCACAGCATCATCTTTCAGGATTTGAAATAGCTCAACTGGAATTCCATCACCTCCATTAGCTTTGTTTGTAGTGTTTCTTCCTTAGGCCCTCTTGAATTCACATTCCAGGATGTCTGGCTCTAGGTCATGATCACACCATCGTGATTAACTGGGTCATGAAGATCTTTTTTGTACAGTTCTTCTGTGTATTCTTGCCACCTCTTCTTAATATTCTGCTCTGTTAGGTCCTTACCATTTCTGTCCTTTATTGTGCCCATCTTTGCATGAAATATTCCCTTGGTATCTCTAATTTTCTTAAAGAGATCTCTAGTCTTTCCCATTCTATTGTTTCCCTCTATTTGTTTGTACTGATCATTGAGGAAGGCTTTCTTATCTCTCCTTGCTATTCTTTGGAACTCTGCATTCAAATAGGTATATATTTCCTTTTCTCCTTTGCTTTTAGCTTCTCTTCTTTTCACAGCTATTTGTAAGGCCTCTTCAGATAGCCCTTTTGCTTTTTTGCATTTCTTTTTCTTGGGGATGGTCTTGATCCCTGTCTCCTGTACAATGTCACTAACCTCAATCCAAAGTTCATCAGGCACTCTGTCTATCAGATCTAGTCCCTTAAATCTATTTCACACTTCCACTGTACAGTCGTAAGGGATTTGATTTAGGTCATACCTGAATGGTCTAGTGGTTTTCCCTACTTTCTTCAACTTAAGTCTTCCAACAAGCATAATACAAAGCCAGAGAAGTGATTGCAGCCCCTTAGAAATTACTAGATGCAAATATCATTCATAATCCCTGGTGTGCTAAGGCATAATAGTGTCTCAAAAGTCATCACTGGTATTGCCAAATTTTAAAATCATAATTGTAGCAATTCCATTGCTGGAATATTGAGCCAAATGAATTAACAATATTAACATTATAAAAATGTATGGCACTGGAGAAGGCTTATTATAATATTAAGTAAAAAATCAAATCATGTGTATGTTACAATATACAAATATTGACTCTCATATCACCGTCCTAAGCCTTTAGTCAGAAAGAACAGCAAAAAAAAAAAAAAATTTTTTTAAGCCGAAAAAAGTCATTAAGACTGCTGGTAAGTGGAATCTTTCCACAAAACCCACTAAGGCAATCCATCAGATCATACTTAATCCTTAAGCATCTTCCAGGAAGCAACAGCCAAGGGAAGCAATGTATCTCCAATACCCTCAGTTTGTCTACACTGATTATGACCGAGTCATTGGGGGATGATAATAGCTGATATTTAGAGTTACTTTTCCTTCGATCAAGTGCTGTTTTAAGTATCCTTTAATTCTCACAGTCATCACCCCCAACTGTTACCATTTTACTATGAAGGAAACTAAAAGATTAGGCTTCTTATGCAACCAGGATTTGAACCCAAGGAGTCTGAACTGGGGATCTACACCTTCTAACACTGTATTAATTTGCCTCTCAAATCTGTGACATTGTTAAATGCTTGGATATTACTTAGAATCCAAGTCCATTCCCCTCATAATCTCCTTTTCCTACTAAGCAAACCTCTCTTTCTTCTTCCCTAGCCTTCCTCCAGGTGGAACTTTCTAGACCACACATGCCTTTGCCCCATTTACTGTTTACTTCAATGCATGTGGCATTTCTCATTGTATTGTCCTAGAGAAGTCCATAATTGGGGTAAAAGTAGTTGTACTTGCTTGGTTTCATATGACCTAGACTTCTGTTTCATTTAGTTGAACTCCAGACTAAGTTATTGGTTCAATCCTTGTCTCAAAAAAACAAAACAAAACAAAACAAAAAAACAAAAACCACACACACACACACACACAAAAACCCCATAGTTCTAAAAGGCCCATGTGCTCCATTGCTCACTGCAGCACTATTTACAATGGCCAAGACATGGAGCAACCTAAACGTCCATTGATAGATGAATGGATAAAGAAGATGTGATACATACATACAATAGAATATTACTCAACCATCAAAAGGAACAACATCGGGTCATTTGTAGTGATGTGGCTAGACCTAGGGGCTTCCTAGTTGGCTCAGTGGTAAAGAATTCGCCTGGCAGTGCAGGAGATGCAAGAGATAGGGATTCAGTCTCTGAGTTAGGAAGATCCTCTGGAGAAGGAAATGACAACCCACTCCCATATTCTTGCCCGGAAAATTCCATGCAAAGAGGAGCTTGGTGGGCTATAGTCCATAGGGTCCCAAAGAGTCAGACATGACTGAGCAACTGAGCACACATACATGCATGGATGAACCTAGAATTGGTCATACAGAGTGAAGTAAGTCAGAAAGAGAAAAACAAATATTGTGTATTAATGCATATATATGGAATATAGAAAAATTGTACAGATTAACATGTTTGCAGGGCAGAAATAGAGGTGCAGACATAGAGAAGGGATAGGTGGATATGATTGATGACTAAGCACTGCTTCCCTGTAACTAACTGCATTGAACAAATGCTTACCTTTATATAAGAAAACTATTCACAAGGCATTGGAAATATCTCCTCAGTTAAAGACTGCACTTGATAGTCAGTGAGGGAGCCAATAAAATGGACCATCAGGTCCCAGTGTGCTGGAGTGTTTACCAGATCAAATGACCAAGGGTATAAATACATGAGCTGGCCGTGGGCTAATGAGCCAGTGAGTCACCCAGGAGGGGTGCTCAAGGGTGGTTTCCATCTGGCACCTTAAAGAAAGCCAGGAACATCAGCCCCACACAGCAGAAGGATGAGGGCAGGTTTGGCTCTGCGCTCCTTGCCATCTGCAGATCTGATCCCAGCTGTGTTGGAAGAGTCTCTCCTCTCCTCGGCTTTCACATATTCTAAGAGTCACCTTTAATTAAGAATAACAACCAAAAAAAGTTAAACTCTGCAAACCCATCCAAGTATTGCTCTATCTTCTTACTGTCACGGCCAAGTTTACAACAGAAGGCTTCCTATTCGACTGTGGATTTGGTTTACGGCAGTCATTTTTGTACTACATTCTCAGCTGAGTCAAAATGTGAAACTGATGCTTATCACTAGATGATGGATATGATTGACATTATCTCAATATTATTCCATTCCAGCCTCTTGTCCCAGGTTAATTCCAAACCCAAGCATAAGGACCTTTATCTTTTTCATTTCTGCATTGCTTAAATGATTTATCAGTTTGAGAAATTTAATGATTAAAAAATAAAGATCTACTCTGGAGCTGAGAAGAAGAGCTCATACTGTGAATGAACACTCCCAACATCCCCACAGCCCAAAGATAACAGATCAAATAAGGCTGGCATAACTAAAAAGCCTCTAAAAAGAATGTGATATACAATGAGAGTCCCTTGGACTGCAAGGAGATCAAACCAGTCAATCCTAAAGGAAATCAACCCTGAATATTCATTGGAAGAACTGATGCTGAAGCTGAAGTTCCAGTACTTTGGCTACCTGATGAGAAGAACTGACTCACTGCAAAATACTCTGATGTTGGGAAAGATTGAGGGCAAGAGGAGAAGGGGACGACAGAGGATGAGATGGTTAGATAACATCGCTTACTCAAAGGACCTGAATTCAAGCAAACTCCAGGAGATGGTGAAGGACAGGGGAGCCTGGCATGCTGCAAGCCTATGGGGTTGCAAAGAGTCAAACACAACTTAGCCACTGAAAAATAACACTGAAAATTTCAAGTGGAAATTGGAGCAAGTCCCACTAATAAAAGGCAGACAGAAGTGACATCATTAATGTGGAGACACAGGTGGTCCCCAACACAACACCCCTCACAAGGACACCCAGCAACAACTATCCAGCTATGGACAAGACACCAGTGGGAAGACCCCAGAGCTCGGAGTTAGGGCTGAAGCTTCCCCAAACCACAGAGACAGAGAAGCCTGCATTCTGAATGCACCACACCGCCTCCAGGCAGGTACAGCACTGCCCCAAGAAGGTCCCCAGGCCTGTGGCTTCTCCAGCAGGAAAAGAGTCAAAGATGAACATTCAGCTCCCCCAATATTGAGGAGCACCTCCCTAGGGCTCATGAGGGTCACTGGGGGAATTTACTGAACTAGACTGTGGAGAAAGGGGAGGGGTATATGAAGACTGGTCCTCAGATCTTGTTGGACCCCATTTCTGAGTAGAGTTCCAGCCAATGGCCCTGCCCATCCACAGCACTGAGCTGTGGCCTTACTTAACCAATCTTGAGAGAAGCCAGTCTGGAGAAAAATGGCTTAGTTGTAGAATAACAAACAAGAATCACATCTAACTTCTGCTTAAAAACTAAGCAAACAAGAAGAAAAGGAGGTGAAACATTTAAAGTGATGAGAGAGAAGAGTTTGAAAGGCGAAAGGAGATGAAAGCTGTGTAAGAAGAATTTGGATGGAGTGAACTCTCTGCCTTGATATTGGGGGTCTTTTCTTGCTCGGGCCTCAAGGGGATAGAAACACTGCATTTTCTGTCCCTCTCACCTGCATGATAGAGAACTGCCATCACTGAGAGAGCTGGCATCATTGGCAATTCTTGGTGTTCCAGACCTTGCACCTCCCTTGAATCCAAGAGGACTATGAATCATGACTCCATCCCTGGTATGAGGTTTGCAGAAAGAGAGCAAGTACAAGGGTGAGATTGACAATGAGAGGGAGAAAGACTGAGAGACAGTTTCTGGGGTCACACGGTGAAACACGATATGCTTTATTGCATCAAAATGCCGGGATTAAGAGCTGGGGGAAACATAGTCACAGCTCCAAGACCTAGTGCAGCCGGGCCTGGCGTGGGAATGGAACTCCTCCTGGTCCACCCGTGGACCACTGATTTCAATATCACTTTAGCCAACAAGTAGTGGACACGTTCAGCCTCTACAGGAGCCTCTGCTAATATCCCCAGTGCTGGAACTGTCTAGATGGCACAGAGCTTCTGAGCTCTGGTCTGCAACTGGGACACAAATACAAATGAGGCTCAGCTGACAGAGGAATCACTGCATTTCACAGGGACTGGCTTGAATTATACTAGAGAGACAGGGTGCAGAGTCATCAGATATTTCAGTTAGAAAATCACATGCACACCTGCGTTTGAGGCTAAATTTCATATGTACTATAGTTCTTTTTTAAAGCTGTAAATTTGTTCAAGACTTATCACAACATCCTCATATTAAAAACAAAATAAAAAACATTCCTTCTTTTGGCCGCACTGTGCAACATGGGAGATCTTAGTTCCCCAACCAGGGATCAAACCCATGTCCCCTGCTCTGGGAGTGTGGAACCTTAACCACTGGACCACTAGGAGGTCCTCCAAAAACATGTTGACATGATTGCATGTCATGTCTAGCCACAGGTGACTTCCCTGGTGGTACAGTGTTTAAAACCCCATGCTCCCAGTGCGGGGAACAGGTGTTCGATCCTTGGTCAGGGAACTAGGTCCCATGTGCTCTAAGTGCTCCCATGCTGTGACTAAAAGATCTCACATGCTTCAGCTAAGACTCAGTGTAGCCAAATAGATATTTTTAATAACTTATGTCAAAAAGTCATGTACCAAACTTTCAGTTATAAAACAAGTAAATCCTAGGGACCTAGTATACAACATGGTAACTATATTTTATACTGAATTGTATATTTGAAAGTTGCTAAGAAAGTAGATCTTAAAAGTCCTCATAATAAGAAAAAAAATTATAACTATGTGTGGTGATAGATGTTAACTAGACTTAATGTGGTGATTACTTCACAATATATACAAATTTTGAATCATTATGTTGTACACCTGAAACTAACATAATATTAAATGTCAAATATATCTCAATTAAAATGTGTAAGCAAATGTAATCTACCCAGAACTTGAGGATTACAGGGGCAGTTTGAGAATAGATTGCCCCCAAGTTTGTTGTTTTTTTTTTTTTTTTTGCCATACAAAATAATAAAGACACCATCAAGAGTAAAGTAGACATCAACAAAAAAAGACCCCATCATAAATGAAAGGGAAGAAAAATATGGCATACTTTGTGAAAAGAAAAATTCACTGAATAAAAGGGCCAAAAATATCTAAGAGAAAGAGCAATTTATTATAGCTAAAGCTTAGTTCATAAAAAAGTTTAAATTCTTAAATATCATTTCAGTCATGTCCGACTCTGTGCAACCCCATAGACAGCAGCCCACCAGGCTCCGCTGTCCCTGGGATTCTCCAGGCAGGAACACTGGAGTGGGTTGCCATTTCCTTCTCCAATGCAGGAAAGTGAAAAGTGAAAGTGAAGCTGCTCAGTTGTGTCCGACCCTCAGCAACCCCATGGACTGCAGCCCTCCAGGCTCCTCCATCCATGGATTTTCCAGGCAAGAGCACTGGAGTGGGATGCCATTGCCTTCTCCGATGTAATTATTAGGAAACACATAATTAAATAAACACCTAAGTCAAAAAAGACAAAGAAGAATAAAATGAGCTAAAGGAGAACAGAAGGGAAAGGTAATAAAGAGAAAGTCAAATAAGGAATTAGAAATCAGAAAGAAAACATGAGATCGTAAGAAATCTCCAACACATTCAACACAGAAGTGTATTAAAATGACAGTATGCTGCAAAAATAACTCACTTAGGGAAAAGAGGTGAGAATATGGAACTATCAAAGAAGTAAAATGTTAAAAGGGAAACGCTAATTGATACAGAGAGATTTAAAAATAATCACAAAACAACATTTCTAAAAGCTTTGAGAATAAAATTGGAAGTCTAGCTCAATCAGTTATAGAATAAATACCAATCTTTCTCTACCTGTGTACCCAGCATGGTAGCAACATGGAATGGCTTAAATTTAAATGTACTTAAAAGTTCAGCTCCTTAGGTTCACTGGCTGCATTTCAAGTGTGCAGTAGCCACATGTAGCAAGTGGTTACTGAATTAAGCAGTGCAGATAAAGAACATTTCCATCACTGCAGAAAGTTCTATCAGCCAGCTCTGGTCTAGAGAGAAGACCATCATTTCCATTAGTTTTTGCACAATATTCCTCCAACTTGAAGAAAGCAACTCTCACAACTCCCATGACTATGAAGTGGAGGTCAAAGTGTTAGTTGCTCAGTCGTGTCTGACTCTTTTGCGACCCCATGGACTGTAGTCCACCAGGCTCCTCTGCCCATGGGATTCTCCAGGCAAGAATACTGGAGTGGGTTGCCATTGCTTTCTCCAGGGGGACTGCCCTGACCCAGTGACTGAACCCAGTTCTCTTGCACTGCAGACAGATTCTTTACCATCTGAGACAACAGAAAAGCCCAATGACTGTGAACACCACCACAAAGAAATGCACCTGCTGAGGTCTCTTTGTCTTAGGAAGCTAAATAAGCTCAGCCTAAATTCTCCCTCAACACTCGGTGGAGGTCTTAAGTTCTGTCCGATTTCTAAATGTATGCATGGCCTCTTTGTTCCTATAATGACTTCTGTCTCCCCGATTCCTGCTTTCTTTCCATGTCAACCTGGACATCCAGCTAGCTCATTGGCTTTGTTTTCCATGCACAAAATATCCCACCCACACAATATGCTATGAGGAGTGTAGGGGACAAGAAGCCTTTCCAATGATGTCACACGAAAGTTGTCAGTTTATTAATACTATCGGGCATCTTGGAATTTCTTCCAGCCACCAGGACATAGAGCATTCTCTACTGGCTCCTCCCTGGCCCTAAATCCCAGCATCACCACATGCTAGTGCCTCTTCTCCCCACTTATTTCCCACTCTTCTTCCTGCTCTCAGGCATACCTACCCTGCATCCCTCCTCTGGTACCACACGGAGCTCTTTAGCCCTCTTTGATAGAACTGCCTCCATTCATACACTTTTTCCCTCAGGATCTCAGCTTCTCAAAGTAAAGCTGCTTTGGGCAATTTCCCAAATAAGAAGCATCTGAGTGCTAGTAGCAATTAAGAGAATGGACATTTCACCTCCATAGATGAGCACAATTCCTGCTTTCTCTGAACCCCTGGAAGGCTGAATCATTTGAAAAATGTTGTTTATTTATGTATTTATTTTTGGCTGCCCTGGGTCTTTGTTGTTGGGTTCGTGCTTTTCTCTAATTGATGTGCATAGGCTTCTCATTGTGGTGGCTTCTCCTCTTGCAGAGCATGGGCTCTAGAGCACACGGGCTTCAGTATTTGTGACACACAGGCTTAGCAGACCCTCAGCATGTGGGATCTTCCCAGTCCTGGGATCGAACTGGTGTCCCCTGCATTGGCAGGCAGACTCATAACCACTGGACCACCAGGGAAGTCCAAGACTGCATCATTTTATGGGTTCTTTTCTCTGTGGTGATTTCCTAATGGACAGAACAAGTACATTCCGTGCCAGGAAGAGGCTGCTCTTGGAGTCACAGAAAGGCGAGCACTGGACGTGAATCCACAGCTGTCCTGAGCATAAGACTTGGAGCCTCAGAGGGTGGCAGTTTTAGATGAGGATTTTAAAATTCCATGGAGCAAAAAAGGATTTAGGCAAACTTTTCAGGTTACGACTTTTTTTTCCCTTAAATCTGCCTGACTGAGAATGGGGCTTCCCTGGTGGCTCAGACGGCTCCTGCAATGCAGGAGAATCATTCTTATTTTTATATGAAAATAAACATCTGAATATTGATTCTTCAAGGCACAACTGTTACTGATGAGGCCAACATTGCTTTCATTTGCAGGTAAGTAGCTGCAACAGAAGCAGAAAACCTCCTGGGGCGCTGGCTCTGATCATTCAGAGTTTCTTCAATGTAGTGATTTCCCCAACCTTAGGGTCCCCAGGATGCTGTAGAGTTCTCGTTAAAACACAGAGTGCTAGTTCTCACCCTGGAGTTTTTGACTTAGTAGATCTGCAGTGAGAACATTTGTTTCTAAATGCAAGTTTGGAGAATTTAAAATTAAACATTAGACCTTGTGTGTATATGTGTGTGCACATGCACACATGTGAGTGTGGGCGGACCCTACCTGTTTCCCGTAAATGTGGGCTTACTTTCCAGCTTTCATCCTTACTGCCTAGACTTCTTCAGTTCCCTAAGACTGGGGAAGATTTGGGGATCACAGAGATGACAGCACACCTGATCATCCCCCCTATATCTGGGGGTGTGTGTGTGGCATTTAATCCAAACCAGAAACTAGACACCCCCCCTAAACTGTCTTCTGATTATCTCAGAATACAGGACACTTCTGGTGGACAAGGGTTCTAGGCAAAGGAAAACAGATCACTTAAAATGGTAAAGCCAGCCAAACCGGGACTGTACCTTAGTTTCCAAGGTTCTTTGCTGTAGAAATAAAGTAAAGGTAGCTAAGGGCCTATGAATAGGTTGGTCCATTTGCATGTTTGCCTTCATCAGGACAACTGTTCTCCCAGAACCTTCTGGAGGCCCCAGGCTTTCCTCGTCCTGAGCTCTCTTTGTAACCCTGGTGACCATCAGTTCATCCTGACAACTGGCAGCTACCTGCCCGGACCAATCTCACCATAACAACTAGCTGCTATGTGTCTCATCCAATGTTGCTTCTTGCTAAAACTGAAATCTTTATGTACTGCACAGCTCCATTTTAGCTGATTATTTTATAAAGAGTAACATTAATAACCAGAGACTTTTTTTCCTGTGTAATTACATGGCAATTCCTGATATCATGATTCTCAGATGGAGAGACCCTTTGTGTAGCCCAGTCATTTGGGCTACACAATTTGTCATTCAGACTAATTAAGGTTTTCTTCTTGCCGTTTGTTTTTCTCTTCTAAAACTGGAATGACAAAAAGATCACATTTCATTGAACCTGCTTGAGGTTTAGCTCAGTTAGTTAGGTTTTACAGTAAAGAATAATGTACGTGTGTATGCTCAGTCATATTCAACTCTTAGCCACACCGTGGAGTGTAGCCCATTGGGCTCCTCTGTCCATGGAGTTTCCCAGGCAAGAATACTGAATTTGGTTGCCATCTCCTGCTCCAGGGGATCCTTATCACCCAGGGATCAAACCCTAGTCTCTTGTGTCTCCTGCATTGGCAGGTGGATTCTTTACCACTGAGCCACCAAGGAAGCCCAGTGAAGGATAACTTTGTTATTAAGTCTTTTATAATAAAAGGGGAATGGTGTTGAAAACAAAGTCTACCTTAAGTCATGAGAAGCTGGGTTATCTTGCAGCAGAGAGGTAACACTTCCCTGAATGTGCGTTACTGGAGTACACAAACCAGAAGAGTCCTGCAAATGTTTTGTTACGTCTTCACTGATTGAAGAAGAGAAGGAAAGGAAGCCCTCGGTGAAGATGTGAATTCATGAAAGTCCATCTTTGTTCTCAGCCTCTGCTTCAGCTTTTACTTTTATCTGATTGGATAGATGGGTGCATTCTTGCAACTTTTCTGTACTATTTAAATTATTACAAAATAAAAACCATTAAGTGCACTGTGACTTTGGTTATCAATGAATGAAGGACGGGTTTTGACCATAACACACACTCTTCACTTTTCTGATATTCTGCATTTCACTCTATTTTTCCAAAATTATGACTATGATTGATCATGCTATTTATGGGGAGAAAAATAAAGTTTTTCTAGAATATGATTTCTGTTCATTAAAACAAAATGTATTGTCTATCAAATACTGTGAGTTCAAAGCTCTCCACTGCTATATTCATCAACCCCGACAGCTAATGTTATTGAGGACTATAATATGCCAATCACTTTGCAAGTTGCCTTACATGTGCTATTCCATGAAATCCTCATAAAATCTTTAGAGGTAATTTAAAATAAGGAAATTGAGACAGGGAGGGGAACTAAATGGCCCAATGTCAGCGTGGCAACAAAACCGGTGCTACCTTCCAAAGGTAGGACTTGTTTTTTGCTTCCCAGTAGAGGGAGAAAGGGGCTTCTCTGGTGGCTCAGTGGTAAAGAATCTGACTGCAAAGCAGGACTGCTGCTGCTGCTGCTAAGTTGCCTCAGTCGTGTCCGACTCTGTGCAACCCCAAAGACGACAGCCCACCAGGCTCCCCCGTCCCTGGGATTCTCCAGGCAAGAACACTGGAGTGGGTTGCCATTTCCTTCACGTGAGTTCAATCCCTGGGCTGGGAAGCTTCCCTGGAGAAGGAAATGGCAACCCACTCCAGTATTCTTGCCTGGGAAATCCCATGGACAGAGGGACCAGGTGGGCTATGGTCCATGGGGTTGCAAAGAATCAGACATGATTTTGCAACTAAACAGCAGCAGCAACAGAGGAGGAAATCTGAGACTGCAGAGAGAAGGACAGCTCCATAATAGACCTTGCTGGCTGTGAGATAGACTATTTTATAGAGTGATGGAAAAAGTAGGCAGAAAGGTGATGCTAATGACACTTAGACTCCTTCTTGGTATCTTAGCAGTTCCAGATGCTGAAGAGGAAAATTTCTCTGTCCCTAATTACTTTTGACAGTCTTGAAAATGAAGTCAGGTCAAAGTTACCATCAGAATATTTAGACAGAGTATTCAGGCTGCAGCTGAATTTATTTTAAAGGACAGAGAAGAACTTGATTTTAATATATACAACTCAGTCATTGCTAAAAATACAAAAAAAGGAGTGTTAGCAGAGGCAAAGCTGAAAACATAGATAATTGAAGGAACAATACTAATAATTATTATGGAGATGCAAGGTACATTCCTATAGAACCTGATAAATACCCCAGTCAGTGCTTAAATCATAGCTTCTAAATTTATCTGTCCTCTGTGATGCTAAAGCAATGTTCTAAACAACCTGCCGAGAAATGATAGAACTGAATAATGAAAAGAATGAAACAGAACACTGTCCTTGCAACTTCAATGGCCCTTAAACCTGTTCTTCAAAAGAACACATCGTCTCTCATGAAGAAGCTCTTTCAATACACATTCCTCCCGTATCTTTTGCATTTGTCACATTTGTGTAATCCCCCCATGTTTCTTCCCATCGTTTCCCTGACAGCCTCACCCCCGTGCTTTTCTTTGCCTGTTTGGGTCCTGCTTTCCTCCATCGTCAGATCATCTTGCTCCTCCAACATCCCACATGATATAAACATCCTCCCAATAGGCAGTTGTCACACACGGTCTTGTGATCGTTCTCAAATTATTGTCTTCAATGATGGTTTAAATCTTGAATTGTATTTCAACATTTAGTAGATCACAGCTTTGTGCCTTTATCCTGTCTGGAGGCCAGGTTTGAGGTCAGCAGGATTTGAAGGAGAGTGGAGCCCTTGGCTCTGGTGTTAAAAGAAATCGCTATGGAGTTGTTGAACCAAAGTGGAGTCGGAGGAGGGAAGAGCAGCCTGAAGACGCTGGGGCAGAAGTGAGAGGTACAGTAAGCAATGAACAGGGTACAGGGCTCAAGAGAGAGGTCAGGTTGATCTAGATAAAGAAATGGGCCAAAAAAAAAAAGGAGAAGATTGAGAGAGTAGTATTACAAGTTTGGAAACCGAAGGGCAGATAAGATGAGCTGCTGATTCTCAACGTTGAAGAAAATATTAAAAACAACCTGCTAAGAAACTACAGGCTGGAAAAGTGAGGCTGCTGCTGCTGCTAAGTCACTTCAGTCATGTCCAACTCTGTGCGACCCCATAGACGGCAGCCCACCAGGCTCCGCCGTCCCTGGGATTCTCTAGGCAAGAACACTGGAGTGGGTTGCCATTTCCCTCTCCAATGCATGAAAGTGAAAAGTGAAAGTGAAGTCGCTCAGTCGTGTCCAACTAGTAGTGACCCCATGAACTGCAGCCTACCAGGCTCCTCCGTCCATGAGATTTTCTAGGCAACAGTACTGGAGTGGCTTGCCATTGCCTTCTCCTGGAAAAGTGAGGCAGAAGGATGTAAAAGAAAAAACACAGACTTAGGAATCGAAAGACTGTATTTGGACTTTGCTTCTGCCACTTCCTCTTCTTGTCAGATCAGGCCAGTTCCTTCAGCCCTTCAAGGTTTCCTCAGCTGCAAAAAAGAGATAAAAAGACTTATCTCTAAGGACTGCTAGGAGGATAAAATGAGATAACGTTCCTGTAGAGCAACGTCTACACCCTGCAGCTGTTAGAACAGCCCCTTTCTTTCTGCTACAGGGGAAATATGAGAAGAATCATAGGATTGGACATGGGCTCAGTGAGAAAATGTAGGTGGTATTCTGAGGTCTGAGGTATGTGTGTGGTAAATGTTTGAGTCCCAACTCCAGGATGAGGAAAGAAAGAAAATGATGAGGAAAAACAAGTGCTAATCTCATGTCTCTAGCAGTCTGCTGGACTCTACGGGATCAAAGATAGTGAATAAGACACAGTCTTTGCGGCCCTAATCCTGAAAAACCGGGAATATCTTGTAGCACGTTAAATACTCAAAGTCTGGAAATTTAAAATGGCATTATTTAAAGACAGAAAAAAGATGAAGTAAATAATTACATGCTAGGCAGTTTAACCCCACTTGTGGAAATATACTAGAGGCGGTTTTATGAAAGGAACAACTTGACAATCATAAGGTAATTTGATTAGGAAGAGGCAATATGCTTCTAACGGGAACGAGGTTCTAACAGCTCGCTGGTTGGCTTTTTTTGAAGTCGTTTACTGCCATGGTGTCTGACTTTAGACCCACATCCCTCCTAATAACGGCAGAGAATCCAGGCCAGTAATTCATATGATAGCTAATAGTGTAGTGTTTTTAAAGCCATAGAACAAAGAATAAAAACAAAGGAACCCAATTTTTAGAAATGTAAATGTGGAAGGTGAAAGAGTATGTGAAGAATATGTAGTTAAAATCTGAGAAAATCCCAGATAAAATGTGAATTTTAAAATTTCTACAGAGTTTGCAATTAAAGCATGCACAAGTCTTCTCCTCCTTTCAAAAATACTGTATGGAAACCAAAAGATTCACTGTGAGGAAATTTGAGTTGGTGAGTACATTAATCAATGAATGCATTAACCAACTAATGAAGATGGTAGTGGGGACGTCTGGGATAAACCTACTTCAATGCCTTGGGTAACTCATGGTACAATCCCCAGCCTTAATTTTCTCTTCACCCCAATCAAGAGGTCCGCCTTAAAGTTAAATGCTAAAAGGTGGCCGATCATGACTTCTGTCCAGCAGAGAGGATGTCAGCTTTCTGTGAGAGCTCTCTCTGAAGGCTCAAGCAGAATGTGGTGGGAAACAACTGGCTCAGCTTTGTGTCAGATTTGTGGGTCTGCCCTGCCTCCAGTCTCTGTGTATGTAGTCGGCTCAAGCCCTCTGGAGTCGCTCACATTGTCCTCTGGATGTGCGGATTCCATTCCACCCCAGGGCAGCAAGTTCATATTAACATTTTGCTTCATTTCCAATGGTGAATTCTTGCCTTACTCCAGCACTGACCCGCTGTGGGTTCCTGAGCTGATTGTATCATTTATCTTTGTCTCGTGGAGGCGATCACAGCTGTCAAGCTGTAAGGTGCCATCTTTCAACCAGAATATGAAAGCGTCGTTGCCTTTATCCCTTCAGAGGGCTTCCTAAAATACCAACAGCATTGGAATGATAACATCCTCTCACCTATCTTACCAGGTCATCTGGGCATTGAAATAAGCTAAATCATGTCAAAGGTTGTTGAAAAAAATTGAAATGACTACATGACATTAAAATAAGATTTTTTTAAATTCTACCATTTTCTAGGAGGTCAGTTTTTGCAAATTTCCTTGAGGAGATATTTAAGTGCTATTATTGCAAATAATCTCTAAACATTTGACTCTGTCACAAAAGACAACTTGATAAGTGAAACATTTTTATTTGTTCATTTCTCGCTAAAAACTAAATACTGAGATGAAAATCAATGATATGGAGACTTTTGACTCTTGACTCCTTCATGACTGGTGCTTTGTTTTATTTATCTCGGACTCACTAGGATCTGGTAAAGTACTGCTTCCCATAGTAAAAGCTTCCTAGATAATCTCTGAATTAAGAGAAAGCCTCCAGACCACATGGCTCATCTAAATAGTACAGGTCTCCAAGTTTTCTTGTTTCCCTATGGATAAAGAGATTATACAATTAATTCTCTTCACCTAAATATTTGTGAAATGCTAAACATCTTATTGAAGAATTCAGTGAATTATCTCCTAACGCCTTTCTATTTCTTATGATGATAAACATTTCCTAGATCCCACATCCCACACATAAAAGCCTTTTCTTTCTCTTCTGATTGTTGGAGCATTGCCGGACTTCCTGTCATGGCAATGGGCAGGATGAGGGCTCTAGTGCCAGTTTCAAGTACATGACTGATGCAATGTCTGGGTGGCACACCATTTTGTGTTAGTGAAAATGAAAGGAAAAAGGGGGCTTGGAAATTAATTTGATAGAAAAAGTTCCTTATACGGTTGATGAAATGACTCAGAAACCATGAGGTGCTTCACCATTGCCAAGAATAATCTTCAGCTTGGTCAGAAGTCAGATTACTCACCTTAACACTGGAGGGACAAGTGGTTGCCTAGAGGTGGGGTGTCGAGAGAGATTGCAATGGGACACAGGAAACAACAATGACATTTGGTGCTTTGGTCATACTGGTCATTTCATGGGTATCTATGTCTATCAAAACTCATCCAACAGTGTCCAGTTGATTATGTTAATAGACAATTATACTAGAGTAAAGATGTCAGAAAAAAGGGAGGGGGCAAGACAAAGAACGCAGCAAGCATTAGCAAGCAAGGGAAAAGGAGAACCTTGGCTTTAATCCTGTGCTGTGCTAGGCTTAGTTGCTCAGTCATGTCCAACTCTTTTTGACTCCATGGACTGTAGCCCTTCAGGCTCCTCTGTCCTTAGGGATTCTCCAGGCAAGAATACTGGGGTGGGTTGCCATGCCCACCTCCAGGGGACCTTCCCAACCCAGGTGGGGTTCTAAAAATAATCAAATGCCATACTTTCCTAAGGTGGGTTTTATTCAACGATAGTTTTCCAAGATAAGCAGAGAGTGTGCTCCAAGGTCAAATAAATGTGGGAAAAGGAGGCATGTTTTCCATCAGAATATGTTAGCATAACAAATAGGCCTTAAGAAGTCCTGTAAAAAAATTCTCATTTAATTTATTTCATCTGGCATTCCCCTAATGTATTTCAAGCAACCTCTATGCAAAATGTCCTTGTCTAACTCAACCCTTTCATGTAGACATAAGAAAAGCCATGCAGGTAATTAGGAGACAGTGTTAGTTCAGAGAACAGACTCTGACAGACAGATGTCAGGTTTTTTTGTACTACTCACTTAGCAGAAGGAAAAGGAAATGGCAACCCCTTCCAGTATTCTTGCCTGGAGAATCCCACGGACAGAGGAGCATGATGGGCTCCAGTCCATGGGGTCGCAGAGACAGGACTGAAGTGACTTAGCATGCATGCACACCCTTGGCAGTGGGATCATGGACAAATCATAGAAACCCTCCAAACCTCAATTTTTCTCTCTGTAAAATGGGGTAAATAATAGAAGCTAAATCATTGGGTCACTCTGAGGACTAAATAAATAATTCATGAAAATGCTTGGGGCAGCACACAGCATGCTCAAATTGCTGAGCCATCAGCAAGAAAACAACCTCTGAACTGGGCAGGCTCTTTGTGGACATTCACTGCCCACACTTAGTATTCCAGTCAACCTCCTTCCTCTTTGTCATTCATCCCATCTTACAAGTAGTGCAGGGAAAAAAAGTAAAGGATGTAGAAAGACTGACTCCATGAAAGAGAAATTCATCCTCCTGTGGTTAAATTTGCTGCTTTACTCGTCAATCAAAATTTTTGGTGACTTTTTTGTCATTCCTCTAAATGAAGATGCAATTAACCTTCAGGAGGTGGGGGCTTGGAGTGGGAAGAAGCATAGAAGTAGCAAACTCAAAGAATCTCTGAAAAAAACAAAAACTAGAAACCAGCACTCCACTTGTTTTACCTGTGATGGGCTTGAACCAAACAACCAGACACTTAATTAAGATTACTGAGAAATGCTGCTGATGGTTAATATTCAGATGCTCTTTTATTTAATTATCCTGCTCTATCTACAAGTCCTCATCCCCAAATTGATGACATGAGTGATTTGCCCTCCATCAGAGGTGGAGCCCACCGCACAGCAAAGGCAGCCTTTCAGAACACACGCTGGGAAAGGATGGGGTTGCCATAGCAACGTCATCCAGCACTCCCCTCAGCACCCTCCTTGCAAGGCTCTCCTCTTCCCTGGCAGATTTCTTTATTTTTTTCACTTCATGATTTATATGGACACAGAGTGCAGAGGGGCAATGAATGGCACACCATGCTAAGCACTAGATGTCTGTCTTGCTAAAGCACCCAGGATCAACAGAGTAATTATGTCCAGTTATTCCCAAAATGGGATGTACATGAGTATCATCCATAACTTAAAGCCTGGGTGCCTGGGCCTGACTCCAGACCTATGAACTCATTCTTCCTAGTAATTCAGTCTAAGAACCCAGACTTATTTAATAAGCTCCATGAATTGCAGGGAAACACTAATTCACTCCAAATCTTTTATTTTGTACATTTAAAAAATGAGATCCTAAAGCCCTGGGGAGTGAATGAACCAAATCTCCTGACCTTTGGCAACTTATTTGTACCTGATGCTCAAACCAAACTGATTATGATGTCCCCGGGTTCTAGGAGAATTATCTGCATGAATCTGATAAGTGCCTGGTTTTCTGGTGACATCCTTTTCCCAAACTCCCTGCCTCTAATTTGATTGATTAGCTGCTTGGCTCGTCTCTAAGTGTGGCTGATTATAATGATGCTCTGGAAAACCTAGAAGAAGCTTCTAGCTCCCATGTGTTTGTATTGGCTTCTATACAGATTTTTCATCAAGTAAGTAAATCTACAAACTTTATTTTTGGACTAGATAATGGCTAAAAGTCCCCTCCTCCACCTTGTGACTATTTTACAACCCTTTGAAATTGGATTTAAAAATAATACACAGTCAATTAATTCTGATTATTTGTAAATTAAGATAAATTTATTTTCAAATCTTCAAAATAAATGGTAACTTTTCTTTGATCCCCGAGAGTTTATGAAAGATACACTAAATATGGGACATACTTACAGGAACAAATTAGCAACATACTGTTTTCTATTTATTTCCAATCTACCAGCTCTTGGAAGTTGATCAAATGTGAGTGAATTTCCACCAAGCCAGACCCTGGATGACTAGCAGCTCTAAGAATCAGACTGAAGATGGTTAGACTGTGAAATTCTCAGTATGAATGATGCCTTTGGATAATAATGCCCTACCTCTACTTAATCCAGACTCATTTGGGAGGGTGGAGATGCAAAGAACAACCCTGTGAAGCAGATTCCACTGTTGGCCTGACTCCTTTCAACTAAAGCAGAGCTTCTCAGCCTTACCACTGTGAACATTCTGAGCTGGATAATTCTTTGGTGCAGGGGATGGGATTTTAGCATCATCCTTGACAACTACTGGGCTTCCCTTGTGGTTCAGCTGGTAAAGAATCCGTTTGCAATTCAGGAGACCTGTGTTCAGTCCCTGTTTTGGGATCCCCTGGAGAAGGCAAAGGCTATCCACTCTGGAATTCTGGCCTGGAGAATTCCAAGGACTGTATAGTCCATGGAGTTGCAAAGAGTTGGACACGACTGAGTGACTTTCACTTGACATCTACTCACCAGCTACCAGTAGCCTTCCTGTCTGTTATGAAAATCTAAAACGTCTTTGAAAGTGAAAGTGGTAGTCACTCAGTCGTGTCCTACTCCTTGAGACTCCATGGACTGTAGCCCGCCAGGCTCTTCTGCCCATGAGATTCTCCAGGCAAGAATACTGGAGTGGGTAGCCATTCCCTTCTCCAGAGGAGCCTCTCAACCCAGGGCTGAACCTGGATCTCCGTCATTGCAGGCAGATTCTTTACCATCTGAGCCACCTTGCCAAATGTCCTTTGGGGGACAAAAATTGCCCTTAATTGGTAACCACAGTTCTAAGTGTTTCCTGGCCTGGAATATCCCATCTGTGGTTCTCTCCCACAGTTACTCTTAGAATAACATATTCCTCCATAGTTTCAGCCAAACTGCCTACTTGGTTCTTTCCTTTTTAACATCTTTATTGAGACATAATTCACATACCACAAAATTCATCCTTTAAAGTGTACATTTCAATGGCTTTAGCTTATCCACAGAGTTGGGAAGACATCACCTCAATCTAAGTGTAGAACATTTTCATCACCTCGAAAAGAAACTATCCATCAGTATCACTCCCATCCTCTCCCTCCAGTCCTAAGCATCCACTAGTATCCACTTACTCTCTAAATAGATTTGCCTATTCTGCACTTTTCACACTGTTGTTCACGTGAAACTCTCTATGTCATGTCCAACTCTCTATGACCCCACGGACTGCAGCACACCAGGCATCCCTGTCCCTCACGATCTACTGGAGTTTGCCCAAGTTCATGTCCATTGAATCGGTGATGCCATCCAACACTCTCATCCTTGTTGCCCTCTTCTCCTTCTGCCCTCAGTCTTTCCCAACATCAGGGTCTTTCCAATGAGTCAGTTGTTTGCATCATGTGGCCAGAGCATTACAGCTTCAGCTTCAGCATCAGTTCTTCCACTTCTTGGGCTCTAAAATCACTGCAGATGGTGACTTTTCACTCATACAGCATGTGGTCTTTTGTGATTGCCTTCGTAGTGCTCTAACGCCTCATTTATGTTGTAGTATGTCAGTAATTCATTCCTTTTTATTATTGAATAATGCTTCATAGCTTGGACATACCATATTTTGTTTCTCCAGTCTTTAGTTCACGGACATTTGGGTTATTTTCATTGTTTGTCTAATGTGAATAGTACTATGCTGAGCATACATGTACAATCTTTTCACATGGTTGTATATTTTTATTTCTCTTGGCAATATGCCTCAAAGTGGAACTGCTGATCATATGGTAAGTCTATGTTTAACTTTTTGAAGGACTGCCAAGCTGTTTTCCAGTGACTGCACCATGTACATTCTCACCAGCAGTGTGTGAGAATTCCAACTGTTCCACAAGTCGACTTCATTCTTGTGATGTGTCTGCATCACCAGGGGCTGTGTTCAGGTGCTTATTCAGTTTCATGGTATTACATATAATGCTGGGCCCAGTGCATGCCCTTTGGTGATAAAAATAAATATGAAAAAATAAGAAGCATTCTCTTGTCTGCAGTTGGTGGGATTTTTTCATCTCCACCCATGCCAGTTATCGTCAGAAAAAAGGGCTAGAAAGCAATCATTTTAAACCAAAACCATTGGTTTAGAAAATGCTCCCCACCTCTCCCCACTTTCCTTTAAGCTCCACATATTTGACCTCATTCAAACGTACGGTGTGCCATCAGCTAATTCTGGAGAAAGTTGACCCTCCAAAACTGGGCCTTCTGTTCATGCATTTGCTGAGTTTTATTTTCTTATATGTCTACAGTGACTGTTGGTTATACCAGACGTTTGGGGAGCCTGGGTATTTATGAGGGCCATGAAACTGCATTGGGGTTGGGGGAGGGGGGACTTGGATGTAGCTTTATTATGCTCTTCCTAAGAATATGACAGATCTGTGGACTGTTTAGTTTTCCATGTTAGCCTCATGTGGTTCTTAGGGTCCATTCTCATGTTCACAGCACAGCTCTGAGTAAGGAAATGGCACTAGGATTGTCATTTGCTTAACCATGGAGGCCCTGGGATGCTCCTTGAAGGTTGCAAAATGCTGGGTATCAGGCACATGTTCCTATCTTTGAAAGCACCACACACTTGCCCACACAACCCATCTAATCTTGAGTTATGATAACGAGCATCTCTAGCTCCAAGGTACCACAATTAACCCAGAGTCAGACCCTCTCCCTCCCTCCAGACAAGGGGCAGCAGTAACTTCCCACATTCAGTGATGTTCAGAACAGCAAGCTCTTTAGAAAAGGCTGCCTTGACTAAATGCAATGCAGTGAAAATCCTCACCACCACCAAATTTGAGGAATCATGGCTCAATTCACTGAGGAAAACTCAAGTATTACATAATTACTTTTAAGCCTCAGTTTGCTATTCAGTAAGATATGGTTTAATTATCTGTAGGCTAGTGTTTTAGGTTTTGTTTTGTTTTTAAGGTTTGTGTCATCTAGACTGTATTTGGAATAAGGACAAGTAGAAATTCATATTTGCATTTTTGCAAACAGCTGTCCATCTGATCCAGAGAAATCTATTATATAGCCTTCCTTTTTTCCACTTATGTCTTTAACACCCCTTTTAAATACAAGCAATTCCCACATGCATTTGAGTCAATTTTTGAACTCTCTGTCTTATTTTCTTTAATTGGCTATTTTCATCTACATTAAGCTGTTTTTAGATGGCTTAGTTCTATATAATGGCTTAATAGCCCATACGGTTGGTCTCCACAATTAACCTTCATTTTCAGAATTTCCTTGGATATTCCCACATGTTTATTTCTCCAGCTTACCCTTTGTGTTATGACGGGAACTTCCAGAAATAGGGCTGGTGATATTCCTATTGGGATGACACTGATATCGACAATTGCCGGTAGACTGTTTACCTTCGCTTCATTGGTTCCTTTTATGTGTCTCTCCGTGAACCTGCATTATCTCTTAAGAATCTCAGGATTCTCCAAAGCTTTCTGTGAAAGTTTTTGAAGATACAAAAAAGCTGAAACAATAGCAAAATGATAATTCATATATTCATCCCTTAGATCCAAAAGTTGTTGACATTTGCCATATCTTATTTCTATCTAGGGAATTTTATTTGTTTTATTCCTATTTTTTGCTGGGCCATTTGAAAACAAACTCTGGGCAATGTGATCAGTTGAGTTCAATCGCTCAGTCGTGTCTGACTCTTTGCGACCCCATGAATTGCAGCATGCCAGGCCTCCCTGTCCATCACCAACTCCTGGAGTTCACTCAAACTCACGTCCATCGAGTCGGTGATGCCATCCAGCCATCTCATCCTCTGTTGTCCCCTTCTCCTCCTGCCCCCAATCCCTCCCAGCATCAGAGTCTTTTCCAATGAGTCAACTCTTCACATCAGGTGGCCAAAGTATTGGAATTTCAGCTTTAGCATGAGTTCTTCCAATGAACACCCAGGACTGATCTCCTTTAGGATGGACTCATTGGACCTCCTTGCAGTCCAAGAGATTCTCAAGAGTCTTCTCCAACACCACAGTTCAAAAGCGCTTCGAAAGCATCAATTCTTCAGCGTTCAGCTTTCTTCACAGCCCAACTCTCACATCCATACATGACCACAGGAAAAACCATAGCCTTGACTAGATGGACCTTTGTTGGCAAAGTAATATCTCTGCTTTTTAATATGCTATCTAGGTTGGTCAAAACCTTCCTTCCAAGGAGTAAGCGTCTTTTAATTTCATGGCTGCAGTCACCATCTGCAGTGATTTTGGAGCCCCCCAAAATAAAGTCTGACACCATTTCCACTGTTTCCCCATCTATTTCCCATGAAGTGATGGGACCAGATGCCATGATCTTTGTTTTCTGAATGTTGAGTTTTAAGCCAACTTTTTCACTCTCCTCTTTCACTTTCAGCAAGAGGCTTTTTAGCTCCTCTTCACTTTCTGACATAAGGGTGTGATACTTTATGCCTAAATATATCAACATGGATCTCCTAACAAAGACATTTGACTGCTAATCATAGTATCGTTACCAAATTATAGGCAGAATGGTATCTTATTTCTAAATATATCAACATCAGTTCAGTTCAGTTCAGTTGCTCAGTCGTGTCCAACTCTTTGTAACCCCATGAATCGCAGCACTCCAGGCCTCCCTGTCCATCACCAACTCCTGGAGTTCACTCAAACTCACGTCCATCGAGTCGGTGATGCCATCCAGCCATTTCATCCTCTGTTGTCCCCTTCTCCTCCTGCCCCCAACCCCTCCCAGCATCAGAGTCTTTTCCAATGAGTCAGCTTTTCCCATGAGGTGGCCAAAGTACTGGAGTTTCAGCTTCAGCATCATTCCTTCCAAGGAGCACACAGGACTGATCTCCTTTAGAATGGACTGGTTGGATCTCCTTGCAGTCCAAGGGACTCTCAAGAGTCTTCTCCAACACCACAGTTCAAAAGCATCAATTCTTGGGTGCTCAGCTTTCTTCACAGTCCAACTCTCACATCCATACATGACCACTGGAAAAACCACAGCCTTGACTAGACAGACATTTGTTGGCAAAGTAATGTCTCTGCTTTTGAATATGCTATCTGGGTTGGTCATAACTTTCCTTCCAAGGAGTAAGCGTCTTTTAATTTCATGGCTGCAGTCACCATCTGTAGTGATTTTGGAGCCCCCAAAAATAAAGTCTGACACTGTTTCCACTGTTTCCCAATCTATTTCCCATGAAGTGATGGGACCAGGTGCCATGATCTTCATTTTCTGAATGTTGAGCTTTAAGCCAACTTTTTCACTCTCCTCTTCCACCTTCATCAAGAGGCTTTTGAGTTCCTCTTCACTTTCTGCCATAAGAGTGGTGTCATCTGCATATCTGAGGTTATTGATATTTCTCCCGGCAATCTTGATTCCAGACTGTGCTTCATCCAACCTGTCATTTCTCATGATGTACTCTGCATATAAGTTAAATAAACAGGTTGACAATATACAATCTTAATGTACTCTTTTCCCTATTTGGAACCAGTCTGTTGTTTCATGTCCAGTTCTAACTGTTGCTTCCTGACCTGCATACAGATTTCTCAAGAGGCAGGTCAGGTAGTCTGGTATTCCCATCTCTTTAAGAATTTTCCAGAATTTGTTGTGGTCCACACAGTCAAAGGTTTTGGCTTAGTCAATAAAACAGAAATAGATGTTTTTTTTGTCTCTAAGGGTTTGCCTAGTCTGAACATTTCATATAAATAAAATTATACAATATGTAGCCTTTTGAGTCTGACTTTGTTCAGTTATGCTGTTTTCAAGGTTCATCCATGTTATAGTATAAATCTGCCCTTCATTTATCTTTTTATTACTGAAAAATATTCCACTCTATGGATATACCTTATATTTTATTTACCTAGTCATCAAGTGATAAATATTTGTGTTTGTTTTAAAACTAGGATTTAATTAATGTCCACCTGCTTTATACTGTTGTTATGTCTCTTTGATATACAACAGTTGTCTACCTTTTTTTGTCTGATATTAGCTTTTTAATGAGGTCATATGAATAATCTACATTCTGGGCTTATGTGTTTATTTCCTTAAGGAGTTGTTTAATTTTGTCAAAAATCTCAACATAGCAAAATTAAAATCGCCAGATCAATAAAATAAAATTTAGTAAGAGTTTGTTGTGTATATCAAAATAGTTTGTGAATTGAGAGCTCTCAAACCAACAGTAAAATGAGACTCAGAGGTATATGGTTATAAGACAACTTAACATAGTGAAAATGCAGAGGGTGTTTATTCTTTAAAATGATTAGCTGCAGCTTTAGAGTTTTCCAAGTTACACAGGATTGGTTAAAAGTGGCTGTAGCATGCCTGTTTTGGAGAAGGGCTTAAGCTCCCTTTACAATTTTCAGAGGCATTTACAAGAGGCAGCCCAAGAGAAGTTTGACTCACTTTGCAGAATATGCTAAGTTTCACTTATACGTCTTAAATGGTTTTGTTTGCTTAAGAAATTTCAAGTTTGGTCTCCATATTGTATTTTACTTGAACAACCTGCTCTTCGATATTTCTATATTTCCTGTGAATCTAGAGTGAAGTCAAAGGCTTGACTAGGCTTAGTGAAAGCGCATTCCAAGAGATGCTGTCCTCTTCAGACTGAATCATCCATCAGGTGTTGCAATGCTAATGATACTGTTCCATCAGTTGATCCAGTTGATCTTGCCACTGCAAAGGTTGGTGACTCCCTTGGATGTTAGTAAGTGCTTGGTGGAGGGATATTTTAGCACCATGAAGACACCTTACTCCCAAACAATTTTCACTATCTTTTCCACATTTTTACGTAAAGAACTTTATCCATTCAGTCTGTAAGAGTTCCACCTGGGATATAAAATTTTATGTATCTTATTAAGTTTATTTCCAGTATTTAAAAATTATTTAGGCTTCTTTTTTCTTTTTAAAATGATACATTTACTACAATGTATTTTCAAGTTGGCAGTAGCAAACTCTTCCCCAATAGAACTTCTCATTTTTCTCTAAATAATAGAAGCTTCCCTGATAGCGACGAGTGTGATAATCCCAGGGTTACCTGCCTCTGGACTTGGGGAGAGAGAGAAATATATCCCTATGTTCAGGCCACAGTTGTATTTGTTTTGCTGTCATGAAGACTCTATTATAGGTAGCTAGACAAGCTATCAATTTTTGCATTTTAATTTTGTAACTAGCAATCACTTTGAATTATTCTATTGTTCATAATTTTGTTTCTTTTTATTTTTTTTATTTTTGTTTCTATTTATTTATTTTATTATAGACAATAAAAAGTTCTACAAATAATGATACATTTTCTGCTTTCTTTCTAACATGTAAACCCAATGCCTTCTGGGACAAGGGAAGCCCTCTTCTCCAAATCAACAAATATTAGCTCACAAGATCCTGGCTTTCATGATAGAGATTTCAAAATCATTTTGAGTAATAAACAAGTGTGTTGTAAGGCAATTTTGTCTGGTTTTCATAGAAATAGATGTTAAATATTCTTAAATTTCCCCCTTAATTTTTTAACTGTTATTATTATAATCTACCATTTAGTATAGGCATTTATTTATAGTATAATATGGATATAATACATAATATAGTTGACTCTATTATTAGATTTTACACCATATTAATATTTATTAATTGTTAAACATTCTTGAATTTTAGAGGTTAACCTCTTCATGAACTTAAGGTGCTAATGGCCTCCATCTGCTTATATTTTTATTTAAAAATTTAAAATTATTTTGTGTGAGATTGAATTAAAGCTATATCAAAAATTTTAATTTATTCTCCAATGATTTGGGTGAATTTTCCTTAAACTCTTGAGGCTATTTTTCTTGCTCTCAGATCTTTAGATTAAAAGCTGTGAAAATTTAGGATTTTTCTGTAGCTTAGTGGTTTGGGAGTTGGAAACACTTCTGTGTTCTCTCTTGAAATTTTAATCATCTTGAACCAAGGTTTACTCTCTTTGGTCCAGGAGATACTTACGGACATCTGCACATTTCACATCATTCTCCAATTCAAAACTGGGTTTTATGGCCTTTACTCTCACAAACAGCTTGTTCTTCCCTTCCCCAATGTCACCTGCATCTTATGTCAACTTCACATCCTCTAACAAGAGAAGGGAAAATATAGGTGAGACACGCGAGTCTTTAAGAGGAAGGAAGAACCTTCAAGAGGGAGGAAGTAGAGGGAGGAAACTCCACTACTCTTTCCCCCTCCTGCAAAGAACCTTGGCATATTTATTTCCTCTTTTGTCTTCTGTTCTTTTAGATTCCTAATCATCTTTGAAGATAATTAGTTCAGCGTCATTATGATGATTTTGTCTTCTAGTTCCCTTTTCTTGCAGCAAAAGAAACAAAATGGCAAAGCCTGATAGAATTTTTAATCTTTCTTGGGACCTCAGGTGATTGAAACATTTATTTTCATAGATGTTTCATTTACTTCTGGACCACCTACACATCTTTTTAATTCACTCTTCTTAGAATTTGGGCAGATTTCTAAAGATTCTTGTCCACATACCTTCTCTCCCCTGCACTGCTTTGGAGGGGGGTGGGGAAGGGGCTCTGAGTCACAGCAAAGTCTTCCATCTTTGTTTCAAATATTAGAACATAGTACTGTGCTCTTATTTAACTTCTGGTCACCTTTCTGGTCGATTTGTAATTTCTGCCCAAACTTGAAAGTTTAAAAAACAGTGAGTTTGCACATAGCAGCATTCTTCCATTTCACCCCCGACATGCAAGAGTAATCATTTTAAACTAATAACATATCAACACATAGCCAGTTACAGCTTATCCTACAAAAGACTGTGATATATACCAAGCACAATTTATACCCACAACTTATCATTTTAGTTTAGGTGTGATGTTTACATAATGCAACATTATGTCACCAAAATTATACCTTAGGCAATGCACCAAAACAACCTAGCAATATTATTTTCTGAACAACCCTTTAAAATGTTATTTGATAATAACAAGTTGGTAGGAATACTGACTTGGTATAAACTCTGAAGCTCAATTTCAGAAGAGATAGTCAGTGAAGACTCACCAAAAGCATCTGGAAATTAAGTTAATAAAACCAGAAATTAGATCAGCTTGATCATGTTTAATAAAAGTCTTGGTGTCTTTGTTTTTCCAGATATAAAGGGATAAGTATACTCCCCAGTCCCTTTCACTGGGAATTTGTCTTCTATCTCAGCTAGAATTTTCAAGGATGGTCTGTGAGTGAAGGATGAGAGCTGAGGCACAGAACTCAGGATTCGAGTGTTAAGAGTCTGCTCCCACCATGACCAAAACAGCCTTCATTGTGCAGAACAGGAGGAGAACGACAACAGCAGCCACCAATGACCCAAGGGTGGCTGGATATGCAGAAGGCATCCCTGTCTCCACAACCTCTCCCCTCCGGTCATATGCCTCCTCCTGATTTGCTCTTGGACTCTAGGTAGGGACCGCCATCGTTCGTTTGGACGTACTCTGTATGATTATATAGGACTATGCTGTACTGGATATTTAAACATGTGCAGACCTGCCCTGTATGTGGATTTTCTCCATGGAAGCCTCTTCAGCGGGCTGGATCAGCCCAAACAAAAGCTGCATCTTTCCCCTGTTCCACATTTTGAAAATATCTCAAGCTGTTTCTAAGGCACATTCAGATTTGGCAATCACTGAGGACTTATAAGTTGTTGTTTAGTTGCTCAGTCATGTCAGACTCTTTGTGACCCCATGAACTGTAGCCCACCAGGCTCCTCTGACCATGAGATTTTTCAGGCAAGAATACTGGAGTGGGTTGCCATTTCATTCTCCAGGGGATCTTCCTGATTCAGGGATGGAAATGAGTCTCTTACATCTTACATTGGCAAGCAGGATTCTTTATCACTGAATCACCAGGGGAGCCCATTCTGCCAACAGAAAGATTCTAAAGCACTCAAGTTCCAGAAGACCACTTACACACCTGTTAAGTGAGACATCACTGTATTTTAGATATGAGGGTAAAGCAGCAGTCTCATCCTAGCAAAAAGCACAGTACCATGACCACATACATATGATTCTTCTCTCTCTCCCCTGCCCCCTCCCCTGCCCCCTCCCCCCGAGGACTGAGGAGCCTGGCCTCTGTCAGTCCATGGGGTTCATAGTCAGACACAACTTAGTGACTGAACAACAATCTAGTTGGAGACAGAAATATATACCTGAAATAACATAATATTATATATACCATTTCAGAATGATCCTGTCTCTCCCAAGAAATACATTCTGAATTTTTGTAGAAAGGATACCTGAGTTCAAATAACAAGTGAAAAAGAAAATAATAGACACCTATACTTCTCACATGGAGAAGGCAATGGCAACCCACGCCAGTACTCTTGCCTGGAAACTCCCATGGACAGAAGAGCCTGGTGGGCTGCAGTCCATGGGGTCGCGAAGAGTCAGACACGACTGAGCGACTTCACTTTTACTTTTCACTTTCATGCATTGGAAGAGGAAATGGCAACCCACTCCAGTGGTCTTGCCTGGAGAATCCCAGGGACGGCAGAGCCTGGTGGACTGCCGTCTATGGGGTCGCACAGAGTCAGACACGACGGAAGTGACTTAGCAGCTTAGCAGCAGTAGCATACTTCTCACACATATTTTCATACCAGATGGTTCTTATAAGAAACCAATGAAAGGCGACAAAGAAGTCAAGTTCAGGAAGGTGGAGAAAACAATTAGTTCACAATCTTGTCTATAAAAGCAAAGATGACTTTGAAAAATTGTTTTATGACCATTAAATTTTGGAAATAATATGTTGAGAGATTTGCAACACACATTAGCAAGATATAGATTCTGGGAAGTTCTGTCGATTAAAATAAACAACAGTTTCCTCATGCAAAGTCTATTTATATCCTCATGGAACATAAATTTGACTGGAATCAATCCTCCTAAAACAAAATTTCCATTAAGAAATGGAAGCAGGAAGTAATGACCTGAATTTTCTCCTCCTATCAGCAACTGTGACTCTGAGCTCTAGGACAGGAGAATTCAGATCTCCCTATCATGTCTAGGTAAAGTCACCACTTGACACTCCCAGTTCTCAGGGTAAATGTCCCTCATTCTTAATATGTGGCAACTCACATAATTAATGAAATGTTCCATGTGAGCTAATTACAACTCCTTTCTTCAGATTCAGAATTATTATAGCTTCCAACTCACCTCCAACTTGAATAGGCAAACTATTCACTTCTGCTGACTGAGAGAAGGGCGTATTCTTTTGTTTATCAAGAGGGTCATTTTATCAGTCTCCCTAGCTGTATTTTTTGAAATGAAAAAGTCACTTTTTATTCTTGTCCTTAGAAGATTGAGGCTTATCATCATTCCAGTTTTTATTTTTCCACAAAAGCCCAGAGTTCAGAACACTGTTGCCATCTACACATTCCTGGATGTTCTGACGAAATGTGTTTGGTGAGTTTACAACCAAGTGAACGAGTCAACAACCTACAACCAGACACTAGGGCTGAGCAGGAAAGCCCCTTTGAACATGTAAATGGATAGGGCCATCTTTGGAGAGGACCTTAGATTGGACTTCTAGGAAGAAACGCTAAAAAAGAATTTGTCAGGACCATATTAAGGAGGTTCTCCCAGGAGAAACCAGTGAAGGAGTGGAGAAGCCAGACAAGGGGAGGGGAGGAAGCCAAGCAAGGGTGTGACTGCAGCTCGACTGCGCCCTGAGGGAGTTCGGGAGCAGAAAGAGCTGGGCCTTCATCTGTCCCAGTTACCGGTCTTTGCTAATAGCCACCGTGGTAGGGTCTGAAACTCAAGAGAGAGTGTTAGTCACTCAGTCGTGTCCAACTCTGTGTGACCCCATGGACTGTAGCCCATCAAGCTCTTCTGTCCATGGGATTCTCCAGGCAAGAATACTGGAGGAGGCTGCCATTCCCTTCTCCAGGGATCTTCCCAACCCAGGGGTCAAACTTGGGTCGTCTGTATTGCAGGCAGATACTTTAGTGTCTGAGCCACCAGGGAAGCCTCCCTTAAACTCAAAGGTATGTCCCATTCTGCATATGTGAGCCAAGTGGCTCTCGAAACCCAGTGACCTGCCTTCAAGGAGAACCAAGGCAAAGGCCATTAAAAGCAAAAACAAACATGAACCAGGGGAGAGGGAAAGAAATGATCAAAGAGATTAAGAAGATGTGGATGCAGCCCCTAGAGTGTCTGATACAAAGGTGCAGAGAAGCCCATGCAAACCCAACCAAGCCAACAACCATCGCCTCTGGGTCCTGAGGGTCAACTCAGTGGTCCTTTCACTTTTAGTAACATCCATCCCTTTTCTATGCAAACAAATCCAGTGTAACCAATGATAAGGCTTCTTACTCTTTAGGGAGAATCCCTCTTCTTCTACACTTTCTCCTCTTTGAGTTAGGAATAGGACAGTCCCCTTGCAATAATTCACCTCTCCATCTTATTTATATCTAATTCTTTGATTCCATTGTGTAGAGACGGAGATGGACAAAGGCTGCCTGAGCGCTGCTGGAGTTGGGACCATTCGTTCTCAACCCATGTGGATTCTACAGAGATGAATAAATTCACTTTCCTTCAGAGAAAGTGCCATCTGTTAGCACCCCAGAAAGTAGCATTGATATATGATTCATTAGCTTATGTATATTCTAATATGATCGGTGAGTTAAAAATCATTTTTGCAGACCTTTGTGGATCTTATGACTCATTTTGGAATAGTCTCCCTTTATTTCCGTTTTATTATTTGGCTCCAGAATCAAAATTAGAAGCTGAAGTGAGTATATTATGGCTCACACTGTCTCTTGGTTTCCGTAGGCATAATACCAAGTATTTGCAATTAAATAAAAGCTAATGAAGAATTTTGCAAAGTAATACCATTCAAAACTAAAGAAGCTTAGAAAAGATTGAATTTCTAGTACATGGAGTCTATTCTTATATAACTCATGTTTTCCCTTAAAACCAGGGATAACATTTACATTGTTGGCTCTCACCCTGCCAAACAGAGCAGAGCCTCCAGTGCTCTGTAAAACAAACCTCACGCATATCTCTGGGCATCATGGTGGTGTCCCACACTTATTCACAAACAAATATTGCTGGAAGAGAAATGGCTGCCTTCCTCCTTCTTCCTTTTCTGCTCCAGGCTCCACAGTGGTCTCCACTATGGCTCTAAAGGTTGGTGAAACTCCAGAAAGATGTCTCTCTCATTTCTAGGACTGGCTGCAAGATGGTCCCCTCAGGCATATTCCTGTTGGAGCCTGCTGTTTCTTGGCTAATATTCAGGAATACCACCCCCTCCCCCCACCAAAAAAAAAGAACAACTGAATTCAGGAGACAGTGCAAGAAATCCTGCAGCCTTCAAATTTTTGAAGCTATTTTGTATTTCAAGCAGAAGTAGGGAGATTTTATACTACCTGTTGTTACCCTTGGATGCATGCATGCTAAGTCACTTCAGTTCTGTCTGAGTCTTTGTGGCCCCATGGACTGTAGCCCACCAGACTCCTTTGTCCATGGGGTTTTCCAGGCAAGAATATGGGAGTGGGTTGCCATTTCCTTCTCCAGGGGATCTTCCCAACCCAGGGATCGAACTCATGTCTCATGTCTCCTGCATTGGCAGGAGGTTTCTTTACTGCTGTGTGTGTGCTAAGTCGTTTCAGAAGTGTCCGACTCTTTGCGATCCTATGGAATATAACTCCTCTGTCCATGGGATTCTCCAGGCAAGAATACTGGAGTGGGTTGCCATTTCCTTCTCTACTAGTGCCAGCCAAATAATATTAATATCCAGACTTTAGTATTTACAGTACTATTTGCTTATAAAATTCCTTCTCCCTAGGACCAAAGGTGAAAGAGTTCTTCATGTAGATTTTGCAAATTGATGGGCAATATGACTTCATTCTTTGCTTCCTCAGTAAATTCCTCACTAATTCCTAGTACTTGTGCGGTTACCTGAAAGCTTCAATGGAGGAAAGGAAGAGATGGGCATGCAAAGGCCCCACAAAGGAAACTCAGCTACATGTGTGCTTCACAAGTGTATTCACGGTAAGAAGGCAGTTTTCTTCTGAATTATAGTATTAAGATTGAAGCAAATTAGCTATTACAGTTCTAACTTGAGGCAAATGCTATGAAAACTAAAGATGCATCCCTTTGTGTAAAAAAATTAAAAAAAAAATTAGAAATGTCTCTGCCAATCAGTCGGCTTCTTCCCACCCACTGTGTGTTTCTCCAGCTCCCACGATGGCTCAGAGAATGTTAAAGAAAAATTACTTTAAGCTGTCTGTCAGAGTAATGAAATATTTTTGTTGCTGCCGGCTGTGTCATAATGAACTCTGGTTATAAAAGGTGAAGGGGGCAGGAAGCTTACTGAGGAGTTAGTTATAAGATTGAACAGTTTACCTCCATATTTGGCTCATAGCATGCTAGAGAGACAATGCCAAGGGGAGAGGAAGATTGAAAAGCTTTGGTGTTCTTGAGAAGAAGTAAAATCTCAGACGTGAGCCATGTAGAAAGTCTGAGGGTATCAACCCACACCAAGGAGATGAGGTGGGAAGCTGGAGCAGCAATGTTTCAGCTGAAGTGTCTAGTGGGCGTGTCCACCTTGGATCCCTATACATGCTCATTTATGTCCGACTATGCGACCCCATGGACGATAGCCCTTCAGGCTCCTCTGTCCAAGGAAAATGTCCATGGGGTTTTCCAAGCAAAAATACTTGAGCGGTTTGCCATTTCCTCCTCCAGGGGATCTTCTCAACCCAGTGATTGAACCTGCATTGCAGGCAGATGCTTTACTACTGAGCCACCAAGGAAGCCCACATTTGATGGAAAGTTATATACTCATGTAGCACTGCCTACACCCCTCCTACAGTGCAATCACTTAAAACAAGAAGCATAAATTTAGCCCATGAGTCTATATGTTTATAATGTGTGCTGTGCTCAGCTGAGTAGTTCTTCTGCTATTTGCAGGGCTCACTCACATGGGTGGAGGGTGGCTTGCTGTTGGCTAATTGTGACCTGCTTCACCTGGGATGACTCAATATTGTCTCACATGCCCGTCATCCTCCGGAAAACTAACCCAGGTGTTTATAGCAAAGACAGAGATGATGCAAGGGAGAGCAAGCTAAAATAGGCTAAGCCCCCATCAAGCCTTTGCTGGCAAGATGTCTGCCAACAAGTCACATGGCTGAGCCCAGCATCAAGGAATGACAGGTTTCCCAAGGTGGGAAGTACCACACTGCAAAGTCTCATGGTGGGTGCAAGGAGGGATGATGAATCAGGTCATATTTGCAATCCAGCACATTAACCTTCGCGAGTAGCTCTAGTGGTAAAGAATCTGCCTGCCAATGCAAGAAACGTGGGTTTGATTCCTGGATCAGGAAGATCTCCTAGAGTAGGAAATGACAGCCCACTTCAGTGTTCTTGTCTGGAGAATCCTATGGACAGAGGAGCGTTGAAGGCTATAGTCCGTAGGGTCACAAGGAGTCGGGCACAACTTAGCACACAATGAACAATTAACCGCTCTAGCTTATGCTGTTTTGTCATTTCTGTGTGATCAGACTTCATAAGCAAAACAATGGTACCACTAAGACCAGGAACTATTCACATTTAGAATAAATCCAAGTGCCCAGGAAACCTACTGGATACAATAGCTTTTTAATCAGTGGCACACAGGAGAAAAATAGCACTAGTTCTAAGCACTGATACAGCTCGTGTTTTTCCTCTGGGTACCTTGAAATAGTGTATACCACGTTTGTTATTTAACATTTGTATAACACTTCCCTATGTGCCATGTGCCTCACAACAATATTTAGAAATTATCCTCACAACAGCCTAGGGAACGTGGTGCTATGCTTATTTCAGTTTATCCTGAAGGTGGTTGAGATAGCAGATGTGTCCCAGCAGCAGTAGAGTGAGTAACTGAAATGTGGAAAGTTGCAACGGTCCCCTGGGTATTTGGTTTATACCAGCAAACATGTTTCTGGCTGAACTGACTGATGATTAGACTGGAGTAAATAAACCAAACAGATGTTTTAGCAACATGTTTTCATAGCTTCAAGGGATATTAAGGATTTTAAAAAGAACAATTCATTTTCTTCAGCTTGTGATAGATGATTTGGTTTTATAACTGATGATCCATATAACTTTTATACATGGTGAATCGCCTGTAGTTTAACATATACCATCCCAGTGCACTTGGAGTGTCAGGCTGTGAACTTAACAATTGTTCACAACCTAAATGTTGAGAGTTAGGTTGATGGGAGTTATATTTGGTGGGATTTTTAGGACTTCAAACCTGGGAGACAGCATCTCAAGTAACCCTGAGAGAACTGCTCTGAAGAGGCAAGGAAGGGAAGGGTCCGATTTATACAAAAGTTTTGCAAAAAAGGGGAGGTAGTCTGAACATCAAAAGGTTGCTGTTATTTAAAGAAAACAAGATTCCCACTTTAAGGAATTTAATGCTTTTCTATGTATGAGAAGATGCAAGAGTCTGGGTTCACTGAGATCATTCCTTTCTTATGCATCTCGTCATATGTCAGATGTCATCAGCTGGAAGTAGGTGGCTACACTGAAGCCCTGAGGCCCAAGGCACATGAGTAGAGCATGAGCAAGTGTGCTGCACACACAGTGAAGCCAGAGCAAATCTGCTTAAATGTGAAATAGAGGCATTTTGTCCTGGCCTCCTTTCTAAAATTGAATAAAAACAACAAGGAGAACAACAGTAATTTTTAGAGAGAGAGTGAATGAGAATATTGGTCAATGTTCAAACAGGAAACAAAAGCCACCCCAGTTACTTGAACAAGGCAAGTTTAATCCAAAGAATGAATAACCAGTAGAAGGTAATTAACTGCTGGAAGGGGTAAAGAGAACTAAAAGTACAAAAGCACAGGTGTAGAAGTCAGCTGCTTTCCCTCAGCTGAGTGGCCAAGGAAGGAACTAAGGATGCGGACGGAAGTCTCCCCATCCTTTCCTAAGGCAGAGATGCAGCTAAGGGCACCACAGAGGTAGGAAATGAAATGCCATCCTTCTGTGATTTCAACTAGAAGTAGCCTCCCTGAGTGCAGGCTGATACGAGGTAGGGGTGAGCGTGTGAGAGCAACAGGCTGGGATCCTCGGGCTCTTGTGTTTGAGTGCTGCTGCTGCTGCTGCTAAGTTGCTTCAGTCGTGTCCAACTCTGTGCGACTCCATGGACTGCAGCCTACCAGGCTTCTCCGTTCATGGGATTCTCCAGGCAAGAACACTGGAGTGGGTTGCCATTTCCTTCTCCAATGTATGAAAGTGGAAAGTGAAAGTGAAATCGCTCAGTCCTGTCTGACTCGTAGCAACCCCATGGACTGCAGCCTACCAGGCTCCTCCATCCATGGGATTTTCTGGGCAAGAGTACTGGAGTGGGGTGCCATTGCCTTCTCCCTGTGTTTGTGTACTGGGTATTAAAATCACTCCAGTTAGTCTTCCTAAGTGGAATCCTCTTTATCTGCTTCTCCCATTACTCACCTTTCATCTGCCCCAGATACTCCCCATCCCCATAGAAGCGTCCCAAATCCCCACAGATACAAACAATACAAGGAGTTTCACAGGGCAAGGCTTAGTCCCATTTTGTGCACTTGCTCTTTCCTATTGCCTTGAATGATAATAATGTACATTTTTTATCTCCTCTCTCTGAGGCTAGAAACCCTCCATGTTTAACCTTGCAACTCCTTAGAGCCACATAGTCCAGTACAGTAGTTATGAGACAGCTGGGGCTGTTAGAGCATGTGAAAGATGTCTAGTCCAAATTCAGAAGAGCTTCAAGAGCAAAAGACTAACCAGATTTCATCTGCTTGGTATGAAAAAAAGAATGTAAAATATCCCATTAATAACAAATTTTATGTTGATTACATGTTAAAATAATATTCCGAATGGGTTTCTTTAGTGGCTCAGTGGTAAAGAATCCATCTTTGAGCTGTTTTGCAGATACTGAAACTCCCATCAGGTGGAATGAGTGCTGCCCGCAAACACATAGCCCCCAGATCAGTTGGAACCAGAAGGGTATGATTCTGACTCCCAATTACTTCACCACCAACCAATCAGAAGTATGTCCACGAGCTGATCATGCCCTCTTTGAAACATTTCTATAAAACTCTTCACTATTCCAACCAGGTCAGGGCACAGTTTTGACAGCATTAGACCACTGTGGCCCTCTTTGCTGGCAACACAATAAAACTATTCTTTTCTTCTTCACCCAAAACTCCGCCTCCAAGATTTAATTCAACGCCAGGCTACAGAGGCTGAATTCAGCTTCACTGTAAACATCAGTTCATAAGAGAAAGGGAACATTTTAACACTCAAAAGTAGGCAATAAGTGATCTCAAATGAAAGAGAACAGTGGTCAATGTTACACAATTAATTTTAAAGCAAACAAAAGAAATAGAATACAAATTTAAATTTCCAAGTGCAGAGCAAGTGCGATGCAAAATGCTCCTCTGAGTTATTCTATTGTGAGCCATTGTTTTCTTGACACAATTGTCAGTTTGAGGGCAGCTGTTGAGCAGGAAGGGGAGTTGCTCAGTTCAGCTTGTTAGCTTTTGTTTTGAGCACACTGGCTGAAAATGCAGTTTGGCATGGGAACAGCAGTGAAAGTGGACCGGACACAGTTAACATGACTTCAGTCCAATTGGAGTGTTCTAAGATGATTGATTGTTGAGGCTCAGTCCTCACACTGACATCACTCCAGCAGCATTCCTGGATGCAGTTCCCAAACTCACCCATGTTCTCCATGGTTGGTGTAAACCAGGGTTCTCATTTTTCAGGGCTGCAAGAGAGAGGCTGCAGGGCTGACCACTTGGCCAGCACCTTCCCAGCTCACACTGTGCAGGCTCAACATGAAAGCAGGGAATTTGTCTGAAAAGGCTGCTGTCCCCATGAACGGTCACAGAGCAAACACTGGTGTGTTAATGGAAAGCTGATGCAAATCTTACCTGAAGAGTGCTAGTGTTGTCAAAGAAAAAACAGAGCTGGACAGAAGTTAAAGAAGACAGATTTTATTCAACACACAATGGCAAAGAAGGAAGAGGGAGCCCAGGTTAGAACTGGGCTGGATTCTGAATACAACCAGAACAAGTGGGGATTTTTAAATCAAGAAGCAAGTTATGGGGAGAGGGTGGAAGGTTACTAAGAGGAGATATCAAGTCTGGGAGGATGCTGGCTGAGCTGACCCAATAGGATTCTTGCTAAAGGCAGGCCAGGGTGATCAATTACCATCTGGGGTGGGGAGGGATGGTAGGGATGAGGAATTTGACTGTGGAGAATTCTTCCTAAACTGACTTAGATGGATTTTTGCTGAAATTGGTTTCTACAAGAAGCACACAGATGGGTCTTTTCTGGGGGCTATGGAAAGGGTTCAGGAGGCCTGATCAAAGTTTGGCCAAGCAAAGAATCTTTGTCAGTGTTTCATCAATAAGCTACCATGATATTGCTGTCAACTATCTGCCATGGGCACTTGCCGTCTACCTCTACCTAGATTAAATCACGTGCTGCTGCAGCTGCTGACCTTCAACACCTCTTGAAAAGAGCTCCGGGTGGAGAGCAGATATAAGGCACTCTGTGCTCTGGGGAAGCAGGGAACTGGCAGGACAGGTCTTCAGATAGCTTCCCTGGTGGCTCATAGGGTAAAATATCTGCCTGCAATGCAGGAGACCTGGGTTCCATCCTATGTCAGGAAGATCTCCTGGAGAAGGAAATGGCAACCCACTCCGGTACTTTTGCTGGAAAATCCCATGGATGGAAAAGCTTGGTGCAGGCTATAGTCCATGGGGTCGCAAAGAGTCGGACATGACTGAGTGACTTCACTTTCACTTTTCAGGTCTTCAGATAGTTATATGTTTTCAGGAGCTCATTTTATGAGCCCACTTCTTGTATCTCCTCATATCTAGAAAAGCTCTAACTTCCTTCATGGTGATGTCTGCTCCTCATGACCAGCAAAAATCGTATGCAAAAAATATGTGCTGGATTGCATGCATTCCCCCTTTACCAAAATCACATAATATTGGCCTTCCTCCTTTACCTCTTTGGAGCAGTTTCTCAGAACTATCTGAGGTACTGTCTCCTGGACTATAGTCCTCATTTTCCCCTAAATAAAATTTTGTCCACAACCTTCAGGTCGTGTTTTTTTCAAGTCTACACTGTTTTATCTATATCCGCAAGTGGACCTAGAATCACTCCTTTTCCTATCAGTACAAAGATTAACATAATCACTGCCTTTGGCCTTCAACGCCCCTCTTCTAAGATCTGTGTACTCTTTGCATTGGAACATCCTCTGCTCATCAGGATACTGGATGGCAAGGGGGTGGTCCGGGGAGGAAGATGGTGGAAAGAGACAGAGGAGGTGGTTATTTCACCTGCAGCTCTTGGATTTCTCAGCTGTCAGTTCCCCTGGGATATCATCACCTGCCAATTGAGAGGCTTTTATCCTGGGGCTTCCCTGATAGCTCAGTTGGTAAAGAATCCACCTGCAATGCAGGAGACCTAGGTTCAATCTCTGGGTTGGGAAGATCCCCTGGAGAAGGAAAAGACTACCCAGTCCCATATTCTGGCCTGGAGAAATCCATGGCCTGTATAGTCCATGGGGTTGCAAAGAGTCAGACAGGACTGAGCAACTTTGCCTTCACTTAGACTGGGCTGAACAAACATTATCATCCACATGGGAAGTTGCACTTTTAAATCAGTTTCTATTTGCTTCACAGCTCTCCAAAAGGCAAGGGCATTTTCTCAAAGCTTCCTTCCAATAAGAAAAGACAAAAATAATGGAAAAGAAAAATTTTGGTTGGAAAATAAAAATTTTGGTAGGAATCTATTTTCCAGAAAAAATGTTTGCATTGATGTGGCCCTTTCTTCGCTTACCATTTTTTTGTGCTGCTTCTGGAAGATCCCTTATTTATAAATATCTAAAAAGCAGAAAGTTTCTTCTAAAAATGGAAAATGACATTTTTCCCTTCTCTGCATTGATCTTAGCACTCGTGTGCTGACAGCTAGCAGCCTGACTTCTGCAATCAAATGCACCGAGATCCAGGTTTCCAGTATGAGCCTTACAAGCTTTTGTTTCCTCCTAGACTGTGCAGGTGATCCTCCCACACAGGTGAGGGTGGTCCTCCCACACACGTTAGGGTGGAGTCAGCTTCAGCTGGAAAGGCCAACCCCCAACCTGAGAGTATTTCTTAGCAAGATAAGAAGAGAGAAAGCTGGAAGGAAGAGGGCCTGCCATCCTGTCACCGGTGTACTTCCTTTAAGATATAATTATTTATTTGCATAATTAGCATTGTATTTTCACTATGTCTAATTACCATGCGAAAAAACACAAATACACAGATGAATATGCAGTCAAGACCAATGCTACAGGGACTCCCCTGGTGGTCCAGTGGTTAAGACTTCACTTTCCAGTTCAAGGGGGTACATGTTCGATCCCTAATGGGGAAGCTAAGGTCTCACATGCCTGGAGGCCAAAATAACCAAAACGAAAAAAAAAAGCAATATTGTAACAGATTCAATAAAGACTTTAAGAAAATGGTTCACATTAAAAAAAAAAAAAAAAACTAAAAAATAAAAGACTAATGCTAAAATTTGTTATCTTTCTCATACCAAACTTCATCTATTTCTAATCATCCTGGAGTTCACCATGATAAGAATTTTTCTACCCTCCTTGTAATGTACAAGGAGGACCCAGACACAAGGTTCAGCCACTCAGTGACTGCAGGTGTAGGTCTGAGAGAGCCTTCATTTGCTCACTTCCTTCCTTGGAGAGGTCATCCCCAGCCCTTCCTGTTAACGTTTCCTCTGACTACACCAAAAAGGGTTCTTTCTCCCTTTTCCTTCTTACCCTCTTTTCTTTTAAGAAAACCTCTTTGCTCCAGTGATTTGGCCAGAGCTAAAAGAAAATCACCCCAGAGTATACTGCAGTCAGTTTTCTGTCCTTTGAAGCTTAACCTGTTTAATGTACTTAGCTCCAAATGCCAAAGATGAACACTTAACCATATTAGAATCTTCCAGTCCATCCTAAACCTATTCCCCAAAAGATGTTTCTTTTTTTAATTCTATTTTAACACAATTAAACACAATGGGCTTCACACAGAGCTTGCTGGCTCTCTCACAAGCACTCATTTTGAGGTATTAAATAAGACAATCACACCACCTTTCTTTTGAAGATTTAAAAAAAATTTTTTATTTTGTATTGGAGTGAAGAGTGAAAGTTACTCATTGTCCAACTCTTTGTGACCCCGTGGACATGGAATTCTCCAGGCCAGAATACTGGAGTGGGTAGCCTTTCCCTTCTCCAGGGGATCTTCCCAACCCAGGGATCAAACCCAGGTCTCCCGTATTTCAGGCAGATTCTTGACTAGCTGAGCCACAATGGAAGCATTGTATTGTGTTGGAGTAAAGCTGACTAACAATGTTCTAATAGTTTCAAGTGGACAGCGAAGGGACTCAGCCATACATTTATGCGTATCCACTCTCCCTCAAACTCCACTCCCATGCCCGATGCCACGTAACATTGAGTTGAGTTCCATATGCTATACAGTAGGTTCCTGTTGATTATTCATTTTAAATTCAGCAGTGTGTACATGGCCACCCCTAACTCCCTAACTATCCCTTCTCCCTGGCAATCACAAGTTTGTTTTCTGAGTCTCTTTCTGTTTTGTAAGTAAGCTCATTTGTATCAAGTAATAATGCCATTTGAAGCAACGTGGATGGACCTAGAGAGTGTCATATTGAGTGAAGTCAGATGGAGGGGAGAAATAGCATATGACATCCCTTATATGTGGAATCTAAAAAGAAATGTGGAATCTTTTGTAGGTTTTTAAAAAACAGTCAGCCTTCATGCCCTGCCTGTTGGTGACCTGTTATACATATATGTAGCAGAATTCAGGGCAGACTGCCTGTTTAGAAACTGCTCAAATTTTCTTCTATCTCTGGAAGTTTAAGTCAGTCAAAAATACTACAATTTTAGTCCCGAGAAGCAAAAAGCAGACAGACGTCATGTGTGCCTCCCACAGGCTCTGGCTCAGAACTCACTCAGGTTCTGAAATAGCCTTCTTCCACATGATCTCACAGATTTCTACGAACACAAACCAAGCTAGACCAAGTTGTTAAAAGCTAAAAAGTTGAAGTAAGAACATCATGAGTGCCCTTTACTCAACATTCTGATATTTACCCAAAGAAGCACATTATCATTATATTTTTTAAATAATTTGCAAATGTTTGAACTTGGGCTGATTGTCCCACCTCTTTTTCCAATTCTTTTCCTCATCCTACTCTTCATTCAAAAATTTAAAAAGAAGTTTCAAGGATGTAAGAATGCACATCAACAACCATGGTACGTACTCAATTTAGTCTTTAAAAAAAAGGCAGCAGAGTATGTCATAGTCCAAGGCATTATCCCTATAGGAGGAGAGATTGAAATACATGAATTCCAAATTATATATTACTCAAAGGATGAATGATTTTTACCTTAGGCAAATAGATCACTGAAGAGACTGATCTGCCACGCAGACAACTTGTGGTTCAATCTGGGAATGAGGAGTTGGTTGACAAGCCAGGCTCCTCTGTCCATGGAATTCTCCAGGCCAGAATATACTGGAGTGGGTAGCCATTCCCTTCTCCAGGGGATCTTCCCATTCCAGTGATTGAACCCTGGTCTCACATTGCAGACAGATTCTTTACCATCTGAGCCACCAGAGGAGCCCAGTGACAAGGATTATGTTTCTCGAAAAGATACCTTCGAGTCTTAATCATTCGGAAATAGGATTGTAATCCAAGAAGAGGCCACACTGAGTTAGTGTGGCTCTAAACTCAGTGACTGGCACCCTTATAAGAAGCAAGAGACACCATGTGAAAACACCATGTGAACACACCATGTAAACAAGGAGGCAGAGATGGGAGCCACGTGTCCACAAGCACCAAGGATTCCTGATGAATTCTAGAAGCTGGAGAGAGACATGGAATAGATTTTCTCTTAGAGTTTCCAGAAAGCCAATCTAGCTGACTCCTAGTTCTGGGTGTCTCATCTCCAAAGCTATAAAAAAATAAATTCCTATTGTTTTAAACCACCTACTTTAGAAACAAATATACAGGGTCACCAGATATAAACCAGAATGATTCTATCCAAATTGGGACATGGCCACCCAAGTCAAAAATAGCTTCATTTTGTTTTAGAATCGGGCAACAAAGATGGCAACACAATTGGCCATGTTATGAAACAAATCAAATGGCAGGTTTTGCAGGCAGATGCTCAGCTTGGTTTTGAACTTTGGGGACTGAGGCACTAAAGGACAGTCACCTAATTAGAGATGCAGGTAAGTTTTATACAAACCCGCCCTGAAGGTAAAGGCCAATATTTCAGGCTGTCATGCACGACTCATTGCTAATCATGGTTTAGTACAGAACTCTTACTTTTTAAAAATTTTTACATCAGTTATCCCCAATTGATTTTAACAGCAATCCTAGGAGGTATAATTATCTTCGATTTATAGGTTAAGTAAAGCAAGATTTTGAGAGGTTTAGAAACTTGTCCATGGTTATAGAGAAAGCTAAGTTATCAGCAGAGGGAAATGAGGAACCTGGGGCATTTCCTTCCCAATTAATTTTCATTTCCATCATTGTCATGCTCCCCCTTTTAATGTTCAAAATCAGAATAAGGCAACATTTTGCTGACTTGGCCAATAGGCAGCAAAAAAGAATAAATAACATTAAATCCTTAAAGAACAAAAGAAATGGTTATCACTAAATTAATGTACTTTTTAAAAAACTGATCAATAAAATGTTTCTTTATTTCTTTTTAAATTAGTGTACTTTAAGAAAATATAAATTCTATTTAATTATCAAAATTTCTCAGAAAAGCAACTCTCAAAGGGTCATGAATGATAACACTAGGAATCAAAGAATAGGCCAAAATGGAAAGAAGCTTGACCAGGGATTTTATGAATGACAAAGACGACGGTTGAAACTCAAAAGCAGATGAATGAGGCAGGAGCATGTCAGGGCTGGATGGTGGTCATGTTAGGAAGCCAGTGGAGGGTCTAGGAAAGAAGCTGTGAGGCTGCTAATTCTCTAAGAATAAATGAAATGGGAACCACTACACAGAGAAACACACATGATTTAATAAATTACCTAGTTTATGTGAACTCACAGGACTTCCACATGAAAAGTCCTCTGATTTTGTTTTCGATTCAATTCAATGATTGAAATTTAATTTTTAATCTAGTTCAAATTGTTAATTGTAACTTTTAGACACCATGGGGATACACATGAGACATAAAACTGGGTTTCTCTGCCCAGAGCTTGATTTTATTGTGCAGTTAAGACATGCACATCAGCAGACCATCCAGCCAGACAAGATGGCCTGGCTTGCCCAGCAGCAGAGTTGATAACAAAGACTGCGTCAGAAAAACCTCTCCCCTGGTTTCTCAGCACCGGTAGTTTAGAGGACTTTCTTGTTGTTGTTGTTCAGCTGCTAAGTTGTGTCAGAAGACCAGGAAGAAAAGCCAACAGCCTTTGTAGGTCAAATTAAAGAGTCATTTTCCCATGACCTGAGATGTATTAATAAAGATGAATGGCTCACACCAGATAACAATTTTACATCATCAAATTATGTCTATTAAACTACATTTCATGCTTCTCAGTTGTCGAATTAAAGAGGTCTGTTAGAATAGCAATAACACACTCAAATTGGTTGAGATACGTGCTTCAACATCCATTTTATTAGACTGATAACTTGTGAGGCTGAACTAATCATTTATTAATTAATACTTAAAATTCCCTGAGATGGAGCAAGCCAGGTGTCCCATGAGAAACCTTCAAGTGGTTTGTGGAACATGCACCGGAGGTGGTACCCTGTTGGGGCACTTCTTTCAAATGGGCTTCCCTCGGGGCTCAGATGGTAAAGAATCTGCCTGCAATGCAGGAGACCTGGGTTCAATCCCTGGGTCAGGAAGACCCCTTGGCTACCCACTCCAGTGTTCTGGCCTGGAGAATTCCATGGACTGTATAGTCCATGGGGTCGCAAAGAGGCAGACACAACTGAGCAACTTTCACTCACTTGGTATGTTTATTCAGTCATGTCTCTGCTTACCTGTGGCCTTTCCCTAAAATACTTGTCCATTATCAGAGATTTAGTGGAGCATTACAAAGCAATGAATTTCCCAAAAAGAGTGATCTGTGGTCAAAATTATATATCCCTTCCTTTTCTGAAGTCTAGAGAGAGTAGGGGGCAAAACAGGGAAGCAGGTGGAGATCATGGTAAAAAGGATGAAACAAAGCCAGAAAAAGAAGCAGAAAAGGAGAAAAAAGAGGGGACAGAGTTTCCATGCTCTCTCTGAGTTTACCACTCTCCCCAAATTTCTGCAGGTTTGGAGAAGGGGCTCTCCAAAACCTTTCCTTTTGAGTTTTTGTGGAGGCTTCATTATTACATAGGTATGGTTGATCGAGTCATCTGCTACTGGTGATTGAGTCAAACTCCGTTTGCTCTCTCCCCTCCCAGAAAGGGTGGACTTGAAGGTCAAACCTTCTATTCCAGGTTGGTTTCCCTGACAACCAGCCCCGCCCCCGGCCTTTAGATGTGTTCCAAAAGTCAACTCATTACCATAAACCTTATGGTGGAAATGGACTTCTTACGAATAACAAATAAAGACACTCATCTCACCTTTATCATTCTGAAGTCATTCCAGAAACTGAGGACAAGAGATAAAATATTAGGGCAAAAGCTGTTCCCATTGTTCTTTTGCCTAGGAAATGCTAAAGGTCTGGGAATCTGTGAACCATGAATCATGAATGAAGATCAAATACATATGACTAATATATTTTGATCACCTGAATGACCAGAGATATAATTCTTATAAATCACAAAATTGCAGATGGCCAGTTGTTCCATTAATCGTTGAAAAGATTTTCTTTATTGAGTCCTTTGTTTAGAATCATTCCACCATATATGTACCATTGTGCTTCTAGGCTATTTTGTACCATTTATTTACACGTCAATCATTCCCTCACTGTCTTGAGTGCTGTTCAGTTCAGTTCAGTCGCTCAGTTGTGTCTGACTCTTTGTGACCCCATGAATCGCAGCACTCCAGGCCTCCCTGTCCATCACCAACTCCCGGAGTTCACTCAGACCCATGTTCATTGAATCAGTGATGCCATCCAGCCATCTCATCCTCTGTCGTCCCCTTCTCCTCCTGCCCCCAATCCCTCCCAGCATCAGAGTCTTTTCCAATGAGTCAATTCTTTGCATCAGGTGGCCAAAGTACTGGAGTTTCAGCTTTAGCATCATTCCTTCCAAAGAAATCCCAGGGCTCATCTCCTTCAGAATGGACTGCTTGGATCTCCTTGCAGTCCAAGGGACTCTCAAGAGTCTTCTCCAACACCACAGTTCAAAACCATCAATTCTTCAGCGCTCAGCCTTCTTCACAGTCCAACTCTCACATCCATACATGACCACTGGAAAAACCACAGCCTTGACTAGATGGACCTTTGTTGGCAAAGTAATGTCTCTGCTTTTGAATATGCTATCTGGGTTGGTCATAACTTTCCTTCCAAGGAGTAAGCATCTTTTAATTTCATGGCTGCAGTCACCATCTGCAGATTTTGGAGCCCCAAAAAATAAAGTCTGACACTGTTTCCACTGTTTCCCCATCTATTTCCCATGAAGTGATGGGACCGGATGCCATGATCTTCATTTTCTGAATGTTGAGCTTTAAGCCAGCTTTTTCACTCTCCACTTTCACTTTCATCAAGAGGCTTTTTAGTTCCTCTTCACTTTCTGCCATAAGGGTGGTGTCATCTGCATATCTGAGGTGATTGATATATCTCCCAGCAATCTTGATTCCAGCTTGTGTTTCTTCCAGCCCAGCATTTCTCATGATGTACTCTGCATATAAGTTAAATAAGCAGGGTGACAATATACAGCCTTGATGAACTCCTTTTCCTATTTGGAACCAGTCTGTTGTTCCATGTCCAGTTCTAACTGTTGCTTCCTGACCTGCATACAAATTTCTCAAGAGGCAGGTCAGGTGGTCTGGTATTCCCATCTCTTTCAGAATTTTCCACAGTTTATTGTGATCCACAGTCAAAGGCTTTGGTATAGTCAATAAAGCAGAAATAGATGTTTTTCTGGAACTCTCTTGCTTTTTCGATGATCCAGCAGATGTTGGCAATTTGATCTGTGGTTCCTCTGCCTTTTCTAAAACCAGCTTGAACATCAGGAAGTTTGTATGTTTAGGAGTCTGCTCTTAGTAAACAACTGCTGAAGCCTGGCTTGGAGAATTTTGAGCATTACTTTACTAGCGTGTGAGATGAATGCAATTGTGTGGTGGTTTGAGCATTCTTTGGCATTGCCTTTCTTTGGGATTGGGATGAAAACTGACCTTTTCCAGTCCTGTGGCCACTGCTGAGTTTTCCAAATTTGCTGGCATATTGAGTGCAGCACTTTCACAGCATCATCTTTCAGGATTTGAAATAGCTCAACTGGAATTCCATCACCTCCACTAGCTTTGTTCGTAGTGATGCTTTCTAAGGCCCACTTGACTTCACATTCCAGGATGTCTGGCTCTAGGTCAGAGATCACACCATCGTGATTATCTGGGTCATGAAGATCTTTTTTGTACAGTTCTGTGTATTCTTGCCATCTCTTCTTAATATCTTCTGCTTCTGTTAGGTCCATACCATTTCTGTCCTTTATCGAGCCCATCTTTGCATGAAATGTTCCCTTGGTATCTCTAATTTTCTTGAAGAGATCTCTAGTCTTTCCCATTCTGTTGTTTTCCTCTATTTCTTTGCATTGATCGCTGAGGAAGGCTTTGTTATCTCTTCTTGCTGTTCTTTGGAACTCTGCATTTAGATGTTTATGTTTTTCCTTTTCTCCTTTGCTTTTCGCTTCTCGTCTTTTCACAGTATGTAGGTTTATATTAATAATGTCTTGAAGTCAAGTAGTGTAAATCCTCCAATTTTACTCATTTTGACAAAATTATAAGATTTTTCATTTTCATAAAATATTTGAGTTTATAAACTATAAAAATTGTGTTTGAATCTTAATATTGCCTCAGAGCTATAAATCAGTTTAGAGAGAATTATCATTTTAAACAATATTGAGTCTTCCAGTTCATAACATAGTATTTCACTTTTACTTATTTAGTTCAATTCAGTCGCTCAGTCGTGTCCAACTCTACTTATTTAGGACATCTTCAATTTCTCTCAGCAATATTTGTAGCTTTAGGCATAGAGATCTTGCACATCATTTATTAGATTATACTAATACAAATATTGTTATATTTACTATCATTTTCCCACTATTTGTTTCTGGCATAGAAATACATTTGACCTTTTTATATTCACCTCTATCTTGTGTGACCTGGACCTTAATAAATTATTTTTTTCTAGAAGTCAATTCCTTTAGATTTTCTATATATACAACATGTTTTCTGCAAATAAAGTCTTATTCCTTTTTCCCAATACTGATATCTTTTATTTCCTTTTCTTGCCTTAATGCATTTTCCTAGCTCAAATCTCAAAATATCCAAGCTAATTAAGCCAGAAAGAAAGAGAAGGCAAAGCAAAATACTGGACAGTGGGTTTGTTGTTGCTGTTGTTTCTGCCTTTACTACCTGAACAATGATTATTTTCTTTTAAGGACACCATTTCTCACAGAATCAAAACATGTTACAGCTGGGACAACTCCTGCTGGTGAACTTCATCCAATACTTCCTTAGATCCCATGAAACTAAAGGCCAGAAAACAGATGTGAATTATCTAAGATCACACAGCTGAGATGACACCCTTATTTCTGGATTCCTTAGTGCTCAGTCTACAAACCCTTGGGCGTTCACCAAAAGGTGGACCATGGAACGCAAGTTCCCCAGGATATCGGACAGCGTTTGGGGTGGGGCAGGGTTTAGAGGGAGGAGAGACAGTTTCTGGGATCAAGTATGTGGGAAATGCTAATTTAAGTTATGTTGCCTTGTCTCCTAGTGAGACTTCTCAGAAGCTTACTTATGCCATACTGTTGGGGTCCAGTCAAGACTGCAGCAACCACATGAGGATTCCAGTAGAAAAGGACTGACTGTGGTCCATGGGGTTGCAAAGAGTCAGACACAACTGAGCAACTGAACTGAACTGAACTGAACTGAAGGCAGAGCGGGAACTTACGATCCCCTGAAAGGGCTGGAGCTGCCAAGGTCAGGTGAAGATTCCAAGAGATCCAAGGGTCATTACAGTTTGAAAGCTGGAGATGCCACCGCCATCTCCAGCCCCGAGACAAAAGTTTAGAAAGCTCTCTGGAAACCTTAGATCCCTTTGCATGTGCTCCTGCTGCTAGCTGGAAAGACAACAGTAGAGCTTCTCTCCCTTCTGTCTTTTCTTTCTTAGATAATTGTCTTTCCAGGACAGCATCTTATCAGAGCTCTGAACTTTAGGGACTCAGTAATGAAGTTACTGGGCTGCTAGACCCTAAATTTTACAGAGATCACAAAAAAGACTCATATATTTTGCTGCTATTGCTTTTAGAATTTGGAAGACCTGGCCAGAGGCCGGTCAGTTTCCCCTGATGAAGTCCACATCCCAAGCCTTTTCCCTACCAAGATCTCACACTTTTGGCCATCACACGCTCATCCCAGTTGCCTGGGGTCAGGTGCCAAATAAAGGATAACCCCTAGGCTCCAGAGCCCACAAAGTTATTCAAACTAACCAGTTCACAGAAAGTCTGTGAAACTTTGCAAACCCCAGCCAGCTTGTCACATACAAGCTGCCTGGACATCTCTAGTTTGCTGTCATCCTGTCGTGGGTGTAACCCGCTACACAGTCCTGCATGGCAACCTTGTCTCCTTTGGAGCTGTATGTGACAGAATTTTGCTTTCATTCAGCTGAGTACTTCTGTGTTTCGTCCTGCAGTCATAGAATCTTTCAGTGTTAGCTGCTCAATGTCTGACTTTTTGTGACCCACCCCATGGACTATAGCCTGCCCAGCTTCTCTGTCCATGGGATTTCCCAGCCAAGAATACTGGAGTGAGTTGCCATTTTCTTCTCCAGGGGTTTTCCCAACCCAGGGATTGAACCCAGGTCTCCTGCATTGCAGGCAGGTTGTTTACTCTCTCAACCACCAGGGAAGCCTGTAGCCCACCAGACTCCTCTGTCCATAAAATTCTCCAAGCAAGAATACTGGAGTGGGTAGCCATTCCCTTCTCCAGAGGATCTTCTTGACCTGGGTATTGAACCCACATCTCCTGCATTGCAGGTGAATTCTTTATCATCTGAGCCATGGGGGAAGCCCCAGAATATCTTTAAATCTTATAAAAAGGGATAAGGAATGGTTCAGAGTTACCAAAATCAATCTGGTGAATCTACTTATGTGTATTGAACATCTCTGTATATCATGTTCCCTAAATTCTTCTGGCCATATGTTTTTATTTTGGGGGCAAGACATACTGATCTTCAAAAGGTAACAAGTGAAAGTCACTCAGTCATGTCTGACTCTTTGGGACCGCATGAACTATACAGTCCTGGAATTCTTCAGGCCAGAGTACTGGAGTGGGTAACCATTCCCTTCTTCGGGGGATCTTCCCAACCTAGGGATCAAACCCAGTTCTCCTGCATTGCAGGTGGATTCTTTACCAACTGAGCCACCAGGGAAGTCCCCAGAAAGTATCAAGGTTCCATGGAAATCATTGTGGGCATGGTTGGATGGTATCACCGACTCAATAGACATGAGTTTGAGTAAGCTCCGGTAGTTGGTGATGGACAGGGAGGCCCGGCATGCTGCAGTCCATGGGGTCGCAAAGAGTTGGACATGACTGAGCAACTGAACTAACTGAACTGAAGGGCTCATGCACTTTGAAGACCCTGTGACCTAAAAGGCAGCAGCAATGAGGACTGTGGCCTCAGCTCTTTTAGCAGGGTCTTCAAGAGCCCAGACTGAACCCAGCTATGTTGTGGTTGCACTATCCATGAAGGCTCCTCCCAGCCCATTCCAGCCAATTGATTTGCATGTGACTTCCTTCCCCTTGCAAAGCCAGCCTGGTTCTCTTTTCCCATCTGAATCCTAGTCAGTCATCAAGACCGAACTCCAGTCCCTTCTTTTCAACAAGAAATTCAATGACGGGTTCAGCCTTCACTCATCTCTTCCTTCTCTGAAATCTAGACATCCTGTCAGCACTTGTCACATATCTGCCAGTGACATCGCTTCTACGACTTCCAGCTCTATTTAGCAGCACTTGGTGTCATTCTCTTGTTCTCAGCTGCATTGTTATCTTCTCAAAGGCAGAAATTTGACCTTATGCCTCCTCAAACATTTCCAACAATTCTTAGCACATAATGGAGACACAGATACATGTGGACAGGATAAATTAATTTGTTAGCTACTTCACTTTCTTACTTTTCTTTTTTTTCCCCCTAGAATTTCAGCTGAAGCTGGACGTAGTTTGCATAGGGGTATATTTGTCATACAGATGACAGTAAAAATGGAGTTCCATAAAAGTGACTATTATCAAGTGGTAGGAACGAATTTCCTTAGTAACATGTCTTAGTTCCTCTGGTGTTCTTGAACCATAAAGAGCAATGTGACACTTATCAAGTCCCAAATGACTTTCTTGCTTCCAAGAATTATTTCAGGCTTGGATTCCCAGCAATTCAGAAGCAATTTCTATTTCTGCCGTGTTCATACTTTGCATCTATATAGCCTTTTAACTTTTTTATTTTTACATCTGCGTTCTGTTCATTTCACAGCAATGACCCTGTGATCTGGGTTGAGCTGACACAACATTATTGTCCTCGCTTAAGCCTTGAGGGACTGAGGCACAAAGGTACCATTTAGCTGGTGGCAACTTGGGCCTGAACTCAAATCACCTGGCTCCCAAGTCATTGCTCTTTTTAATGTGTTCCAAAATTGGAAGAGGTGTTTGAATGTGAATGTGTTTGTGTTTAGTTAATTAAAGGAAATAATTCAGATTAGAAAATATCTGACTGTTTTTCATCATGTAATTTTTTTGGTAGAAAGATGACCATATATCCAATACCCAAAATGATTTTTTTTTAATTTTATTTTATTTTTTAACTTTACAGTATTGTATTGGTTTTGCCATATATCAACATGAATCCACCACAGGTATACACGTGTTCCCCATCCTGAACTCTCCTCTCTCCTCCCTCCCCGTACCATCCCTCTGGGTCGTCCCAGAGCACCAGCCTCAAGCATCCAGTATCGTGCAACCAAAATTATTTTTATCCCAATCAAAAATAAAAAAAGGTGTCTTTCTGAGTCTTCTCTGAAATCACCTTTAAAAATTTTAGAGTCTGCATACTGCCTTAGTCTGCTCAGGTTGCCATAACAAGATATCATAGACCTAGAGACTTAAACAACAAAAATGTATATTTTTACAGTTCTGGAGGCCAGAAGTCCAGGATCAAGGAGGCAGCATGGTGGACTTCTCATGAGAACTCTCTTCTGGCTTATAGACAGCTGCCTTCATTGTGTCCTCACATGGTAGAAAGAGAGAGACAGCCTTTTCTATATGGGTGCTAATGCCATGATGAGATGAAGTGGTTGGATGGCATCACTGGCTCTATGGACATGTGTTTGAGCAAGCTCCTGGAGTTGGTGATGGACAGGGAAGCCTGGCATGCTGCAGTCCATGGGGTTGCAAAGAGTTGGACATGACTGAGCGACTGAACTGAACTGAACTGAACTGAATGCCATGATGAAGGCTTCCTCGTGGCCACATTCAAATCAAATTATCTCCCAAAGGCCTCCTACTACCATCACATCTGAGGCTGGGGTTTCAATGTCTGAATTCGGAGTAGGGGACACAATTCAGTCCACAACACACACAGGATCATACTTGCAGAAGTCTATGTGAACCTACAAGTTGTGTGTAGCTGGCTGATGTAGGTAAAATATACCTGGAGAGTAATTTTAAACCTGACTCCATTTGCCAAAATCCTTCTTTTCATCCTTTCTTCTCACAGGCACCAGAGTGTAAAATCTAGGCCTGGTCCTGCCCTACTGTTGGAGAAAATTCCCTGCTTGTGTCTCTCCAGCTCCTCCCATTGCATCCAACTCCGAACTGTGCTTCACACCAAAATGTAGTCAGTTCTTACTATTTGCTGGAGTTGTATTCTATAAAGTCACTGTGAACAATGAATTAGACAATATTGAACCACTGCTCCTGGGGAAATACAGGGTTCAGTTCCGAGGAGTCTCTGGTCACAATATTTTCATTAGTCGATCAACAGGTCCTTGTTTTATGTGACTTTGTTTTAAAACACTTTATTTAACATATATCGTTGATTTGTTAACACTGAACACAGAGCTGGCGGCACTGTAATTCATGCCTGAATGATGCTTATCCAACACTGCATTTTCTCCCCAAGGCACATCACGGGCTTCTTGCCCTTAGGAAAGTGAAACGGCTCTTCAGTGCTGTTCTGAGAGCTATTCTGAACTGAAAAGTGTGCTTAGTCGCTCAGTCATGTCCAGCTCTTTGCAGCCCCATGGACTGTAGCCTGTCAGGCTCCTCTGCCCATGGAATTTTCCAGGCAAGAATTCTGCAGTGGGGTGCCATTTCCTTCTCCAGGGCATCTTCCCAACCCAAGGATCAAACCTGCATCTCCTATGTCTCCTGAATTGCAGGTGGATTCTTTACCCACTGAGCCATCAGTGCGGAAGCCCCATTCTGAACAGAAAAATCACCAGCAAAAAGCACAGAAATGGGGAAAATGTGGCACAGTACACAGGTCATAAAAAGGACCCATGTTCATAGTGTGAGAGCTGAAACAGCACCTCGTTCGCCTCACCTGGGAATGTGCATGTTGCGGGATTCAGATGTCTTCCCTGCTCTGCACACACGTGTGACTGACTGGGAAAACGAGAATCAAGGTGGAGGTAAAAGGTTTCAGTGAGTCGGTGCACTTGTCCGTGTGGAATCCAGGAAGGGTGAGGCTCACTGTGCCCACAGCTCCCGATCTCCGGCTCCCAGCCCTGGTTTGTGACTGTCTGTGCTGCAATAGGGTAACCCTGAAGGTTGGGGTCACGCTGCTCTGTGGATCCACAGGGAGCCACCATGTATTAAGTTGTTGCTGAATTGAGTGGAACTTCACGTGATGGAGCCAGGTTGGCCTTTCCAGCTGGTGCCCCTCTGGGCTCAGATAGCAAGGCTCTCACCCAGGGTCTGGAGCTCTCACCCCAGCTCTGATGACTGGAACTCCTGGGCCTCTCTCCTGACTCCGTGATTCTCAGCACACTTACCTCCTAGAAAGGGTGAGGAGCTGGCTTCTCACCCGCGAGCTGAGGGATGCTGGTAGGCTCTTCGGATGGAGCTTCCTGCAGAAGGCAGCTGTCCGCCCCCCAGGGCCTCTGATGCTTAGCATTCCCGTTAGAACTTTATTTCTTCAGGTTAAGCACTTCCATTCTGATAACTACAAAGAAGAGGGGAAACTAACATTTTAAATGTTAAAGGGTCTTTGCATGTGTTACCTTCTCTAATGCATGCGTGTGTGTGTTAGTTGCTCAGTTGGGTCTGACTCTTTGTGATCCTATGGACTGTAACCTGCCAGGCTCCTCTGTTCATGGAATTCTCCAGGCAAGAATACTGGAATGGGTAGCCATGCCCTGCTCCAGGGGATCTTCCCCACCCAGGGATCGAACCCAGAGCTCTTGCATTGTAGGCAGATTCTTTAACATCTGAGCCACTAGGGAAGCCCTCTCTAATCCATACCAGAATCCTATACAATAGGTAGAAATATCCCTTTAGAGATGAGTGAAATAAAGACAATACATTAGAGTCTGTGGTCTAGCTGGCATTCGTAGCCAGATTTGTCTGATCAGAAAGTCTTGGTTATTTTGGTCACCCCATGCCACCTTTCAAGTGCGTGTTAAATAAAAATGCTCCTTGCCAGGAGGTCACATAGTCATTATCAATCACAAGTTATTTCTTTGATTCACTTAACAAATGTTGGTAGAGAACTCACCATGTGCTAAGCAATGTTCTGGGTAGAAGAAACCGAATTTGAATCTGGCATGGTTCTGAGCTTCACAGGATATTTAGGATGTGAAATAGGAACTACATGTGCCACCAAAAAAAAAAAAAAGGAATATAAGGGGGAGGTGGGGCTTCCCAGGTAGCTCAATGGTTAAGAATCCACCTCCAAAGCAGGAGATGCAAGAAATGCAGCTTCAATCCCTGGGTTGGGAAGATCCCCTGAAGTAGGAAATGGCAACCCCTTCTAGTATTCTTGCCATGGACAGAGGAGCCTGACAGGCTACAGTTCATGGGATCTTAAAGAATTGGACAGGACTGAGCATGTGAGCTGTGAGCCAAGCGGGAGGTATCTTCTTAATCCAGAGAGCAAGGAGAGCTTCATGGAGAAAGGGGCCCATACCTGCCTGGGGACCATGATTGCAAGAACAGGGAGTGGACATCACGGCAGGCGACTGGGGACAGACTGTGAGGGCAGCAAGGAGCACATTTAGTCCGATGGCTTTCTCCTTTGGAAGATGGAAGACGGCCACAACCAAAGTTCTGGAAAGGATGCAATAAGAGAAAAGGAAAGGCAGTCAGATGAAACTTGGCAAATTTTCCTCAACCCATAGCGCCATCCCCGAAGCCATTGCTTCCCCCTGCCTCCCTGTAGAGAGGGAGCTGCTTCTGGTTCCCAGCCCACGCAGGACCAAATGTCTCATTACTCTAGTGTCTCACAGCACTTACATCACATTTTTTCACACCCAGAGTCTGAATCACAGCCAGGACCTTCCTGCATGACAGTTCCCATGAACTAATTATTAATGTTCTTGGTGTGAAGTCTGGGTGGGCATTTATTTCCATTATCCAAGCCTGGTGATGAATTGAGCTTTGCGCAGGCTGTATAATTTCTTCGTTTCACCATAAGTCTGTGCCTTCTGCTGGCATTTTAAGGAATGTATTTTTATGGAGTTGGGTGCTGTTCAGTAATTTTCCAGGAGGGCACATTGCCCAGGCCAGATGGGCAGATTTGTTTCTAGTTCCAGCTGGTGAAGTCCTGTCTGATAAGATTCTATCCCATCCTACTTGAACACAACACCCAGTTTGCTTGCAAAGTGGGTGGTGAAGAATTAATCAGCAGTTCATTATGGTGGTTTGGGGAGAGAGGGCCACCCACCCTGGTGGCTTCAATCTCCCTAATCAAGCAGTGCCACTGAAGGATATCTTTTTTAAAAAACTGTTATCATGATATGGAACATAATAACACAGGATGTCGAGAAGCCATTCTGTATCAACAAGAATTCTTCATGATGGTGACCAAGAATCCTGTATTTCTCTCTGGATCTACTTGTCTTTAGAAAAAGAAAGAAGCCTGGTGTGTTGACATGTGATGAAGATGAATGAACTTTGGCCTTCTGAAGAGGATCCTTCAATTTTTCAGTTCTGCTGCATGATGAAGTCACTCATAATCGATTCCATCTTCAGTCATTGGACTGAGACTCTTTGCAAGTTGACTCCTCACCTGGGAGGTGTGAGCACCCAGAGAGAGAGGTGTGCAAAGTTTCTTATTCAAGAATCCTCAGATTCAGTATCTGGGATCGTCTTGTTTTACTTTTTTATTAACCTTCTAGAAGGAACTAAGGCCAGAAATATTTCCACAGAAAAGTACCTTTCCACAGGACGTGGTAATGACATCATCAAAGAATAAAAACATCTGGCTTGTCATACAGAATGAAGTAAGTCAGAAAGAGAAAAACAAATATTGTATATTGATGCATGTATATGGAATCTAGAAAAATGGTATTGATGAACCTATTTGCAGGGCAGGAATAAAGACACAAATGTACAGAACAGACATGTAGACACAATGGGGAAAGGAGAGAGTGGGATGAACTGAGAGAGTAGCACTGATGAATATATACCACCATGTGTAAAATAGATAGCTAGCAGGAAGCTGCTGTATAGCACAGGGAGCTCAGTGATGCTCTGTGATGACCTAGAGGAGTGGGCTGGGCTGGGCTGGGAGAGAGGCTCAAGAGGGAAAGAATATATATATACGTATAGCTGATTCACGTTGTTATATGGCAGAAACTAATACAACATTGTAAGCAATTATACTCCAATCAGAAATAATAAAAATAAAAACATTTTTAAAAACCCTGTTTCTTTTTTTAACCTTTCAACTTTTGGACTTCCTCTTAAAATTACTGAATATTAATTATTTTTAATTTTTTAAAATCTGCTTCCTAGACTTCCCTTTTCCTGCTCTAGAGTCCAGCCAAGTCAAGGGGGAGCCCCTGGGCTTAGACTGCTTCTCCTTGTCTTCCTGTAGATAAGGATCCATCATTTTTTCCCCTGTAAACCCTCACTTCCTTCTTGCCTCTTCAACATGTTATTGCTAACATAAAACTCTCAAAGCCCAATCATTTCTTTTCCTTTTCACTTCAGGTAAGCGTCTTCTAGCATTTATCCTGGAGGCGACAAAAGTGCTTCCAAGAAAGACAGCACTGTTGTTTCCATTTAACAGATAAGAAAACTAAGTTACACAAAGGCTAAGTGACCTGTCCTGCCTATGGCTTTAGAAATCAAGACTTGTACTTTTTTTCAGAAATTCTATCAGAAGAAAATAATTTGGACAAAGAAGTTTAACCTACTACCAATCAAGCAGAACAAATAAATGTTAGCATGAACCATAAAAAAAAAGTGATAAATTGGACTTTATCAAAAGGTTGAAGTTCTGCTTTTCAAAGACTCTGTTAAGATAATGAAAAAAGAAGCCACAGGTTTGGAGGAAATATTTATAAGTCATATATCTGACAAATATATTATATCTAGAATATATATAATGAACTCTCAAAAGTCAATAATAGGGAAATAAAAAAACCAATAAGAAATGCACAAAGATTTGAGTAGACACTTCAGTTCAGTTCAGTTCAGTCACTCAGTCATGTCCGACTCTTTGTGACCCCATGAATCACAGCACACCAGGTCTCCCTGTCCATCACCAACTCCTGGAGTTCACTCAGACTCACATCCATCGAGTCAGTGATGCCATCCAGCCATCTCATCCTCTGTCATCCCCTTCTCCTCCTGCCCCCAATCCCTCCCAGCATCAGAGTCTTTTCCAATGAGTCAACTCTTTGCATCAGGTGGCCAAAGTACTGGAGTTTCAGCTTTAGCATCATTCCTTCCAAAGAAATCCCAGGACTGATCTCCTTCAGAATGGACTGGTTGGATCTCCTTGCAGTCCAAGGGACTCTCAAGAGTCTTCTCCAACACCACAGTTCAAAAGCATCAATTCTTTGGCACTCAGCCTTCTTCACAGTCCAACTCTCACATCCATACATGACCACAGGAAAAACCATAGCCTTGACTGGACGGACCTTTGTTGGCAAAGTAATGTCTCTGCTTTTGAATATGCTATCTGGGTTGGTCATAACTTTCCTTCCAAGGAGTAAGCGTCTTTTAATTTCATGGCTGCAGTCACCATCTGTAGTGATTTTGGAGCCCCCTAAAATAAAGTCTGACACTGTTTCCACTGTTTCCCCATCTATTTCCCATGAAGTGATAGGACCGGATGCCATGATCTTCGTTTTCTGAATGTTGAGCTTTAAGCCAACTTTTTCACTCTCCACTTTCACTTTCATCAAGAGGCTTTTTAGTTCCTCTTCACTTTCTGCCATAAGGGTGGTGTCATCTGCATATCTGAGGTGATTGATATATCTCCCAGCAATCTTGATTCCAGCTTGTGTTTCTTCCAGCCCAGCATTTCTCATGATGTACTCTGCATATAAGTTAAATAAGCAGGGTGACAATATACAGCCTTGATGAACTCCTTTTCCTATTTGGAACCAGTCTGTTGTTCCATGTCCAGTTCTAACTGTTGCTTCCTGACCTGCATACAAATTTCTCAAGAGGCAGGTCAGGTGGTCTGGTATTCCCATCTCTTTCAGAATTTTCCACAGTTTATTGTGATCCACACAGTCAAAGGCTTTGGCATAGTCGAGAAAGCAGAAATAGATGTTTTTCTGGAACTCTCTTGCTTTTTCCATGATCCAGCGGATGTTGGCAATTTGATCTCTGGTTCCTCTGCCTTTTCTAAAACCAGCTTGAACATCAGGAAGTTCATGGTTCACATATTGCGAAGCCTGGCTTGGAGAATTCTGAGCATTACTTTACTAGCATGTGAGACGAGTACAATTGTGTGGTAGTTTGAGCATTCTTTGGCATTGCCTTTCTTTGGGATCAGAATGAAAACTGACATTTTCCAGTCCTGTGGCCACTGCTGAGTTTTCCAAATTTGCTGGCATATTGAGTGTAGCACTTTCACAGCATCGTCCTTCAGGACTTGAAATAGCTCAACTGGAATTCCATCACCTCCACTAGCTTTGTTCGTAGTGATGCTTTCTAAGGTCCACTTGACTTCACATTCCAGGATGTCTAGGCTCTATGTCAGTGATCACACCATTGTGATTATCTGGGTCGTGAAGATCTTTTTTGTACAGTTCTTCTGTGTATTCTTGCCATCTCTTCTTAATATCTTCTGCTTCTGTTAGGTCCATACCATTTCTGTCCTTTATCGAGCCCATCTTTGCATGAAATGTTCCCTTGGTATCTCTAATTTTCTTGAAGAGATCTCTAGTCTTTCCCATTCTGTTGTTTTCCTCTATTTCTTTGCATTGATTACTGAGGAAGGCTTTCCTATCTCTTCTTGTTATTCTTTGGAACTCTGCATTCAGATGCTTATATCTTTCCTTTTCTCCTTTGTTTAGAAAAGGTATATAAATGGCAAATAAGCACATGAAAAGATGCTCACCCTCACTAGTCTCAAGTAATGGGGTGAAAGCCTCAGTTGAAAGCCTCAGCATGCAGTTACCGGGTGTTCTGAGGAGGACAAGGAGGAACGCTCATGCATTGCTGGTCAGAATGCAAAAAGATACAGACACTCTAGGAAGAGGTTTGTTCACCATTCACTTGTCATATGACCCAGCGATTCCACCCCTGGACATGTTCCCAAGAGAAATGAAGACATGAGTCCACACAAAAACTAGTTCATGAATGTTTGTGGTAGCCCCCAAACTGAAATCAATTCAATGTCCAGTGGCTGGTGAATAAATAATCTGTGGTGAATCTATAAAAGAGAATACTTCTCAATAATGAAAAGAACTGAGGTCCTCATAGCAACAACAACAAGAGTGAATTTTACAAGCTTTTCAGTAAGTGAAAGAAGTCAAATTCCAAAGGCTACATGTTTTATAATTACATGTATATGACATCCTGGAAAAGGCAAAACTAAAAGAAGAGAAAATAAATCAGTCAGAAGCTAAGTGGGGGAGGGGATGACTACAGAGGACACAAGGGAACTTTGTGGGAGGACATGAGATTTCCATCTCTTGATGAGATAATGATTACCTGAGAGCGTGAGTGGTGGTGGTGGTTTAGACTCTTGCAGCCTCTGTCCATGGGATTTCCCAGGCAAGAATACTGGAATGGGTTGCCATTTCTTTCTCTGAGGGATCTTTCCCACCCAAGGATCAAACCCGAATCTCCTGTGGCTCTGGCACAGCAGGCAATTCTTTACCCTGGAGCCACCAGGGAAGTCCCACCTGAGAGTATACATTTGTCAAAATTCATAGAATGATACACCAAAATAATGAACTTAACTGTATACAAATGATACCTCAAATTGTTTTTTTAAATGCTAAGTGTAAGGAAGGATTTTGTGACAAATACTCTGTCTTACTTTCATTCCTTCTCTATTAGATCCTTCCCGGGGAGATCCTGTTTGTCAGATGCTGCCCAATAGCTCAAAAATCTAGAGGTAAACTGTGAGTTCTTTACTCACAGTGTGATGGGGGACGTAAAGGGAAAATCTGGCTGTTTTAGGATAGCATATTTTTTGCTGTGACAGAATCAGCCCAGAGAAGTGCTAAGGTTGTGGAGGGAGAATAAGAAAGCTCCCTACTAAGTCTTCCCCGGAGCTGAGGCTGTTGGAACAATTAGAAGGTGAATGGGGAGGGCACCTGGTGTAGGTAACAGCAGGAGCCACGCAGAGGGCAGCAAGGAGCCAAAGGAAGTGAGTCCTCTCCTCCTCCCTCTGCAGCTGCTGTTGTGGGGATCAAACAAGCCACTGGAGCTTAACCAACCAGCCCTGAAACGCTCCACGAACAGAAGGAAGGCTGGTTCCCTGACCTCCTTCCCTCACAGCACAGACATTTAGAAAATGCTTACTAAATTCTGCCTGAGTCAAATCCCAATGGCTGAACATTGAAAATGTACCTCTACATGATTAAAATAGAAAATCATCTTAGGCAGACACCGCAGCGATACCTGTTGACAGTGAGACTCTTTCTTGGGTTCTAAAGTTAAATGAAAGTATGAAAAGGGACGGGAATATTTCCACAGTCTCCAAGAATTTCCTTACAGCATTTTACCGAAGGGAAAATAGGAGGAACTACAATGAAAAAACTCTGTAGACACCACTATCAGGTGATGAGAGTAAGCCTCACCAGAAGTAAGAAAGATTGATGCCACGTTTCCTCAACATGAAACACGGACAGGGCAAAGCACACACAAAGTATCACCCCACCGGTGATTAAGATTTCAACATAGAAACTTGGGGGACACAAACATTCAGTCCATAACAAATGCATCACCTAACTAATTCTAAGAGAAACATTGGAAAAATTCAAATCAAAGGATACTCCATGAAATGACTGATCAATATCTTTCAAAAGATTCCATATATATGTATTAATATATGATATTTTTAATGCATGTACATGGAATCTAGGAAAATGATACTGATGAACCTATTTGCAGGGCAAGAATAGAGACTCAAATATAGAGAACAGACTTATGGACACAGTGGGGGAAGGAGAGATGGGACAAATTGAGTAGCCTTGAAATGTCTACATTACCATGTGTAAAATAGATAGCTAGTGAGAGGTTGGTATATAGTGCAGGGAGCTCAGCCTTGTGCTCTGTGATAACCTAGAGGGGGCGGGATGGGGTGGGAGGTGGGAGGTGGGAGGAAGGCTTGGGAGGGAGGAGACATGTATATACCTATGGCTGATTCATAGGTATTAGTTGATGTATGGCAGAAACCAGCACAAATGGCCATACTACCCAAAGTAAGCTACAGATTTAATGTAATCTTTTTCAAAATACCTATGGCATTTTTCACAGGACAAGGACAAATAATACTAAAATTTAGATGAAATCACAAAAGACTCAGAATTGCCAAAGCAATCCTGAGGGGGAAAGAACAAAGCTGGAGGCATAATCCTTTCAGACCTCAGACAACTACCACAAAGCTACTATAGTCAAAAGGGCATGGTACTGGCAAAAAAACAGACATGTAGATTACTGGAACTGAATGGAGAGCCCGGAAATAAACCCACACATGTATGGTCAATTAATTTACAACAAAGAAATCAAGAATATACAATGGAGAAAAGACAGTCTCTTCAACACGGGTGTTTGGAAAGCAGGACAGCTCCATGTAAATCAATGAAATTAGAATACTCTCTCATGCCATTTATAAAAATAAACCCAAAATAGTTTAAAGACCTAAATATAAGACATGATACCACAAAAAATTCCTAGAAGAGAACATAGGCAAAACATTCTTGGACATAAATTGTAGCAATATTTTCTTAGATCAGTCTCCCAAGGCAAAAGAAAGAAAAGCAAAACTAAACAAATGGGATCTAATCAAACTTAAAAGATATTGCACAGGGAATGAAACCATAAGCAAAACAAAAAGACAATCTACAGAATGGGGGAAAATATTTGCAAACAGGCAACTGACAAGAGATTGATATCCAAAATATACAAACCACTCATACAACTCGATATCAAAACAAACAAAAAACTCAAACAAAAATGGGCAGAAGACCTAAAAAGGCATTTCTCCAAACGCACAGATTACCAATAGTCACATAAAAAGATGCTTAACACTGCTAATGATTAGAGAAATGCAAATCAAAACTACAATGAAGTATCAACTCACACTGGTCAGACTAGCCATCATCAAAAAGTCTGCAAATAATTAATATTAGAGAGGGTGCAGGAACACTCCTGTACTGTTGGTGGGAATGCAAATTGGTATAGCTACTGTGGAGAACAGTATGGAGGTTCCTTAAAAAACTAAACATACAGGCACCATTTGATCCAGCAATCCAACTCCTGGCATACATCCTGAAAAGATAAAAACTCTAATTTGAAAAGATTTATGCACTTCAGCGTTCACAGCAGTACTATTTACAACAGCCAAGACATAGAAACAACCCAAGTGTCCATCAACACACACCTGGTTTCAGATGTGATGCAGACCGTGAATGAAATAGTGCTCTCCAGCACATTGAAAAATACTCTATTTTATTTTTTCCAAGTTCAATGCAAATTTCTTTAAACCAATCTCTTCTTTTTTAAGCCATTAGTGAAAGTTTACTGTTTATATTTTCTTGTGTTTGATTATATATTAGAAGTATTGGTGGAAATAGACCTGAGAGGTTGGAAAAAAAATGAAAAAAACTTGCCAAGAAGAGAAAGTTGTTTCTTTAATTGAACTTGGTTAAAAAAAAAAAAAAAAAGTAATTTAGCTCTGTGAAAAGGGCTTTTGCTTTCTCTGACCTGAATTTTATTTTAATAATCCAGGAGCAGCGCCACAGACACATGCTCATGACCAAGCTTAATTTAAATTTATTTCCACCAGCTCAAAGCACAATATGAGTGCTACCATTAGGGCTGCTGGTGTGATGAGCTCAGGAATGAATATGTTGGGAAGAGTACTCTGCTGTGATTCAAGAGATCATGACTTTTACAAGATTTTATACAACTTTTATGGTCAATTAAAATAAAACCAGGTGCTTATCTCTCCTACTTCTGAGTCTCTACCTCCCCAGGTACAACAAAGGTTGAAGTGACCTAACCTCAGTGTCCATCTCTTCCATAGGAATCCATATACATAAGCGACCTCTGTCAACAATGGCTTTTTTTTTTAATAAAGTTTTTTTTTTTTAATGTGGACCGGTTTTTAAAGTCTTTTTTGAATTTGTTACAATATTGCTTCTCTTGTTCAAGTTCTGGTTTTTTGGTCATGAGGCATGGGAGATCTTAGCTCCTCAACTGAAGATCAAACCCACACTCCATGCATTGGAAGGTGAAGTCTTAACCATTGGACCACCAGGGAAATCTCAACAATGGCTTCTATAAGTAAGACTCACACATGCACAGAAAGCTAGCTAAGCATATTTGCAGGATTACAACAAAAGCCCTGTGATGTTTTTCCTTCTATATTTTGTATCATATGGAAAGAGGGGAGGGAAAGCTGTCACTCCACACCTAGCCTCAGACCTGGGAGCAGAGCATGGAGGTCTGGGGTCTCTTCTTGAATCCCACCAAGGCATGGAGCACCAAAGAGAGAATTGACAACTGAGTTGACAAAAGTGGGGAGGACAGGTGAAGGGCTGGGTGAGTGTAGTTTGGGGGAATATGGTAAAGAGCTCTTACCTTCCTTCTCTTGAGAGTGTGTAGGTGACAGGGGACAACCATTTGAGAGAAGGCAAAAGAGCAGTGAGTGCTTAGAACAGCTGCCATGTAAAATGGACTAAAGGAGGGAGCCCTGAGATTGAGAAAATGAATGCTGGACAGTGCGGTGGCCCTGGTTGGAAGTCAGGTCTAGAAGGCTGCTGGTCAGTCAGATAGGGGAGACTCTCCTGCAGAAAACTTGGGTGAGATTGAACCCAGGTGAAGGAGACGGTCCTGGAGCAGAGGGTGTGATAAGGTAGGAGGAACGGCAGGAATCAGAGAGCCTGATGACAGAGCACTCCATCCTGTTTCCCATGAGCCACTCTGAGAAGTCAGGGATGATTTCAGCAGAAAACTCTTGCCAACCTTACTCATGCCTGAGGTGTGAAAGCTGAAGCTGCAGCTGAGTCACGCCGTGAATAACAGCCTCCCATGCTGGCTGAGCCCAACCTTTCTGACTAGATGCAGATTGGTGCCTCCCTGAGTTGGCACCTCTGTTGCCTTGCCTCACACATAAAACTCTGAGTCCAAAATCTGTCCTTCTCGTTCACTGACCATGTTTTTACACACTTGATACATCTATATGAGACCTTAAGGTCTCACATATGAAACTTGAGGTCAAACAAGGCTTGAATTACCATGTAGAGAAGGGCACCATCTTGCTCCCCAATCCTCCACCAAATGCAATAATTGAGAAGTTGGAAAGTGATCTGATGCATCCTTCAGCAAGGTACTCTCCAAACCTGAATAAATAACAGCAGAATAAAAACTGCTGTTAATAGTGATAGCCTCTTCATAAGGTGGTTATTCAATGACATATAAAGCACTTTGAAAAACCTTGGGGTACTTAGGTGCTCAATAATGGGTAGCTATAAATCAGATAATGAACATATACAGTGCAATGTATCCACCTCTACCTCACCTGATGAGACTTGTCTTTGCATGCATTCTCCAGAAAACAGAGGTTGAGTCAATAGCTTTTCTGCAATTCTTCTATCAGGGAGTAAAATCCCAGGAAAGCAGAAGTGAGGGCAAGGAATAGATCAAGGAAGACCCAGTGTGAGGGCTGCACCCTAGAGATGGCCATTGTTTCATGTTAAGATCAACTAATTGCATCACCTCAAGGGCCCTTCTTCTGAGAGGCCATGAGGGCTCTTGCATCTTAAGACAGTCTATAGAGAGGAGGTGAGGTGTGAAGCAAGAGGGAAGAAAATTTATCCACCAAATCTCTCAATTCCCACAGATCAAAGGTTCATCCCCTGGGGCATTAATTACCCTGCACTTTGGTGTGTGCCCCTGTGAGTTTCAAGCAGGTCCTGATGTATCTTGAGTCTCAGTGGCAACAAGGAAACCCTAGGTTGTAGACAAGAAGCTCAAGCCATGGACTTGAGACAAGCTACTGTCAGGTAATTCTTGCATAGTAAGTATTGCATGAGGCCATGACAATTATGAGAAACTATATGAAATTGGTCTCCAAGTGAAACCTGGAGAGAAAAAAAAGGCCAAGGGTCTTGGAGATGAACCTGGGATGATCTGAAGAGGAACTAAAATTTCCTGACCTACCTAGGTTTTGAAAAGCCCTTTTAACATATTGAATGGTACTTCTTCACTTAAACAGTTCAAGAAATGGAGCTAGAATTCCAACCTTCATGGACCCCCTAACGTTCAAGCTTCTGTTTACTTGGCAGCTCCCCTTCAACTGTACCAAATAGCCGTCAGTACAAAAATCAAAAGTTAAGTACTAGAGGGGAACTTCACAAATCAAACGTTTTGTAATAAAAAGCCTTTATTCTGTGAATAATTGCCCTTTAACCATTCTGTATTATTATATTGGATTTTCTACCGATAAAATGCTCTTGTACAACGTCTTTCTCTGGAGAGACTACTTTTGTTCAGTTTGCTATTAGATTTTGTAACATTGGAATCCCTAGTCTCTTCTGCTAAAATGTGAAGGCTACACAATCTCTCCAACTCACATATTCAGTCTCAAACTCCGCAAGAGAAGAAGTAGCTCCTTATATATCTTATACTCCTCCACAGCACCTCTAGAGAATAACAAGATTCCAATTAATATCTGTTGAGTGGGAAACAACCTAAATACCAGGCAGTAGGAGAATATTAAACAAATGGTCGGGCAGCCACACAATAGACTCTCACAGAACACAGTTGTTGGGAAAAAAAATAGAAGTTTGCCTCTAATACACACCTGGAGAGAGAGAACACAGTTATTTTTTTTTAATATTTTTTTATGATTTGTTTGGCTATGAGAGGGATCTTTTTTAAATTGTGGCAAGGGGGATCTAGTTCTCAGATGGGTTTGAACCCATGCTTCCTGCATTGGGAGTATGGTATCTTAGCCCCTGGGCCACCAGGGAAGTCCCAGAAGGTTATTTTAGGTGAAATAAGCAAATTTCAGAACTATGTGTAGAAAAGAATCCCATTTTGCCTGTATATCCATACACACTTGTATGTGGGTATGCCCATTTAGAAATATAGAAAGTAAGTGTACGTATTTAGTTATTAAAGGCTGTTTTCTTGAAGAATGGGATTGGCAGAGGAGAAACAACTTTCTCTTATTACTTGTATTGCTTGTGGGTTTTTTTTTTTGCAATAAACATTTATTAATTATGCAATCTAAAAGAAGAACAAGTAAAACAAGCAATGCTTTGAATGAATCATGGTTGTTTGATGACAGAGTAGAAAAAAAATAATCTACTGGGTACAAATGATTCCTTAGTTTTGACACTGAATTAGTCAGGTATCATCCTTTATTTAATCCTGCAGGGAGAAAATGCTAGTTTCATTTTTTGCAGTCCCTAGGAGAGCCATTTGAACTTCTGCATTCTCAATTTCCCCCAAAATAACATTGTTCTTGGCTGACTTGCTTGGCCATCCATCATTGTACTTGTAGCATCACTCTTTCTTCTGCAGAGAGTTCTGCTTGCAACTCTACTAAGGAAAATTTAAAACTCCTTAACCAGTACTGGTCATCAGCTATATATAATCAGCATGGTCTTTTGCTTTTTAAAATTTTTATATTTTCACTGCCCAGGTCTACTCTACATAGAAATATTCTTGTATATTGCAGACAGTTCAACAGTAATATAGGAGTCAGATGTATTGGCATAAATGGTCTCCACACCATAATGAACCCCACATAGCAAAGCATGATAAATACCTACTAAAATTCTTTGCAACAAAGGATCAATTATTTCAGGCTCTTTTCATTCCTTAGATCTTTTGTGATGTCCCCCACAATGCTTAGAGAATTACCCAGAAAGAGCAGAGGAATGGGAGGAAATATAGGCACTTTCTGGGTTTGCTTCAGCAGCCCTAACACCCAGCATCTCCAACATTTCCTAAACATTGTTGTCATCCAAGAAGAACCAGAATTTCATCTCATCGATCTTCCCTCCCTGTATATACTTCCTAATCTCACTCCTCCCCACACCTTCCCACCTACACACACACCACTTTCATTCTCAGGCTACCAACTACAAACAGAGAGGTAGGTACTTACCTCAGGCATCAGAGAATCTTTTGGAAATATTTAGGAATGGATAATGTCAAGGAGGGCTTCCCAAGTGACTCAATGGTAAAGAATCCACCTGCCAATGCAGGAGACACAGGAGACACAAGTTCAATCCCTGGGTCAAGAAGATCCCCTGGAGAAGGGAATGGCAATCCACTCAAGTATTCTTGCCTAGAGAATTCCATGGATTAGAGGAGCCTGTACCGTCCATGGGGTTGCAAAGAGTCAGACACAAGTGAGTGACTGAGCACAAACACAATGTCAAGGAAGGCTAAGTCCTGTGAAAATAAGAGAAGGGTCAAAGATAGCTCCTTGGAGCTTTAGCAGAATGCCAAGGGACCTCAGATTAGAATCAGAAGGAACACTTGGCTATGCAAGATACTAGAAGAGAACACATAACCCATCAAAAATCCCAAGTAATAAGAGCCAATGGGAATATGATAAAACATATATTCATCAAAATGAAATCATGATTTCCCCAGATTTTTTGACACACTTTTGCTTTTCTTAAGGAAAAAAGAATGAAGATAAGTGCAGCCATAACCCATAAGCAGATTTCCCCTTTTATGGAGAGGAAAACAATGAACTTGAATGGATAAAAGAAAGGTACATCTTGATTTTTCACTATCTTCTGAAATATTTACCATTTCTGTTATGAATACAGGCCACAGATGGCAGTCATATTGTTAGAATCATGACTCTGGAACCAATAGAAATAATAGATATACCACATTAAAGCTTTTGCATAAATCTCAAAATACTGTTGACATCCATCACTATTCAAAATTACAGTAGTTGATGGACTTGCCACTGGATCTTGTCATTTCATGTGTTAATAGAGAATCAATATTCTGCTATTTTTGTAGTATTTTGACACTTGTATTTCAAAAATAATTGGTTTCTTTTGTAGTTCCATATATTTTATGCCTCAAGAGACACTATTTTGAGAAAGAATCCGTGGACTTTGACTAACTGCAAATACATGAGAGTTTCAGCTGGGACCAGAGGAATCACTCAACTGAGTACAGCCAACACTGCCCACCCACATCATAGTAAAAATGGAATGGTTCTAGTCTGAGCCGCTGACTTTCGGAATGGTTTGTCATATAGCAATAAATAACCAATAAACATCCCTTCATGGATCACAGCCTTGTCATGGTGAAGGAACTTGTGTAACTCGATGACACTATGAGCCATGCTGTGCAGGGCCACCTAAGAAAGACAGGTCAAAGTGAAGAGTTCTAACAAAACATAGTCCACTGGAGGAGGAAATGGTAGCCCACTCCTATATTCTTGCCACAAGAACCCCATGAATTGTATGAAAAAGCAAAGAGATATGATACTGGAAGATGAGCCTCCCATGTCAGAAAGTGTCCCATATCCTACTGGGGAAGAGCAGAAGACAATTACCAATAGGTCCAGAAAGAATGAAGCAACTGGGCCAAAGCAGAAATGATGCTTAGCTGTGGATTTTTCTGGTGGTGAAAGTAAAGTCCAATGTTGTAAAGAACAATATTGCATGGGAATCTGGAATGTTAGGTCCATGAATCAAGGTAAATTGGATGTGGTCAAGCAGGAGATGGCAAGACTGAACATTGACATCTTAGGAATCAGTGAACTAAAATGGACCAGAATAGGTGAACTTAATTCAGATGGCCATTATATCTACTACTGTGGGCAAGGATCCCTTAGAAGAAATGGAGTAGCCTTCACAGTCAACAAAAGAGTTTGAAATGCAGTACTTGGGTACAGTCTCGAAAATGACAAAATGATCTCTGTTCATTTCCAAGGCAAATCATTCAACATCACAGTAATCCAAGTCTGCCCCAACTGCTGATGTGAAGAAGTTGAAGCTGACTAGTTCTATGAAGATCTATAAGAACTTCTAGAACTAACACCAAAAACAGATGTCCTTTTCATCATAGGGGATTGGAATGCAAAAGTAGGAAGTCAAGAGGTAACCAGAATAGCCGGCAAGTTTGGTCTTGGAGTACAAAATGAAGCAGGGCAAAAGCTAACAGAGTTTTGACAAGAGAACATGCTGGTCATATAGTAAACATGGTTTTCCAACCACTGAGAAGATGACTCTACACATGGACATCACCAGATGGTCAATACCAGAATCAGATTGATTATGTTTTTTGCAGCCAAAGATGGAGAAGCTCTATACAGTCAGCAAAAACAAGATTTGGAGCTGACTGTGGCTCAGATCATGAGCTCCTTATTGCAAACTGAGGCTTAAACTGAAGAAAGTAGGGAAAACCACTAGGCCATTCAGGTATAACCTAAATCAAATCCCTTATGATTATACAGTAAAGGACAAATAGATTTGGTAGACAGAGTGCCTGAAGAACTCTGGACAGAGGTTCATAACACTGTACAGGAGGCAGTGATCAAAACCATTTCCAAGGGAAAAAAAAAAAAAAAGGCAAAAAGGCAAAGTGGTTGTCTGAGGAGGCTTTACAAATAGCTGAGGAAGTAAGAGAAACAAAAGGCAAGGGGAAAAGGGAAATATATACCCAACTGAATTTAAAGTTACAGAGAATAGCAAGGAGAGATAAGAAGGCTTTCTTAAATGAACAATGCAAAGAAACAGAGGAAATCAATAAAATGGGAAAGACTAGAGATCTCTTCAAGAAAATTGGAGGTATCAAGGGAAGATTTCATGTAAGGATGGGCATGATAAAGGACAGAAACATTAAGGACATAACAGAAGCAGATGAGATTAAGGGGAAGTGGCAAGAATGTATGGAAGAACTATACAAAAAAGGTTTTAATGACCTGGATAACCATGAAGGTGTGGTGACTTGCCTAGAGCCCGACATCCTGGAGTATGAAGTCAAGTGGGCCTTAGGAAGCATCACTATGAACAAAGGTAGTGGAAGTGACAAAATTCCAGCTGAGATATTTAAAATCCTAAAAGATGATGCTATTAAAGTGATGATCTCAATATGTCAGCAAATTTGAAAAATTCAGCAGTGGCCACAGGCCAGAGAAGGGCAATGCCAAAGAATGTTCAAACTACCATTCAGTTATGCTCATTTCATGTGCTAGCAAGGTTATTCTCAAAATCCTTCAAGCTACACTTTAGCAGTATGTGAACTGAGAGCTTTCAGATGTGCAAGCTGGATTTAGAAAAGGCAGAGGAACCAGAGTTCAAATTACCACATATCTGTTGGATCATGGAGTAAGCAATGAAATTCCAGAAAAACATCTATTTCTGCTTCATTGATTACACTAAAGCATTTGACTGTGGGAATCACAACAAACCAGAAAATTCTTAAAGAGATGGGGCTACTAGACCACCTTATCTCTGTCCTGAGAAACTTGTATGCAGGTCAAGAAACAACAGTTAGAACCGAATAGAGAAAAACTGACTGGTTCAAACCGGGAAAAGTGTATGACAAGGCTGTATATAGTCATCCTCCTTTTTTAACTTCTATGCAGAGTACATCATGAGAAATGCTGGGCTGGATGAATCACAAGATGGAATCAAGATTGCCAGGAGAAATATCAACAGCCTCAGATACTCAGATGATACCACTCTAAACGGCAGAAAGTGAAGAGAAACTAAAGAGCCTCTTAATGAAGGTAAAAGAGACAGTGAAAAAGCTGGCTTAAACCTCAACATTAAAAAACTAAGGTCGGAGGAGGAGCCAAGATGGCGGAGGAGTAGGATGGGGAGAACACTTTCTCCCCCACAAATTCATCAAAAGAGCATTTAAACATCAAGTAAATTCCACAAAACAACTTCTGAATGCCGGCAGAGGACATCAGGCACCCAGAAAAGCAACCCAACTCTTCGAAAGGAGGTAGGAAAAAATATAAAAGACAAAAAAAGAGACAAAAGAGGGAGGGACGGAGTTCCGTCCCGGGAAGGGAGTCTTAAAAAGAGAGAAGTTTCCAAACACCAGGAAACCTTCTCACTGCCGAATCTGTGCCGAGCTTTGGAAGCACAGAGGGCAACATAAAAGGGAGAAAAAAAATAAATAAACAATTAAAAATCGCAGATTGTGAGCCCTACGGTAACTCCCCCAGCGGAGAAGCAGCGCAGACGCCTGCACACGGCATTAGCAAGCGGGGGCTGGGCAGGGAAGCGCGGCGCGGGCTGTGTCCCTTAGAGTAAGAATCGGGCGGAATGTCCTGAGCGCTATCTGAGCGAAATAATTTGGGCTAGCAAACCAGACTGTGGGATATCTACCACGCGAAAAGCCAGCCCTAACCTAAGACACCGCCAGGCCCGAGCACGGAACAAAGGACTGAACAGAGATAGCCGGTTGCAGACCTTCCCCCTCCGGTGACAGGCAGCCAGAGCCGGAAGGGGGCAATCGCAGCCCAAGAGAGACACTATCTATAAAACTGTAAGCAGGCTTCTTTGCTAACTAAAACTTCTTGGGGGTCTGGACGGTCAACATCTGCCTGAGAAGGTGCGCTGGTTTTACACCCAGATAACCGAGTGGCGGGGAGGCGATAAGTCGCAGCATTGGCGCCCGCCAAACACATCACCTGAGCTGCTCGGATCTGGGAAGAGCACAAAACGCAGGCCCAACCGAGTCTGCGCCTCTGAGGACTACCCGAGTGCCTGAACCTGAGCGGCTTGGACCTGGGAGGTGCATGCAGCCCAGGGCCGGCCTCTGATTGTTCCCGGCGGAACAACCTAGAGCCCGAGCAGTGTGGGCAGGGAGGCTACACGCACCGTGAGCGGGGGCAGACCCAGTGTGGCTGAGGCACTGCGAGCGCATGCCAGTGTTATCTGTTTGCAGCATCCCTCCCTCCCTCCCCACAGCGCGGCTGAACAAGTGAGCCTAAATAAAATAAAAAAAAATAGTGTCCTCCACCGCCCCCTTTGTGTCAGGGCGGGAACCAGACACTGAAGAGACCAGCAAACAGAAGAAGCTATAACAGAGGGAAATGCCTTGGAAGCTACAGGCCATAGATTAAAACCCTGTGGTTACTACGGACTACATAGGATCTTGAGAAATGTAAGTCAGACCAAGGAACTAGCCAAAAATGAACTGAACCCACAATACTCACAACAAAACTAGAGAAAGACCTAGATATATTTTTACTATTTTTACGATCAATCTTTCTTTCTTTTTTTTTAATTAAAAAAAAAATTTAAGTCCTCTATTGTCCTTTAATTTTCACTTTTATAACTATTACTTTGCAAAAAAAAAAAAAAAGACCCTATTTTTTTTTCTTCTTCAGCAAACTTCATATATATATTTTATAATTTTTTGACCATGTTTTGTTTTGTTTTGTTTTGTTTTGTTTCTTTTTCTTCTTTTCTTTAACATTGTATTTTTGAAATTCCAAACTCTACTCTAGATTTTTAATTTTAGCCTTTTGGTATATGTTATCAATTTTGTACCTATAGTTTTTTTCATAATTTCTGTGACTTTTTTTTTTCTCTGTTTCTTTCTCTTCTTCTTTTGTATAACATCGTATATCTGCAATTCCAAACTCTACTCAAGATTTTTAATTTATGCTTTTTGGTATTTGATATCAATTCTGTACCTGTATTTTCTTTATAATTTTTGCGACATTGTTTTTGTTGGTTTGTTTGTTTTCTCTCTTTATTTTTCTTCTTCTTTTTTTTAACATTGTATTTTTGAAATTCCAAACTCTACTCTAGATTTTTAACTTGTGCTTTTTGGTATTAGTTATCAATTTTGTACCTGTAGTTTCTTTATAATTTTCGCGACCTTGTTTGTTTTTCTTTGTTTGTTTTTTCTCTCTTTCTTTTCCTTCTTCTTTTCTTTAACATCGTATTTTTGAAATTCCAAACTCTACTCTAGATTTTTAATTTTAGCCTTTTGGTATATGTTATCAATTTTGTACATATAGTTTTTTTTATAATTTCTGTGACTTTTTTTTTTCTTTCTTTTTTTTCCCTCTGTTTCTTTCTCTTCTTCTTTTATATAACATCATACATCTGCAATTCCAAACTCTACTCAAGATTTTTAATTTATGCTTTTTGGTATTTGATATCAATTTTGTACCTGTATTTTCTTTATAATTTTTGCGACATTGTTTTTGTTGGTTTGTTTGTTTTCTCTCTTTATTTTTCTTCTTCTTTTTTTTTAACATTGTATTTTTGAAATTCCAAACTCTACTCTAGATTTTTAATTTTTGCTTTCTGGTATTAGTTATCAATTTTGTACCTGTAGTTTCTTTATAATTTTCGCAACCTTGTTTGTTTTTCTTTGTTTCTTTTTTCTCTCTTTCTTTTCCTTCTTCTTTTCATTAACATCGCATTTTTGAAATTCCAAACTCTACTCTAGATTTTTAATTTTTGCTTTTATGTATTTGTTACCAATTTTGTACCTTTAAGAACCCAATCTTCAGGACGCATTTTTCACTAGAGAATGAGATTACTGGCTTGACTGCTCTCTCTCCCTTTGGACTCTCTGTTTTCTCCACCAGGTCGCCTGTATCTCCTCCCTAACCCTTCTCTACTCTACCCAACTCTGTGAATTTCTGTGTGTTCCAGACGGTGGAGAACACTTAGGGAACTGATTACTGGCTGGATCTGTCTCCCTCCTTTTCATTTCCCCCTTTTATCCTTTTGGCCACCTCTGTCTCCTTCCTCCTTCTTCTCTTCTCTGTATAACTCCGTGAACATCTCTGAGCGGTCCAGTTGTGGAGTGCACATAAGGAAGTGACTACTGGCTAGTCCACTCTCTCCACTATTGATTCCACCTCATCTCATTTGGGTCACCTCTAACTCCCTCCTCCCACTTCTCTTCTCCATGTAACGCTGTGAACCTCTCTGAGTGACCCTCACAGTAGAGAAACTTTTCATCTTTAATGTAGATGTTTTATCAATGGTGCTGTATAGAAGGAGAAGTTTTGAAACTACTGTAAAAATAAGACTGATAACTGGAAGTAGGAGGCTTAAGTCCAAACCCTGACTCCAAGGAACTCCTGACTCCAAGGAACATTAATTGACAGGAGCTCATCAAACACCTCCATACCGACACTGAAACCAAGCACCACACAAGGGCCAACAAGTTCCAGGGCAAGACATACCAAGCAAATTCTCCAGCAACAAAGGAACACAGCCCTGAGCTTCAAGATACAGGCTGCCCAAAGTCACCCCAAAACCATAGACATTTCATAACTCATTACTGGACATTTCATTACACTCCAGAGAGAAGAAATACAGCTCCATCCACCAGAACATCGACACAACCTTCCCTAACCAGGAAACCTTGACAAGCCACCTGTACAAACCCACACACAGTGAGGAAACACCACAATAAAGAGAACTCCACAAACTGCCAGAATACAGAAAGGACACCCCAAACTCAGTAATTTAAACAAGATGAAGAGACAGAGGAATAGCCAGCAGATAAAGGAACAGGATAAATGCCCACCAAACCAAACAAAAGAGGAAGAGATAGGGAATCTACCTGATAAAGAATTCCGAATAATGATGGTGAAATTGATCCAAAATCTTGAAATTAAAATGGAATCACAGATAAATAGCCTGGAGGCAAGGATTGAGAAGATGCAAGAAAGGTTTAACAAGGACTTAGAAGAAATAAAAAAGAGTCAATATATAATGAATAATGCAATAAGTGAAATTAAAAACACTCTGGAGGCAACAAATAGTAGAATAACAGAGGCAGAAGATAGGATTAGTGAATTAGAAGATAGAATGGTAGAAATAAATGAATCAGAGAGGATAAAAGAAAAACGAATTAAAAGAAATGAGGACAATCTCAGAGACCTCCAGGACAATATTAAATGCTACAACATTCGAATCATAGGGGTCCCAGAAGAAGAAGACAAAAAGAAAGACCATGAGAAAATACTTGAGGAGATAATAGTTGAAAACTTCCCTAAAATGGGGAAGGAAATAATCACCCAAGTCCAAGAAACCCAGAGAGTCCCAAACAGGATAAACCCAAGGCAAAACACCCCAAGACACATATTAATCAAATTAACAAAGATCAAACACAAAGAACAAATATTAAAAGCAGCAAGGGAAAAACAACAAATAATACACAAGGGAATACCCATAAGGATAACAGCTGATCTTTCAATAGAAACTCTTCAAGCCAGGAGGGAATGGCAAGACATACTTAAAATGATGAAAGAAAATAACCTACAGCCCAGATTATTGTACCCAGCAAGGATCTCATTCAAGTATGAAGGAGAAATCAAAAGCTTTTCAGACAAGCAAAAGCTGAGAGAATTCTGCACCACCAAACCAGCTCTCCAACAAATACTAAAGGATATTCTCTAGACAGGAAACACAAAAACGGTGTATAAATTCGAACCCAAAACAACAAAGTAAATGGCAATGGGATCATACTTATCAGTAATTACCTTAAACGTAAATGGGTTGAATGCCCCAACCAAAAGACAAAGACTGGCTGAATGGATACAAAAACAAGACCCATACATATGTTGTCTACAAGAGACCCACCTCAAAACAGGGGACACATACAGACTGAAAGTGAAGGGCTGGAAAAAGATTTTCCATGCAAATAGGGACCAAAAGAAAGCAGGAGTAGCAATACTCATATCAGATAAAATAGACTTTAAAACAAAGACTGTGAAAAGAGACAAAGATGGTCACTACATAATGATCAAAGGATCAATCCAAGAAGAAGATATAACAATTATAAATATATATGCACCCAACACGGGAGCACCGCAGTATGTAAGACAAATGCTAACAAGTATGAAAGGAGAAATTAACAATAACACAATAATAGTGGGAGACTTTAATACCCCACTCACACCTATGGATAGATCAACTAAACAGAAAATTAACAAGGAAACACAAACTTTAAACGATACAATAGACCAGTTAGGCCTAATTGATATCTATAGGACATTTCATCCCAAAACAATGAATTTCACCTTTTTCTCAAGCGCACATGGAACCTTCTCCAGGATAGATCACATCCTGGGCCATAAAGCTAGCCTTGGTAAATTCAAAAAAATAGAAATCATTCCAAGCATCTTTTCTGACCACAATGCAGTAAGATTAGATCTCAATTACAAGAGAAAAACTATTAAAAATTCCAACATATGGAGGCTGAACAACACACTGCTGAATAACCAACAAATCACAGAAGAAATCAAAAAAGAAATCAAAATTTGCATAGAAACGAATGAAAATGAAAACACAACAACCCAAAACCTGTGGGACACGGTAAAAGCAGTCCTAAGGGGAAAGTTCATAGCAATACAGGCACACCTCAAGAAACAAGAAAAAAGTCAAATAAATAACCTAACTCTACACCTAAAGCAACTAGAAAAGGAAGAAATGAAGAACCCCAGGGTTAGTAGAAGGAAAGAAATCTTAAAACTTAGAGCAGAAATAAATGCAAAAGAAACAAAAGAGATCATAGCAAAAATCAACAAAACCAAAAGCTGGCTTTTTGAAAGGATAAATAAAATTGACAAACCATTAGCCAGACTCATCAAGAAACAAAGGGAGAAAAATCAAATCAATAAAATTAGAAATGAAAATGGAGAGATCACAACAGACAACACAGAAATACAAAGGATCATAAGAGAGTACTATCAACAATTATATGCCAATAAAATGGACAACGTGGAAGAAATGGACAAATTCTTAGAAAAGTACAACTTTCCAAAACTCGACCAGGAAGAAATAGAAAATCTTAACAGACCCATCACAAGCACGGAAATTGAAACTGTAATCAAAAATCTTCCAGCAAACAAAAGCCCAGGTCCAGACGGTTTCACAGCTGAATTCTACCAAAAATTTAGAGAAGAGCTAACACCTATCCTGCTCAAACTCTTCCAGAAAATTGCAGAGGATGGTAAACTTCCAAACTCATTCTATGAGGCCACCATCACCCTAATACCAAAACCTGACAAAGATGCCACAAAAAAAGAAAACTACAGGCCAATATCACTGATGAACATAGATGCAAAAATCCTTAACAAAATTCTAGCAATCAGAATCCAACAACACATTAAAAAGATCATACACCATGACCAAGTGGGCTTTATCCCTGGGATGCAAGGATTCTTCAATATCCGCAAATCAATCAATGTAATACACCACATTAACAAATTGAAAAATAAAAACCATATGATTATCTCAATAGATGCAGAGAAAGCCTTTGACAAAATTCAACATCCATTTATGATAAAAACTCTCCAGAAAGCAGGAATAGAAGGAACATACCTCAACATAATAAAAGCTATATATGACAAACCCACAGCAAACATTATCCTCAATGGTGAAAAATTGAAAGCATTTCCTCTAAAGTCAGGAACAAGACAAGGGCGCCCACTTTCACCATTACTATTCAACATAGTTTTGGAAGTTTTGGCCACAGCAATCAGAGCAGAAAAAGAAATAAAAGGAATCCAAATTGGAAAAGAAGAAGTAAAGCTCTCGCTGTTTGCAGATGACATGATCCTCTACATAGAAAACCCTAAAGACTCCACCAGAAAATTACTAGAACTAATCAATGACTATAGTGAAGTTGCAGGATATAAAATCAACACACAGAAATCCCTTGCATTCCTATACACTAATAATGAGAAAACAGAAAGAGAAATTAAGGAAACAATTCATTCACCATTGCAACAGAAAGAATAAAATACTTAGGAATATATCTACCTAAAGAAACTAAAGACCTATATATAGAAAACTATAAAACACTGGTGAAAGAAATCAAAGAGGACACTAACAGATGGAGAAATATACCATGTTCATGGATTGGAAGAATCAATATAGTGAAAATGAGTATACTACCCAAAGCAATCTATAGATTCAATGCAATCCCTATCAAGCTACCAACAGTATTCTTCACAGAGCTAGAACAAATAATTTCACAATTTGTATGGAAATACAAAAAACTTCGAATAGCCAAAGCTATCTTGAGAAAGAAGAATGGAACTGGAGGAATCAACCTACCTGACTTCAGGCTCTACTACAAAGCCACAGTTATCAAGACAGTATGGTACTGGCACAAAGACAGAAATATAGATCAATGGAACAAAATAGAAAGCCCAGAGATTAATCCACGCACATATGGACACCTTATCTTTGACAAAGGAGGCAAGAATATACAATGGATTAAAGACAATCTCTTTAACAAGTCGTGCTGGGAAATCTGGTCAACCACTTGTAAAAGAATGAAACTAGAACACTTTCTAACACCATACACAAAAATAAACTCAAAATGGATGAAAGATCTAAATGTAAGACCAGAAACTGTAAAACTCCTAGAGGAGAACATAGGCAAAACACTCTCTGACATACATCACAGCAGGATCCTCTATGACCCACCTCCCAGAATATTGGAAATAAAAGCAAAAATAAACAAATGGGACCTAATTAACCTTAAAAGCTTCTGCACATCAAAGGAAACTATTAGCAAGGTGAAAAGACAGCCTTCAGAATGGGAGAAGATAATAGCAAATGAAGCAACTGACAAACAACTAATCTCGAGAATATACAAGCAACTCCTACAGCTCAACTCCAGAAAAGTAAATGACCCAATCAAAAAATGGGCCAAAGAACTAAATAGACATTTCTCCAAAGAAGACATACAGATGGCTCACAAACACATGAAAAGATGCTCAACATCGCTCATTATCAGAGAAATGCAAATCAAAACCACTATGAGGTACCATTTCACACCAGTCAGAATGGCTGCGATCCAAAAGTCTACAAGTAATAAATGCTGGAGAAGGTGTGGAGAAAAGGGAACCCTCTTGCACTGTTGGTGGGAATGCAAACTAGTACAGCCACTATGGAGAAGAGTGTGGAGATTCCTTAAAAAACTGGAAATAGAACTGCCTTATGATCCAGCAATCCCACTGCTGGGCATACACACTGAGGAAACCAGAAGGGAAAGAGACACGTGTACCCCAATGTTCATCGCAGCACTGTTTATAATAGCCAGGACATGGAAGCAACCTAGATGTCCATCAGCAGATGAATGGATAAGAAAGCTGTGGTACATATACACAATGGAGTATTACTCAGCCATTAAAAAGAATACATTTGAATCAGTTCTAATGAGGTGGATGAAACTGGAGCCTATTATACAGAGTGAAGTAAGCCAGAAAGAAAAACACCAATACAGTATACTAACGCATATATATGGAATTTAGAAAGATGGTAACAATAACCCTGTGTACGAGACAGCAAAAGAGACACTGATGTATAGAACAGTCTTATGGACTCTGAGAGAGAGGGAGAGGGTGGGAAGATTTGGGAGAATGGCATTGAAACATGTAAAATATCATGTATGAAATGAGTTGCCAGTCCAGGTTCGATGCACGATACTGGATGCTTGGGGCTGGTGCACTGGGACGACCCAGAGGGATGGTGTGGGGAGGGAGGAGGGAGGAGGGTTCAGGATGGGGAACACATGTATACCTGTGGTGGATTCATTTTGATATTTGGCAAAACTAATACAATTATGTAAAGTTTAAAAAATAAAATAAAATTTAAAAAATAAATAAATAAATAAAAAACTAAGGTCATGACATCTAGCCCCATCCCTTCATGGCAAATAGAAGAGGAAAAATTGGAAGCTGTGACAAATTTTATTTTCTTGGGCTCCAAAATCACTGCAGATGGTGACTGCAGCCATGAAATTAAAAGATGCTCCTTGGAAGAAAAGCTGTGACAAACCTAGACAGTGTATTAAAAAGCAGAGACATCATTTCGTCAACAAAGGTCTATATATTCAAAGCTATGGTTTTTCCATTAGTCATGTACTGACTGAGAATTGGATCATAAAGAAAACTGAACCCTGAAGAATTGTTGCTTTTGAATTATGGTGCTGGAGAAGACTCCCGAGAGTCCCTTGGACTACAAGGAAATCAAGCCCATCAATCCTAAAGGAAATCAATCCTGAGTATTCATTGGAAGGACTAATGCTGAAGTTGAAGCTCCAATACTTTGGCCACCTGATGTGAAGAGCTGACTCATTGGGAAAGTCCCCAACGCTGGGAAGGGTTGAAGGCAAAAGGAGAAGGAGGCAGCTGAGAATGAGATGGTTAAATAACATCACCAACTCAATGGAAATGAATTTCCACAATCTCCGGGATATAGTGGAGGATAGAGGATCCCGATGTGTTACAGGCCATGGGGTTGCAAAGAGCTGGACATGACTTAGAGACTGAACCTGCTGCTGCTGCTAAGTCGCTTCAGTCATGTCCGACTCTGTGCGACCCCATAGACGGCAGCCCACCAGGCTCTGCCGTCCTTGGGATTCTCCAGGCAAGAACACTGGAGTGGGTTGCCATTTCCTTCTCCAATGCATGAAAGTGAAAAGTGAAAGTGAAGCCGCTCAGTCGTGTCCGACTCTTAGCGACCCCATGGACTGCAGCCTACCAGGCTCCTCCGTCTATGGGATTTTCCAGGCACGAGTACTGGAGTGGGGTGCCATTGCCTTCTCCGAGTGACTGAACCTACTACTATGGGTTTAGCATTTTTCTCTAAAGCAACTTTTCCATTTAATTTTTAGTCTTCATAGCAAATAGAAAATAGTTTCACTTGACACAAATGGAAACTAACCAAAAACAAATACGACAAAATCACTGCAGAATATTGCTACATTTTGGCTAGATATGTTGTCTGGGAAGTTTTTTGCTTTTTGGTTTTTTTTTAAGAAAAGAGAGACGAGTGCTAGAGGAGTGATTAAGACACATCACCTTCAAAGTAAGACTTTCTCCTTGATGAGAGCAGAGAGACCAAAAGAGAAAGATGTAATTCCATGTCATTGAATTCCTGTCCCTTTCTTCTTTATAATCAGAACTCTCCGTGGGTGATCTTAGCCCCTACTGGGGGAAGCACTGGTTAGGACAGGATAATCTGATTGGATTTACAGAACAATGAAATCTTTGTATAAGTGAGTGCTTTCAGTTCAGTTCAGTTCAGTTGCTCAGTCATGTCTGACTCCTTGCGACCCCATGAACTGCAGCACACCAGGCCTCCCTGTTCATCACCAACTCCCAGAGTTTACTCAAACTCATGTGCATCGAGTTGGTGATGCCATCCGGCCATCTCATCTCATCATCTGTCATCCCCTTCTCCTCCTGCCCTCAATCCCTCCCAGCATCAGGGCTTTCCCAATGAGTCAACTCTTTGCATGAGGTGGCCAAATTATTGGAGTTTCAGCCTCAGCATCAGTCCTTCCAATGAACACCCAGGCCTGGTCTCCTTTAGGATGGACTGGTTGCAGTCCAAGGGACTCACAAGAGTCTTCTCCAACACCACAGTTCAAAAGCATCAATTCTTTGGTGCTCAGCTTTCTTCACAGTCCAACTCTCACATCCATACATGACCACTGGAAAAACCATAGCCTAGTGAGTGCTTTATCTCCTAATCTTACAATGAAATAGCCACACCATAGACATTCCACCCAGACAATGACCGTGAAGAATCTGAGATGTCATGGGTCAGCCAGCTCCTCACATGCGTGAGAAAAACATGGCCCTGTAAGATTAGACACTTTGGCCAGTGTTGCACAGTGAGACAGGGGCACAGAACCTGGTATATGAGAATGATTTTGAATAATTTCACTCCTGCTCCCAGGGGACGGAGAGCACAGTTCTCATGATGTTCAGATGTTCGATGTTCAGATCTCATCTGTTAAATTAAGGAGCTAGTAGAAAAGGCATAGTTCTGGCTTCCTGTGAATCCATGAGTTCAAACGTTGTAACAAGGAAGGAACCCAAAGGATTCATTAAGGAGCAGCAAGGAAAGAGGCAAGGAATTAGGTAACACTGACTCACATATTGAGGAAAAATATCTCCTTTTCACTCTCCTTCATTCTTCTGCATTGTTCAAGGCTTTGCATCTAGCCTGGCACATATATCAATAAATAATAATTATAATTAATAATGATTCAGTTAGGTTCAGTTCAGCCGCTCAGTTGTGTCTGACACTTTGTGACCCCATGAATCGCAGCACGCCAGGCCTCCCTGTCCATCACCAAGTCCCAGAGTTCACTCAAACTCACGTCCATCGAGTCAGTGATGCCATCCAGCCATCTCATCCTGTCATCCCTTCTCCTCCTGCCCCCAATCCCTCCCAGCATCAAAGTCTTTTCCAATGAGTCAACTCTTCACATGAGGTGGCCAAAGTATTGGAGTTTCACCTTTAGCATCATTCCTTCCAATGAACACCCAGGACTGATCTCCTTTAGAATAATGATTATGCTAATATTAATGAGACTTCTCAAGTGGCTTAGTGGGTAAAGAATACACCTGCAATGCAGGAGACACAGGAGACATGGGTTCAATACCTGGATGGGGCAGATCCCCTGGAGGGAGGCATGGCAACCCACTTCAGTATTCTTGCCTGGAAAATCCCGTGGAGAGACGAGCCTGGTGGGCTTGAGGTTGCAAAGAGCCTGATATGACTGAAGTGACTGAGCAGGCACCCGTACTAATATTAATAACATTAATAAATAACTGAGAACTTAAGAACATGGGCTCTGGATTTGACTTCTGCCTCCTTGCACATTCCATATTTCCTACCCTGGCAGCTAAATTGGTCTCTTTGAGCTTCAATTTCATCTTTTGTAGAACACACATTCAAAAGTATTTACAACATACTTTGAGTTTTAAAGGAGAGAATACAAGAAAACTATTAAGAATTCTACCTGGTTCATGTAAGTATATAACACCGTAACTTTATTACATATTAAGTATATTAGCTCAGTTCAGTTCAGTCACTCAGTCATGTCCGACTCTTTGCGACCCCATGGACTGCAGCATGCCAGGCTTCCTTGTCCATCACCAACTCCCAGAGCTTGCTCGAATTCATGTCCATTGAGTCGGTGATGCCATCCAACCATCTCATCCTCTGTAATCCCTTTCTCCTCCTGCCTTCAATCTTTCCCAGCATCAGGGTCTTTTCCAGTTGAGTCAGTTCTTCACATCAGGTGGCCAAAGTATTGGAGTTTCAGCTTCAGCATCAGTCCTTCCAGTGAACATTCAGGACTGATTTCCTTTAGGATGTGCTCAACAAATTAACTGATGATGGCAAGGATGACACCAATGAGGAGGTAAACCAGTTTGTCAGCAGCAAATCACAGTAAAGCAGAGAAATAAGCCCTCCTTTTCTAAAATAAAATTTCCCCATTCCTCCATGTGACAAAGGTAGAACCCTGACATTATCTTTTGGTTCGTAATATTGCTTCCAGGGTACACGCTCAGATAAAATATGACTTGTGCTGTTGGTGTTTATCATATACATTGAGATGTCATCTGAACCCAGGCTGATGGATGAAATTCACATGCAAATCTACTTCTGCGTGGAGACTCTGCTCACCCTCCCCCACCCCACTCTGTTACTCAGCTCCTCTCTCCTCTTTTCCAGGAGCTGGAAACCTCTACAAATACATGCAATACAACTATATTCTGGTTCCAAGAGTGACTCTGGCATTTGAACAAGATTCATCCATGGCATGCTATTTTGGTAAGAAATCATTTTCCCCAAACAGCACTATAAGAAAGTGAGGCTAGAAAGAACTTGCTGTTCTCACTCATACTGGCACAGTGAGATGTCTGCTCACCCTGCCCGTGGGCTCAGGTATTCAAAACCTATGGTACGTGTTTTTTTTTTTTCTCCCTCTCTCTCTCTCTTTTGCTTTAAATGGCATTGCAACTTTGCCTGCTGCCAAGTTTGATCTAAAATAAACCTCAACACGCAAAAGGATGGCACAATTTCCTTAGGTCCTTGTGTGAGACGAGGTAGGTTAATGAGTTGCTATGGTGATCCCTTTTTAGAGGTGAAATTGAATAATGGTAAAGAGGATCAGGCTTGGAGTCAGACTTAAGTTCAAATTCACATTCTGCCCCTTGGTATCTGCTTGACTAACTTTGTGTAAATTAATTGACCTTTCCTGGTACATGTTCTCATGGATGAAAAAGAGCCTAACAATACTACCTTGGAGAGGTATTATTTTGACTAATAATACAGCCCCCTGGTGTAGATATTATTAGCACCTTTTAATAGGTAGGTTATATAATCTGCCCAAAGTCACACAGCTTGTCAGTGGCAGAACTTGGAGGCCCAGCTCAAGATTTCTGGGGATCAACTGGGCTTAACTAAATGATTTTCACATAGGGTTCCCTCATACAGTTGCGTCCGACAGTGGCTGCACTCGGGGCATCTCAAAGGCTTCCTTACTCTCCTGTTGGCTACTGCTTGCTGGTGGCTGGGACCTTGGATTGGCACCATTGGCTGGACTACTGAGTATGGCCTCATCACGTGTCCTGGGCTTCCTCACAGTATGGTGGCAGGGTTCCAAGAGCAAGCATCCCAAGAGAGGTCAGATGGAGGCTGTATCACCTTCAATAATGAAAAAGCAGTTGGGCCACATCAACTTCTACTCAATACAAGCAAGTCACCAAAGCTGGTCCATATTCAGATGGACAAACATCCAAATGCAAATTGACAGTAGATGAATATCTTCCAAGTGTTGATGGAAAATAAATTTTAGAATTTTATATACAGCTAACATCAAATTACAGTTTTCTTTTCTAAACAGATGCAATCCAAGATGTTTGAAATTGGTCAGGAAATTTATCTGGTAGAACATTCAGATCCCTCAGTTTATTGACTTGTCTCTTAGTAGGTTTTGCAGGTTGGTCTGGAAATATGATTTCTTCATCAATACCAGGAGGTAGAATAAAAGAACAACAAGGAAGAGTAGAGGTAGAAAATAATAAAGATAAAAGCAGAAAGTAGTAAGATGCTGCTGTGATGACTAATTTTATGTGTCAACCTGACTGAGGTAAAGGGTGCCCAGAAAGCTGGTAAGACATTGTTTCTACGTGTGTCTGTGCGGGAGTTTCCAGGAGAGATGAGCTCACCCAGCATGGGTGAGCATCATCCAATCCTTTGAAGGCCTGAATAGAAAGAGCAAAAAGACTGAGGAAGAGCACATTTGCTCTCTGTTGAGCTGGGACCTCCACTTTCTCCTGCCCTCCACCCTTGGTGCTCCCAGTTCTCAGGTCTTTAGACTCAAACTTAATTACACAGGCAGGTGTCCTGGTTCTCTAGTTTGCAGATAGCAGATTCATGGTACTTCTTAGCCTCCATAATCTAAGCCTATTTCTGTAATAGATCTGTTTATATCTGTCTGTTCATGTTTTATATATTTTCTATGAAGAATCTTGACTAATACAAGTGTTAAACAAAACAAAAATGCCATATAGTTAAGATAATTGAAACTGTAAAATTTGAAAATAAAATAGATGAATCTTTGGCTAGTATGACTCAAAAAGGTAGAGTAAGAGAATGAGAGGAGAAATACACACCCATGAGAAAAAAAATTGTAATTAACAAATACAGAAAACATAAACATAAGAAAATACTACATACAAATTTATATCGATAATTGATACAATATAAAGTTAAAAACTACGAACCATCAAACTTGGCAGGAAAACTAGAAAATCTGAATAGATCAATGATTACAGAAGAAAATGTCACTGTAGTGGAAGATTTATTCCCTGGAAAGGGAGTAGATCTAGGAGTATTCCACTAAACTTTTAAGAACAGATAATCCCCATCTTAAATACATTATTTCTGAGTGGTGTCTACCCATTTCATTTGGTAAGACAAGTACAAATTTCAATGCATAAACCATAAAATGGTTGCAAAGGATGGGCAAAACCATAGGCCAATCTCATTTATGAATATGGATGGAAGAAATTTTACATAAAATATCAGCTTACTGAATACATATTAAGACAAAATGATTATAACTGAGAGTTACCCAAGAAAAGTAAGAATTATTCAATATTAAAAATCATTCATGTAAATTACTATATTTACAGTTTAAAGAAGAAAAATCCTGTAACAAATGCCACAGATGCCAGGAAAATATTAGGGAAAAAAATGAATTCTTCACAAACCAAAATGAGAAAGGTATTTATTTAGGTTGGTATGAACGTAATTGCAACTTCAGATCATGAAACCTAGATCATTATACCTAGGCTCAAACATATCTTTGTTAATCAAAATAGGAAACATTACAATCACACGTTTTTGCCAATGAGAAATAAGTTTGTTTATTCCTGTAGCATAAAAACCCATGTTTAGGGATTTGACAAACTGTTGGAAAGCATTTTCTGTCTCCTGCTGTTTGGGGAAACATTTTCGCTGCAAAAAGTTGTCAAGATGCTTGAAGAAGTGGTAGTCAGTTTGTGAGAGGTCAGGTGAATATGGTGGATGAGGCAAAACTTTGTAGCCTAATTCATTCAACTTTTGAAGGTTGGTTGTGCAATATGCAGTCAGGCATTGTCAGGGACAAGAATTGGGCCCTTTCTGTTGACCAATGCTGACTACAGGCGTTGCAGTTTTGGGTGCATCTCATTGATTTGCTAAGTATACTTCTTTAGATGTAATGGTTTTGCCAGGATTCAGAGAGCTGTAGTGAATCAGACCAGCAGCAGACCACCCAATGGTGACCATGACTTTTTTTGGGTGCAAGTTTGACTTTGGGAAATGCTTTGGAATCTCTCCTCAGTCCAACCAGTAAGCTAGTCATATCTGGCTGTCTTATAAAATTCACTTTTCATTGCATGTCACAATCCAATTGAGAAATGGTTTGTTATTGTTGCATAGGGTGTGAGAAGATGACACTTCAAAATGAAGATTTTTTTCTTTACAATTTTTGGTCAGCTCATGAGGCATCCACTTATTGAGCTTTTTTACCTGTCTGATTTGCTTCAAATGCCAAACAACCATAGAATGGTGGATGTTGAGCTCCTGGGCAACTTCTTGTTTAGTTGTAAGAGGATCAGCTTCAGTGATGGATCTCATTTGGTCATTATCAACTTCCGATGGCTGGCCACTGTGCTTCTCATCATCAAGGTTCCTGTCTCCTCTGCAAAACTCCTTGAGTCACCACCGCACTGTACATTCATTGGCAGTTTCTGGGCCAAATGTGTTGTGGATGTTGTGAGCTGTCTCTGCTGCTTTACAAGCCATTTTGTACTCAAATAAGAAAATCTCTTGAATTTGCATTTTGTCTAACATCATTTCCATAGTCTAAAATATATACAAAATATATAGCTAGTAACATCATTAGCAAAAATAATAAATAAATAAGGCAAGAAATGAGCATTAAAATGATGTTTAACATAACCACCTTTATTCAAGAATGTGTTCCAATACCAAATGGCAAATTTCAATAATGCAAAAAAACCTCAATTACTTTTACTAGACCATTTCAACAGACACCACACTAAATGTGGAAACATCATAAGCAATTCCACTGAAGCAGGAACAAAGAAAAGATGCCAGCTGTCACTACTACTATGCAAAACTGTTCTGGGGATTAAAGCTAATCAATTTTTAAAAGGGGGAGGAGAGACAAGTAACTAATACTTTCAATTATATATTCATCCACCTAGAAAACTCAATAGAGTCCACTTCAAACCATTTAAATTTTATGAAAATTGGGTAAGATGTTTAGAAATATGAATGGCACACTAAAATTGAATGCCTTCCTATAGAGCAATACAGAGTGAGCTCATTACATGATCTGCATGAAATGCCCACCCCCAGATTCCCTTGTGGCTCAGTGGTAAATAATCTGCCTGCAATGCAGGAGACCCAGGTTCAACCCTTGGGTTGGGAAGATGCTCACGAGAAGGGAATGCAACCCAATCCAGCATTCTTGCCTGGAGAATTCCATGGACAGAGGAGCCCAGTGGGCTACAGTCCACGGGGTCACAAAGAGTTGGACACAACTGCGCAACTAACACTGGGTTGACTGCTTTGTATTGAGGCTGCAGCCTATGGTCACCCCACTATAAAGCCCCTACTCTTCCTGGACACTTTGATGTAGTCACCTCCCTTTACTTCCTTCACTTCCTCTGCTGCTGCTGCTGCTGCTAAGTCGTTTCAGTCATGTCCAACTCTGTGTGACTGCATAGACGGCAGCCCACCAGGCTCCGCTGTCCCTGGGATTCTCCAGGCAAGAACACTGGAGTGGGTTGCCATTTCCTTCTCCAATGCATGAAAGTGAAAAGAGAAAATGAAGTTGCTCAGTCATGTCCGACTCTTCGTGACGCCATGGACTGCAGCCTACCAGGCTCCTCCATCCATGGGATTTTCCAGGCAAGAGTACTGGAGTGGGGTGCCATTGGCTTCTCCAGTTATCACCCTCTACTAGAAAGTAAATACTACAAGCCCAGTGCATAGGACATGTTCCATAAATATTTGTTGAATGAAAGAATGGATGAGTCTGGGTATGCTTGTGTGCAAGCATACTCAATTGTGCTCTATTCTTTGCGACCCCCTGGACCATAGTAGCCCATCAAGCTCCTCTGTCCATGGAATTCTCCAGGCAAGAACGCTGGAGGGGATCTTCCTGACTGAGGGATCCAACCAGCATCTCCTGCATTGGGACGCCGATTCTTTACCACTGTGCCACCTGGGAAGCAAGCCAGAGTATGTCTGACCTCAAATCCACTCTTCTCACCAGACTGAGTTGCCTCTTAATGGAGTCCACACATTTTTCCTTTGTCATCCAATGTGGCTAAAGCATCAGTGACAAAAATGCTTTTTGAAATGGTGATGTCTGAGTCAATGGCACCAAATAGCTTGGCGATTTTTTAAAACATTCACATCCATGGAGGACAAGAGTCACAAAATGGAGATTTGAATCATTAGCAGAACTGGCAACATGATGAGATTTGATTTTCCCAGCTGTGTAGAACACATCATCCCCTTACTGAAGATTCATTTATGGCTATCTGCTGTTCTTGCTACCTTAGTTCCTTGATGGATAGATTGACTACAGATTTGTACAGGAAGAACACCTTTGTGCTATCCAGCTTGAAGTCACGAGCTGGTTTAGGAGGCTCAGAGCACTCCTGGATCTGATCCTCCACTGGAGGTCACATTTCTCCTCTCCCTGCTCTGTAGTTCAGACATATCCCTGACCTTGGACGGCATCACTCAGCCTTCACCTTTTCTACTTGAGCCTTGGTCCTTCTGCAGCTCCTCCCTCCATCACCTGCAACTCTCTCTCCCTTGAAACCCTCCTTCTCTTGGCTTTGCTCAGCCTCTCACCCTTTCCCAAAGCCACCTGTGGTTGCTGCCTTGGGTTTGTCCTCCCTCCTGCTCATGTTCCACCCCCTTTCACTGGATGCTTGAAGTGCTCACACATCACAAGGTAGGGAAAGACAGGCGGGGTTTCATAAACACCCAGAAAGATCTTACTTGGATGTTTCTTTTATGGTGTCTCAAATGCATCCATTGATTTGGGGTGGGTGGTAGTGGAGGGGAAATTCTGCTGGTTGCTCTGACCCCTGCAGAGAACATCTTTCAGCCTGGCAAAAAATTGATATTTTTTTCCTCTCTAAAGTCTGTCACATGGAAGCTTTTAAAATAAATTGGATGTCAGAATGCTGGGTATTTGATATGCTTACCAAGTGCCATGTTCTGTGTTTATTTACTTCTCACAGCAAGCTCATAAAATACAATTTATTATTTCTATTTTATAGCGAAGGGAATGTTCTGAGAGAGATTAAGCAAGCTGTCTGTGGTGTTTCGCTGTAAATCTTTCTTTCCCCAGATCATGGAAGGCGGTATGTTGTAAATTCATAAAACTGGTCTCCTGGCCTTCTTCCCATCCTGCCCCCACATTCCAGCCACAGAATCCTGGTCTGGAAGGATCCCAGGACCAAAAGCCTCATTAATAATTTACATATCAGATGGATATCACACTGCAGCTTCTCTTGAATATCAAAAGGAAAGTTTGAATGGCCAAGGAGAATACAAATGAGCAAGACAGCCTTCTCATTATCAGATGGAAGTTTTTTTAATGCATTCTGCAGTTTTTAATTATGAAACATTCCAAGCATGCACACCGCTTCTGTTCTGCCTACATGCATGTGCACACACGCGCACACGCACACACACACACACACCCTTACACATCACCACCATCACCACCAGAGGTAACCACTATCTGGAAGATGCCACGAGCATTACCTGAACATGAATATGAACATGCTGTTGTGCTTTCTAACACGCACTCACACATTTTTGAGATTTATCCTCACTGAACATATAGATCCACATATTTATTCATTTTTATCCTTGAATAGTAATAGTGATGATTATGATTTTTAGTGCTTTCTGCCAATCAGGCTGTGCTTCAGTATTTTGTATATATTGTCTCATTAATCCTGACAATGGTGCCACGAGGGACGCACCAATACTACATTCTCCAGAGGAAGAAGCTGGAGGTAGATGGTTAAGTGGGTCCTTGGAGGTCATAGCCTTGACCATTGATTCATCAGGATCTGACCAGAGCCCGAGACCCTAGCCTGCAGGCCATTCTGCCTGCTCTACAGACAGCCTCAAGCTCCCTGTTATAGACACAAGTGGATTTATGGAGACTTTTAAAGGAAGGAGAGAACCCAGATGGGCAGCCTGGGTTCCCCCTTCTCAGCTGTTCCATTCAGCACACACCTAGCAGACAGCTTTACTCCTTTTTTTAATTGAAGTATTGTTGCTGTACAATCTTATGTAGGTTACAGGTGTACAATGTTGTGATTCACAACTTTTAAAGGTTATACTCCATTTATAGTTGTTATAAAATATTGACTCTATTTCCTGTGCTGTACACTGTATCCTTATAGCTTATATTATACCTAAGCATTTGTACCTCTTCCTTCCCTACCTCTATGTTGCCCCACTTCCCTCTCCCCACTGGTGATCACTAAGTTTGTTCTCTATATCTGTGAGTCTGCTTCTTTTTTGTTTCATTCACTAGTTAGCTACATGTTTTAGATTCCACATGTAAATGAGATCATACAGTATTTGTCTTTCTCTGCCTGACATTTCACTTAGCCTAGTGTCCTCCAAGTCCATCCAGGTTGCTGCAAATGGCAAAATGTTGTTCTTTTTTATGACCAAGTAATATTCCATTAAGGCAGCATTACTCTTAAATGAGAAAACAGGGGCTACTAAAACTGCAAAACAAAGGTTGAAGGGGGATATACATGCTTAGCCATCAGCCGTGTTTTGGTGGAATTTTCTTCTCTTTTAATCTGAAATCATGTGCAAAAGGGATACTGAGACCAGAAGATATAGCAAGAGTTGGGACAGAGGAAGCCCTGCTCCTGGGAGTCTGCTTGTACCCTGGTAAAGGGCGTGACAAGACGACCACAGTTACATTAGAAAGTACCATCCTTTTAGTGCATGTGCCAGCCTGGGCTTCCTCCTTGACAAAAATATCTCTTCCACCCCCATCAAGTGCATGAGATTCCACCAATAGAAATCCTTCCAGGTCATGAAATGTTTTAGGTCTTTAAGGGTTCCTCTAACAACATTCAAATATCCCTCTGTATGAAATATGAGACGTGTTTTTCTACCCTTTGGGCTTTTGTGAAGATCACATAAATAACTCATCAAAGGTGCCAAGCCCAAGTGCCTGTCGCATTCATGGATGCTCAATACATTTTGATTCCTTTTCTTTTTTTTTTTTTTTTTGAATACAGGAACTCCTGGGGGGAAAACACACACACACACACACACACTCTCTCAAATGACACCTGGGAAGGGAGCATGATTGAGAGGGGGTGGGGCTGAGTTACTTGGCAGAACACTGTTGCCTGAGAAGGGAGGAGTCTAGGATGGGAAAGTCCCATTCATCCTCAGGATTGTTGCCCAGGCAGAGCTGACCTGAAAACCCATCCTTAAACCAGGATACCCTTGAGGGTCACGTGAATCCCTCAGTGGGCTTGTCAAAACACAGAAGTCTGTGCCTACCCCCAAGCATTTCTGGGTCAGGAGGCCGGGATGGGGCCTGGGGATCTGCGTTACTCACACGTTCCCAAGGGATACTGATGCTGCTGGCTTGGGACCATGCTGCATTGCCTGAATCTCCTTCCCATAACTCAGATATTCTCTGTAAGCTTTCTGTGGATTTTCCTTAAAAGCAATTCACTCTGACAGAGCAGACAAAATATAATTTCAGGCAACCAGAGTGAGTCAAAAGCAGATCTCAGTGATAGGAACAAGCCAAGATACACCCAAAGATTTCATGTGATGTATTCTCTTAATATGAAAACTCGGCACACAGATTTTTATTTTTAGATTTTAGGTGGATGGGCAAATTCCCCTCCCTTACCTCTTTTGAGCCTATCACTCTCTTCCTAGGTTTATTTTTCAGTGAGAACGTTTTCCGAGCAGACAGCTCACTTTCGGAGGGCTCTCAGGCATCAGAGGGCCTGGTCTCAACTGACACAGCTCTTCTGGGCTCTGTCCTGGGCATCCGGCCTTCTTTGTACTGTCCCCGCATCATTTCAGAACTGGACTCTATTCCAGTCTTCTCAGTTTACACAAGCAAAGTCACCTGTAAGAACCCTGAGAAAGAACCACGCGGCACTACACAAAGCCCCAGAAGTGACGTCTGGAGAGGACCCGGGTTTGAACTCTGTGCCACTCTTCAGTAACCTTCATTAAGCTTCAGACAACCAGACCCGGGGCATACATCAACCCCCGCCAACCTCAACTTTCCTTTCTATATGGAATGGGTATCAAAATACTTGCTGTCCCATAGAAAACAAACTTAAAATTATTGGAAAGCGTAGGGGTCAGCTATTGTCATCAGAGGAGGGGAGGCTGTTGCAGAATGGAAAACACTGTAACCCTAGAAGCTCTACAGGCATCTCAAGGATTAGGCAAAAGGGTGTTCCCTTTTATAAAGAGAGGAATGAATAAAGCTAGAAAGAAAGATGTAGGGAAGTGGGGTGAAAGGGCCATGTGTTGGGGACAGCAGATCAGAGAATTGTTCTCCCTGAGGACAGGGCTGGAGTCTCTGAGCCCTGAAAACCACCTCCTGCCTCTATTTTCTTACTGTTGTTCCCCTTTCTCTTTTTCTTCTCACCTCTTAAAATAAATTCTTCCTGGAAAAGAAAAGTCACGCTATTTCCAAGTCACTCTGGCAGAAACAGATTTGAAATATTAACTTGAATCATGCAAATAAATCAAATTTATTTATTACCCAGCTGAGTTGGAAGACTGATATATATATATATATATATATATATATATATATATATATATCTGTTTCTTTCCTTAATTCTACATCTGTCATGTCTGTGGTTTCACGGTACAATTAAAGCCCTGAGAATATGCTTAGAAGATATAGTCTCTCCCTTGGCTGCCCTGAGTGAATACAGAGCTGTATTCATGGTGGTGTATCTTCCTGCGAATTGAGGCTAATAAATAAAACTTGTCACTTTCACTCCATAACCCAGAATTACTCAAATATGTCCTTGTCAAAATAAACTATGTTGAACAAGCTCTGGTTTTTTTAAAAATGTAATTTTTTCCCCTTTAATCAAGAAGAATTTCCTTTCTGGAACATTGAACTGCAGCAATACAATCAGAACCAACACAGAGAGGCACTTACCTTTCATGCAGCTCCTTGGGTCCCTCTCAAGTCCCCTCTCCTGGAGCCTGATCATTTCTCTGTGATCAGGTCAGAATTTTTATGAGTTTGACTAAAGTCTTATGAGATCCAGAGCTCAAGGAAAAAAGATAAAATGACCTTCTTTAAAAGTCACACGTTAAAACAAGGGTTAGTGTGAATGTCTCATGATTAGACCTGGTAATGTTTGAGAGTAAATGTGACCAATACATCACGTTTGTTTTCACTGAGATTCTGAAGTATGTGTTACTCTAATTTTGTTTAGCCAAACATTGAGATCAGAGTCAGTAGGTTATGTCACAGATAACATGACTTTAGTGCAAAGTGGATGAGGTATAAAGCTTTTTGCAAAGTGGATGAGGAGAATAGATACATGTACATGTCTGGCTGAGTCCCTTCGCTCTTTACCTGAAACTATCACAACATTGTTAATTGGCTATGCATGCATGCTATGTCGCTTCAGTCATGTTTGACACCTTGCGATCCTCCAGGCTCCTCTGTTCATGGCATTCTCCAGGCAAGAATACCAGAGTCAGTTGCCATGCCCTTCTCCAGGGGATCTTCCCGACCAAGGGCTCGAACTTGTGTCTCTATGTCTCCTGCATTGCAGTCAGTTTCTTTACTATCTGAGTTACCGGGTCTCCTGCATGACTGTTATGTCTGTCCTAAATTGGATATAGGAAGCTGTGGATAACATGACTTCACAAAAGTCAATTCAATTGATTTAATGGGAAAGGGTGAGATATTAGTGGTTATCGGATGTCTCAGGGAGAGAGTCTTCAAATGCAGGACTGTACTAAGTTCACTCTGGAAAAGAAAAGTCATGCTATTCCAAGGCAAGATGGCAGTTTGCCTCTTCTTGTTCCACTCTCAAGCATTCCGAACTGTCAGGAAGACAGTGTGATATCCTGCAAGGGAAATGCCCCTTGACAAGTCCAAATTTAGACACCAAATTTATGCTCAGAAAGAGGCCATTCCTAATATCTGAGTTTTCTCTGAGAAAATGTTAAGAAAGGGGTGTCTTCTGGCAAAACAGTTCCAGTCCTGCACACAAGAAAGCTAGACATCTTTGAGGACACAACGGTGATGGGAGAAAGAGACCCAGAACTCGACTTAACATGGGATATCACATTTGTAGGATAAAACCGGGTCATCCACCCAGTGTAGGCTAAAGAAGGAGCTACAGTGAGAAGGTTCTGGGACAGGGAGTCCAAATGGACTACAGAATCTGAGACAATGAATGTATGTAACCCACAAGAAGCGCTTACTCAGATTCATGGCACCTCTGAATTTTAGAAGTAAAAGTACCTTGAAGGTTATATAATTGTGATGCTAGTCCATGGTATCCCATTTTGGGTCAAACACCAGTCTATATACTGCTTGTAAGGACACTTTAAGCCATGATAAGATTTAAATTGGTGGGCTCTGAGTAAAGCAGGCTCCCCTCCGCAGTGTGGAGGGACCTCATCCAATCAGTTCAGTTCAGTTCAGTTCAGTCCAGTCACTCAATCGTGTCCAACTCTTTGCAACCCCATGGACTGCAGCACACCAGGCTTCCCTGTCCATCACCGGCTCCTGGAACTTGCTCAAATTCATGTCCATCGAGTCACTGATGCCATCCAACCATCTCATCCTCTGTCATCCCCTTCCCCTCTTGCCTTCAATCTCTCCCAGCATCAGGGCTTTGTCCAATGAGTCAGTTCTTCACATCAGGTGGCCAAAGTATCCATCCAATCAGGGGAAAGCCTTAATAGAAAAGACCGAGGTCCCCTGAGGAAGAAGGCATTGCACCTCTGGAATGCCTTCAGACTCATACTGCAGCATCGAATTTTCCCTGCTCCACAACCATATGAATCAATTTTGGCAATAAGTCTTTCAGTCTCTCTCTGTCTCTTTGTCTGTCTCTATCTTTCTCTCTCTCCCTGCCCCTGTTTCTCTGTCACTCAGTCTGTTTCTTTCTGTTTGCCTCTCTGTGTGTGTGTATGTTTACACATTCTATTGCTTGTTTCTCTGGAGGAGTTAAGTCCAACAACCAGGAGGTTAATATGATTATATCTATCTGTTTAGTCACTCAGTTGTGTCCAACTCTTTGTGACCCTATGGACTGTAGCCCACCAGGTTCCTCTGTCCATGGAACCTTCCAGGCAAGAATACTGGAGTGGGTTGCCATTCCCTTCTCTGGGAGATCTTCTCGACCCAGGGATGGAACCCAGGTATCCTGAATTGCAAGCCGATGGTTTACCATCTGAGCCCTAGTTTGCTCAAATTCACGTCCATTGAGCCAGTGATGCTATCTAACCATCTTATCCTCTGCTGCCCCCTTCTCCTCCTGCCTTCAAACTTTCCCAGCATCAGGATCTTCTCCAATGAGTCAGCTCTTCACATCAGGTGGCCAAAGTATTGGAGTTTCAGTTTCAGCATCAGTCCTTCCAGTGAATATTCAGGATTGATTATCTATTTAACAAATGAGAAAACTAGGGGCTGGGGAAGTTCAGAGGCTTCTCAAGGGCCACCTAGTTACTTGGCAGCATACCTGGGGTGTGGTTCTCTGAGCCGTGTGTTCTCTTTCCACTGTGTAGCTCTTAAGAGCCTCACACTGGAATAAAAGAGTTGTATGGTTTAAAATCATATGATTAAAAACCTACTTGGTATTGTAGCTTTTCAGTAATTAAGAAGTTAGGGTATCAACACGAGACCCATGGTAGCATAGCTGAAGCCCTGAGAAAGAGTCTAGAATTTTTAAGAACTTAGAACACAGTAAAGGATCTACCAGCCAAACAGAAACAAATAGATGATTCACACCTGGTATTTAGAAGTTGACTGTTCGAAAGAGAAAATTGAGTTAGTTCTTTGTGTCACACCTTACACAAATTGTATCCTGGATGTGATATGAGTTAATACAAAAAAATAAATCATAAATGACTCTAAAGGACAATATTTCTTTCATCCAGGCAAAAGAGCTGCTTTTTTCAGTCTATAAGTAAGGCAAAATATCAAAAAGTAAAAAAATCCTCTAGATTTGATAAGTTAAATTCAATTTCTATTCATTTCAAAGCTAAAATTAAAAGGTAAAAATTCTTAAATGGTTATTGATCTTTTCAAATTTTCTGTATGAGTTAACTGAAAATTCATGTTCTCATATAAAATTGCCATTTCACTTATAGTTTCAAGTTATTAGCATAGAGTTATACACAGTTTTCTCTAAACATTTTCAAATGTCTGTATTTCTCATCTTGTGATTATTTTACAGACTCAAGTGTATGTATTTATTTTATGATAAAGATAGCATCAGATTAGTTGAGAAAGAAAAGATGATTAGAAAATAAAACTTTGATCAAGATAAAACTAATTTATGTTGAAAGCAAATATCTTAAATATATGGTGAATATGCACTTACACATAAGTTGAAAAGCATAAAATATTTTTAACTTTACAGATTTTATATCATAAACTTAAAATTTCATGCATTGTTATAAACAAAATTTTAAAATAAGCAACAATGGTGAAAATATATATATTTTATATATATTTGCAAAGGGCTAAACTCCTTATTATATAAAGAATTTGTTCAAATAAATATGAAAAATATTCTGGCACACTCACTAAAAAAAACCAAAAGATATGAATGGGAAATCCATAAAAGAAAAAATTCTAATGGCCAATAAGTACATCTTTAAATGTTCTGTTCCAGGTTAAAATGTTCACATCAGAAATAAGCAACTGAGATCTCATTTTCTATCTAGTAAAAATGGAAAAGAATAGTAATATGCCACTTAGGAAGCAATATAAATTCCCATACACTACCCAAAAGCATGTAAATTAGTATAACTTTCTGTAGGAATATGTGATAATCTGCATTGAAATCTTTGACTTAGCCATTTCAGTTTTACAATTTATCCTAGGGAAATCAACTATGTTTGCAAAGGTAATGCACAGAGACATTTCAAAATGCTGTTTTTAACAGAAAAAAAAATGGGATCAACATAAATACTAAACAATGGGAAAATGGATAAGTGAATTATGACTTATCCACAAAGACGGAAACCTGCAGTTGAGTTGTGAAAAAAAATCACACTGTAATAGCATCTGTGCGTGTACCTGTACTCTTCTCAGAGCCCTACCCCTGACCTTGGACTCACTCTTCCAGACAGACTCCCTGCATAAGCCCTGGCACAGGTTCTCTTTCGAGGATGTAATCCCAGCTGAGAAAATTGTATGTCATTTCCCCTCGAGAATGTGGGCTTCATGGCTCTCCAGAAATTCACTTGTCATCTTCAAAAAAGCCCTGCATTAAAGCACCTCCATTAGATGGCTTTGTACCTAAAACCCTAGTTTGGGCAGACTCTGCCTTATTTCTGACTGAGTTTTTAGGTGGCATCAGTCCATCTTACTTTTTTTTTTTTTTTTTTTGCCATAAACTTCCTCCTCTTTATTCTACATGACATCTAATACTTTCTTAATTACATAGCTATTGAGTGACTGCTCTGGGCTAGCCGGGCCCATTAGCTGGAGCCAGCAACTGAAATATCAGAGGAAGCCTTTTAAGCCCTGAGTAAATGGGAAATTGCCTTTCAGGAAAATAATCCGTTGTGACCTATGCAATGAGGCAGCAGGAACTTGCCAGGTCAAATCATCCACAGTTTACCCTCCTATTCGTGGAGGAGGTGCAGTGCAGCCATGAAGGCTTTGGAAGTCTCCAGCCATGCATCCACTTTGCAGAGCGAGAGTAGAGTAAAGGCCACGGCCAGCTGTGATGGATAGGCTTCCATCTTGAAGTTTCCTCGGGAGACTTCAGAGTGGCTGATCAGATGTCAGCAAGACATAAGATCTGGATTTATTTTTATTGTCACAGTGATGGATTTTTGCTTCTCTTTCCAGTGGCCCTTATTATCAAGAGCACAAACCCAATTTGAGAGAGGCAGCAAGGCCTTGAACTTGGAATGATGACCATCAACCCAGCGTGCTTTCTCCCATTAGTGAGTTTCCTAGAACACTGACCTTACTATGAATCACACCATTGTCTGCCCTTCCCTCCTATTTGAACTTTGGATGTTCCAGTATTGACTGGTAAATTCTCTGGCCACGGAGGAACCACTCAGCCTAGCATACATTTACCTAATGAACACACGCACAGGGATTCAACAGGCCAGGAGCTGTTCTCAGCCCTTCGCCATTGTCAACTCACTCAGTCCTAACAACTCATTGTCAGGTAGACTTTATAGGTCCCACCATCTGGGGTTAGTGGGTAGTTTATTTCCTTATATTTGTTCAAACATCACACCCAGCTGCAGATATGCTTCCCTACTGCTAGTCTCTCCATTTTCTCCACCATTCATCTGTTTCCACAATGTTATTCTGGCTCCCAAACCTTCAGTAGCCCCCCTCCCCCAACTGCCTATAAAATAAAAGTTATATTTTATGAGCCTGGTTTAGAAAACCTCCTTTCTCACTCCCCATCACATTCACAGCCATAAATCAGCTTCCCTACACTCAGCTGCAATAAATTATTCAGCATCCCTCTGAAAAAGCCAGGCCTGTAATATCAACATGCCTTTTCTTTCTCTCTTGGGATGGATTTCCCGGGAAACAGACTCTGAGGCAGAGATCTGCAGGCAAGACGTCCCCTGGAGAGTTCTCTCAAGGACATTTGTAAGGGAGTGTATTCACTATCTATTATGTAGGAAATTACCCCCAAACTCTGCAGCTTAAAGCAATGAACATTTATTGTCTCATACAGTTTCTGTGGGTCAGGGATTCAGGATTCAGGTCAGGCTTAGATGTGTGGTTTTAGCTTTCACAAGGATTCATCAAGCTGTCCATTGGTGGATCCACTCTCAAGCTCATTGCCTTCCCAGTGTTTGGAAGATGGCAGCTGGCCTCCTTGAAAGAGTGTAAGAGTGAGGGAGGGATGGGGTGTACCTGAGGCTGAACCAATCTTCCCATGAGCTAATTCAGGGTGTAATGCTCCATGCATGGCTTCTGTGAATCTATGAGTCCCAAGTCTTGTCCACACACAAGAGAAGGAGAATTCAGCTCCACCTTTTGAGGGAAGAAACGCCAAACAGTTTCTGAACAAACCTTAAAAGCCGCTGCAGAGAATGAGGGAAACAGGCATGGGCAAAGGGAGAGGTTAAATGGATTCAGTCTCAACAGAGACTCAGCTGACCCTAGGAGATGTTCTGAAGCTTAGATGGTCCTTCAGAAATATCACAAGTCGAGGGTAAGAAGGCAGCTTTTTTATGCTTGCCTCTCCCAGTCATGGCTGCAGATTGGCCCCTGGAGGGGGTTGCCAAAGTCTACATAGTGACTTTGTCACACTATGTAGACTACATACTATCTTTTGCCCCAAAGACTCCTCTAATGCCTTAGGATTTGATGGGTCAAGCAGCAGGACTGTTTATATCATAATCCTGACCTGCTGCAGAGTCCTTTCCTGCCAGAGTCCTTTCTGGCATTGACTCTACATTGGCAGTCTCCCATGTCATCTAGAAAATGGATCAGAAACACATGATGTGTTGGACATGCTACTCTAGAATCTGAAAAGTCCTACCAGGATTCATGCTTCCTTCTTAGTAAATCAAAGTTTTGCAGAGACCCAATAATTTGCATGGAATATCCTCCATGTTCCCATGGAGTAGGAGGACCTGAATCCTTTGTAGGGTTTACCCATTCATCTGGAACACATGACTCTTACCAAGACCTCTGTACTCTTGCCCATCCTTGTTAATTTAGCCCAACCAACATACAGGATGTCCAGATAATAATAACTAGACCACTTTGTCTGGAATTCTGCCATGTTTTAAATTAAATTCTAGGCCTGGTCCTTGGATTTGTACTGCCTTCTGGCTGCAGGATATGACAGTTCCTTCACACAATGGCAAGGAAGTCCTCTGACTTTCACATTTTGCCTTAAATCTATGATTAATCACGCCTGACCTTTTGTTAAATTTTTCCAACACATCACTTGTACTTAGCAAGAGGCACCCAGTTCCATAGTCACTGTAATTACTACTTCCCCTGTGTCTCTCAAATGCCTATGTCACACCTGCCACAGCTCTCTGATCTACAGAATCACACTGCAGGTGGCCAAGGAGAACACAGACTCTTTTTTTTTTCCAATTTATTTACTTTTAATTGAAAGATAATTTCTTTACAGTATTGTGTTGGTTTCTACCAAATATCAACATGAATCAGCCATAGGATTACCCATGTCTCCTCCTTCTTCCTCTCTTTCACCTCCCTCCCCATCCCACTCATCTAGGTTGTTACCGAGCCCTCATTTGAGTTCCTTGAGTCATACACCAAATTCCCATTGGCTATGTACTTTACATATGGTAATGTATGTTTCCATGTTACTCTCTCCATATATCCCGCCCTCTCCTTCATTCCCCACCCCACCTCTGCAGCCATATCCATAAGCTTGTTCTCTATGTCTGAAGAACACAGACTCTCATGGGGAAAGATCTGGGGGTCTCTTCTCCACTGCAGCCTAGCTCTTAGAACATGGCTTGCCATTCAGTACCCCCTCAAGGTGTGCGTGCGTGCTTAGGCATTCAGTCAAGTCATACTCTTTGTGACCCCATGGACTGTAACCTGTCAGGTTCCTCTGTCCATGGAATTTTTCAGGCAATAGTACTGGAGTGGGTTGGCATTTCCTCCTCCAGGGGATCTTCCCAACCCAGGGATCAAACCATGTCTCCTGTGTCACCTGCATTGCAGGCAGATTCTTTACCTACTGAGCCATGCAAATCTGTGGATAACTTCACTGACTGTGACATCACACACTCCTGGTATCCCGTCTAGATTATGCTATTCTATCTTTCTGGAATATTCCTACTCAGCCACTAAATATGGTCTCTCTCTCTCTCCTCTTTCTAACATTTTCAGTCATTCTAAGCATCAAAGTACTTCTCATTTCTTTCTCCTTCCAGACAGTGTTGACCTCTATCCGTCTATGACAGTAAAATACCACATATATCACTCTTCAATGGTTTCTCATAAGATACCTTGTGTCTTACCTTGATTTTCCCAACACAGACACCAAGACAGGACTGGCTGCAGTTAGTTTCTATTCCAGAAGGACAGTGATGAAAAGGGGAGAAAGAAATAGAGAAAAAAGAAAAGCCAAGTGAGTACATTAATAAGTTAGTTATTTCCATGGGAAATCTGAACTCCATTCAGCTGGGAACTTTCTGAGATACTGTGTCCAGGACACCTCAGAATCAACTCCACAGAGGCTGGGGCCGCTGGAGGGGCTGAGGCATTGTCGGCCAACTTCTACACTTCGGAGTCTGAAAGTCACCCCAAGGGTATTCATTCCCTCACTTCTCAGACTACAGCATAACTAGAATTTAATTTTTTTAAGTGAATAAAGCTCATATACCTAGAAGTTAAAAATAATTCTGCTTACAATTTTTTTTTGCATTAAAAAGAAAATTAAAGTTACTGAATATCTGAAAAAGTAACAGTAAAATCATTTGTCTACTATATAAATAAATGTGAATATGGATATAAGTATATATATGATTTATATATACATCAGAAAATATAGGATTCAGCTGAACCAGAGCTTAGAGGAAACTTCATAGTCATACACCTAAATGAAGAAAAAAAGAAAACCAATTAGAGAGAAAAAAATGCAATACTAAGGAAATCAGAAAAAGAAATTAATAAAATTAAAATTCATTAATAAGTTAGAAAATATAAGAATAAGTAGAAAAAATTTTAAGTTGATTTTCTTGGAGGGGAACGCAGTGAGGTAGTTCCCTCCATCCAGGAGGAAAAAAAAAAAAAAAACACGAGAGTGCAAAAATAGTCAAAACAAGAAACAAGGTCAGGTAAATAATACAAATGAAAAAAATTAAAAGACTAATAAAAGATAGCTTTTTTCAATCCTAAAATTTTTAAATGTAGGGGAAATGGCACCTTTCTAGAAAATAGGAATTATCAACAGTGACTCAAAAGAACTAGAAAAATCTAAAGAGACTAAAAATCCTGGAAACAATTGAGAAAAATCTCAAAGAATGATGTTCTTTCTAACTCAAAAAATTGAAGTTCTGGGTTTTTTCACAGAGGCATTCTATCAAATCATTAAAAAATAGATACCTCAGCATGTACTTATATTGTTTCAAATCTACTTACAAATAACAATGATGCCAAATCCCTATACATAAATCCTAATAAAATCTTGCATGATAGAAGCTAGAAGCACATTTTAAGAGTAATAGGATATGGAGAAATGCTGCATGTTTTAGGTATTCAAGGATATTTCAATATTAGGAGATCTATTATTATATTTCAACATATTAATAGATCCAAAGAAAATATGACTCTCTGATTCTGAAAAGCATTTATTAAAATTCTATATCTATTCTTAACAGTAAGCAAACAGTCCCTTAGTTAAATAAGACTATAAAACTACATTCTTAATACTATGTGTCTCCTGCAAACATTGAGACTTCCTGTTTAATGGGGAAATAATAAAGTGTGGTACTGGAGAAGACTCTACTTTAGAGTCCCTTGGACTGCAAGGAGATCAAACCAGTCAATCCTAAAGGAAATCAAGTCTGAATATTCACTGGAAGGACTGATGCTAAAGCTCCAATTCTTTGGCCACCTGAAGCGAAGAACTGAATCATTGGAAAAGACCCTGATACTGGGAAAGATTGAGGACAGAGCAGGATGAGAAGTGGTTGACAGAGGATGTTATGGTTGGATGGCATCCCCAACACAATGGACATGAATTTGAACAAACTCTGGGAGATAGCGAAGGACAGGGAAGACTGGCGTGCTGCAGTCCAAATGATCGCAGAGTCAGACACAACTTAGCGACTGAACACCACCATAAATAAAGCGCGACTAGACGAGGATGTCCACAATTACTGCTATTATTTAACATTGTTCTGGAGGTCCTAGTCATTACATTTAGTGGGAGAAAGAAATAATAGGTGTTTTAAAAGTTGGAGAGGAGGTAGTGAAATTATTATGAATTATGTATTATATACTGTATACCTTGGGAAACCCAAGAGAATAAATTGAAAAGTTGTTAGAACCAGAATTCAGCAAGCTGCCTGGGTACATAAATATACAGAAATCAATACTCAGTCCTATATAAACAACAACCAAATGGAAAATAAGAGGAATACAAGAGAATTTAGGAGAAAAAAATTAAAATACTAATATATGTAGATTATAGAAAAAACATGCAGTATATGAAAGTGAACTTAACAAAAGGTGTACAGGATTTATATGGAGGAAACAGTAAAATACCACATGAGAACATGAAAAAAACGCATGCCCTGTTTTGTGATAGAAAGGATAGTAATAATTTTAATTCATTAAAAAATATACAGAAAGATTTTTTTAAAAGAATGAACTCTAAATTATTTAAAACTGATTGTAAAGTTTATATGAAAAAAAAAAAAAGCAAAAATAGCCAGAATGTGAATGAAGGGGAACTATCCCAACGAAATATAAGAACATACTATTTATAGATACAAGACAGCACCTCAAATGCAAGACCATAGTGAAACAGACAAATGTTACAAAGTAAACCTAAATTTTACTGATAAAGATAATACTGCATGTCGGAGATGGGAGAAATGAATTATCTATGAATGGTGCAAAACATCCAAGCAGCTTCCGGGTAAGATATGTGTTTGTGTCTCTGCCTGTGCTAAATCAATTTTGGATAGATTAAAAAACAAAACAAAACATAAAAGCAGAAACAAAGTCCCCAAAGCACTAAGCTAAAACATGGGACGTTTTTCCTAACCTGGAAGTGCAGCAAGTCCTTTTAAGCATAAAGAAAGAAAAGAAGGAAAGAGGAGGGGAGTGTTAGGAGGAGGGAAGGATGGAGGAAGTTCAGCATCACAAAAACATTCTTTAAAAAGCCAAAGTGCAAATGACAATCTCTGAAAAATAAAAGCTGCCACCCATATCACAAGAAGAACTATTTTCCTAAATATGTAAAAAAATCTCCAAAATCAAGTAGATAAGTAAGCAAGACCTCATAGAAAAGATGGAGAAGGGACATGAACCCAAAAAACCTCATAGAAAAGATAGAGAAGGGACATGAGACAAAAAACATAAGAAATCTTGAAGTCCCTAAATCACATGAAATGATGTTCAACATCATTTCCAATAGGAGAGGCACAAATTCACCTGCCATGAAATTTCATTTTCTCAAATATCAGATTGGAAAAGTCATCACGTTTGATAACAGGCTTAGGGAGGATTTGGAGGAGCTGGCCTGCTGGGGGTCATGCAAATGAAAACATCTAATGAGGTCCTGCTGTCTCTACTAGAAGTCAATGGCACATGCCCACTGACTCAGAAAATCACAGCTAAAAATTTATCTTTAGATATTTTACAGATATGAGAAATGATGTGTGCAAGGATGTTAATTGTAGGACTGCCTGTAATAGTGAAACAACCTGAGTGATTATCAGCAGAGGCAGGTTCCACAAATGACGGTTGAGCTGCATGGTGGAAAGTTACACCCCTTCATTACAAAGAATAAGCCAGGTCTGTATATCACTGTGCGACAGCACCTCTAAGACCTAGCGTCAGTCGACACAATCAAGATGCATGGCAGCGTGTGCCATTCGGAAAATATTCATATATGTAAAGTATGTCTAGAACTAGAACAGAACTGCGTGCATACTCAGTTGGGTCCCACTCTTTGTGACCACATGTTCTGTAGCCCCCAGGTTCCCTCTTGCCATGGAATTTTCCAGGCAAGAATACTTGAGTGGGTTGTCATTTTCTACTCCAGGAGATCTTCCTGACCCAGGGATTGAACCTGCATCTCTTGTATCTCTTGCATTGGCAGGCGGATTCTTTACCACCGGTCTAAGTATAGATAAAATTTAGCTGTGAGTTACATAAGAAACCTGCAACAGTGTTTGCCTCTGGGAAAGGGAACTAGACAGGACTGGGGAATAGTTATACTTTCCCCTGTATAACATTTTACGCTTTTTATATTTTGTCATGTTTTAGCTATCCAGAATGTTTTTTAATTAAACAAACAAAAAACTAAATTAACCCCAAACTGTTTGATGATGTGGCTTTCTTCTAAGTAGGAATGTGGCTGCTGGTGTCAAGCAGAGAGTGGAGGGTGAAAGTAAGTCAATGTCACTGTTCTTCTCCAAGCTAGATGGATGGTTTATAAAGGCAACACATCTCAAGCTGAGAAGACCCTTTTGTTTACTTGCTTCTGAATTGAAAATGATGCCTTCAAGTATCGCTCTAACTGTAAACACCATCAGAGGCTCTAAAAATATTTTCTGAGTAAATGCCACTTGTACCTTCTGGCATTTACTCAAGGCATCTTTTAAAGCAGCTGGGAATCTTGTTAGCAAGGCTCTGGATTAGGGAGCAATAGAATAAAAGAGCAAAGTAAATGGAGGCTCAAATTCTGGAAACAGAACAAAGGAGAAAAATCAGCTTCCAAGACAGGTCATGATAGAGTTCTTATTGAGCAGTAGAGATGGACAAGGGGCTTCCTAGGTGGCGCCAGTGGTAAAGAACCCACCTGCCAATGCAGGAGACATAAGAGATGCAGGTTCGATCCCCAGGTCAGGAAAATCCCCTGGAGGAGGGCACAGCAACTCACTCAAGTATTCTTGCCTGGAGAAGTCCATGGATTCTCCATTTATCCCACTTTCATAAGATAAAAACAGAAGTGACTAGAATATTACACAGGGGAAGAAAAAAAATTTTATCACAATTTTAAATATTTCACACACACACATACAGAAAATCTTTTGGAGCAAGGAAGAAGAGTTGAGACAAGTAATAATTCTGAAGGCATACCAACCCAACAGTTATCGAATCCAAGGTGCCCTGGCCGTTTGTGCCCAGTGCACCAGGAAAGCGGTAGTGTCATTTAGAAGAAGAATTCAGTGCAGAATTAACCAGAATGTATTCAGAAGAGGAAACAGGTGAGTTGCTGATATTCTCAGCCTCTCCTTCCAAATACACACACCTCTACATCATAAGCATCTTCCTCTTTAAAAATCAGCATCCCTGGGTGGATGAACCTAGAGCCTGTTATACAGAGTGAAGTAAGTCAGAAAGAGAAAAACAAAGATCACATATTAACGCATGTATATGGAATCTAGAAAAATGATATCGATGACCCTATTTGCAGGGAAGGAATGTAGACACAGATGTAGAGAATGGACTTGTGGAGACAGTGGGGGAGGGAGAGAGCGGAATGAGTAGAGAAAGCAGCATCGGTGTATATAAAAACACGACCATGTGTGAAATAGACAGCTCGTGGGAAGCTGCTGTATAACACAGGGAAGCCAGTCTGGCCCTCTGTGATGACCTTCAGGGGTGGAATGGGGGGAGGGAAGGGAGGCTCAAAAAGAAGAGGGCATATGTTTAAGTATGGCTGATTCAAGTTGCTGTATGGCAGAAACTGACACAGCACTCTAAAACTTTTTTAAAAAATTAATTTTTAAAATTTTAAAAAATATTTTCCATTTTAAAAAATTAAAAATGAATTTAAAGTTTTATTTTTTTTTTAAATTAAAAATCAACAGCCCAAATGCCCACATGATTGGATCCAGGAGCCATCTTAAGAATGAGCTTGTCACTAAAGCCTTTTATCCATTGCCCCACCCAAGCTGATTTCTCATGTTGGTTTCTAATACTTTTATGGTCATGCATGAGTGCTCAATCAGATGCTACTTTCTGTGTGAATTATCATCTTTAGGAGATTAGAAGATGTTCAATAAAAGAGATAGTTTTATGCTTCATCTAAATTGAATGGTTACTCCATCAGTTCAGTTCAGTTCAGTCGCTCAGTCATGTCCGACTCTTTGTGACCCCATGAACCACAGCACGCCAGGCCTCCCTGTCCATCACCATCTACCCGGAGTTTACTCAAACTCACATCCATCAAGTTGGTGATGCCACCCAGCCATCTGATCCTCTGTCGTCCCCTTCTCCTCTTGCCCCCAATCCCTCCCAGCATCAGAGTCATAGGCATGTCCATTCACCTTGCAGAAGACTCAAAAATGTTACATTATACTTTTCTCTTTGAAAATTATAAAACAGAAACCAAAATCCAGCATTTCCTGAAGACTTTATGAGAAGTGAAACACTAACGGTAGCTGAGGTGGGTAAGAGGTATGTGTGCCATCATATTCTCTAAAGTTCTCTTGATGAATTCATCAAACTACAGCTCCTATACATAAATGGGCTGTATTGGTCCCAAAGACAAAATGCTGGGACTTTTCCGGTGGTCTAGTGGTTAAGACTCTGCTCTTTCAATGCAGGGGTGAAGTGAATGTTGATCAGTCGTGTCTGATTCTTTGTGACCCCAAGGACTGTACAGTCCATGGAATTCTCCAGGCCAGACTACTGGAGTGGGTAGCCATTCACTTCTCCAGGGGATCTTCCCAACCCAGGGATTGAACCCAGGTCTCCTGCATTGCAGTTGGTTTCTTTACCAGCTGAGCCACCAGGGAAGCCCTCAAAGCAGGGGACATGAGTTCAATATCTGGTTGGGGAACTAAGGTACCACAGGTCTCAGCCAAAAAAAAAAAAAAAAAGAAAAGGCAAAGTACTCATTTAAATGACCTGGAGTCCCTTGAATACATGAAACTTTGCTAACTATTTTCTAGGCATCAGATCTTCTCATTCTCAAAATGCCTTGAAAGGTAGATATTATTAAAAGTCCCACATAATCTATGAATAAACTAAGGCAGGGAGAGTTTACATCATGGTGTGAACCTTTTTTAGAACTTTGGTTATCCAGTGTCTCTGCAATCTCCCTAAGTTGAGGAAAGTCTGTTGTATGAATTCAGATGGGAGACTACCTCACCACCCATCAGTAAAGGTTGAGTAAGCGGTGATGATTTCTATGCAAGGACCCTGGCATGCTTACTTAGCTTTCCTTAATAGAAAATATATATATATTGAATTCGTAAATAACCATGATAGCTTTCTAATGGGATTACTTTCAGGTGTCTAGTTGGGCATGCAACAACTTTCAGATCCTTGGAATTGGATTAGGAAAGAACTATCTCATTTCTGGTTTAATGTTAATTTTCATTCAGTGCTTCCTTGTTAACTTCCAAGATTATTATTCCCTCCCCCCACCCCCCGCCACAACTGGGATGTCTGAGAAAGTAATGTGACACAACCTAACGCTGAAAATGCTAAGAACCTGAAGTTAGTAGTTTGTGGTGTGTCCAGCAGATGTCACTGTATTTCCCTTGACTTTTAAAAATATAATAATACGTGTAAATCTGACTGTTCTGCTGTTCACCTTAAGCTTATACAGTTATGTATGCCAATTATATCTCAATAAGCTGTGGGAAATAACCCTTAGCACCTCTGTGAGTTGGATTTGATGCCCCAGGCACCTGAGTACACATACAAAGATCCATGGACCCAGAGGAAAATCATTCACATAGAGGCAGCGGTCCACACCAGTGCCCTGGGGATGGCAGAATGGCAGTAAGAAACAGCATGAGACCAGCAAGGACTGACATTTAATGTGACCGCTCTGGCTTCTGTGCTAAGAGCAGGGTGCGGTGGGGTGGTGGGTCGAGGGCAGAGGCAGGAGGACTGAATAGGGGCTCGTGCAATAATCCAGATGAGAGATGATAGTGCCTCAGATCAGAGTGGGAGCAGGAACAAAGAGCAGAGGTCAGATTCTGCATGTATTTTAAATATGGAATGATGAGTATTTCCCAATGGATTGAAAGTAGAATGTGAGGAAAAGGAAGAATGAGTTTTCATTGAGAGAGCACAAAAGTCCAGTTTTGGACATGCTGTGTTGAGCTTTCTCTCTCGGGCACCTCAGTGTTGGGCAGGAAATAGGGTAAGGGTCTAGGGTTCAGGAAAGAGGAGAAGAGAAGATGTAAACTGGGGAGTTAACATCACAGGGATAATGTTTAGAGCTGTGAACCAGGTGAGATGAAGTGATTGTGTGTAGATGGTGACGAGAAGACCGAGGACTGACCTGGGCCTCTTCAGGGCTGTCACTGCTATGACACCCAAGTCCAGGGTGACCATGGGGGTGTCCGGGGTGGTGGTGGCACTGGGGTCCAGGCACAGTGACTGCAGCCCCTCAGTAGCTGCTTATGGGGCAGGATGTAGGCTGTGGTTCCAGCTAGTTTCCCTGTTCTTTTGTGTTTTCCCCTCCCTGGTTTCCCAACCTTCCTGTCTGTTATCCTTTTAATGAACACCCTCCCTGTCTAAGTAAGCCAGAGTCTTAGTTGCTGCTTATAACCAAGAACCCTCATCAAAGCCTCGTAATTCATCCAAGTTTATTTTGCTAGTAAATGGTGAGGCTGGACTGGAGAAAGATGGTGTCTGTCATCAAAGGAAAGACTTGCTTTTAAGCACTAGATGTGTCACAGCTATATCCCCTTAATTATAAATGGTTAAATTTTAGGCTGAAATTCCCCAAAGAGATGTTTATGATTGCAATATCATTCTTGGAACAAGTTATTGTCACTTTGTAGACTTCAGCATGCACGTGTGCATGCTAAGTCCCTTCAGTCATGTCCAACTCTTTGCAACCCTACGGACTATAGCCCACCAAGCTCCTCTGTCCATAGGATTCTCCAGGCAAGAATACTGGAGTAGGTTGCCATTTCCTTCTCCAGGGGATCTTCCTGACCCAGGGCTTGAACCCTTGTCTCTTGCGTCTCCTGCATTGACAGGGGGATTCTTTACTACTAATGCCACCTGGGAAGGCTTTAGAGATATGATGAAATGATTTGAGATATGACTAAAGTTCTATACATACCTGTATGCCTCCAATCATTTTAGAGCTAGGGCTATGATATCTAAACTAGCATGGGACTTAAAAGAAATTCATATATCAATGAAATATCCGCTTTGCTACTTTTTACATTTGCAATAAAACAGGAATTTGTTACTTCATAAGATTTTACCTCAGACTTCTTTTTGTTATTCTGATGACCTGATTATCTGTCCTATTTACTTGATGGCAGAATAATGAAGGGGAAAAAGAAAGAAATCCTCAGTTCAGTTCAGTCGCTCAGCCATGTCCGACTCTTTGTGACCCCATGAACCACAGCACACCAGGCCTCCCTGTCCATCACCAACTCCCAGAGTCTACCCAAACCCACGTCCATTGAGTCGGTGATGCCATTCAACCATCTCATCCTCTAGTGACTGTTAAAATAATTGAAATATGGCTTGAAACATTAGTTCTACTTCTTTCTTTACATATGAAGCATCTTTAGTTCTCATGAGATGTCCTGCCAGAAAATCTCAAAAGAGAAAAGAAGATGTCCCTGTATCTCTATTACTCCCTTTGGTTATTAAAAAGTAAATCCTGTCGGATGAATGAATGAATAAATATATAAATAAACAAATGCTTGTGGGTTCCACCAAGGTGGCATTTCCTTTGCATATCTATCCTCCACATTCACATAAGAGAACCAGGGACATCACAGGCACCTCCTGTTAGAACCAAGAATTGCTGAATAATTTCCCATAACTCACACTATAGCTCTCCATGATGCACCAATGACCTTGAAAGGGTGGAAGCCCACGTGCAGGGTCTGTTCAGGACACAGAGATGGCCTTGCATGGAGAGGCCTTGAACTCAGGAGCCTGTCACCCACAGGGGAGGCTGACAAGTAAGCTGATTCTGTTTATCAGACTGAATGAAATAAATAGTATGTGAAAAGTTGATATAAATTATTCTAGAGGAAGGAGCAAGTCGATCTCCTTGTGGACAATGGTGGGAGAGTGAAAGCCTTCATCCAGAGTCCTGATATGAGTAGAGGAATTGTGGTGCTGTGTATTTATTGGTCTATTTGTTTATTCACATATTCACTCATGTAACAAGTATTTATTCAGTGCCTACTATGGGCAGACACCATGATGTTCCTCAAGGGTGCAGCGATGACCCATATGAAGTTCTGCCATCAGGGCTGACATGCTAATGACTGGAGACCACAAACAAATGACAAGTATTATTTCAGCCATGACGATGGTTGCTGCTGTTCAGTCACTCAGTTGTGCCTGACTCTCTGTGGCCCCTTGGACTGCAGCATGCCAGGCCACCCTGTGACAACAGTAGTCTAGAGATTAAAGCAGGGCAAGAGGGTAATGAGTGAGCTGGAGGGGCCCAGGTACCATCTCAGAGGAAGTAACTTTTGGGAAGAAGACACTGATGAGAGAACTCCCATCGTGCAGATTTCTAGGCCACAGTAAAGAGGCTGGGTTTTATTTCAAGGGAAGTCAGAAATACTTGAGGGTTTTCAAAACTGTGAGATGATGTGGAATGGATTCATTTTTAATAATCACGTGGGTTGCTGTGGAGAGCTGACTGCAGGGAGCAAGGGACTGGCTGGAAAGCCAGGGAGGTGTCAGGGTGGTCCAAGGCTGGGGTGCTGAAGTTGGCACAAGACCGATAGTGGGAAGGAGCCAGAGTCAGAGCTGGGATGAGTTCTGCAGAGAAAGCAGGTGGTCAGAAACCATTCAGGAGTTAAATGTGGAGAGGAGGAGGGCAGGAGGATATGAAGGTGGCTTCCGAGTTGAGCTGAGCCAATGTGAAGTGTATTTGACTGCGTTGGGGTGGAGGAGAAGCAGATAGAGGATGAGTCTGTCAAGAGGTGCCAATACTTGTTTCACAGCTGACTTCCCTGGTGGCTCAGTAGTAAAGAATCCGCCTACCATGCAGGAGATGCAGGTTCAATCCCTGGGTCGGGAAGATCCCCTGGAGGAGGAAATGGCAACTCACTCTAATATTCTTGCCTGGGAAATCTGATGGACAAAGGAGCCTGGGGGGCTACAGTCCATGGGGTCACAAAGAGTCAGACACGACTGAGCACGCATGGATTCTGTCGCCAAGGATCCACTGGTAATTCTACAGCAACTGTTATTTTGCGCTACAAACATTTGTCTATAACTTTGAGAACTGGAAAATGAAAGCAAGTATTTTAGGCTGAACAAATACCCCCAAAGAACAGGATTGCTGTGACTCATGCATGTGTGCTAAGTCGCTTCAGTCATGTCTGACTCTGCAACCCTATGGACTGTAGCCCTCTGGGCTCCTCTGTCCACAGGACTCTCCAGGCAAGAATCCTGGAGTGGGTTGCCATGCCCTTCTCCAAGGGATCTTCCCGACCCAGGGATCGAACCCATGTCTCTTATGTCTCCTGCACTGGCAGGCAGGTTCTTTACCACTAGTGCCACCTGTGACTCAGGAACTGCAAATAAGATCCTATGACCAATCAACAGAATGTGCCAGAGGATGCAGAGGTCAGTGGAAGCTGGCAGAATTGGTCAGAGCATGAGATTGGAAGATGCCCCCTCACTGCTCTCTGTTTTGAAGATGGTGAAGATTCACCAGATGTTTTGGGGTTAGAAGAGGGACATCAAGCCATATTAGTTTTAGAAGAGTAACTGTGATGAAAGAGTAAACAGACTGGAGAGTGGATCTACTTAGACCAGAAAGTGCTGCAGTAGCTTAAGAGAGACATAAGTAAAGGTGCAAAGATGAGCAGAGGTCTAGAGTATGAAAGGAAAGGAAAATGCATTTCCAAAGAAGACTTGGGGGACTCCACTTCTCAGCTCGTGCCCAACAAAGAAATGCTCTTCCTTTCCTTCAGAAGACATGTTCATAAGAACCCAAGCCAGAAATCCACCCAAATGCCAGTCAATGTCTGAAAAACAGAATTGGAAAGTAAACTGTGGTATATTAAACCAAGGGACACTCTACAGCTGCTACATGTGCTAGTGATTTAAACAGCCGATTAAACATAATGTGAGTGACAGAAGCCAGACTCCATAAAGCATATGCTATACAATTCCATCCGGGCAGAGTTCAAAAGCAGGCAAAACCAATGACCCATTTTCATTCCATTTTACTCCACTTAATGCTCTGTGGTGACCTGAATGAGAAGGAAGTCCAAAAGGGAGGGGACATTTGTATAGGGGCTTCCCAGGTGGCATTAGTGATAATCTCCCTGCCCGGGTGGGAGCTACAGGAGACGTGGGTTCAATCCTGGGTCGGGAAGATTCCCTGGAGAAGGAAATGGCAACCCACTTCAGTATTCTTGCCTGGAGAATCCCATGGACAGAGGAGCCTGGAGGGCTTACACTCCACAGGGTCACAATGAGTTGGACACAACTGAGCACAGATGAGAGATATGTATATGCATGGCTGATCCATTTTGCTGTAGAGTAGAAACCAGCCCAACATTGTAAAGCAATTATACTCCAATAAAAATTAATTAAAAAAAAAAAAAAGCAAGCAAAACCAATCTATGGGGTTAGAAGTCAGGGGAGTGGTAGCCCTTGGGAGAGGGGTAGTAGTTAGGATGAGGGAGCATGGTGTTTTCTGGGGTGACTGTTAATGTTTTGTTTCTTCATCTCAGAGCTAGACAGGCATGTTCATTAACAGTGCTTGTATTCAACACCGTGTGTCAGAGTTTCTAAACAGCCTCAGTGATAAATGAGTCCAACACAATGATTTTCTGTAACACAATAATACTGACTTTCCATCTCCATCCTTCACTGGCAAGCATTAAGTACCAGGTCTTCCAGCTTGATCCTCAACTGGGCTGAGAAAAACCCTGTGGCCAGAGAAAACTCTTGGGCAGAGAGTAATGAACGATTGCAGGAAGAGGCCATGAGAATACACAGAAAGACACTTATCCAGAGCTAAACGATAGTATATAATGAGAAATTTGAGTCTGAATTATCCCTAGCATTTATTTTTTTATTTATTTTTTTTTATGTTTTCTTTTTTTCTTTTTTTTTTTTTTTAATTTTATTTTATTTTTAAACTTTGCTTGGGGCTGGTGCACCTAGCATTTATAACCCAAGAGTTAGTCTCTATAATCAAATAAATACAGCCATAAATTCTCAGATACTCCTTTCATGAAGAGGTCAGTTCTCACTCTTTTCCTTTTCAAACTGGGCTGCACTTGGTGAGTTGCTTGACCAATGATAGAATGTGGTAGAATTGATGTTCTGGGACTGAGGGCTGAGCTTTCATGTGTGAATGCTTTCAGCTATGACTCATGATATTCGATCCTCACTCCAGAAGCTAAAAATCACCATGGAATAAATCTGACTGTCCTGAGACTGCCTTTGGGGCTATGCCTTGTGTAGGTGTTCTGTTCCAGAGTCCCAGTGGAGCTCAGCCCCCCAGTGGCCCCAGCCAAGATGCATGAGTGAGGCCACCTTGGACCCTCCAGACTAGCCCTTCTGCTAGATGGATACCAGCAAGTGACTACAGGCAATGCCACGTGGCACAGAAGAAAACTACCTAGATGCACCTATCCCAAAGTATCTAAGGAATGATACGATATGATAGACAGTTAATTGTTTTAAGCCAATGAAGACTGGGATTATTTCTCGCATGTGTGCATGCTAAGTCATTTCAGTTGTGTCTGACTCTTTGAGATGCCATGGACTGTAGCCCACCAGGCTCCTCTGTCCATGGGATTCTCCTGGCAAGAATACTGGAGTGGGTTGCCATGCCGTCCTCCAGCAGATCTTCCTGAACCAGGGGTCAAACCCACGTCTCTTCCATCTCCTGCATTGGCAGGCAGGTTCTTTACCACTAGCGCTACCTGGGAAGCCTGGGATTGTTTCTTACATAGAATTAAATCATTGGAACCATCGAGACCATGAATCTGGTGGAATGTTGGTTTCTGGCACGTGGGACCACACAGCACTATTGGATTCATTTAGAATAAACCAGCTTCAAAAATTTTCCTTTCCAACTTCAATTCCATTCTTTATTATCTGAGAAGAAGGAAAGGTTGTAGCTCAATTTTTCTTGCTTTTGAAAGCAGAGAACACTAGCCCCACACTGTCATCAAGCTCCCATTTGGGAGAGTAATTTATGGTCGTTTTTTTTTTCGCCTGTTAAGCTTTGGGTTGGTTTTTTTACTTAACAGATTGGCTTCTATGGAGTCAGTTTCATATTTCCTTTCTGTGACTCATTTAATAAAAAACTAGGAAGGAGTACACAGAAATATTTTGCCTGGTTCACAATCACTCATTCACTGTGGCTTCCTGAGTCATCACTCATTTAACTTCACATACAAATATCATAAAACTTTCTATTAGTCAGCACCCAGTGTGCCTGAGTGCAAGCAAGAAGGCTTCTTACTCCTCCATCCACTCAAAAGAGTTACAAGTTCTCTTTCTTTTCACATTCGCAGAGTGTAGGTAATTTTCCATTTGTAGGCAAAAGCACACCCTTGAGAGCGAAGAGGGTTTCTAACTCCTTTTCCACTCCTCTTGCTACATCTGACATAAAGGGAGGAGGAGCAACAGCAATGACAATAAAACTGAGATGCTTTTCCAAAGATTCAGTCCCACCTTGGAACTACAGGGAGTAGTTCTGTTTATCCCACATGACAGCCCTGAGTTTCAAGGTTTGACACTCACCCTAGCTAACATCTGTGACGGGACCAGACCTCTCCGACTCTAATGTTCAGCCTGCTATCATGTCTCTCAAAAACCTGAAGAAAGACTGAACACCAGGATTCAAGGGACTTTTTTTTTCACTAGCCTCTTGGAGAAGCATGTCTTTACACTGATTTTGGTTGTAAATCCCCTACTGTTTGTGCCCTCTCTCTTGCAGGTGCTGCTGAGAGACAACCATGCTGTTCTTGCCCCACTGGTAGCATGTCACTGCACAGGATTCCAAATTTTGGCCTCTTTCTGTGTGTGTCACACTCTTGTAACATTTCATCAGTTTATTGTTGTATTAGCTATTCTTTCACCACATGTGTGCTACTGAAGCACTCTTTGAATGTTTGTGAATGAATACATGAATCTATCAATAACCCACTGTTCCTTAGGGCAGTTTGTGTGTGTGTGTGTGTGTGTGTGCATGTTAAATCATTACAGTCATGTCCAACTCTTTGCAACCCCATGGACTGTAGCCCACCAGGCTCTTCTGTCCATGGGATTCTCCTGGCAAGAATACTGGAGTGGGTTTCCATGTCCTGCTCCTTCCAGACCCAGGGATCAAACCTGCATCTCATGTCTCCTACACTGGCAGGTCAGTTCTTTACCACTAGCACCACGTGGGAAGTCCTCCTAAGGGCAGAACTTGGCTAATAAGTGGAAGCACTGGGATTCAAGCCCCAGTGTGTTTGGCTACCACACCAAATTGCCTCACAAACTGTCTTCGTCTTGTACTCTGAGCACCTAGCTCGTATCCTAACACAGTGTAGATACACGATAAAAAATTTAATAGAAGGAAGACAGTAAATCAAGTATCTTTGCTTTATGACTTAATGCAGTCCTGTTAAGCAAGTTGACAGCAAAATCAAGGATAAGATCAGTGAATGTTTTAAGTGATGCTCTGTCAACTGCTTCTGTTTCAATAAAAAAGATCCAAGAGTATATGCAATAAAACTTTAAATATTAGCTGAAGGTGATGAAAGAGCACTGGGTCATGAAGCTTCAGAGCTTCAAGTCAAGTCCTAATCTCTGAAGGAAACTCATGACTCCTCTTGGCTTTAAATTCCTCACCTGGATGGTCATTGCCATCTCTCAAGTCCTGGAGTTCTGTAGACCTTAAACGATGGCGTTCTTGATGATCTGGAATTTCCTGTGGCAATTGACTGTAATGGGAAAGAGCAGGTAAAATGTACAGACCCAAATACTCATATCTGGAATCTTGTTGAAATGGTCATGCATGCAAAAGGGAGCCATGGGTTCTGGAGCAAATCCTCAAATTTTGTCATATTGTGGCCCCTCTACTGCAATGGTGGGGATGATGTTCCAGCTGCACGGTGTCCAGAATGACAGCGGGCAGGTCTACATGGCCCCCTCTCAAAGGGGGCAGATTACATTCACCACGTGAGGGACTATTTGTGGCGCTGCCCTGACACGGAGAGACACATGGATTTACACACAGTGTTGGGAACCAAGTTAAAGAAGGAACAAGTGTTTTCTTTCTACAAATCCAAGATACATGATTTAAAATAGTATATCACAAAAACAGAAGACAAAGAGGGCGACGGAGGAGGAGACGTTTGGACGGCATCACTGATTCAATGGCCATGCACTTGGGCAAACTCTGGGAGATGGTGAGGGACAGGGAAGACTGGTGTGCTGCAGTCCATGGGGTCGCGAAGAGTCGTACATGACTTGGTGACAAAACAACAACATCATCATGAAAACAGTTTTTTAACCTCAAATATATGCTAATAATAACAGCAGTGGCAAATATCAGGAAATTCGATAAACTTGAACACTTTCCCCTCAACTGTTCTTGTTTAATCAAGGTCTTTTTGGATTTTCTCAAATTTCTTTTTATAAATAAACTTCATTTTTAGACTTGAGTGGCCCTCATGGTGCCATGTTTCAATTCTAGTTTCCCAGAAAGCCAATCAGTAGAAAGTGTATGTCTTAAACACAACAGGCTAATGGCATTATAATCGTGTATAAAAGACACTAACAAACAATTACACAGCTAGTGACATCTTTAGTAACCCATTAGGGAGTCAAATGACAGCTTGAGTCTTTACTGAAATGCAAACAAAGCTTATCTTTATATCATATCTACAATATTGTGTATATATTAATAAAATGACCAAAAGTTCAATAAGAGAAGGCCTGGAAAATTACAATACATCATACTCTGTGATATTATGTCACAGATTTGTTACAAACAACCATGAGAAATGGGAAAAGGTGTTTACAACACAAAGTTAACTGAAAACCACAGAATATGAAGCCAACAATAGTTGGATTATTCTACAAATACCTCTGTAAAATATATAGGCACCATATATAATACACATAAGGATCAGAAGAAAGCACAACAGTACAAAATAATTGATACCTTAAGGTGAGATCATATTTCTTCAGTTAAAAGGGGCACCTTCCTGAGACATCCGAGGCAGTTCAGTGGCTAAGACTGCACTTCCACTGCTGAGGGCATGAGTTCAATCCTTGGTGAGGGAACTAAGATCCCACGTGCTGTGCGGTCAGTTCAGTTCAGTCGCACAGTTGTGTCTGACTCTTTGCAACCCCATGGACTGCCGAACGCCAGGCTTCCCTGTCCATCACCAACCCCTGGAACCCACTCAAACTCATGTCCATTGAGTCAGTGATGCCATCCAATCATTTCATCCTCCCTTGTCCCCTTCTCCTCCTGCATCGGGGTCTTTTCCAATGAGTCAGTTGCTCGCATCAGGTGGCCAAAGTATTGGAGTTTTAGCTTCAGCATCAGTCCTTCCAATGGATATTTAGGATGGACTGGTTGGATCTTTTTGCAGCCAAAGGGACTCTCAAGAGTCTTCTCCATCAACACAATGCAAAAGCATCAATTCTTTGGCACTCAGCTTTCTTTATAGTCCAAATCTCACATCCATACATGACTATTGGAAAAAACCACAGCTCTGACTAGATGGACCTTTGTTGGAAAAGTGATGTCTCTGCTTTTTAATATGCTGTCCAGGTTGGTCATAACTTTTCTTCCAAGGAGCAAGCGTCTTTTAACTTCATGGTTGCAGTCACCATCCACAGTGATTTTTGAGCCCCCCAAAATAAAAAATAAAGTCTGTCACTGTTTCCATTGTTGTCCCATCTATTTGCCATGAAGTGATGGGACTGGATGCCATGATCTTAGTTTTCTGAATGTTGAGCTTTAAGCCAACTTTTTCACTCTCCTCTTTCATTTTCATCAAAAGGCTCCTTAGTTCTTCGCTTTCTGCCATAAGGGTGGTGTCATCTGCATATCTGAGGTTACTGATATTTCTCCTGGCAATCTTGATTCCAGCTTGGGCTTCTTCCAGCCCAGCACTTCACATGATGTACTCTGCATATAAGTTAAATAAGCAGGGTGACAATAAAATGCCTTGACATACTTCTTTCCCGATTTGGAACCAGTGTGTTGTTCCATGTCCAGTTCTAACTGTTGCTTCTTGTCCTATATACAGATTTCTTAGGAGGCAGGTCAGGTGGTCTGGTATTCCGATCTCTTCAAGAATTTTCCACAGTTTGTTGTGATCCACAAAGTCAAAGGCTTTGGACTAGTCAATAAAGCAAAAGTAGATGTTTTTCTGGAACTCTCTTGCTTTTTCGATGATCCAGCAGTTATTGGCAATTTGATCTCTAGTTCCTCTGCCTTTTCTAAATCCAGCTTGAAAATCTGGAAGTCTATGGTTCACATACTGTTGAAGCCTGTCTTGGAGAATTTTGAGCATTACTTTGCTAGTGTGTGAGATGTGTGCAATTGTGCAGAAGTTTGAACATTCTTTGGCATTGCCTTTCTTTGGGATTGGAATGAAAACTGACCTTTTCCAGTTCTGTGGCCACTGCTGAGTTTTCCATATTTGCTGGCATATTGAGTGCAGCACTTTCATAGCATCATCTTCCAGGATTTGAAATAGCTCAACTGGAATTCTATCACCTCCATTAGCTTTGTTTGTAGTGATGCTTCCTAAGGCCCACCTGACTTTGCATTCAGGATGTCTGGCTCTAGGTAAGTGATCATGAGAGAGTCATTTCCTACGCAGGTTGATAAGGAGTCTAGGGGTCCCCAAGGAGAGAGGGGTCTGGAATTCTCAAGGAGGAAGAAAGGACAAACTTTTTTTCCTTCTCTACATTCCTTAGGATTATATAACAATAATGTATCCCGCCTGAGGACAGTCTCTGGATTAAGGACAGTCTCTGGATTAAACCTTCTGGCTAATTCTGTTATCCTAAAATGTAAATTATGGGAGTAGACCTGGTCTTTACAAGGATTATATAACAATAATGTATCCTGCCTAAGGACAGTCTTTGGATTAAACCTTCTGGCTAATTCTGTTATCTTAAAATGTAAATTATGGGAGGTCTTTACAACCCCCAGACATTTTTTGGAGTATATAACTTCATTGTTAACACTAGCAAGCGGGTACTCTTTCTGCCCCCTTCTGATGCCTATGTCAGAAGCTTTCTCTATCTTCTTTATACTTTAATAAAACTTTATTACACAAAAGCTCTGAGCGATCAAGCCTCATCTCTGGCCCCGGATTGAATTCTTCTCCTCCGGGGGCCAAGAATCCCGGTGCCTTGGCGTGATTCAACAACAACCTTTCAATCACACCATTGAGGTTATGTGGGTCATGAAGATCTTTTTTGTATAGTTCTTCTGTGTTTTCTTGCCACCTCTTCTTAATATCTTCTGCTTATGTTAGGTCCATACCATTTCTGTCCTTTATTGTGCCCATCTTTGCATGAAAATTTCCCTTGGTATATCTAATTTTCTTGAAGATATCTCTAGTCTTTCCCATTCTATTGTTTTTCTTATATTTCTTTGCATTGATCACTGATGAAGCCTGTGTAGTATGTCAAAAAAGCAAATAAATAAAAGGTGCCTTCCTTCCCATTGTAATATTGTCTGTGTAATAATTTTATTTTATTTTTTTAATTTTAATTTTATTTTTTAACTTTACAATATTGTAATAATTTTATATGGAAGGGGAAAATGGAATACGAATCCCTCACAAAGATTTAGATATGAAAAGACTGCTACTTGAGTTCAGAAAGCTGGTTTAAGACAATCGGTGAACAGAGTTAAAATCGCAGGCTTTGAAGCCCTGTGCAATCGGAAAACCCAGCGTCAAAGCTAGACACAAGATCCCGAACAAATATCCTGCAATTAGCAAAAACCCTGTCATACTGCCCTTCTCACCTAATGATAACAAAAATGGCAAAGAAAACTATGATGAAAAAATCTCTCTCAGTGGTTGAACTTCATCTTTTTTCTTAAGAAATGATCCCTGAAGAAGCGTGGGGTTACTTAGGAGGAGACGCCCTCTCTGCTGGCTAAATTCTGCACAGCAGCAATCGCTAACCTCCTCATTATTTCTGAAAAGTCACTTGGGACAAGCAGAAGACCAGTGAACATCTAGAGGAATGGTAGGTATGGGGCCAGGCAGCCTTCAGGTCCTACCAGCCTAACAAATTGTCCTAAGAGAGAAAAAAAAAAAAAAAAAAAAAATAGGAGGAAAGTGAAGAAAATGTACTCAGTGTTTTGTGTCTTTTCTTTCATGAGTTGGGGTTTCTATTCACAGAGTTCCTTTCATTTCACAAGGTGAGACGCAGGAGACCCATGAAATGGATAAAGTCTTCTGACGAGATCCCTCCGCTCCTGTCTGCCCCATGAGGAAGCGTTGCTTTGATCCTCCACAAATAGCTTTTCTCATTTCTATAGAAAAGTGTTTGCTCCAGCCACAGAAACTGAACAAGGGCCCCCATGGACAGGCCCTATTGTGGGGTCTTCCCTTTCTTTTAAAAGCCTGTCTGGATAGGAGGATGACTGTCTGTTAAAATGTGTTCTAGGTTTTTTTCTTAAAAAAAAAAAAAAAGATAGACTGCATTGTGCCAGGAAAATCTGGGTTATCCTTTATTTGTCAATTATTTTATTTACTTCATCAAGAAGTTAGCGATCTGCCATTAAGTGACAGCTCACTTGGCTTCCTTCGGGGATAATGAAATGGGGTTGCAGAAGGAGGCAGGTCTGCATGAGGGCTGCTGACAGTTACCACGCAAGCAGACCATCTCTATACAAAATGGTGCCCTTTTCACTTTGCTGAAAAAAATACCGAGGATATTTGAAATTTAACACTGGCTAAAAATATCTTAGCAGTCTCTTCACTTCATGTGACCAGAAGCCATGACTGTCAGAGTATTTGTAATTGGCTTGGAAAAATAGAGCCCACATGAGAGGAATTCTAAGTTACAGACCTTGGGGCTGAGCTGGGGATTAGAGGCTATCTTCGCCCAGTGGCAACTAAGTGGAAGGCTCTCTTTCTATGGAATTTATATCAATTAACCTTCTCACTTTTGCTCATTTCCTCTGCTGATGAATGCTTTATTGCCTTATACCCTGCCCCATCTTTGGACAGCTCTGACTATCAATAAGTCCTTTTGTTCTGCATGACTATTTTTATGACACAAGAAATGCAGACTTGTGGATACATATTAGAAAACATAGGTTAAAAGAAAGAAAAATACTACTATCATTTTAAACTCCGTCTTATCAAACTTTTTTTACTGTGCATATACGCATGTTTTCCTTTTGATAAAAATAATATTGTACTATAAAGACTGCTCTAAGACTTCCTTGGTGGTTCAGTGGTTAAAAATTCACCTGCCAATGTAGGAGACAGGGGTCTGATGCCTGGTACGGGAAGATTCCACATGCCACAGGGAAACTAACCTGGTACATTGCAACTACAGAACCCTGTGCACCCTAGAACCTGTGCTCTGCAACAAGAGAAGCTACTGCAATGAGAAGCCCGTGCACTGCAACTAGAGAAGGGCCACGGGCAGCAACCAAGACTCAGCGCCATCGAAAATTAACTAGCTAATTAAAGAAAAGACTGCTCTAAAACCTGAGATTCTAAAAACTGATAACAGAGTGTATTATGAATATGTCATCATTGTAAGAAAGATCTTTTTTCATATATCAGGTTGAAGCCAGCCCCCTAAAATGACTTCCACTCTTTAGTCTGAGGTGTCCTCTAGACCAGTACAGGGTTATCTTCTCCTTCTACAAAATAGATTCTAGGCCTTGGTGCAGAATCTCAAGAGCTTTATTCAGAAAACCTGATATAAGGTCCTAAGCAAGTAATGTTACTATTTAGATGACTTGACATTTGTTTGTTTGCATGTGTGTTTATGGGTATGTGTGTGTGTGTTTTTTAAAGAATTAACCCAGCATTCCACAAAATAAGGCTACATCTTAATACATCTTAGTTAAACAATTAAAGGGAAAAGCGAAAGTAAAGTTGCTCAGTTATGTCCGACTCTTTGCAACCCCATAGACTGTAGCCCACCAGGCTCTTCCATGCATGGGATTTTCCAGGCAACAGTACTGAAGTGGGTTGTCAAAAAAAAATTTTTTTTTTCAGTAAAAAAAGAAGAGAAAAAATATTTCCTATTTGTCTATTTCTGATCTGAAAGTAACTTTCCTCTTCAGCAGAGATGATCATCCTACCCATCCAAGACAAGCAGGGGGCAGACAGAGGATGAGATGGTTAGATAGCATCACTGACTCAGTGGACATGAATTTCAGCAAACTCCAGGAGATAGCAGAGGACAGAGGAGCTCAGTGTGCTGCAGTCCATGGGCTCACAGAGAAACTGACACAACTTAGAGAATGAACAATAACAACAACAGGGATGCCCACTGTCAATCTCCAGAATGGTATACCAGACTCGGAATTATCATAACGAGGCTCAGAATCTTAGAGACACATACACAATTAACAAGGGTCAAAGAAATTATCCACAACATAGCTTATATTTCCCAGGCCCCTGATGACACTGACTATAGATTTCCACTCTAGCATCAGGCTAGCCAAGGAAGCTGAGAGTTTTGAAGTTAGAGTTGGACTATAAAGAAAGCTGAGTACCAAAGAATTGATGCTTTTGAACTGTGGTATTGGAGAAGACTCTTGAGAGTCCCTTGGACTGCAAGGAGATCCAACCAGTCAATCCTAAAGGAAATCAGTCCTGAATATTCATTGGAAGGACTGATGCTGAAGCTCCAATACTTTGGCTACCTGATGCAAGCAACTGACTCATTGGAAAAGACCCTGATGCTGGGAAAGATTGAAGGCTGGAGGAGAAGGGGACAACAGAGGATGAGATGGTTGGATGTCATCACTGACTTCATGGACATGAGTTTGAGCAAGCTCCAGAAGTTGGTGAAGGACAGGGAAGCCTGGCATGCTGCAGTCTATAGGGTCACAAAGAATCGGACACGACTGAGCAACTGAACTGAACTGAACTGAAACCCAATTAAATCAGTGATAGAAAAACCTCTAAAAAGCATGTCCAATAAAACTGCAGAGCCATGCACTTTAATCACCGCAGCAGGTGTTTGTGGCCCACAGTATTTAAGTAGATGGATCACCCTATGTCTTTATTCTCTAAAACAAGGTAAACATTATTTAGAGAAACTAAAATGCTGGGCTGGAAGAAGCACAAGCTGGAATCAAGATTGCCAGGAGAAGTATCAATAACCTCAGATAGGCAGATGACACCACCCTTATGGCAGAAAGTGAAGAGGAACTCAAAAGCCTCTTGATGAAAGTGAAAGAGGAGAGTGAAAAAGTTGGCTTAAAGCTCAACATTCAGAAAACGAAGATCATGGCATCTGGTCCCATCACTTCATGGGAAATACATGGGGAAACAGTGGAAACAGTGTCAGACTTTATCTTTTTGGGCTCCAAAATCACTGCAGATGGTGATTGCAGCCATGAAATTAAAAGATGCTTACTCCTTGGAAGGAAAGTTATGACCAACCTAGATAGCATATTCAAAAGCAGAGACATTACTTTGCCAACAAAGGTCCGTCCAGTCAAGGCTATGGTTTTTCCAGTGGTCATGTATGGATATGAGAGTTGGACTGTGAAGAAAGCTGAGCGCTGAAGAATTGATGGTTTTGAACTGTGGTGTTGGAGAAGACTCTTGAGAGTCCCATGGACTGCAAGGAGATCCAACCAGTCCATTCTAAAGGAGATCAGCCTTGGGTGTTCTTTGGAAGGAATGATGCTAAAGCTGAAACTCCAGTACTTTGGCCACCTCATGCGAAGAGTTGACTCATTGGAAAAGACTCTGATGCTGGGAGGGATTAGGGGCAGGAGGAAAAGGGGATGACAGAGGATGAGATGGCTGGATGGCATCACCGACTCAATGGACGTGAGTCTGAGTGAACTCCAGGAGTTGGTGATGGACAGGGAGGCCTGGCGTGCTGCGATTCATGGGGTCGCAAAGAGTCGGACACGACTGAGTGACTGAACTGAACTGAAGGGAGACTCACTTTCACGTATGGGAAGAACAATTTGACATAAAAAAGATGTAAAACTGATTTATAGATTCAATGCAATTCCAGTCCAAACCCCAGAAGTTTTTCCTATAGGAAACTGACAAACTAGTTATAATATTTACATGGAAGTTCTGAATAATCTAGAAGAAAACGACCAAAGCTGAAGGACTTACCAGATATTAGGTTTACTATGGAGCTGTAGTAAGTACCAGGTGGTGCTAGTGGTTAAAAAAAATAGAACCCATCTGCCGAATTCAGAAGACCTAAGAGAGTTGGGTTCAATCCCTGGATCAGGAAGATCCCCTGGAGAAGGAAATGGCAACCCACTCCAGTATTCTTGCCTCAAGAATCCCATGGACAGAGAAGCCTGGCAGGCCATGGTCCACTGGGTCGCAAGAGCTGGACATGACTGGAGTGACTTAGCACACACATGGAGCTGTGATAATTAAGCAAGTACGAAACTGGCACAGAAACAGATAAATGGATCAGTGGAACAGAATGAAGTTGAGAACAGATCTGTGAAAGAAAAATCAAGATAAGCCAGGCTTTCAGATTCCATTTACTAGGAACAGTAAGATGTCCATGTGATGTCAGTTCTTATCATGGCTCCCTCATTCCTTCTCTCGGGCCATAGACAAACCAGAGGTTTTCTAATACGGCTTCAAGAAAGAAGTCTGGCTCAGGAAAACCACAAGTGTGTCCCTCTTAATGTTCACCCCACTGACCACTGGCTGGATCCCTGGGGTTCCTCTCCTCTCATCCCCAGGTCCAGTGCTTGCTGCCCAGACTTCAGAAACATCCAGGCTGGCACTCTTCAGGTCCTGCCATCCCTTGGGGGGCTAGAGTCCCGGTTGTCTGCGTGCCCCAAAGTACTGTCTTCCCATCCAAAACCTGAGGAGGCCGTCTTCTCTCCTTCTCAGATAATGTAGCTGATCTTATAAAGGCAAACCAAATTCCATCTCAAAAAAGGGTATGCTGCTGCTGCTTAGTCACTCAGTCGTGTCCAGCTCTTTGCAACCCCATGGACTATAGCAAGAGTACTGGAGTGGGTTGTTATTTCCTCCTCCAGGGGATCTTCCTAACCCAGAGATGGAATCTTTGTCTCCTGCATCTCTTGCATTGGCAGGTGGATTCTTTACCACTGAGCCACCTGGGAAGCCCTAAAAAGAATATATCCAATGTTAAAAGGCTGCCCCCTTCCTTTTATATAAAACCAGAGCCTTCTCACCGATTATGTGGAAGGAAGGAGTGCTATCACCTGTGGAATAGACAGCATGGAAAGCATTAGCGTAGCAGAGGCTGGCGGACACCCAGCATTTCTCGGGAGGACTTTCCAGCACTGTAAATAACTGGGTGTGGGACTCTTAATGAGGTCCTGATCAGAGATGGACAGACAGGATGTGGCATTTCTGAACTCTCTGAACTCTCCCTTCCTTTCACCCCCTCACACGAGGAGCTGCTGTGTCACTGACCCCGACTCCTTCAATGTGTCCCCAGTATGTTAATTCACCTCTATTCCCGGTCCTGGGTGAAAGTGAAAGTGTTAATCACTCAGTCGTGTCTGACTCAATGTGACCTCATGGACTGTAGCCCACCAGGTTCCTCTGTCCATGGAATTCTCCAGGCAAGAACACTGGAGTGGGTTGCCATTCCCTTCGCCAGGGGATCTTCCCAACCCAGGGGTCAAACCCAGGTTTCCTGCATTGCAGGCAGATTCTTTACCATCTGAACCCCCAGGAAGCCCCTGGTACTGGGTAAGCTTGACTTATTTCTCACCCAGACAATCTTCAAGAGCTTCCAGACTATCCTTTCTACTTTTAATCACCAACCCCATCACTACCAATTCTTAGATAATTAATACATCTATCACCACTATAAATTTCTTGAAAGCAAATGTTGGTTTTATCAATACTCCATGCACAAACTTTTAGTGACCGACTCCTGTGGCCAACTGAATTCAGTGCACATTTCTGGGCTCTGTGCTTAAAGGTTTCTCTCTGTCTCTATCTGTTTATCTCTATCCTTTCTCTCTCTTCACTCCTAGTGTGTGAATGCACATGTATACACTTGATATCTGACATCTTGCTTATATACACACACCATATATAGCAAAGATGTTATGCAATAAAATCTGAAGGCTAAAACTATTTGCACAAGATCTTTTCAAGGTCCAGGGATGCTGTGCAAAAACTCAGGATGTGCCAGGTATGAATCCTGGACCCAAGCAGCTTGGTGTCTACTGTGGTTGAACAAACAGTCTGCCATGATCTATCAAAAGAATAAGTGATTCACTTCAGCTTCTTAGCTTTTAATCATCTGCATCTCAAATTCCATTTGTCTATTTAAAATCTGCCCTGATCTTCCTGACCCACTGCCACATTCCATTGCTCAGCCAGGAGCCAGAAAAATGGACTCACTGGCTCATACGGGCTCTTTTGCGCTAAGACCAAGTTGAAGGATGAAATGGCAGATAAAGCGCACTTTGCTATCCACAGCTCCGTACTTCAAATTACATGTAAAATTTCCTCAGAAGAAAGATGCCCTCCTTTCAGTCTGAACTCATAAAAACTGTCTTTTAAAATTCTTTTAAATTACAAAACGTGATTTGCCACTCTAAATGTGTTTGTTTGAGATTCTCTTGCATTTCATGCTTTCTTCATCTTCTCTAACTCTGTCTTCCTCCTTTTCTGTCCTTTGGATGCATCTGCCTGTAGCAAATGTTCTTAAAAATACATCTCCCCTGACAGAGCTTGCTTGAAAATTCACACAGAGGAGAGAAGGAAGAGGCAGTTCCATTGATCGCCTCCCCCCATCCGCACCACTTGTTTCAATATCTTGTTTTCAGTTGGAAGGGGAGACTCTTGCTGAGCAAGAAATTCTGAAATTAATTTAAAGCTTTTTTTATTTCTTTCTCTACTGTATAGAATTTTATCTTAACCATAAACAAATTAAAGGGTCCACCGTCAAACAAACCAGTGAATGCCAGGCATGTCATTAATACTTCTGAGATAAATGATCAGATTAATAAAAATGCAAACCCACTTCCTGGGTGAGACGAGGAGGGAGGAGAAGGCAAGACCAGGTTGTTAGATAATCAATGAGGCCATCTTCTCCACTCGGAACTCAGCCGCTGAAACTGAATATGTTATACGGTTATAGCAGGCGCTGTGGGAGGAGGATTTTTAAATCCCAGGAGATAAGCAGGATGGCTCAAAGCATCCGAGGCCACCACCCACGGTTTTACTGTCAGTCGGATTCTCTAAGAGGGAAAGCTGCATCTGTGGGGAGTAGAGATGCGGTCCGCCCACTCACCCAGAGGATCACCGGGTGGATGAGAACCCCTCGCCTGTGGGTTTCACGAATCTGACACTTTCATTCTCTCCTCTGCCTTCTTCCTCCCTCCTCCCAGGTTGCCACCAGCCTCAAGGGAAGACCAGGGACTACACTCTGCTGAGCTCTGGAACCCACTGCAGGCTCTGGCCCTGGGGTGCCTCTGAAATAGGAGTCCATCTCGGTGATAACTTGGAAATAGGTAGGTGGGTCCCCTAGTTCTGGTGCAAAAATGGAGCTGGGGAGACTGATCCACTCCTGGGGCCCCCAAGGGTGAGGGGCAGGCTGGGATTTGAAAGCATGCCTTAGGGTGAGTTGAGTTTCCCCCACAAAACAGCCCCTGCTGCAAGCACTGGGAAAGGAGTCATTTTCTTTGGGAGGTGAGAGGAGAGAGAAGAGGGTGAGACAGGAAAGGCAGAGATGGCAGGTAAAGTGGGATGCAGCCTGAATGTCCCTGCCCTGGGCGACAGGCTCTCAGCCACATAGAAGCAGGTGGTGCAAGAACAGTGAGGCTGGGAATGTGTTCCGAGACCTCGACGGGAAGACGCTGCCAACCAGGGCACCCCTCTCCTGGTGTGCAGGGGCACAGATCCCAGTGATGTGGGGGACAGGCGTGGCCCTGGGCAACGTCAGCAAGCTGGAGGGTGACCACAGAGCGAGGTGGGATGTCCAAGTCGTCTGCTACCCGGGTCCGTCTCCAGCGTCTACACACAGCCCCTCCCCGAGGCTGTCCACCCTCAAAGGCCCCTCATGTCACAAGCACACACCGCAGCTCTTCCTGCTTCCCCTGGGCTACCTCCTTCCCAGGTGGTCACTCGCCCAATTCAAACTCTCAGCATGTCAGAAGGCAAAATTCTTATAAGGGAGTGGCACTCTGAGGGGCACCCCACACCAGCAACATCGCCTGGGTGCTTGCTGGAAATGAAGATGCTCAGTGCTCGCCTGCCTCAGGTGAGCCATTCCTAGCCTCTAAGCTGAACACTCCCTCTGATTCCTATGCTTAAGTCTAAGCACCACTGATATTGGTCTCAGGTTATCCGTGTGACCTTATACTCAAAGGTGCTGCCGCCGCTGCTGCTAAGTCACTTCAGTCGTGTCTAACTGTGCGACCCCATAGACGACAGCCCACCAGGCTCCTATGTCCCTGGGATTCTCCAGGCAAGAATACTGGAGTGGGTTGCCATTTCCTTCTCCAATACTCAAAGGTAGCAGCTTAGAAACTTTTCTGAAGATTAGAATTTTTTTTAATAAAAAGAAAATGAAAGAGAATTCGTTTGACCATTAAAGAAAAATATGCACTTCACATATCGTGCCACAAGAGAGGTTTTTAACTTGGAGACACCACAGACCCCTCCTGGCACCAAAGGTTTCTAGACAGAATGGATTTGTGAGCATATCTGGGGAGAAATTACATCTTCATGCTCACTAAATTCTGCCACAATTTAACAGGTTTTTTCAATCCTGAACATCGGTTGATAAACCAGAGTGGCATTGGTGGCTGTTTGGACTGTGTCACCATTAACATCACGGCTCTGTGCAGAATGCTTGAGAGTTGTTGTAAATACCTTGGCTATTGTGCCTGTCTCTGCTTCAGTCTTGTTATTGAATGTGTTAATAAAGCTCAAGGAGAACCATTTCTCCCCTCATAAAACTTCTGACACTAATGTATAGGGTTTTTCTTCTCACTGATAACCATTCTCTCGACCTCAGTGGTAACGGGTGTCCTACAACTTAATTTAATGCTGACACTAACTACGCAGAGTCAGCACAGAACCCACGTGTTAGGGAATTGGCCTGCAAGGCTGATCCCACTTCCTAAGCCGTCACATGACCTGTACTTCTGACTAACCAGGTCTAGACTGGAGTTTGTTCCCACGACTCCCTTCCAGGTTCCATTATTTGTGAAAATGGCTCACAGAACTCAGGAAAGAACTTACAGTTACATTGGTTTATTGTTGTCTTTCAGTCGCTCAGTTGTATCCAACTCTTTGCAACCCCATGGACTGCAGCATGCCAGGCTTTTCTGTCCCTCCACCATCTCCGAGTTTGCTCAACTCATGTCCATCAAGGCGGTGATGCCATCTAAGCATCTCATCCTCTGTCGTCCCCTTCTCCTCTTGCCCTCAATCTTTCCCAGCATCAGGGTCTTTTCTAATGAGTCAACTCTTTGTATCAGGTGGCCAAAGTATTGGAGCTTCAGCATCAGTCCTTCCAATGAATACTTGGGATTGATTTCCTTTAGGACTGACTGATTCATGACAAAGGATATGAATAAAGAGCCAGATGAAGAGGTGTGTAGGGTGATGTCTGGAAGAGTCCTACGTTGAGGAGCTTCTGTCCCTACGGGGTTGGTGTGCATCACCCCACACCCGTGGATGTGTTCACAGACCCAAAAATTCCCCAAATCCCATAGTTTAGGGATTTTTTAAATGGAGGCTTCACCATGTAGGCATGACCTCTCACTAACTCAGTCTCTAGCCTCTCCCTTCCTAGAGGATGGAGCTGAAAGTCCTAAGCTTCTAATCACGTCTTTGTCTTTCTGGTGACCTCCCTCCATTCTGAAGCCATCCAGGAGCCCACCCAGAGTGACCTCATTAGAACAAAAGATGTTGCTATCACCCCTGAAATTCCAATGAATTCAGGAGCTCTGTGTCAGGAACTGGGAATCAAAAGACAAGTATTAAACCAAGAGATGTTCCCAGCACCCATCACTCAGAAAGTTACAAGGGTTTTTCAAGCTCTGTGCCAGAAACTGGGGGCAGAGACCAAACCTGGGCTTCTCATTCTATCACAGATGCACATGTATCAGAGAGAGGAGAGGGGAAGAGAGGGGAGGTAGGAGGAGGGAAGAAAAAGCAGCAGCCCAGGGCCAGATTGCACCAAGCTGTCTCCTGAAAAAAGAGAAGGAGAAAAAAGAGGAGGAGGGAAAAGATTCAGCATAAAGCAAGGAAATACTGAACGTGGACACATTTATCTCAAGGCAATGATCATATATCAAGCACCTGCACTGTTTCAGGCAGGATGCTAAGCACAAGGGTTAAGGATCGTAAAATGTAGCTCTTTTCTTGGGAAGTTCACTTTAAGCTCATCTAATCATAACAAAATTTTTCATCAAGTAAATATAATCAATCATCTACATGCAACACTACCAAAGATTATTAAATTAAAAGGGAGTAGGGCTCCAGGACTCAAAGAGCCTTCCAGTATCGTCAGTCAGACAAGGTATGAAGCAATTCAGGATTACAGGGGGGTGTCCTGTAATAAGTGGGTCTTCTCAGGTGGCTCAGTGGTAAAGAATCCTCTTGCCAATGTAGGAGATGCAGGAGATGTGGGTTCGATCCCTGGGTGGGGAAGATACCCTGGAGTAGGGAATGGCAATCCACCCCAGTATTCTTGCCTGGAAAATTCCACGGCCAGAGGAGCCTGGCGGGCTATAGTTCATGGGGTTGCAAAGAGCTGGATATGACTGAGCATGCACACAGGCTTGTAATAAACTCGCAGCAAGGAAGAAGAGGTCTTAGTGGACTCTGAGGAGGAACGGTCCCTGAGGGCTAGAGGGAAACAGGACATCCTGGGGGGGAGGACTGGGGCGTTCTCTGGCTGGGGGCCTCAAAGGTCAGAATGGGGCGGTCCTCAAGTTGGAAAAGAGGTGATTAGACTAGACCAATGTGGCTGAAACAGAGGGTTTATGTAGGAGTCTGGGAAAGCTTCAAAGAGCGTGGAAGTTTAAACTAGAGCCAAGTTTGATAAGGTCTCAAGCGCCAGGCTAAGTCTAAAATTCTATCCGCCACCAACATGTCTAGTAGGTGGTAGGTGCTGCTTTTTACATCAGGATGCCATCAATCAACACAGAATCAAAAACCAATCAAGGCTGCTCAGTCCCCATGCCCAGTGAATATTTAGTGCATTTTTTAAAGTACTACCAGAGGCAGTAAGCATCCGTCTTGTTTTCTTTATTCTTTCCCCTTCCCCTCTTCCCCACATTATCTGATTATCCGAAAAAATTAGCCAGTGTCAGTTAGACCCGCTGCTGTGATGCAAATGCAATACCCCAGCAGTCCTAAGCTTAGGCTGCCCCCTAATGGTCTCATGAAATATGTTCACTTAAGAATCTTAAAGTAGATTTTCAGAGTAGTCTCAACAGAGGAATTAGCACACAGGAATTAGGGAGACTCAAACTTACTGCTGCTCAGCCCCACCCCAGCTGAGCATGGGCCAGGCCTCAGAACTTTTAAACATTGCCCAGATTTATGAGAATTCTTGAAATCAGGTGAAATTATCCCTTCAACTCTGCTGTTCTTTTCTCAAAGTTATTTTGTCTGTCCCACGTCTTTTGCATTTCTGGCTTAAGTGGTAAAGAATCCACCTGCAATGCAGGAGGTGCAGGACATGTGGGTTTGATCCACAGGTGGGGAGGATCCCTTGGAGGAGGGCATGGCAAACCATTCCAATATTCTTGCCTGGAGAATCTCATGGACAGAGGGGCCTGGCAGGCTATAGTCCATGGGGTCGCAAAGAATTAGACACAACTGAAGCACTTCAGTTCAGAGAGTTGACTCATTGGAAAAGACCCTGATGCTGAGAGGGATTGGGGACAGGAGGAGAAGGGGACGACAGAGGATGAGATGGCTGGATGGCATCACCGATGGACATGAGTTTGAGTAGGCTCCAGGAGTTGGTGATGGACAGGGAGGCCTGGCATGCTGCGATTCATGGGGTTGCAAAGAGTCGGACACGACTGAGCAACTGAACTGAACTGAACTGAAGCACTTGGCACGCATGCACACACACTGCATTATCATTTTTGGCATACAGATCTTGGAAAACCGGACCCCTCACACACAGAGCTGATGCCAATGTAAAAGGTCACAGCCACTTTGGAGAAGTTTGACAATTTCCTAAAAAATTAAACCTACATCTGGCATATGACCCGCCCATGCGCTGCCAGGCATTTCCCAGGAAGAATGGAAACCCATGTCCCAGAAAGACCCACACAGGAGCATTCCAGCACCGTCACGGCGTGTCCCACTGCTCTGACTGCTTTTCCTCCCCTTCATGGTCACCCCCCAAGCAAGGCACTCTTGGGAAAACTCTTGGCTTGGGGTCTGCTGTGGGATCCCAATTTAATAGAAACTGAAAGCTAAAATAACAATGAGCTAGAAAAATTGTCATCCATTATGTAACCAAAAGAGCTTCTCTTGTTTTGTTTTGTTTGGGTTTTCTAAATATAACTTGATATATCCTGGGATGAACAGTGAGAATTTAAAGGACAGGGTCCTTCCTGGGACCTGGCCACAGAAGAGAAGGTAAAAGCAGCCTTTCTTCCTAAACAAAGAGAAGTGTTGATACTTATGATTCAGGAAGACAAAGGAGAGATAAGCAAAGGAAGGATGGGGAGAAAGGAACAAGCAAGTTGGATGCAACTGGGACCAGGAGAGAGGGACCCAGCAAAGGAGCCTGGCAAAACCTGCAGCCCCATGACAGCGTGATTTCTATCGACATCCTCCTGTGAACTCCCCTAAGGTCCCACAAGTGCACAGGGCTCACCAGTGCTGTGAGTGGGTGCATGTGCTGTGCTAAGTTGCTTCAGTTGTGTCCAACTCTTTGTGACCCTATGGACTATAGCTCGCCAGGCTTCTCTGTCTGTGAGATTTTTGCAGGCAAGAATACTGGAATGGGTTGGCATTTCCTTCTGCAGGGGATCTTCCCAACTCAGGGATCAAATCTGCGTCTTTTATGTTTCCTGCATTGGCAGGCAGGTTCTTTATCACTGGCAGCACCTATGAATGGGTGGACTTCTGCACAAAGAAGGTATTGAGGTTCCTATGTCATAAGACAGAACAGAGACCAGGAGGAATGGGAGCAGAGCCAGAGGCTGAGATGATGCCTTACAGATTTGGTCTTGGATATCACCAGCTGGGCTTCCCTGGTGGCTCAGTTGGTTGAGAATCCACCTGCAATGTGGGAGACCTGGGTTCGATCCCTGGGTTGGGAAGATCCCCAGAGGAGGGCATGGCAACCCACTTCAGTATTCTTGCCTGGAGAATCCCCATGGACAGAGAAGTCTGGGGGGCTACAGTCCATGGGGTCGCATGGACAGAGCAGAGGAGTGGCTCTGATGGTCAAGCCCACCTGGCTCTCTGAAAAGCAGGGTAGGAGGGACAGTAGTAAGTGAGAGACCCTAAGAAATCATGCCTCATCTCCTGTCCATGCTGGATGTAGATGGGGTTCTCCTTCTGCAGGTGAAGACACAGCTACTGCCTTTTCTTGTCTGGTGGAGGGCAGTGAGAGCAAGGCCAGGGGGTGTGACATCAGCTCAAGACACGGGGATTTCCTTAAGGGACAGTGAAATGAAAATCAGGAGGAACGAAGTGAGCCTGCGCCAGCCCAGCAAGGAGGATTCAGACACAGAACAGGAAACAGAGAAGGAAGGTGGGTAAAGGAAGTGACGCTGCTCCAGAACTGAAGCTCAGGACAGTAATGGCCTCACATTTCATAGTTTAGAGCAGCTGTACGTTAGAAAGGGTGGATGACCTCTGAGTGCAGTGACCTCAGTCCACGGAGGGGACGTCGACCTTTCAGACCGTTCCTCATGGGGCTGGGTGATTAGCAATAAAGAATTGGCAGAGTCTAACCTTACAATAATCACAATTACATTCCAGGGGGTGGGCACCACATTTTTGAAATGATGTGTCTTTTTCAGAACAAATTTCCCAAGGAACAAATCACATGAATATATGCTATATCAAATAATTTTTCATAATGCTAGGAAATTGGCATTTCTAGGTATACACTAGCTACAGGGTTGTGACTTACCACGCAGAGAACTGCTTCTGTTAATTTGGTGAGGGAAATTGAATTTGTGGACAGTGAAGAATGAAGTCAGGGCCAAGTCTCACAGTAACTTGATGTTCACAGTAAGAAATCGTTCTCTGGGTATAAAGAGCAACCAGAGGAGTGGAAGGGTTTCCTTCGGGGGAAAGTCTGGTCTCATTTAACAGCTGGGCATGCAGAGATGCTTTCCAGGTTCAAGGTGCAGATGAGGCAGCATCACTTATGTAGGCGCTGCCACTAAAACGCGCTTACTTCACCCCTGCAGATTTCCGACCATCTGATTTTCTTCCTTCCCTCCCTAAGGACGATCACAGGTTCTTTCAGGGCTTTTAATAAGACTTAGAGTCAATCTTGGAGAAGGCAATGGCACCCCACTCCAGTACTGGAAAATCCCATGGATGGAGGAGCCTGGTAGGCTGTAGTCCATGGGGTCGCTAAGAGTAGGACATGAGTGAGCGACTTCCCTTTCACTTTTCACTTGCATGCATTGGAGAAGGAAATGGCAACCCACTCCAGTGTTCTTGCCTGGAGAATCCCAGGGACGGGGGAGCCTGGTGGACTGCCGTCTCTGGGGCCGCACACGACTGAAGCGACTTAGCAGCAGCAGCAGAGTCGGTCTTCCTCTCTTTTTCCTCTCCTTCCTCACCATCAACTATGTACAGTCTTAGACTCCTTAGGTTGTTGGCGCAAGGTTGTGTGTGCTACGGAAACTGAAGCGTTCAATTTAAACCACGGCCGGGGAGCGTGCAACGTGTGCTCATGACGCCACCTCCTGGTGACGTATTGAACCGCACACTAAAACAGTTCTCAAGGTTTTTGTTCACAGAAACCCTGTACACCCCAAAATTATTGAGGATCAATACTGAGAATATTTATAGTATTATAAATTGCAAACAAAAATGTTAACATTCCTTAAAGTATTAAAATAGCAATAATAAAGTCATTACATATTAATATAAATAACATCTTTATGAAAAAGATCATTGTTTCCCAAAACAAAAAATTGGCAAGAATAATTGCCTTGTTTTAAATTGTTGCATATCTAGTATAGAACTTAATAAAAGACACCTAGATTCTCATGTCCACTTCTACATTCAGTCAATTTCAAGGCGGTGCTTTGGTTGAAGTACATGAAGAAAATCCACCCTCACAGGTATATAGCCTTTTCAAATAATTGGGTATATTCTTCTCTGTTACTACATTGAGATCTGACAAGTAGTAGTTCCTTAAAGTTTAGCTGCTCTGTGAAATCTTAAAGCCCATCAGTGAACTTCTTTTCTGTTACATTAAAATATGTTGTCTCTACTGCACTTTGAATCTATCTTTATCCACACCTGATTTTGTAACACTGACCTGTGACCATCTGGAAAGCCACTGGCTGCTGAGTTATGAGTTTTAACATATTCTACTACATTCTACAACAAGAAAAAATGTACTTAGTATTTTCACCACCACTGTCATCAGAAAAGTGTTTTTAAGTTGAGAAAATGTCAAGTCCACTGTGGTGGACACAAATTTCCCAAAATTTTACTTTTTGCTTTGAAAATTCAAATTGTGTAATTGACAACTGCCAAGTGACTTTCCTTGCAATGACAGGCTTATTTTGTGCATTTTTGAGAAATATCTGCCAATACCCGAATCTCAATAAACTTGCTTTGCCTGTCATTTGTTGTTTAGAGTAAAAATGATGTTTTGTGAAAAAGTAAATAGTTCATTTCACAACTCAACAACCTTGCAAGTGTTTTTCCTTTAGACAAGCACAACCGGGCATGAAGCAAAAGTGCTTTATGCTTACCTCCCATTTCATCATGCAGAAAGTTTTAAACACATGCATTTTAAGGGTAAATAGTAAAATTAATCATTGTTACTGCTTCTTCAAGGTCATTCTTCAGTGAAACTGGCATTTTAAAACCTGATCAAGACATTTAATGGTGAATCCCTGACATTGTTTATTATTATTTTGTTCATGAGGGCTTGGTGTAAGAACAGAATCCACTCTGCATATATTAAGCAAGAAAGGGTTGGATATAGTCTTAGGTGATTATACAGTTACTGTAGAGTCTAACACAAGTTCTAGGCTGGGATTCCAGGATCTTTGTTGTCAGAACACTGTAGAACTGACCACCAGCAGAACTACCTCCTTGGAGACCACCCCTGGAGTTGTCTCCACATCAAGCCTCTGGTGTCTATACACCAAGAAACTGACAACGTATAGCAGGAAGATGCTTCAGAGTCCCCTGGCTTAGCAGCAGAGAGCATGGAAAGACAGTCTTCCCTGAGCTCCTGTGACCCAAGTATCACGTGAGTCGACCCAATTCGCAGAATCGAATTTTCATCCGTTACCTCCAACAGCAAAGAAGCATGGGAAATAGAGCATTCGGCTTTCTAACCTCTCAAACTTAGAAGGAAGGTGAAATGAAGATTTAATGAGTCAGTTCTGGTTTGGACCTAGTCAACAGGAATTTGTCCAGTCATGACAACTGGCAGGTAGCTTACCTTCTCTGCAAGCGACAGAAAATCCGCCTAGACACTGTACAGATTTCTCTCTTGCACTTTTACCCATTGATTGTGAGCAAATGGGCCAACTGCTGCCATGAAGCCGGACAGAATAGCAAGGGGTGTGAAGGGTAAGGAGTGGGATCAGGCAGGGATCAGTCAGAGAACCTGCATTGTCCTTAACCAGAAACCCACGTCTTTCTGTGGGTGACCCTGGGATGTCACAATAGGGACCATGGAATGTTCTGACATCTCTTTTCTTTTCTTTTTTTTTTTTGACATCTCTTTTCAAAAGCCCTTCTTCTAGTCCACTTAGCAATGTTTCTTTTTAAGCCAACAATTCTCAAAACTTGATACTGTGTTTGAAATGTGGGTTAAAATAGAGTCCTGAGCTGTACTGCCAGAGACTTTAATTCAGTTTAAGATAGAATCTAAATTTCTTTTTAATCTTTTTTTAAATTGTATCTTCTTTCCTCCTTTTTTTCTTCCCTCCCTTCCTCCCTCCTGTCCTTCCTTCTCTCCTTCCTCCTTCCTTCCTTGATTCCTTCATTCATAGTTTATCTTGGGAGGTTCGGATGCAGTTGGTCTACTGACCACAGTGAAAGAAACACAGTCTTGAGCCATCAGGTCCTGATCCTGAGAACCCAGATCCGCCTGTTTCATGAGACCATTTCCACAGATGAAAGGAAGTCAGCTCTCACTCTGTGATCAGTTAGCTCTCCCCTGGGTGGAGGGACACAGCAAGGCTGAACAACTGTGACTTCTTCCCCTGCTTTTACATTAAGGAAGTCATTTCCCAACCAAATTTAGCTAAAGTCCAACTACTAGTTTACCTGAAAAGTATTATTTCTTTCCTCTGTTTTGTTTCCATTAGTTCCCGCTTCCCGGATTTTATTTGAGCATATATTGTAAATCAAAGCTCTATCTTTCCCCCATCCTATTTCATCACTGCTTTGTGATATTTCCTGTATCTTATTTTCAAAGTTTTCTTTTTTTTTTTTTTTTTTTATGTTTAGAGTCTCTTTCAGGACTCATTATTTTGTTTTATTGATTTGTGTATTAGGTGTTTGACCAGTGCACCACCCCTTTAATTCTTGTAGCCATCTAGTTTATTTTTATATTAAATATATAATATTTACATTATATTTTACATTAGGAGAAACCCATTCTTCTCCTTGTACTTTCTCTTTAAAAAACTTTTTATTTTCACCAATTATTGATATTTTTATTTTTCTTCCAGATGAACTTGAGGAATAAATCTGTATTGATTTTGCCTTCCCTTTATTTTTTCTTTTAAATTGGCCAAACAGGCTTCTCACGCTCCTCATTTATTTCTTCTTATCTTTCAGCAATCTTTCTCTTATACTTAGAATTCACCACTCACAGCATACATAATAAACTGATTTCTTCTTTTGTCTTTAAGACTGTCTTCAATAGTCATATTTCCTCAAAACACACTGACTTTCTCTCACACCTAGAAATTTTCCCATCTTCTTGACCTTGAAATAAGGACAATGAAAACAAATCTCAATCCTTAGAGTTTAAAAAAATCAATTTTGGAAAACGACTTATCTCTTCCTTAACCTCTAAAAGCAACAAAAGTTATTCTTTTTTTATGTCAGCACAACAGCAGAGGCTAAAATTATCTACGCAGCACCATTTAAATCATGCCTTTCTCTGCCTCATACTGACACAGCTTAAATATTTAAATATAGTTTCTTTGTTGTGAACACAAATCACCAGCCTTTCTCCATCACTCTATAATCCACAAGTCACCAATACGCTAAGCAAATTATAAGGAAGCACACTGAAGTTTGCCCGGATTGACTTGGGCCGTCAGTATTGTCTATGTACACAACTAAGAAATACATAGGCTACCCAGGTGGCTCTCGTGGTAAAGAATCTGCCTGCCGATGCAGGAGATGCAAGAGACTAGGGTTCAATCCCTGGGTCAGAAAGATCCCCTGGAGTAGGAAATGGCAACCCACTCCAGTATTCTTGCCTGGAAAATTCTATGGACAGAGGAGCCTGGTGGGCTACAGTCCACAGGGTCACAAAGAGTTGGACACACTGAGCCACTGAGCACACACACACATGTAATATACAAAGATGTTGTGGTGCCCTTTGGTGAGTTTTTCAGTTCTCAGCGTGTGCTCTGTCTATAGCCTGCAAAGCCACAGCCGCCGCCACCCGTAGCCACTGATGCTTGGGTTCAGGTTTACCAATAAAGCCCAACCGAACCAATAAGACAGTTTCTCTTGTAAGAATTTGGACCTGAAAAACAAAGATGTCATGAATCCCTGCTGGAGATTTAATCATAGAATGTGTAAATTCTGAAGCTCTGACATTTTCACCATTAGCCATAAATCTGAGAGAACAGATGTCTGCAGAGAAACAGGGATGAAGCAGACAGGCTGACAAGAGGGACGAGGGTGAGGGAGAAGAATTAGAAAACGTGGCCCACACTTTTTGTATCTTCTACAGATATTTTCTTTGTGAAATTCTCCTTTAGACTATTCCTCCTCTTCAATTTTTGGAAGTACTTGAGAAGGACTGGCTTCCCGTGTGGCTCATCTGGTAAAGAATCCACCTGCAATGCAGGAGACCTGGGTTCGATCCATGGGTCAGGAAGATCTGCTGGAGAAGGGATAGGCTACCCATTCCAGTATTCTTGGGCTTCCCTTGTGGCCCAGCTGGTAAAGAATCCCCCTGCCATGTGGGAGACATGGGTTTGATGTTGGGAAGATTCCCCTAGAGAAGGAAAAGGCTACCCACTCCAGTATTCTGGCCTGGAGAATTTCATGGACTGTATAGTCCATGGGGTTGCAAAGAGTCAGATACGACTGAGTGTAAGAATTTGGACCTGAAATGCATGAGAAGGACTAGCATTCATTCTTCTTAAGTGTTTGGTAGAATTGAAACATGGTTCAGTGAAATCACCTGATCTTGACCTTTTTTTGTTGGTAAGTTTTTTTTTTCTAATGACCGTTTCAGCCTCCTGCTCATTATTGGTGTGTTCCAGTTTCCTATTTCTTCATGATTCAGTGTTCAGAGGCTGTTTCTAAGAATCTCTCCATTTCTTCCAGGTTGTCTGTTTTTTAATATCTATTTATTTGATTATTTTGGGATGCATGGTGTCTTAGTTACAGCACATGGAATCTTAGGCTCATTCTTTGCAGTGAGAAGGCTTCTCTCTAGTTGTGGCACATGGGCTTCGCTGCATCGGGCATGGAGCTCTTGTGGGCAGGCATTCAGCAGCTACCGGGTTCACACGGCCAGGCCCCTTCTAGGGCACAAGGCCTATCTGGATGGGCACCAAGGCAAGGCTCAGCTCATAGGAACCATGCACATAGCCCTTGTTGCAGAGCATCCCCAATGCACTTCTTGGTCAGAGCGGACCCTGAGCCCCTCAGAGCAGGACCTGAACTAACAAACAGCAGCTCCTGGACAGGTCTGTAACCCTGGGCTACCCTCTGTGCAGCCTCCTTCCAGCAGATCTTCAAGATGTTTCTATGGCCCCTGGGGCACTGGGCACCTGTCTGCACCCACCACCCCTCCTCTCTCTGACTCCTGGGTTTCTCTCATGCAGAGAAGGGCTTTGGGAAGTTGCTTCCTACTCATGGACCAATTAAAATGGTTAGAAAACAAAACCAGAGCTGAAGCCACATGTCCATCTTGACCCTGAGGACCCAAACCTGTTCCTTGGAACTGGCCAGTGCAGCAAAACCCATTTTCTGCAGCTATGAGTCCCTGATGGGTGAGGATTGGCTGACCCAGGCCCGTCCGCGAGCCCTTCTTAGGTGTGTCTGGAATGAGTCTTAATAACGGTCCCCTCCATGCAACAAGAATGCCTGCAGCTGTACCTGATGCCATGCTTTATGCCCTGGGCCTGGGCTGGAGAAAGAGTTAAGGACCTGTGGGTAGCCCGGGCTGACTGGGACTCTGCAGGACGATCCGCAGGAGTTGCCAGGCTGCTACCTGCTAAGGAACAGGACGTGTCACCTGTACCTGCTGTTGGAAGCTCTCCCCAAGACAGAAGTGAAGAAGCAAGTGAGAGGGTAACAGGCTGGAAGGTCAGGGGTCTCCAAAGGGGGAAATAGGCTGCAGTGTCAGACATTTTTTTCTCTCTCCCTTAAGCAGCAGGAGGAAACAAACTCTCTACGGAAATGTTTTTCTTAAGCAATGTTAATGAAACTATATATTTGCTTTGGAATTTGGCTTTCTTCAAAATGGTTCCACCTAAGACTAACTTTGGCTGATAATAGCTCAATAAACCAGTATTCCTATCAATCATTTTATGGCTAGGAGATGACACACCTCTTGCCATCCTATCTCAAAAATGCATATTGTGGGAGAGGGGCCTGGTGAAACTCCATCAGCCTTGAGGTGTCTGTCTTATCTGATTACTAACTTTCTAACATAAAACAGCGTGCTAAAACTAGCGGGGCGGGGGGCACTCTCCATCCTCCTTCTGATGTCTATGTCAGAAGCTTTCTCTGTCCCTTTTCGTACTTTAATAAAACTGCTATACAAAAGCTCTTGAGTGATCAAGCCTGGTCCCTGGTCCCAAAGCTAAATGTTCTTCTTTGGAGATCATGAATCTGACACTGTTCGCTGGAAGCTATCACAAGAAAAAAGGCAATAGGGGGCAGGATGGGAGGAGTAACTCAAGTAAGGGAATGGAAGCTTCCAGAAGCTCACCCAGGCCTAGGAGCAACCTGCTTGGCCTGCAGGAGCCAACCAGGCAAGCGTGCTGTGGCTCAAGAGGCTCCAAGCCCTTCCCTTCAGCCTCTGAGGTCTTGAGAATCCCTTGGACTGCAAGGAGATCAAACCAGTCAATCCTAAAGGAAATCAATCCCAAATATTTATTGGAAGGACTGATGCTGAAACTGAAGCTCCAATACTTTGGCTACCTGATGCAAAGAGCCAACTCACTGGAAAAAACCCTGATGCTGGGAAAGACTGATGGCAGGAGGAGAAGGGAATGACAGAAGATGAGATAGTTGGAAGGCATCGCCAACTCAATGGACAAGTTGGAGCAAACTCCAGGAGATGGTGAAGGACAGGGAAGCCTGGCATGCTGCAGTCCATGGGGCTGCAAACAGTTGGACACAATTGGGCAACTGAACAGGGCATTTTACTTGGGAAGGGTGGAGCAGCTGGCCTGCGGGGTCAACTCACAGTTACTCAGAGATGCTTCCATGTGGTCCACCAGCTTCCCATTGAGTTCGCTCATTTTGAGGGGCTGCTGGCTGCATGTGAGAGAAGTTCCCAATACTGACCATATTCAGAATTATTCATTCAGTAGAGCAAGCATATTGATACAGGATTAGCTTGTTTTTGCTTTTTCCTCTTCTAAATCATACTGAAATTAACATACTTATTCTATTTTGTAAGCACCTGTCCAATAATTAGGACAAATTCCCAGAAGTGAAGTTGGCTGGTCAAAGGTATTCTGTTTTAAATTTTTAAGTCTTTTGATTTGTCTAAAGTTATATTTTAAAAGTGTATCAATTTATAAATTTCCCTCAGCAGAATATGTGTTTATTTGCATACAACCTTCTCCAAACCTTCAGTCTTGCTATAATATTCATTCTAATAAGAAGACAAGATATCTCACTTTTGGTTGAACTTTCATCCCTTGATTAGTCAAAAAGACAAATATTTCTTTCTTATATTTTCAATGATTAGTATTTTGGATTCTGTGTGCGTGTGTGAACTGCCTATTCATGTCCCTGGTGTGTGTTTTTCCATTTGGGGTACTAGATTTTTCCAACTCTTAAAGGCACATAATTCCATTTGATTTTCTTTTTCTCCTGATTTCTCATTTTGGATCTGTGGAGTCACCTATATATATTTACTTTGCTTAATCTAACACAATACCCTGCCTTTACCACCCACCCCCCCCCCCAACACACACACAGTGTAGATCCTCACACTTTGTTTTATTCACCTAGAATCAGAAATAGTGAATTTGCAACTATAATCACAAATGGCACCCCAATGTACAACATCAGGCCAAAGCTGCTCACCACTGCCAAGGCAGCAGAAATGACTCCAAAGGCTGCCACCCACATTTTGTTTTGTATAGAGTCACACCTGTAAATTTGGAGGGAAAAGTCATGCAACTTGTGGTGGTAGCTTCCATACTGAAATTCCAGCAATTCATAACATTCTTGACTCAGACACATCTTCAGAGTCCTCATGGGCAATAATTCCCATACTTGTCTGCAGGAGAATGTTGATTTCCAGGCACTAGCCCATTCCAACTGAACAAAAACAAAGGTGGGGAGGGAATAGAAAAGCTGGGAATCTGTTCAGTTCAGTTGCTCAGTCATGTCTGACTCTTTGCAACCCCATGGACTTCAGCACCCAAGGCTTCCCTGTCCATTACCAACTCCTGGAGCCCACTCAAAGTCAAGTCCATCGCGTCAGTGATACCATCCAACCATCTCATCCTCCGTTGTCCCCTTCTCCTCCTGCCCTCAATCTTTCCCAACATCAGGGTCTTTTCAAATGAGCCAGTTCTTCACATCAGGTGGCCAAAGTATTGGAGTTTCAGCTTCAGCATCAGTCCTTTCAATGAATATTCAGGACTGATTTCATTTAGGATTGACTGGTTGGATCACCTTGCAGTCCAAGGGACTCTCAAGAGCCTTCTCCAACACTGCAGTCCGAAAGCATCAATTCTTTGGCGCTCAGCTTTCTTTATAGTCCAACTCTCACACTGATACATGAGTACTGGAAAAACCATAGATGGGCTGATGTTGGCAAAGTAATGTCTCTGCTTTTCAATATGCTGTCTAGTTTGGTCATAGCTTTTCTTCCAAGGAGCAAACATCTTTCAATTTCATGGCTGCAGTCATCATCTTCAGTGATTTTGGTGCCCCCCAAAAATAAAGTCTCTCACTTTTTCCATTGTTTTCGCATCTATTTGCCATGAAGTGATGGGACCAAATGCCATGATATTAGTTTTCTGAAAGCTGAGTTTTAAGCCAATTTTTTCAGTCTCCTCTTTCACTTTCATCAAGAGGCTCTTTAGTTTTTCACTTTCTGCTATAAATGTGGTGTCATCTGTGTATCTGAGGATACTGATATTTCTCCCAGCAATCTTGATTCCAGCTTGTGCTTCATCCAGCCCGGTATTTCGCGTGACGTACTCTACATATAACTTAAATAAACAGGGTGACATTATACAGCCTTGACATACTCTTTTCCCGATTCGGAACCAGTCTGTTGTTTTGTATCCAGTTCTAACTATTACTTCTTGACCTGCATACAGATTTCTCAGGAGGCAGGTCAGGTGGTCTGGAAGAATCTTCCACAGTTTGTTGTGATCCACACAGTCAAAGGCTTCGGACTAGTCAATAAAGCAGAAGTAGATGTTTTTCTGGAACTCTCTTGCTGTTTTGATGATCCAGCAGATGTTGGCAATCTGATCTTTGGTTCCTCTGCCTTTTCTAAATTTAGCTTGAACATCTGGAAGTTCATGGTTCACATACTGTTGAAGGCTGGCTTGGAGAATTTTGAGCATTACTTTGCTAGTGTGTGAGATGAGTGCAATTTTGCAGTAGTTTGAACATTCTTTGGCATTGCCTTTTGTTGGGATTGGAATGAAAACTGACCTTTTCCAGTCCTGTGGCCACTGCTTGAGTTTTCCAGATTTGCTGGCATATCGAGTGCAGCACTTTCACAGCATCATCTTTTAGGATTTGCTATAGCTAAACTAGAATTCCATCACCTCCACTAGCTTTGTTCATAGTGATGCGTCCTAAGGCCCACTTGAGTTCGCACTCCAGAATGTCTGGCTCTAGGTGAGTGATCACACCATCGTGATTATTGGGGTCACAAAGATCTTTTTTGTACAGTACTTCTGTGTATTCTTGCCACCTCTTCTTAATATCTTCTGCTTCCATTAGGTCCATACCATTTTTGTCCTTTATTGTGCTCATCTTTGCATGAAATGTAACTATTCCAGTTGATTCTTATGTAACGAGCCAAGCAAAAATCCACTGACTGGCCTTTCAGAACCACAAAGATACACTAAAACATTGCAAATAGCTAATTCCCCTCTGATCTTCAAAGGAATGTGAATGGAAGCAAGCAGTATGAAAGTGCCCAAGTCCAAGTATCTTCTCACCCACTTGTTATGACTCCAGTTAGCCATAAACGCAATTCTAAATACCTCCTGTATGTCAAAGCTGGTTTAAAATATATATTGTGGCTAACAGAAAGAATGACAGCTTCCTTCCAAAAGATGTTCGTGGTTCTCCTCTGCTAGAGAAGTGTGCTCTAGAAAAGAGGCTGCATGTGTGTGCTCAGTCGATTCAGTCATGTCTGCTTGTAATCCTATGGACTGTAGCCCACTATGCTCCTCTCCATGGGATTCTCTAGGCAAGAATAGTGGAGTAGGTGGCCATGCCCTCCCTCTAGGGAATCTTCCTAACCCAGGGATCAAACCTGCATTGCAGGTGAATTCTTTATCGCTGAGTCACCGAGGAAACCCAAGAAAAGTGGCTACTGATTTCAAAAAAAGTAATATGTGCTCCATTTTGAATAATACAACTTATGCCTGTTTCTAGGTTGGACCCACAAAAATGGGAATATATACACAGCATTTTAAAAAAAATAAAAAATAAAGATTTAATACTTTAACTCACCAACAACCACAACTTTACATCTTAAAATATTGATGACAATCCCTAGGTTTCTGTTTTACTTCACTGCTAACTGCTTCCAAACAAATGACTGATAACTGCCTCTAGAAACTTTTAGTAAGAGAGAGAAACTAAGTTTGGTTTGAAGACTAAGAAATTCAGCTACGGAAATGGAGTTACTGATTCCCAAAGAGCAATAATATAACTAAACACCTTATTCATGCAAGGCCACATTAAAATAATTAAACTTTCTTCTTATTAAAACAACTATGTGTGTCTGTATTTCACCTTTTCTCAAACTGCTGATGCTATCAGTTAAACTCAGGGCCCCAGATCAACATACACACACACACACACGCACCAAAATAAAAGTAAATTTCTTTATTATGACAAAATTTGATTACAACCAATACTTTCTTAAAGTAACAATATTGATTTACAAGAGTTTAAGATAAAAGATGCTTACTCCGTGGCAAGAATGTTATGACCAAACTAGCCAGCATATTAAAAAGCAGAGACATTACTTTGCCAACAAAGGTCCATCTAGTCAAGGCTATGGTTTTTCCAGTGGTCATGTATGGATGTGAGAGTTGGACTGTGAAGAAAGCTGAGCACTGAAGAACTGAGGCTTTTGAACTGTGGTGTTGGAGAAGACTCTTGAGAGTCCCTTGGACTGCAAGGAGATCCAACAAGTCCATCCTAAAGGAGATCAGTCCTGGGTGTTCATTGGAAGGAATGATGCTAAAGCTGAAACTCCAGTACTTTGGCCACCTCATGCGAAGAGTTGACTCACTGGAAAAGACTCTGATGCTGGGAGGGATTGGGGGCAGGAGGAGAAGGGGATGACAGAGGATGAGATGGCTGGATGGCATCACCGACTCGATGGACGTGAGTCTGAGTGAACTCCAGGAGCTGGTGATGGACAGGGAGGCCTGGCATGCTGCCAGTCCATGGGGTTGCAAAGAGTCGAACACGACTGAGCAACTGAACTGAACTGAACTGAAGATAAAAGTAACAAGATGAATCTTGAAATCAGAAAGATTAACAGGATAAAAACTACATATGACATGTTTAGCCCTATTCCCTCTTTCAGGTTTCTGGATTGGTGGTATTTTTTAGAGGTTGGGGGAGTGAAGTACATTATTAGCTAGAATGATTTGAGTTTGACTAGTCGCTGTGTTGACTCTCTCTAAATGACCTTTATTTTAATGCTCAATAGGCAATGGAAGGAAAGATATGAATGTAGAACACTAGTGAACACACTTGCAGATTTTCTAGTCCCCAATAAGGACGTTGGTTAAACAGTTTTTCAGAATGACTTAGAAGAGTCTTAGAACTTTAGATTCCTGCAGTCCTGGAACACAGATCTGCAGACTCTGATCTACGGTTTATAGAGAAGTTGCAGAATCCATGTGTCTAAAAATGTCTTCATGTGATTCCGGTGCTCAGGCTGACTTGGGCATCACTGGCAGCAAAATGACTAATCAAAACAGCTCACTATTAAAAACAAAAACTACACATTAAAGAAAGCGTAAATCAGGAGTTCCCTGGTGGTCCAATGGTTAGGACTCCTTGGTGCTTTCACTGTTGGGGTCTGGGTTTGGCCACAAAAAAGGCATAAATGGATGAAATGAAGATAATAGGCTATAATATATACAGAATATAAATACCAAAACAATAGAAGTAAGTCCTTCCTTGTCACCAATTATTTTAAATCTAAACAGATTAAACTTTCTAATCAAAAGGCAGATATTGTTAGAATGGATAAAACAGCAAGATTCAACTATATGCCATTTACAAGAGATTCACTTTAGATCCAAAGACAAATAGATTGAAAGTTAAGAGGACTGAAAAAGATCCTCCATATGAATAGTAACCAAAAGAGACTAGGAGTGCCTGTACTGATAACAGACAACATAGACTATTTCAAAAACTGTTGAAAGAGAGAGAACGACATTACATATTTATAAAAGGGCCAATTAATCAAGAAGATATAACAACTATAAACATAAAAACTTATACATTGCTAGTGGGATATAAAACGGTGTTGCCTCTGTGAAAAAAGTTTGGTGGTTCTTGGTGTTCGAAAACAAGCTAATCCTATATCAACACGGCATTGGTCTGCTCAGAGCATATTAAAGTTTTGGAATCCTACTCAGTCTTTAAAAAGAGGTAGATATAAGGTGTTAAATGAAAAATAGTGGTTATGAAATAAGATGTTTAAAATTGAGCAATATACAAATATGCCTGTATACTTGTATAGCAAATTCTGGATAGATAACACTTAAAATATTAGCAAGGATTATCCCTGACAGGTGGAATTGCAGTTGTTTAAAGTTTTTCTTTGTATTTTCCTGTACTTTCAGGGTTTATTTTACAATAAGTGTAAGAAGGTAAATGTTTATATTTTGGAAAGTAAACAGCTTGAAAGAATTAATAATTGGTTTCCTAGGGGAGATAGAGGAGGAACTGTGCACTGGATGTATACCTTCCCAGTACACGCTCACGCTTATTCAATGTTCCCACAGCCATGAACAACTCAAGTGTAGACAACTGACTTCATATCAACCATCTTCATATTGTCTGTATATACATAGACATGTGAGTGTAGGGGTGAATGTGGTGGGGGCGGGCTGTGATTTAAGTAGCTCAAGAAATGTGTGAGGACAATTTCTGAACCAAGTGGCATAAATAATAAAACCGGTTTTTAAATACCTGTTCCATATCAATGAGTTTATTTGTGGTCCTTAGTAGTTCGGATTCTTGCCCTTCATCCAGCTGAATGCAAGTGAAATCCACAAAGCTGGCAGCAGGGGGCGTGCCAGGATGCAGTTTGTTATAGACTACATAAGCCTGTGTCACTGAAGGCCCTTCTCCCAGATCATACACACAGAACATCGGCATTAGAGGCCAAGTGCAATTCCCAGTACCTTCCTATGTAACCCATGGAGAAGATCTTCCAAGGTTGGTATTAAAATCAAGCAGCATTTCAGTTCCAAGCTTCCCTGGTGGCTCAGAGAGTAAAGTGTCTGCCTGCAATGCGGGAGACCTGGGTTCGATCCCTGGGTCAGGAAGATCCACTGGAGAAGGAAATGGAGACCCACTCCGGTACTCTTGCCTGGAAAATCCCATGGACGGAAAAGCCTGGTGCAGGCTATAGTTCATGGGGTCGCAAAGAGTCAGACACGACTGAGCGACTTAACTTTCTTTTCACTTTTCAGTTCCAAGTATTGATTTTGTATCAATACACACAGAAACAGAGGTGTACGGGAGTGAAAGCGGTAGGAAGCTTGGAAGCTTGAGGAAAGTGAGATTTACCTGCAACATGCTTAGGCTGTCCTTTGCAATCTCCTTTCTTCTCTGTAGTCCTCCTCTCCTAACCTCAGAGTCCTCAAATGTTCTCCTGTCCTCTTTATTACAAATCAATCAGGAAACATCACTGTGGAAGAGACTGGTTACTTTAGTATTCACTTAATATGTAAAGGATTCTTAAGGTTTACTTTGGTACATATTTCTGATCTCAAGAGTACCTACATTTTACTGACATAATGCCTTAGCCTGGGCAGGTGAAGATGGAATGATAGCATTCTCGGTATCAGAAACAGACTAACAGGAAAACTACATGGATGTAGATATCTGCGTGTGTATAAACTACGGGTGCCTTTAAAATCATACCACATCGATAGCTAGATGCTAACTGGAGAACAGATAAATCCAGCTTATATTTTAAACAACACGATGTTACCTCAATATTACTGCCTTAGAATAAAATGGTTTATAAGATAAAATGGTCTCTCAAATGTTCTGATGGAATCAGAGATACATTGCTAATCCTGCTTCACCTAATACCCAGTCAGCCAGGTTTCCTGACTCTTCATTGAATACCCTGAATGATGACTGCGAGTAGAGTGTACTGCGCTATGTGTACAAATAGGAGTGTGTACAAAGCACAGAGTTATTACAGAGCAAGGAGTGATGAGCTGTCTTGTGGACTCAGAGGCAACCAGGGAAGGTGTCGGAAAAAGCTGTATCCAAACACAGACTCCGCAAGATCAATGAGACCTTGAGGGATGGGCAAAGAAAACAGTTTGAGTTGATCTGGTTAATTTTTAATGGATGTTAAAAAAGTACGAATGCTCTGCTTCTTTCTCTAACAGGTGTTGGGGTCGATGACATGTTTACCATGATTTCTGCCTGGCAGAAGACCAGCCTCATGGATAGCATAAGCAAGCGGATGTCTGATGTCTATGCAAAAGTGGCAGTACCCATGACAATCACCACCATGACCAACGTTCTGGCCTTCTATACAGGAAGCTCTTTCAGGTCCGTACAATACTTTTGCATCTATACAGGAACAACCCTGCTCTTTTGTTATTTTTATAACATCACCTGTTTTGGAGCATTTATGGCCCTGGATGGGAAAAGAGAAGTAGTCTGTCTACGCTGGTTGAAGAAGCCGGAAACAATTGACCAAAAATTTTCCTCATCAAATAGTCCTGCTGCCTCCCATGTAATTCTCTTCAAGATGAACACAAAGCTGATATCCATCCAGTGAATCTATTCTTTAGAGACTATTTTGGTCCTTTTCTCACAAGCACCGAGTCCAAGATTTTTGTAGTGTTCCTATACATTTTGTACATCATAAGTAGTATATATGGGTGTTTCTGAGTGCAGGAAGGTTTAGATCTCTGAAATTTGGCAAGTGATGACTCCTACATCATACCATATTTTAATGTAGAAGAAGAACAGTTTTCAAGTTATGGTCCCAGGGTTATGGTTATCCCAGAGATGGACCTTGCCCATCTCTTAAGGTCTCATTAATCTTGCGGAGTCTGTGTTTGGATACTGCTTTCTCTAACACCTTCTCTGGTTGCCTCTGAGTCCATAAGACAACTCATCACTCCTTGTTCTGTAATAACTCTGCACTTTGTACAGACTCTTGACTACTGGGATAAAGTTACTAGGCAAAAACTGGAAAAATGTCTGGCAGATTTTGAAAACGATGAGTATGTAGATAAAAACCTTACAGAGTTTTGGTTGCGAGAATATATAAAATATATAGAAAAACTCCATCAAGATTTAAATAAGACAGCTTTTCCAAGCAATATTCCCACTTTTTAATGGAATTTCCACTTTTTGTGTATGATATTAATATTACATCATCACAGGAAATCATTTGCTCCCAAGCCTTCATTCAAACCATGGGTATTTCTTCTTCAACCAATAAAAAGCTGATGTTACTCCAGTTCCAGACATGACAGAGAAGTGTGAAGCTTCCCTAATGGTGTATAATCAGGCATTCATGTATTTTAATCAGTATTCTGCAATATTAGAAAACACTGTTCAAAATGTGGTTGTTGCATCAACAGCTATGTTCATGGTTTCCTTATGGTTAATTTCTCATCCCCTGTGTTCTTTGTGGGTAACTTTTGCTATTGCCTCTGTGATTGTGGTTGTCATGGGTTTTATGGCCTTCTGGAATGTCAATCTTGATTGCATAGCCATGATTAATCTTGTTATTTGTATAGGGTTTTCTTTTGACTTTTCTGGTCACATTTCATCTGCGTTTGTTTCCAGTTCAGAGCACTCAGTAAACCAAAAAGCCACTGAAGCATTGTATCTGCTAGGCTACCCTGTGTGACAATGTGCAGTTTCAACAATAATAAGGGTATAAAGCATACATCTTCAGGATATTTTCTAAGACTATGCTTTTTGTTATGTTATTTAGAGCTGTTCATGGTCTAATTTTTATCTAGTATTCTTAACTTTTTTTTGAAAGTGAGTTTGAATAGCCACTAACAAACCAAAGACCAATTATAGAATTCCTTATTGGCCCAATCCAATCTGATGAAAATGTACTATTAAGAATAGTCAATAAACTAAAATCAAAGACATGCTTCCTTGGCTTATAAATACTGTTTAAAAATGTTATTTAACACCCTGCTTATTTAACTTATATGCAGAGTACATCAAGAGAAACGCTGGGCTGGGTGAAGCACAAACTGGAATCAAGATTGCCGGGAGAAATATGCTGGAATTAGCTATTTGCAATGTTTTAGTGTATCTTTGTGGTTCTAAAAGCCCAGTCAGTGGATTCATGCTCAGCTCATTACATAAGAATCAACCAGAATAGTTGCATTTCATGCAAAGATGAGCACAACAAAGGACAGAAATGGTATGGACCTAACAGAAGCAGAAGATATTAAGAAGAGGTGGCAAGAATACACAGAAGAACTGTACAAAAAAGATCTTCATGACCCAGATAATCACGATGGTGTGATCACTCACCTAGAGCCAGACATCCTGGTATGTGAAGTCAAGTGGGCCTTAGAAAGCATCACTACGAACAAAGCTAGTGGAGGTGATGGAATTCCAGTTGAGCTTTTTCAAATCCTGAAAGATGATGCTGTGAAAGTGCTGCACTCAACATGCCAGCAAATTTGGAAAACTCAGCAGTGGCTACAGGACTGGAAAAGGTCAGTTTTCATTCCAGTTTCAAAGAAAGGCAATGCCAAAGACTGCTCAAACTACCACACAGTTGCACTCATCTCACATGCTAGTAAAGTAATGCTCAAAATTCTCCAAGCCAGGCTTCAGCTATACATGAACCATGAACTTCCAGATATTCAAGCTGGTTTTAGAAAAGGCAGAGGAACCAGAGATCAAATTGCCAACATCTGCTGGATCATCGAAAAAGCGAGAGAGTTCTAGAAAAACATCTATTTCTGCTTCATTGACTACTCCAAAGCCTTTGACTGTGTGGATCACACTAAACTGTGGAAAATTCTGAAAGAGATGGGAATACCAGACCACTTGACCTGCCTCTTGAGAAATCTGTATGCAGGTCAGGAAGCAACAGTTAGAACTGGACATGGAACAACAGACTGGTTCCAAATAGGAAAAGGAGTACGTCAAGGCTGTATATTGTCACGCTGCTTATTTAACTTATATGCAAAGTACATCATGAGAAGCTCTGGACTGGATAAAACACAAGCTGGAATCAAGATTGCCGGGAGAAATATCAATAACCTCATATATGCAGATGACACCACCCTTATGGCAGAAAGTGAAGAAGAACTAAAAAGCCCCTTGATGAAAGTGAAAGAGGAGAGTGAAAAAGTTGGCTTAAAACTCAACATTCAGAAAACTAAGATCATGGCATCTGGTCCCATCATTTCATGGCAAATACATGGGGAAACAGTGGAAACGGTGAGAGACTTTTTTTTTTTTGACTCAAAAATCACTGCAGATGGTGACTGCAGCCATAAAATTAAAAGACGCTTGCTCCTGGGAAGAAAAAGAAAAATTAATTTGTCTTACATTAAAATATCTTTACTAAATTAGGAAGTGTTGTCATCTTTATTATGGTCTATACAATCAGCATAACTTTCCAATTATTTGTCCTTTTATTTCATCAATAGTAGTTTATGCCTGGAATTCAAATATTTTATGTATTGTACTCAAAATAGAATATTATTTTCGTTGTACTTCTCATATGCATTATTATGTAAAAGAGCAACTGACTATTGTTTATTCTCCTAGTCTGGGGTTTTTCTATGCATTATCTTAATGGTGTATTTTGATGAACAGAAGTTTTTAAAGTTTTGGAATCAAATTTATCTTTTTTTTTTACGGTTAGTATTTCCTGAGAAATTTTTGCCTAATCCAAGATTAAAAAAAATCATCTATATTTTCTTCTCAAAGCTAATACTTTTATTAGGTGGCTCAGATGGTAAAGCCCCTGTCTGCAATGCAAAAGACCTGAGTTCAATCCCTGGGTCGAGAATATCCCCTGGAGAAGGAAATGGCAGCCCACTCCAGTGGTCTTGACTGGAAAATCCCATGAACAGAGGAGCTTGGTAGGCTACAGTCCATGGGGTCGCAAAGAGTTGGACACCACTGAGCGACTCCACTTTCTTATATCTATAATTCATAGACCTATGTTTGTTGGATTTTTTTTTTAATTTTATTTTATTTTTAAACTTTAAAATATTGTATTAGTTTTGCCAAATATCAAAATGAATCCGCCACAGGTATACATGTGTTCCCCATCCTGAACCCTCCTCCCTCCTCCCTCCCCATACCCTCCCTCTGGGTCGTCCCAGTGCACCAGCTCCAAGCATCCAGTATCGTGCATCGAACCTGGACTGGCGACTTGTTTCATACATGATATTATACATGTTTCAATGCCATTCTCCCAAATCTTCCCACCCTCTCCCTCTCCCACAGAGTCCATAAGACTGTTCAATACATCAGTGTCTCTTTCGCTGTCTCGTACACAGGGTTATTGTTACCATCTTTCTAAATTCCATATATATGCAGTAGTATACTGTATTGGTGTTTTTCTTTCTGGCTTACTTCACTCTGTATAATAGGCTCCAGTTTCATCCACCTCATTAGAACGGATTCAAATGTATTCTTTTTAATGGCTGAGTAATACTCCATTGTGTATATGTACCACAGCTTGGGAAGTATGGATAGAGGTTTGTTTTCTTCCCATTATAGTTACCCAGTTGTCCCAGCATTTTTAGTGAAAAGACTGTCCTTTCACCAGACGGGCTAACTTGACACCTCTGTCAAAGAACCAAGTGACAGTTTATGTGTGGCTCTATTTTTGTGCATTGATCTGTTTTTCTGTAATACGGTGGATACCATACTGTGCTGATTCCTGAAGCTTTATATTAATTATGGAAATTAGGTTAGGTAAGTTATCCAGCATTTTCCCTCTTTTCCAAAGTATTTTGGCTGTTATAGGTTCTTTGCATTTAGATACTAATTTTAGAATCACTTGTCCATTTATCAAAAAAAAAAAAAGGCTTCTGGGATCAGAATTGGGTTATGGTCAGTCTACAGATCAATTTGGGGAAAACAGATGTATTAGCAATATGGAATTTTCCAATCTGTTAACATGGTTTATCTCTTACTTATTATCTTATTTAATGTGTCTCAGAAGTATCTTATAGATATACATGGATTTACTTCAATATTAATTTTTTAGCATTGTAAATATTTTAAACCCCTTTTTCATTTTTTTTCACTAGCATATAAAAATTCAATTGGTTTTGGTATACCTACCTTATACTGTGTAATCTTTTTAGGTTCATTTATTAGTTCATGTAGATTTTTGTAGGTTTTTTTAGTAGTTTTTATTTATGCAATTATGTAAAGATCACATAAAGACCATTTTATTTCTCCCTACATAAACTTTATCTATTACTTAAGCACTGGCTTAAAACTTCCAGGAAAATGTAGGAAAACATAGAGACACCATTGCCTTGTCGACTTTGTAAGGAACAGAATCAATATTTCATCAAATATAATGATTACCTGGAAGTTTTTCACAGCCATCTTCTGTCAGATTGTGAAAGCTCCTTTCTACTTCTAGTTTTCTGGGATGTTTTAAAATGAATAAGTATTAAATTTTGTCAAATTTCTGTCAACTGAGATTATCATGTCTATTTTTCTATTTTAGTCTGTGGAATGTGACAACTTATACTGAATGATTTTTAAAATCAAATCAGCTTACATGACATCACTTTATACTAACCTTGCATTCCTAGAATAATTCACATTTTTATTTTCACATATTGCTGTTTTTGTTAATATTTTATCAGTGATGTTCATGAGGCATATTGGTTACAATTTCCTTTTTTTTTTTTTGTAATGCTTTTCTCAGGTCTTGATATCAGGGTTATACTGCCCTCAGGAAACAAGCCAATAAATATTCCTCTTCTTCAGTTTTCTGAAATATATGATCTATGGTTGGCATCATTTTTCATTTCTTATCAAATGTTTGGTAGAGTTCACCAGTAAAGTCTTTGGGCATGGAGTTTTTCTGAGAAGAATTTTTATGTCAGATCCCCTTTCTTTAACAAATAGAAGGCCATTAAGATGTTCTTTTTATTCTTGGGTCAATTTTGGTATGTTTGTTTTATATGGAATTTGCCGATTCTGCTAATCGATTATTTTCTTGTTGTTTAGTCATGTCAGACTCTTTGTGACCCCATGGACTGTAGCCCACCAGGCTCCTCCGCCCATGGGATTTCCCAGGCAAGAATTCTGGAGTGGGTTGCTGTTTCCTTCTCCAGAGTATCTTCCTGACCCTGGGATTGAATCTGAGTCTCCTTCTTTGGCAGGCCAATTCTTTACTGATGCGTCACCAGGGAAGCCCTGGTGACTTAAATGTCTTATCATTTAAGTGTTTTATCATTTAAATGTCTCTAAGGAAGTCCCCAATGCAATTCTTGATATTGGTAATTTGTATTATATACCTTTTATTTCCTAAGGAATTATCAATTTTATTAAATTTCTTCAAGAACCAACTTTTGGCTCTATTTTCTCTTTTGTTTCTCTATTTGCTAATTGATTGAGTTCTACTCTTCAGTCTTTCCAGTTTTCTTTGAGTTTAACTTTCTCTACATTTTCTAGTTTTTTAAGGTGGTAGGATAAGTCACATTTATTCTCTTCTAAGAAAACTTTTAATGCTATCAATTTCCTTCTAGCTACTGTTTTAACGGTATCCACAACAATTTTTTTATGAGGGATGTTCATTATCATTCATTCCAAAATAAGCTCCTATTTCCCTTGTGATTTCTTCTTTGCCCATGAATTAAACAATATCTTTATTTTCTCTTCATTTTTGAAGAATAGTTTAAACAGATATAGAACTCTAGGTTGAGAAGAATTTTTTCCTTCAACACTTTAAAAATGTCATTGCATTGTCTTCTTGATGCAATGCTGATTAGAATTCAGTCTTCACTTTCATATTGATCTTTTCTATGGTATATGCCTTTTTTCCCTCTATATTCATTTAATGTTTTTTTATTACTGGCTTTCAGCAATTTGACTATGATGAGATTATATGTGGTGTTTTTTTCTATTCAATCTTCTTAGATATCTTTAAGCACTTAGGACCTGTGGCTTGATGTTTTCCATCATATTTGGAAATATTTTAGCCTTTATTTCTTCAAATGTTTTTCTGCCACATTGTCTTTCCCCTTTCATTCAGTGACCTTAATTACAAATATGCTCTCATTATTTTCAGTTGTCATAAAATTGTAATAGTCCCCAAGATTGCATTTTATCATTAATAAATTGAAATTTATTGACACTTTCAAAAAGCTCTTCTCTGTAGCCCATATTTTGTTGAAAAAAATAATTCTTTCTACATATGTTGAGATTCCTGGTAAGCTCAGTAAAATTCTCAGTGAAGGTACATAATTATGCTTTTATGTATGGAAATGTTTAAATACTTTAGTCCAAATATTTTCAGCATATTATCATTTTTATTTCATTAAAACTCATTCTTAGACAAATATTTTATAACACAAAACTCCACAACAGTGTTGTCTGTTTCTAATTATCTTGAATACTTTGCCAAACAAAATAGAGATGTCACAAAAATAGTGCTTTTCAATTTCATTCTATTCATTATAGAATGTAAATTCACCCTACAAATGGAAACTCGTTCAAAAATTCGTCTCACAATTTATGAAATTACAAAGCACAGTTATAGAAGTTCAGCAGGTACACTGAACTCCTCTTATTTGATTTTGTCATTTTGTCCCTCACTTGTGAATTGACAAATTCAATTACTTCCTGTTTATGCACCATGTTTTCAAGAATTCCATTTTGCTAAAGTCTTCAAAACTTTATGTTTCTATGGTGTTTCCTTCATTGAACATTTTGATTAAAGAATCACAACTGATTTTGAACAAATTGCAACAAAAAAAGAGTAGAGGACTCTATTTAGAAACTGGTCACAGTTTTACAAATTAGCTCAATAACTTTGCAGGGCAGCAGCTTGATTTTCAAAGTAGTTCCACAAAGAATCAAGTATTTGTAAACTCTGCCTGATACTGGGCAGCTAAGAGGAACAACTGTGTGCTATCATGCTTGAATATTTTTAATTCAACCTCAACTTAATTGCCACATATTTGTTGTTCAGTAACTTTAGGTATTTTATTAGCTCATCTCCTCCTTTCATGTATTCCTCCAGATGTAATCTTGGGTTATCCATTTATATTTACAGATGAAGCCTATTTTGCTTAATAGAGGTAATTGATAAATTTCCAAGCCAAAATTGTTTCCTACTATCATCCTGGTATACCACCTATTTTAAGTTTGTACTGGATGCCTTGTTTTAAATGAAGTATTGGGATGAACCAGAGGGATGGTACAGAGAGGGAGGTGGGTGGAGGTTCAGGATGGGGAACATGTGTACACCCGTGGCAAATTCATGTTGATGTATGGCAAAACCAATACAATATTGTAAAGTAATTAGCCTCCAATTAAAATAAATAAATTTATATTTTAAAAAATAATAAATAAATAAATAAATACAATGTTATTTTTAAAAAAGAGAGAGATAAATGAAAATAAGCCTGGATTGGTTTGAAATACCTCTGGTTTTTACGTTCAGATTTTTCCACGGTCTAGTTTAGTGATGTGGATGACACAGGTGCACTGAATAGAATTTTCACTTTAACATGTAGTTAATTGTGAAAGTCACCCACTGATAAACCACCCCCACCCCTTTCCCAGATCCTTTACAAATATTATGTAACTAACATTTCCTGTTCATTGACAGTGGGCAGAGTGCTCACTGGACACAATGAGGTGTGCTCAGACACAAGTGCTCAGGGAATGTTAGCTTCTCTCTGGATTCTGTACTGGTGAAGCCATACTGGCCAGTTCAATAAATAAACCCCAACTCTGTAGTGGCTCACCACAATGAGAGTCTAATTCTCACTCATGTAACAGTCACTGTTGATGTTCCTGGTCAGTGAGTGGCCATCTTGACCCCGGTAATTCAGGGACCCAGGTTCCTGTCAAACTTCTGGTGTCAGAATCCAATTGCCTCTTCTGTTGCCTGTGTTTAGATGGCAAATGGGACAGAGACGTTCTTAAAAGTCTTGGCCTACAGGTGACACACATCACTCTCGTGTACATCTCCTAGTGACTACTGGTCACATGGCCACACATGTAAGTTAAAGGACTTAGAAAATGAGGTCCTTGATTGGGCAGTCATATTTCAATTAAATTCCATATTATGAAAAGGGGGCGCAATTTTTGTTTGAAGCAAGCAGTCAATATCATTGATTCTCAATCTCTTTACATGACTTTAAAATAAGTTTCCAGATGGCTCAATATTTAAGTGTAAAAAAGTAGATAATTATAATCTCAGAAAGAAAAAAGTCTGTCTACTGTGACACAAAATCCCAAACTCATTAAGAAAAACAAAAGCATTAGTCGATTCAATTACAAACTTATCCATAACAATCAGATAAAAGAGGTTAAGGAAGGGAGTCCTCATGACTCAAAACACAAGAAAAAGTCAAGAAGAAAATTCTAACTGTCCAAAAAGGAAGCCAGGAAAATATGTAGGATGGTAGTTCACCCAAAGAGATGTATAGTTAGTCTAAGCAACAAGTTAAAAAAATAAAATCAGAATGAAGTGCAGACGGCATGAATCACTTCAGAAAGACCTGAACACAGCGAAATATACTGGATGAAAGAAAACAAAGGTGACGCAAGTGCTAAGACATACCATGTTCGTGGACTGGAAGAATCAGTGTTGTGGAAATGACTACACCACCCAAAGCAATATACCAAATCCAGAAATACATCAAACAAAATGAGTAAAGACTAAACTAGGAAAGCAAGGACGTTTCAGTATAAAAAGGTCTGTCAGCCATCAGTCAGTGCTGAAAAGCACATAAAAAAAAAATCACAACCTTTCCTAATAAAGCCTCTAAGTAGAATGGAAAAAAGAAACAATTTATATATGATGAACACCATTTGCCATTATTCTAAATAAAGAAATGTCAGAACGATACTTATAGCTTTATTCCATTTAAAATGTTTACCTGAATGAAATTATATGAAATAGAATAGTTCTATTTTTCTTTTAGGTTATCTCACATTTCCAGGTATTTTAACAAGGTTATATTATGGCATTAAACAGGATGTATTAGCTGCTTTCTATTTTTATTATCTTTCTGTTATGTAAGCCCAAATGATAAAGTAACATGTGGATTTAGATCTTATATCTTCCCTTAGAAGCCAAAATGGGTATCTTTAAAAACTTACTAAGGGAGTGATAAGAATCACTGACCTAAGTCCACCAACAACAACCAAAATTTGTCTAACTTAAGCTGAAATGCATCAACCCCAAAAAATACTTCTGCATTTGTAACAATTGTAAGTCTTACAAGTTAAGAAATAGCTTGTGAACCTGTCTTAAGTAGAGAACCAGTTCTAAATTTTCTCTTTATTTGAAAAGTTTTACTTAAAGCACTCTTTTTGCATTCAAAAGTTTCTTTAGAAAGTGTAAACTTAAAAAATCACAAACAGAATACATGAAGAAAATTTTGGCTATTTACTCAGACTAGATCTAATATCCATGCTCAAATTCAACCAACTGTATCTAATGCAGATGATTAAATACTTAAGTAAAGATGTGATTAAGCATCATCTTATGGCCTGGTCATGGAAAAAAGAAAAATCTAAGTTTTTCCCCCCAAAACACTCCCATGTTACAAACAAAAACATGGTCAAAATATTCTTGCAGTTTTCTCTGTGTGGGTGTTTATTTTTTATGTCAGAAATGTTACCTTGAATTATGTCATTAAATATTGGCTGTTTCATTATGTTTCTTCTTTAAGATGAAACAGACTATATAACAATCTTCTTTTGTGATTCCCATGTTTTCTCACTCTAATTTGTTTTAACATTCTTATTCATTTTGGTAAATTCTACCCACTCATCCATTTCTAGCTTATTGTTCTTTACTGTGTTTTCCACAGTCTCTACTGTCCCTTGTGAGCCCTCCAATTTCATCTTCACTTCAGCCATAGTTTTATTTTATCTTATTTTTCTTTCCACTCAGTCAGCTTACACTGCACTTTCTCATGTAGTCACACTGTCTCTTCCCTGACCTCGTACCACTGTTTTGTGTTCTCACTGATAAATATTTCCATTAAGGGTCTTAAATTCATGGCAAGATGTTGGATCATTATTTTCATCTTCTTTACAGCAATATTTTTCTCTGATGAATATTCTTCACCTGTCCTTTGTTTTTCCATTCCTTTCTCCTTTTTCAATTCTCGAATGGCAGTAGCAGCCTTGAGCTGGATTCTTTCTGCCAAGTCATCACTGAAAGTGATGACGTTTTTCTGGACAAGCTGTCCACAGGAAGCTAATGCAGAAGGCCACAGTGGGATGAGTTCTGCACCAGCAAAATTCTGTTTTGATTCAGGGTTTTACATGAGAATCAGTTAGCTATTTACTTCTCAGCATCCAGAGGAGACAGAAGGTCTTGACATTTGTCAAAGGCATCTCCTTCCCTTGGTGGTGTGACTCCCTGTTTGGTTTCACTTCCCAACTTCTCAAAATCCAACCAGAGGCAGGGAAAGTCCTGCCATTGGCTTGAGAAGCCATCCTGCTTTTACAAACAAAGGCTAACAGGTTTTGCACCTCAAGGTGGGCCTCTCAACTTCATGAAGCATCTCCTGCTGGCTCCCGGCTCTGCAGCCATGGCATCGTCCACTTTCTCCCACAGGCGGCCTGCCTGGTCTACACTGCTTCAGGCAGCCATTCCCCTGTTTTGTGGCCTAGTAGACTATGGGGTTTGTATTTTAGTTTTTCCCTGTCTTTGTCATTATTAGCCGATTGCCAGAAAGCAGAAGAAAATGCCAACTTAATAGTACCATCTTCAAACCCAAAATCCAATAATTAACCTTAATACAGTATTTTATATACGACTGAAACTTGAATGTCTCATTGTACTACTGAAAGACAAAGGTGTGCTTTACTTACCATTACACTGTGAGGTAAAACACTAATTTTCCATAAAATACTAATTTTCATATGGCCATTAACAATTGAGATAATTATTTTTATTTCAAAACCTCTTGTGTGTATTGGTTATAACCTAGGGCAGAAAATTATCTGATGCTAAAATGTAAAAGGTTCTTTTCAAGACCCAGGGTTGACTGCGGGAACAAATTATGAATGTTCTTTCAGTATGCTACAATCTTAGTATTTGTTTTTAAAGCAGAACCTTTTTAGTAATAAAGACAACAAATCATCTGTCAATCTGCAAGATCCCAATGACATTTGCATTTGAAATGAAGACAATGTGTATTATGAGCTTCCCTGTTGGCTCAGCAGTAAAGAATCTGCCTGCCAATGCAGGAGACAAGGGTTGATCCCTGGGTCAGGAAGATCCCCTGGAGAAGGAGTGGCAACATACTCCAGTATTCTTGCCTGGGGAATCCCATGCATAGAGGAGCATGACGGGCTACATCCATGGGGTCTCAAAGAGTAAGACACGACTTAGAGACTAAGCAACAAGTTTATATGTAGGATCATTCCCTTAGTAAAAATTTAACTCTAAGCAAGTTTGTTTACCTGATACTTACTATTTGCTACTCTTATCCAATACCAGGGATGTTCTGAGTAAAATCAAGTTTTACTAATAGCTCATTTTTTAAAGAAGCAAATAATATACCAAAACCAAATTAAACAGATTTTGAACTAGTAGTGTTTTAAATGATTCCATTTTCGTACATAACGGTAAATCTGTCAATGCTAATATGTCATACAAAAGAGAAGTAATGCCTGATATAATTTATTAAATTCAGAAGCACCACGAGATCATATTGATAGAAACGAAGAAAAGCCTTTCTTCTGTTGTTGTTGTTTAGTCACTAAGTCCTGTCCGACTCTTTGTGACCTCAAGGACTGTAGCCCGTCAGGCTTCTCTGTCCTCCACCATCTCTTGGAGTTTGCTCAGACTCACGTCCAAAGCTCTTCCTTACAGAATTCTAAGTAAGAAATGTAAATGGAAAGATGGGATTTGAAAAACCACAGTTCAACAACCACCGGAGCTGGAATGACAGCGGACATGAAAAGACATGGTGCACTTCATCTAAGTAACCGAGGCCAGTCACCACTAACGGCACCAATACACACCACGCTCTGAGAAGCACCGCTGAGAATTCCTGCCCCAAATGCACAACCTGAATCTAACCATGAGGACACATGGACAACTGCAGTGGAAGGATTTTCTACAGAACGACTGGCCTGCACATGCTCTTCAAAAATGCCAGGGCCACAAAGAGACAGAGAAAGAATGAAGAACTGTTCAGATTAAAAGAGACTAAGGAAAAATGACAGCAAAATTCAATGTAGGGTCCTGGACTGGACTCTGGACCAGAAACAATTCTTTCCTTTGGTATATATGATATTAGCAGGATGACTGATAAAAATCTATCTGTATACAGGAGAACTGTATCCATGCTCATCAAGGAAATATATGTTAAAGTACTTAGAGTTAAAGACACTGAAGATACTGAATGCAATTTTCTCTCAAACAATTCGAAAAGAGCAAGAATACTGTGTATGTGTATGTGGAGAGAATGCTAAAGCATATGTGATAAATGTGAACATTTTGGGAATCTGATTAAGATGCTTTCCCTAATTGTAATACAAGATCAGATCTTTACTATATTCTCCTCATCAGATCATGAAATTTTAGAGCTGGAAGAAAAATATATTCTCACACAAATTACTCCCAACTTACAGATGAAGGAAGTTAATGACTTGCTCAAAGTGACAACATTCAAGGCAGAGCTGAGATGCTCATACTGCTCTGACTCAGCTCTTTCTACTACTGCCAGTTGTCTCTTATACCTTTACATTGTCATCTACTCCCTAAACATGTGATACCAAATTATCTAGCTCTATCTTCTCATATATTCTAGTAAGCTTTTGTGGCAAACCACTTTCAGGCAATCTAAACTTCAATTTTTTTTTTTTTTTTTTTTTTCTGTTCCTACCAGTTGGCAGGAGATCTCCCTGGAAGATGTTCATATGAAGTTTAGCTTCTTAGCACGTTTAGCTGATGACTTGGGCCATGCAGTGCCTACCTCCAGGCTTCACCAGATGTGCAGGGTTAGAGATGTTCTTGATTTCTATACTGTGCCTGTTCAGGATAGATCTAAATTTGATGAACTTATTGCCAGTAATCTGCCTCCCAATTTAAAAATCACCAGGGGTTACTGAACAGTTCAAAGGAAGAACACATTGACATCTTTTTTTTTTTTCCCTTAAAAGGGGGCTGTTTATCAGACTTTTTGATACTTTACCATGTGAAATGCTGTCAGAACTGGTCTCTACACTCACTTTTCTCTGTGGAAGAAAGTGATTAATCTTTTCTTTTTTTATTGTCATGAATTGACAAGATTTTTTCACATTTACAGAATCAGGTCATTCATAATTTATGAAAATATATATTACATATACAGATAAAATGACATTTGTAAAAGAAATAAAAATCTGTGTAGTATATTAAAAAAAATTAAAATTTTAAGAGGCATTTATGTGCACAGTCTTTAATAACTAATATCAAAAAATATATTGCCAGAATACATGTCAGATACTATGCAAAATGCTAAAACTAGAAAACCAACACACTCTACCATGGGTCACACTGCTAGGTCCATTATGACAGACACCAAGCTTGTATTATTGATCACTATAACCCACCTCTTAGGACAGTGCCCCACTGCTTCCATGTTTGTCAAAATCTTACTTGTCTTTCAAGTGTTACCTTTGGTAGTTATTCAGTTTCCGAAGACTTTGTAGATCTCACCAAGCAAAAATATACCTTCCTTTGCTGTTGTCTCATGGTCTTATGTTAACACTGAAGATGTCATGATTATCTGTATACACATTCCTGTGCTGTGGGATGTCTTTTATTTGGCAGCATACAAAGACTTTGGAAACTGAATGACTACCAAAGGTAACACTTGAAAGACAAGTAAGATTTTGACAGACATGGAAGCAGTGGGGTAGTGAGAGGATAGGTAGGGGGAGTTAGATAAAACAGCCTGAAGGCAAGAAAATATTTGACATTTCTACTAAATGTTTAAACACAGGCTTACCTATTGTTGCTACAAGTTCTGGATCAAAAGTATCATCTGTGAACTCAAGAGCAGACTAAAAGAGATGTCAAGAAGGCAGATTAGTAATTTTGACTTTTCTTTCTAAACATTTGGTAAATCTTCCTGATTGTTGTATTTTGTCACAAGTTAGACACAACTTAAAAAGAGCTAATGTAGTCAGCTTCTAGAAATATGGCCTCATTGCAGGTATATTCAGAGGAATGAAGTTATTGGAAAGGCAATTAAAGAATCCTCAAAGGAAAGTAGTTTACTAGCAAATATATTTCCCATGCTCCATTTCCCAAGTGTGAAACGCGGTTTTTTGTTGTTTTTTTTTTAATATAACTGAACTGGTATGCCCTTCTGAGAAAATGATATTAGCAAACATGTAATGCTTTAACTGACATGGACAAAAGGAGGAAAGGAAGTCTCTTGGAATGCAACAAATTAATTTTTAAAGAAATCTACTGTGTCATCCACTCAGAATTCAGGTAAAAACAGAAAGGTGTGAAGTTGAGCATTTTGAAACAAGTAATCTGACTATTACTGAAGTGCAAGGAAGAGATACAATAAAAAGTGAAGGCTGAAGGTCACATGCTGGCCAGAGTAGGTATCCTCTGCCAATGCCGGGTAAGGTGCATGAAAGCAAGTCGGCAGTATGCAGCTACTGAAGGCTGCCAAAGAAAGGAATGGCAGGAACTGCTCTGTATATTGAAAAGTTAATGCCAGAAAAAAAAAAATCTAAGAAAATCAACAGAAGACAACTGCCATGATTATAATAAGGGATAATGAAGGACTACACCTAAGAAATGGTTAAGAAAGGAAGGCAGGCGTGAAATGAAAGGAAAAGATAATCACAAAGTATTATAAGATTTTGTCTTCCAGAATTATTTAATATAAGGCATAAATGTCAGTTATTAGAAGCTCTTCAAAAAGTTTTCATTAAAGCTCTTTAGATTTATGAAATTAATAAATCTCTCCTCACATTATCTCCTAAGTAGGATGAGACCATTCTATTGACTTACTTGCATTGATAAAATCAAAGCAATAACTATCTCATGTCTGAATTGCAGGGGACAAAAAATATATGACTATTTCTATAGACTGTAATTATTGCTGCTAAAGATATTTTTTGTCCACAGGGCATATTGCAAAACATAATGGCCTCTTGGTACTTTCCAAACCCAGTGTCATTAATTCTGTTGAAGTCTAACTCTCCCTTTCCCAGTTTTGCTTTCTGGTGATCATAAAACCAGCATGACAAAAGCAAAGTAAAACAAAAGAATCAAATCGGAGATTTTTCTGCTTAACATTGAACTATAACTAATTTTATTTAATTCCAACATGAATTAGGTGACAGCACTAATAAGAATCTTAAAAGACTACTCATAAAAATTTTCTTCTCTCCCCAACATTAAGCTTCAAATTAGGGAAGCCCAAAATTTCAATTACTCTTAAGAATAGAAAAGTTGTATATTTATACTCAAGTCACCAAAGACAATATTACAAAAATGTAGACCCTTCCTGAGCAGTAGTAGTAATGATACCACAACAATAACATAAATGATAACGACAGTATGGGCTATTATTTATTGAACTTTGAAAACAAGCCAGATACTAAGCCAGAGGGTTTTCTTACATAATTACTAATCCTTAAAATATCACTTGTCATTAATGGTATTTTGTCAGGAAAGGCAAGAATATAAAACAACAAATTTTAATACAGGCACTGAGGATAAGGCAGCAGATTTTAGCTATGGGTACACTGTCAGATGAAAACGTATTCTAAATTCTACATGTGCATTTTCTAGGTAGGGAGTTTAAACTTCTCTATTAGATTTTGAAAGGAATTCACAACCCAAAAATGATTAAGCAATACTGTTCTAAAGGACGTATGGTTAAGCCTTCATTTTTCAATGTTTAAGGAGTAAAATACTGAGCTGTAGATGGAAGGAGTAACTCCTGCCATTCCACTTGGAAGAGACCAAATGTATACTTAATCAGTGCAATTATAACTAAGGTGCATTTCTCAGTTTACAGATGAAACTGGTCAAAAAGAACAGGGATGTAAGAGGCACAGGAGGGACAGCAAATTAAATAATAGCAGGTCTCTATAATCCCTTCCAGTTCTGGAACACCTTGCTGCTTCTTTACTTCACCACAGTTAGCCACGGTTTCAAGGAATATTACACATTTAACACTAGATAAGTTTGAGAGATTTCTACTCCAACCTCACTTTCGAAACAAAGAGATGAAGGCCTAGAGTGTCTGAGTGTCACACACAAGGGCACACAAGCAGCAGCACCAGTTCCATCATTCTGATTTCCTGGCTGCTCTCACACATGTTCATTAACTCCAAGTATAAAATAAACTGGAAAAATAACCCACTAGTTTGAGTGAGTTAAGATATCCTTTGTTGTGCAATGATTTCTCAACAACACATGTGATACCTCACTTTCATTAACTCTAGATTTACAGAGAAATAGAAACTATTGGTTAGAACAATCTTGTAAGATTATATCCCTGTCAAATGTTTTTGTACTAACTCACCTTAAAAAGCATGCTACATGCCAAATCGCTTCAGTCATGTCCAACTCTTTTGCAACACATGGGCTGTAGCCCACCAGGCTCCTCTGTCCGTGGAATTCCTCAGGCAAGAATACGAGAGTGGGTTGCCATTTCCTCCTCCAGGGGATCTTCCCAACCAAGGGATTGAACCCAAGTCTCCTGCATGTCCTGTATTGGCAGGCAGATTCTTTACCACTGTGCCACCTAGGAAGTTCATTTAAATCAATAAATGTCTCTGAAATTTTCTATTTTCTTTTTTTCCTCTAAAAGTTTTTATATTCTTAGTCTGATTTATTCACAGATAATTGACTTTCTTTGATGCTATTGTAAATCATAATTTTAAGAATTTGCTACTTTACAGAAATACAATTGGAGTTTGTGTACTGATTTTATGTACAGCTACCTTGCTAAACTCTCTTACTGACTCTAATATTATATTTCTGAATTACATTGTTTCATGTACAAACACAACCATCATATGTGAATTATGCCAGTTTTATTTCTTCCTTTCCAGTCATCAAACTTTTGTGCCTTTCTCATGCTTTAATCCTCTGCCTAGGAACACTATAAAATGCTGAACTGAAAAAGTAGGAATGAACATTCTTGTCTTTTCTTGAACTCAAAGGGCAACTTCCAATGACTCATCATTATATCTGAGGTTTATGGAAGGTTTTTGGGTTGTCTACAAATAATTTTCCTTCTATACACAATTGCTGGGAATTTTTAATCATAAATGGAAATGAATTTTATCAGATACATTTTTCTGGATATGTTGAGGTGATTATAGGATTTATTTCATTTGTTAATTAGTTCCATTTATTGGTTTACTAATGTTAAATCTGCATGTTTGGGCTTCCCTGGTGGCTCAGTGGGAAAGAAACTGCTTGCCAATGCAGAAGGCATGGGTTTGATCCCTAGTCTGGGAAGATTCCACATACTGTGGAGCAACCAAGCCCATGTGCCACAACTATTGAGCCTGTGCTCTACAGCCCAGGAAATACAACTACTAAGCCCAGGAGCCACAGCTGCTGAAACCCATGCATCCTAGAGTCCATGCTGTGCAACAAGAGGAGCCACAGCAATGAGAAGCCCATGCAGGGCCAGAAGAGTAGCCCCTGCTCGCCGCAACTAGAGAAAGCCTGCATGCAGCAATGAAGACCCAGTATAGCCAAAAATAAATACATAAATAACTCTAAGACATATCTTCATATTTTATATAAACCCTTCTTGGTGATGATGAATGATCCTTTTTACACGTTACTCACTTTGATTTGCATGTGAGTGTCCTTTCTTGTGTTACCCGTGTCAGACTTTAGTATCAAAGTTAAGCTACTCTCAGAAAGTAAGTCTTCCCTCTTCTTACTCCTATTATCTCCTATTATCTGGAAGAGTCTGTGCAGTATTTTCTTGAAGGCGACTTTAGTTGTATGCCATTATATTAATGCATCACATGGGTTGTCATGACGGGTTAGAATCCCAAGGAGCCTTATCCACAGATCAAGTCTTCACAGTCCTGTCGACTCTCCCATGGGCTTTCACTGAATACACACTGGTGCTGAGCCAAGGCCTGGGAACAGGAAAGGAGAGCTGAGAGAAACTTCTGAAGGTTTCATTCAGTGCAAGGCACTGGCTGCCAGCTTCCTATGGCTAAGGGATGTCAGAGTACTGAGACCAGTCCCTCACTGAGAGCACTGCATAGGCTTCCAAAGCCTGAGGGTAGGCTGCAGAGAGACCTCCTGAGGCCCTGATTGGGAATCATAGATGAAAAGCAAAGAGAACTTCCCATGGACCCCAAGCAGCTAGCCTATAGAGCAGAGAGAGATCTCCCATGATTTAGCAAGCTGGGTAACTTGGCTACAGAACAAGAGAACTGTAGGGTCCCATGCACTGCTGAAGGGAAAGTGCTAGTTCTTCTCTCTAACCATTTGAAACTAGTAACCTGAATCTAGCAAACCTGAAACAAAGTCCATACTCAGCTCAACTACAGATTAGACAGTAGCGCAGACGGTAAAGAATCTGCCTGCAACGCAAGAGACCTGGGTTCAATCCCTGAGTCAGGAAGATCCCCTGGAGAAGCAAATGGCAACCCACACAAGTATTTTTGCCTGGAGAATTCCATGGATAGAAGAGCCTGGCAACTTATAGTCCATGGGGTCACAAAGAGTCAGACACTCCTGAGTGACTAACTCACACACAGGTTAGAAGAATTCAGGCCTCTAACCTTAGAGCCATGTTGAATAATTGAAATGCACTTTTCTGGAAACAAATATTATTAACTTCCCTTTTCATTTATCTTTTATGTACAATGTCTTGTCTAATATCAAAAGTTAAGATACATTCAAAGAAGTAAGAAAATATGAGCTAGGGTTGAAAAAAGAAACAGTCAATAAAAGCAAACCCAGAGATGGCCTAGATGCTGGGCTTATCAGACAGGGACTTTACATAACTATAATAAATAATGAATATTAAGGGCTCTAGTGGGTAGAAAATGGACACTGCACAAGTAGATGGGCAAAATCCACAGAGAACTGGAGGTTTTAGAAATGTTAAAATACATATTACAGATATGAGAATCATTCAATGAACTTACCTGACTGGACACAGCAGAGAAACAAAATGTTAGTGAAGCCTGTAGACAAGTCAATTGAAATGATCCAAAATTAAATAAAGGGAGGGAAGGAGGTTTAAAAGCCATGGAATCTGAGTTCTGCAAAGCAATAGCAACAGTAGTCAAATACTGTACATGTAATTAAAATCCAAGGAGGGGACAGCGGAGCACAGGAAAAATTTGAAGAAATAATGGTTGAGAAATCTCTTCAGTTGATTAGTGATACCAAACCACAAAGTCAAGAATCTCAGTGGACTCCAAGCAGGATAAACACAAAGAAAACAGCTGGGGTGGGACTGTTGGACAGTCATGTGCAACTCTTTGTGGCCTCATGGACTGTAGCCCACCAGGCTCCTCTGTCCATGGAGGTTTCCAGGCAAGAATCCTGGAGCAGGTTGCCATTTCCTACTCCAGGGGATCTTCCTGACCCAGGGATTGAATCTGAATCCCTTGCGTCTCCTGCAGGCAGATTCTTTACTGCTGATGCCACCTGGGAAACCCTGACATATGACAGTCAAACTGTGCTAAAAAAGACCAAGAACAGATCTTAAGAGCACCCAGATAGTGAAAAATCTTTACTTTCAGGGAAACAATGGTAAGAATGAAGGCTAAATTCTCTCAGAAATCATGAAGACCAGAAAACACTAGAACCATATCTTTAGTCCCGAAAGAACAATTAGGGGGTAAAAAGCTGTCAAGATAAACTATTATATCCATTGAAAACCTCCTTTAAAAATGAAGGTAAAGACATTACAGAGTACCACTGGGAGAACTCTTTGCCAACAGACAGTAACTGCAAAAAATAAAATAAAATAAAAAAGTAACAGGTTTTAGGTTGAAGGGAAATGATACCAAGCAGAAGCAAGACTCTTAAGACAAAATGAAGGGATCATAAGGATAATAAATATGTAGCTTTAGACTTGCTTGGCATAAAATCTTGGATTTAAAACCCAAGTCATGGTTACCAATCCTTTGCCCTAAGGGAACCAGAGCCTTTTCGTCTCAGAGTGCAGGTTCTCCAGCTGCAACAAAGAGTTGGCCCCCGTCTCCAGCTCTTTGGTGACCTTGGGAAGGTGGCACAGTGGTAAAGAATCTGCCAGAAGCAGGAAAAGCAGGTTCAATTCCTGGGTTAGGAAGATCCTCTGGAATCGAAAATGGCAACCTACTCCAGTATCCTTGCGTGGAAATTTCCATGGACAGAGGAGCCTGCCTGGCTACATTCCATGGGGGTCACAAAGAATCAGGGCTGTGTCAACTGAGCACACCCCCTACAGATGTTATCCTTGGGGCTCTTTCTTTCTTTCTTCTTGACTATATTCTTTAAAAAATTATTTTACATTGAAACAGATTACTACCTGCCTGCATTGTGGCAGAAGTTTTACCTGCTGAGTAGATATGGAAAGAAAGGAGCAGTTGGTGGGACTGGGAGTGGGTCAGTGGGAAAGCTCTATCCAGCTCACAACAGAGCTCATATGCAGAAGTCAATGGCTGAATGCTTCTTTGGTGTTTTAGTCCAAGAGAGTTCCTTGTTCTGGGCAGGCAGATGAGGTGAATCAATGCCTTTTGCTTTATTGCTGTTACCGCTGCTGCTTTAGCTTAAAATTCACAGCACGCAGAGCCCCAGAGTGTGTCCCTCAGCCCACTCCCAGGGACACAACAGTGCACTTGTCTTTCAATGCTGCAAACAGCCTTTTCCTTCCCCCTGAGTTTCCAGCACTGTTTCCAGTTGTTGGCCTTTTGTGTATCTTCTCAGGTATTTTAATGAAAAAGTTAGAGAGGTTACATAAGGTAAGTCTATTTTTTTGACAACTTTTAACTACTTAAATTCATATATATAGGAAAGTTGAAAGAATTTTACAGGAAATATCCATACACCTTCCACCTAGATTCAAAAGTATTGATTTTGCTTATTAATGACAAATTTTAATTTTGAGATGCACAAAAAATAGTTTAATTTAAGAAGATTGTTATTATACACATTCTTAGGACTTATGAGCATTAAATATGCTTTATAATGTTAATAATAAAAATATTTAGCCAGAGAAAAACTGGAGTATAAATAATTTTTCTATAAATGATATGTCAGCATTACATTAATAAATGGAGAACTGAAGCAATCATTTTAACAATTCATGTTTTATAAAATTTTAATGAGACTTACTTGGATAATTTTTTACAATGATCCACCTGATTTTATAGATTAAAATTGGTTGAATGATGGGAAAGGAGAAATAAATGACCTTGATGTCGATTTGGGCCTATGCTGTCTCAAGTAAAAATTTACCTAAACTATAAATCAATTTGGGCTTTCCTGGTGGCTCAGACAGTAAGGAATCCTCTCGCAGTGTGGGAGACCTGGGTTCAGTCTTTGGATTGGCACTATCTCCTGGAGGAGGGCATGGCAACCTCTCCAATATTCTTGCCTGGAGAATCCCCATGGATAGAGGAGTCTGGTGGGCTACAATCCATGGGATCACAGTCGGACATGACTGAGAGACTAAGGACAGCATATAAAAAAATTTAGAGCTCAAGACATGTCCTTTTATACCTAATTTCTTTTAAAGGATATTATTTATATTATTATATTATATTATATAATGATATGGGCTTCTCTGATGACTCAGATGGTAAAGAGTCTGCCTGCAATAGTTTCTCACCAGAGGATGAGAACAAGAATGAGAAGATTCTTCTTGGCTTTGTAATTCATCACCCTCCAACAAGCTCACCATTTGGGAGAAACCAACATCAGCCATCCTCAGTGATCAATGCAAAGAAATAGAGGAAAACAACAGAATGGGAAAGACTAGAGATCTCTTCAAGAAAATTAGAGATACCAAGGGAATATTTCATGCAAAGATGGGCTCGATAAAGGACAGAAATGGTATGGACCTAAGAGAAGCAGAAGATATTAAGAAGACGTGGCAAGAATACACAGAAGAACTGTACAAAAAAGATCTTCACGACCCAGATAATCACGATGGTGTGATCTCTGACCTAGAGCCAGACATCCTGGAATGTGAAGTCAAGTGGGCCTTCGGAAGCATCACTACGAACAAAGCTTGTGGAGGTGACGGAATTCCAGTTGAGCTTTTTCAAATCCTGAAAGATGATGCTGTGAAAGTGCTGCACTCAATATGCCAGCAAATTTGGAAAACTCAGCAGTGGCCACAGGACTGGAAAAGGTCCGTTTTCATTCCAATCTCAAAGAAAGGCAATGCCAAAGAATGCTCAAACTACCGCACAATTGCACTCATCTCACACGCTAGTAAAGTAATGCTCAAAATTCTCCAAGCCAGGCTTCAGCAATATGTGAACCGTGAACTTCCATATTTTCAAGCTGGATTTAGAAAAGGCAGAGGAACCAGAGATCAAATTGCCAACATCTGCTGGATCATGGAAAAAGCAAGAGAGTTCCAGAAAAACATCTATTTCTGCTTTATTGACTATGCCAAAGCCTTTGACTGTGTGGATCACAATAAACTGGAAAATTCTGAAAGAGATGGGAATACCAGACCACCTGATCTGCCTCTTGAGAAATTTGCATGCAGGTCAGGAAGCAACAGTTAGAACTGGACATGAAACAACAGACTGGTTTCAAATAGGAAAAGGAGTATGTCAAGGCTGTATATTGTCACCCTGCTTATTTAACTTATATGCAGAGTACATCATGAAAAACGCTGGACTGGAAGAAACACAAGCTGGAATCAAGATTGCAAGGAGAAGTATCAATAACCTCAGATATGCAGATGACACCACCCTTATGGCAGAAAGTGAAGAGGAACTAAAAAGCCTCTTGATGAAAGTGAAAGTGGAGAGTGAAAAAGTTGGCTTAACGCTCAACATTCAGAAAACGAAGATCATGGCATCTGATCCCATCACTTCATGGGAAATAGATGGGGAAACAGTGGAAACAGTGTCAGACTTTATTTTGGGGGGCCCCAAAATCACTGCAGATGGTGACTGCAGCCATGAAATTAAAAGACGCTTACTCCTTGGAAGGAAAGTTATGACCAACCCAGATAGCATATTCAAAAGCAGAGACATTACTTTGCCAACAAAGGTTCGTCTAGTCAAGGCTATGGTTTTTCCTGTGGTCATGTATGGATGTGAGAGTTGGACTGTGAAGAAGGCTGAGTGCCAAAGAATTGATGCTTTTGAACTGTGGTGTTGGAGAAGATTCTTGAGAGTCCCTTGGACTGCAAGGAGATCCAACCAGTCCATTCTGAAGGAGATCAGCCCTGCGATTTCTTTGGAAGGAATGATGCTAAAGCTGAAACTCCAGTACTTTGGCCACCTCATGCGAAGAGTTGACTCATTGGAAGAGACTCTGATTCTGGGAGGGATTGGGGGCAAGAGGAGAAGGGGACGACAGAGGATGAGATGGCTGGATGGCATCACTGACTTGATGGAGGTGAGTCTGAGTGAACTCTGGGAGTTGGTGATGGACAGGGAGGCCTGGCGTGCTGCGATTCATGGGGTCACAAAGAGTCGGACACGACTTAGTGACTGATCTCTGATCTGAAAGTCAGCCTTGGGGCTGAATTCTTGAGAAGCTGAAGGATGATGGCCTCAAAGTCATTTACAAGGAGCACTTCAACTCCAACTTCCTTTAAAAGGTTATGTTTTTATACCAAAACTTAGTTGTAATATGCCTCCACTTTACATTTTTCTTCTCACAATATAGCATTTTAAACAGCCCAGCCAAGGGACCCTAAAGCAGTCTTAGGTCTTATGTAACAATTCCCTGCATATTATTATTATTTTTTAAATTGCTTTTCCCTGGCACACATTACAAAGTTTTCCTGCAGATCAAAACCAAAGGCTTGGACTGAGCCCATGTTTGTTTCAACTTGAATCACCACCCACCTGGGTCTGAGTCAGGCTGGCAGTCCAAAGGGAAAATACTGCCTAAGTGTATTACAGCCTCTGGATCTGTCCCCCTGCTCAGGAGCACAGAAGCAGATCAACTGGGAGAGGCCACAAGGCAAATTTGCCTAGAGATGAATTCTGGGAGGCAGCAGGGTTGAGAGTAGCCCAGCCATTTGGCAGGGAGTAAATAGCAATGACTTTTGAGTGGAACCATTTGAGAAAGAGCAAGGTTGCTCATGATTCCTAAGTAAGGGCTTGCTGCAGCATTGTTTTAAGCTAGAAATGCTTTCAAGGCAAGCCTTTTCCTTTTGTAGAAGTTTAAGACCTGAAAACCAGCCACCTTTTGTTATTATAAAACTTCAAAATGTATATAACATTCTAAAACAAAGACTGACGTTCAAGAATTCACTTAAAATAAAAAGTAACTAGAATTGATCTATTCTTTGCTTCTAGAGATCCTTTTCGATTCTAGATTTTACATATTCTAAAAGTAGAATCCTTTTCCAGTATAACTTTCAGGAAAAGGAAAGGTGGTTTTTATTCACTAATTGTGGCTCTTTCCGTTTTCCCATTGACCAGATTCTGCCAGGTGAGTAAACTGCCAGTTGGCTGAGTCCAGCTGTCAAGTATCTTTAACTCTCTAAGCCTCTAGGACATTGCTCATCAAGGACGGGCATTAATTCCTCTCTGTCAAAGAGTCTAGCAATATGCTAGGTCTCCTGAGAAGCTGGTGAGGAGGAGGTATTCTATGCCTTATTTTGGGTTAGTCAAGATGGCTTCCCTAGTGGCTCAGAGGTTAAAGCGTCTGCCCGCAATGCCGGAGACCTGGGTTCAATCCCTGGGTCGGGAAGATACTCTGGAGAGGGAAATGGCAACCCACTCCAGTATTCTTGCCTGGAGAATCCCATGGACAGAGGAGCCTGGTGGGCTACAGTCCACGGGGTCGCAAAGAGTCGGACACTACTGAGCGACTTCACTTTCACTTTCAAGAACCTGGAAGTCTGGGAGACCATACCGGCTGCTCTAGGAGGTTTTATGGCTGTGACTGGAGAACATCATTTCCAGTTGCCCCACTGAGTGGCTGGATAGATGCTGGATAGATTGGGACACATTCAGTTCAGTTCAGTCGCTCAGTCATGTCCGACTCTTTGCGACCCCATGAATCGCAGCATGCCAGGCCTTCCTGTCCATCACCATCTCCCAGAGTTCACTCAAACTCACTGTCCATCGAGTCCGTGATGCCATCCAGCCATCTCATCTTCTGTCATCCAGCCATTTCATCTTCTGTCGTCCCCTTTTCCTCCTGCCCCCAATCCCTCCCAGAATCAGAGTCTTTTCCAATGAGTCAACTCATCACATGAGGTGGCCAAAGTACTGGAGTTTCAGCTTTAGCATCATTCCTTCCAAAGAAATCCCAGGGCTGATCTCCTTCAGAATGGACTGGTTGGATCTCCTTGCAGTCCATGGGACTCTCAAGAGTCTTCTCCAACACCACAGTTCAAAAGCCTCAGTTCTTCAGTGCTCAGCTTTCTTCACAGTCCAACTCTCACATCCATACATGACCACTGGAAAAACCATAGCCTTGACTAGACAGACTTTTGTTGGCAAAGTAATGTCTCTGCTTTTGAATATGCTATCTAGGTTGGTCATAACTTTTCTTCCAAGGAGTAAGCGTCTTTTAATTTCATGGCTGCAGTCACCATCTGCATTGATTTTGGAGCCCAGAAAAATAAAGTCTGACACTGTTTCCACTGTTTCCCCATCTATTTCCCATGAAGTGATGGGACCAGATCCCATGATCTTCGTTTTCTGAATGTTGAGTTTTAAGCCAACTTTTTCACTCTCCTCTTTCACTTTCATCAAAAGGCTCTTTAGTTCCTCTTCACTTTCTGCCATAAGGGTGGTGTCATCTGCATATCTGAGGTTATTGATACGTCTCCCGGACATCTTGATTCCAGCTTGTGCTTCTTCCAGCTCAGCATTTCTCACAATGTACTCTGCATATAAGTTAAATAAGGAGGGTGACAATATACAGCCTTGACGTACTCCTTTTCCTATTTGAAACCAGTCTGTTGTTCCATGTCCAGTTCTAACTGTTGCTTCCTGACCTCAAAAAACAAACAAAAGAAAAATCACCAGAGTTGCAGAATTTCTTCTGCAAAAAAGAGGATTAAAAAAAATTAAGAGGCAAAGTAGAAATAACAGCTTGCAATCAACATGAATAAACCATTTAAATTCTGTGCAAATGCATCAGTTTGGTGTAAAATACAAGGTGCGGACCAGATAACTGCCTGCCTCATTACTAGCTCTAAAATTCTTTAGTTCTGATGTTAAAAACATCAAAGGTAATTTATAACATTTTAAAAATCCTCAAGCAATGACAAAGATTAAAAATGGAGGTCTTAGCTAACTTAGTACTGATGATAGAATTGGACCAACTGGTCCAGAATCTGCTTTATCAACTAGTTATCAAGTTTGCATTGATGAAAAATTGTCACTAGCTCTCAGATTTGTGAAGTTATTTGTGAAGTATCAGATTTGGCCCAGGCTGTGTAGATGCTAAAAATACATAGAAATGTTGTATAAGGACACAAGAAAGCAAAATTCAATCTCTATCACTTTTATTTCTCATGGTTTTTAATTTGAAATTACTACTCAAGATCCAGCTCATATTTATTTTCCTTTTAAAGTCTAGTTTATTTTTCCTTTCACATCAGTGGTCCACTTTATCATGGATATTTTCTCTATTGTGATTTAGTGCAATAAGTATATATAGAGTAATGACTACAAAACATTTTTGACAAGTATGTAAAATAGTAGTTAATGTTTTCCATCTGTTTGCTGTATGCTATGTCATGAAAAGAACCATTGATCCTATAGAATCACCTATGCAAGGACATGACAGAAATACAAATACTTAATGAATTAATTTTAATCAGTTACACATTTTTGTAAATGTTACCACATGTTGTTTAAATTACCCATTATCAAAACTAGTGTCCTAATGCTATCACTTCCCAGAGCTTCACTCTGAAAAGTTTTAAACCTTGTAATTTAAATTTATTTGTGGAAAATGAAATGTCATTTCTTTCTCGATATCTGATTTCTAAAGCTGAAGTTCAAGTTCTGAAATCTTCCTTCTAAGAGCTTTCATGGAGCTGTCACAAAGGATTTTGTTTGATAGACTTAAATTCTGCAAAAAGTCAAAACCAAGAACTCTATCTAACGATTTCAAATTCAAACTACAGATTGCAAAGGGGAATGCAGAATGTGTCACAATTTCGATCTGCAGGCTTGGAAGGCACTCCAGACAGTCCATGTTCTAGGAAGTCAGGTGGTGCTAGTGGTGAAGAATCCTCCTGTCAATGCAGGAGACGCAATAGATGCAAGTTTGATCCCTGGGTCAGAGAGATTCCCCTGGAGAAAGAAATGGCAACCCACTCCAGTATTCTTGCCTGGGAAATGCCATGGACAGAGAAGCATGGTGGGCCACTCTTCTCTTTCATCCTCATCAAGAGGCTCTAGTTTCTACTCACTTTCTGCCATTAGAGTGGTATCATTTTCTACATTCACTTTTATGGCAGAATGTGAAGCAGAACTAAAGAGCCTCTTGATGAAAGTGAAGGAGGAGAGTGAAAAAGCTAGCTTAAAACTCAACATTAAAAAAACTAACATCATGGCATCTGGTCCCATCACTTCATGGCAAATAGATAGTGAAACAATGGAGACAGTGAGAGCTTTATTTTCTTGGGCTCCCAAAATCACTGCAGATGGAGATTGCAGCCATGAAATTAAAAGACACTTGCTCCTTGGAAGAAAGTTATGATCAACCTAGACAACATTTTAAGAAACAGAGATATTACTTTTCTGACAAAGGTTCATCTAAGGTGAATCTAATAAATCTAAAGATTCATCTGTCAAAGCTATGGTTTTTCCAGTAGTCATGTATGAATGTGACCATTGGACCATAAAGAAAGCTGAGCACCAGAGAACTGATGGTTTTGAACTGTGGTGTTGGAGAAGACTCTTCAGAGTCCCTTGGATTGCAACGAGATCAAACCAGTCAATCTTAAAGGAAATCAGTCCTGAATATTCATTGGAAGGACTGCTGCTGAAGCCGCAGCTCCAACACTTTAGCCACTTGATAGGAAGCACTGGGTCGTTAGAAAAGACTCTGATGCTGGGAGAGGTTGAAGGCAGGAGGAGAAGGGGCAACAGAGGGTGAGATGGTTGGAAGGCATTACTGACGCCATGGACATGAGTTTGAGTAAGCTCCGGGAGATGGTGAAGGACAGGAAAGCCTGGAGTGCTGCAGTCGCAGAGTCAGATACAACTGAGTGACTAAACAACAACACATCTGCATATCTGAGGTTGTTGATATTTCTTGTGGAAATCTTGATTCCAGCTTGTGATTCATCCAGCCTGGCATTTCAGATGACATACTCTGCACATAAGTTAAATCAACAAGTTGACCATATGTAGCCTTGTCATACTCCTTTCCCAATTTTCAATCAGTCTGTTGTTGCATGTTTGATTCTAACTGTTGCTTCTTGACCCACATACAGGTTTCTCAGGAGATGGATAATTTATAATAATTTTATGATAAATACAATAATTTGCTAATTATTTAGTTCAGTTCAGTTGCTCAGTCATATCCAACTCTTTGCAACCCCATGGACTAGCAGCATGCCAGTCCATCCCCAACTCCCAGAGTTTACCCAAACTCATGTCCATTGAGTCAGTGATACCATCCAACAATCTCATCCTTCATTATCCCCTTCTCCTCCTGCCCTCAATCTTTCCCAGCATCAGGGTCTTTTCAAATGAGTCAGCTCTTTGCATCAGGTGGCCAAAGTATTGGAGTTTCAGCTTCAACATCAGTCCTTCCAATGAACACCCAGGACTGATCTCTTTTAGGATGGACTGGTTGGATCTCCTTGCAGTCCAAGGGACTCTCAAGAGTCTTCTCCAACACCACAGTTCAAAAGCATCAATTCTTTGGTGCTCAGCTTTCTTTATAGTCCAACTCTCACATCTATACATGACTACTGGACAAACTATAGCCTTAACTAATCGGACCTTTGTTGACAAAGTAATGTCTCTGCTTTTTAATATGCTGTCTAAGTTGGTCATAACTTTCCTTTCAAGGAGTAAGCTTCTTTTAATTTCATGGATGCAGTCACCATCTGCAGTGATTTTGGAGCCCAAAAAAACAAAGTTAGCCATTGTTTCCACTGTTTCCCCATCTATTTCCCATGAAGTGATGGGACTGGATGCCATGATCTTCGTTTTCTGAATGTTGAGCTTTAAGCCAACTTTTTCACTCTCCTCTTTCACTTTCATCAAGAGGTTCTTTTGTTCTTCACTTTCTGCCATAAGGGTGGTGTCATCTGCATACCTGAAGTTATTGATTTTTCTCCCAGCAATCTTGATTCCAGCTTGTGCTTCATCCAGCTAATTATTAGAAAAATGCAAATCAAAACTATAATGAGATATCACCTCACACTGGTCAGAATGGCCATCATCAAAAAATCTACAAACAATACATTATGGAGAGAATGTGAAGAACAGGCAACCCTCCTGCACAGTTGGTGGGAATGCAAAATTATACAGCCACCATGTAGAATAGTATGGAGATTCCTTAACAAACTAGGCATAAAACTACCATATGACTCAGCAATCCCAGTACTGTGCATATACCCTGAGAAAAACAACAATTCAAAGACACATGTACCCCAATGTTCACTGCAGTACTATTTACAATGGCCAGGACATGGAAACAACCTTGATGTTCATGGACAGATGAATGGATAAAGAAGTTGTGGTATGTATATACAATGGAATATTATTACTCAGCCATAAAAGGGAATGGATTTAAGTCAGTTGTAGTGAGGCAGATGAACCTAGAGCCTGTTACACAGAGCCAAGTAAGTCCAAAAGAGAAAAATATTGTATATTAACACATATGTTCAATCTAGAAAATTGTACTGATAATGCTATCTGTAGGGAAGGAATGGAGATGCAGACATAGAAGACTTATGAACACAGTGGAGGAAGAAGAGGGTGGGATAAATTGAGAAAGTAACATTGACCTATAAACAGTACCATGTATGAAATAGATAGCTAGTGGGAAGCTGCTATATAACACAGGGAAACCAGCTTGATGCTCTACGATGACCTACAGGGGTAGGTTGGGTGAGGTGGAAGAGAGGCTCAAGATGGAGGGGATATATATATATAAATAGTTATGCTTGATTCACATTGCTATAAGCAGAAAGTGTTGTGGAATCTGGAGTTGCAAAACATACCTCAGAGGACACTCAAGACAGTGGAGTAGAGTTTATTACACCAGCAGGGTACAAGGGGAATCACTTCCCAACAAGGAACCCTGATGTTTCTTAGAGGCCCAGTTTTATACCCGCTGCTGTTGCAGGAAGGGAGACCCCTTCCAGGGCCTGAAACTGAGCTCTTGTCTCACACTCAGAAATGAATTGTCCAAGGAGACACATGTGCTGACAAAGCAAGAGATTTAATGGGAAAGGGCACCCAGGTGGAGAGCAGTAGGCTAAGGGAAGCCAGGAGGGCAGCTCTGCCAGGCTCACAGCTTCAGGTTCTTATGGTGACGGGATTAGCTTCAGGGTTGTCTTTAGCCAATCATTCTGACTCAGATTCCTTCCTGGTGGTGCACACCTTGTTCAGCCAAGATGGATGCTAGAGATTCTGGGAGGTAGTCGGACATGTGGTGTCTCCTTTTGACCTCTCCTGAACTCTTCCAGTTGGTGGTGGCTTATTAGTTCTGTGTTCCTTACCAGGACCTCCTGTCTTAAAACAACTCATGCAAATGGTTACTATGGCGCCTGGCCAGGGTGGGAGCTTTCAGTCAGTGTGCTTCCCCTAAAACTGCGATGTGACTGGTTACGTGTTAGCAATTTCTTTGTTGTATATGACTGAGTTTTACAACAAGTAGGTGCTAGGAGAACAATTAAGGTGAAAGCAGGGAAACACTGATTATACATCACAGGGGGATGTCTCCATGGTTAATGTAACAGGGGCAGCCAGACCTCAACTACAGTCTCTGTTTGCCATCTGTAGGTAGTGAAGTGTCCAGGAGACCTGGTTTTCATTAGCAATGGTTTCCTCACTCTTGGGCAGGGTTTAGGCCCAGTTTATATCCTGTCTTTAAGTTGGATGACAGGCTTCAAGATGGAGTCTCTCCTGCTTTCCTCACACTGACCCCAACAAAAGCAATACAACATTGTAAAGCAATTATCCTCCAAGTAAACAAATAAATAGAAACCTTCTGAAAGGTTGTTGCTGAGCTGTGAAAGATGCCAGGATTCTTGGCTTCCAGAGGAGAAGAATTGAATCCGGGACCAGTGACAAGGCTTGATCACTCGGAGCTTTTGTGTGATAAAGAGTTATTAAAGTATAAAAGAGATAGACAAAGCTTCTGACATAGACATCAGAAGGGGGCAGAAAGAGTGCCCTCCTGCTAGCCTTCAGCAGTATGTTATATTCCTATCAGCATGCTACTAATTAGAAAAAGGAAATGTCTCAAAACTTGGAGTAGCACCAGGCCCCTCACCCACAACATTTTGAGATAACATTGGCACAAGGTGAATTGTCCTGGGCCATAAAACGATTGACATGAATCGTGAAGAAAGGCAGGTTTCCAAGCAAACACATAGTCTCATTAACATAGCTTAAGAGAGCATTTGCATGAGTAAAACATACTGGCTTGTCAAGTTGGTTCTAGGTCTTAGGCAGAACAGACTTGAAGAAAGACAGTTCAGTTCAGTTCAGTTCAGTCGCTCAGTAGGGTCTGACTCTGCAACCCCATGAACTGCAGCACGCCAGGCCTCCCTGTCCATCACTAACTCCCACAGTTCACTCAGATTCACGTCCGTCGAGTCAGTGATGCCATCCAGTCATCTCATCCTCTGTCGTCCCCTTCTCCTCCTGCCCTCAACCCCTCTCAGCATCAGAGTCTTTTCCAATGAGTCAACTCTTCACATGAGGTGGCCAAGGTACTGGAGTTTCAGCTTTAGCATCATTCCTTCCAAAGAAATCCCAGGGCTGATCTCCTTCAGAATGGACTGATTGGATCTCCTTGCAATCCATGGGACTCTCAAGAGTCTTCTCCAACACCACAGTTCAAAAGCATCAATTCTTCGGCACTCAGCTTTCTTCACAGTCCAACTCTCACATCCATCCATGACCACAGGAAAAACCGTAGCCTTGACTAGATGGACCTTTGTTGGCAAAGTAATGTCTTTGCTTTTCAATATGCTATCTAGGTTGGTCATAGCTTTTCTTCCAAGGAGTAAGCGTCTTTTAATTTCATGGCTGCAATCACCATCTGCAGTGATTTTGGGGCCCCCCAAAATAAAGTCTGACACTGTTTCCACTGTTTCCCCATCTATTTCCCATAAAGTGATGGGACCAGATGCCATGATCTTAGTTTTCAGAATGTTGAGCTTTAAGCCAACTTTTTCACTCTCCACTTTCACTTTCATCAAGAGGCTTTTTAGTTCCTCTTCACTTTCTGCCATAAGGGTGGTGTCATCTGCATATCTGAGGTTACTGATATTTCTCCCAGCAATTTTGATTCCAGCTTGTGCTTCTTCCAGCCCAGTGTTTCTCATGATGCACTCTGCATATAAGTTAAATAAGCAGAGTGACAATATACAGCCTTGACGTACTCCTTTTCCTATTTGGAACCAGTCTGTTGTCCCATGTCCAATTCTAACTGTTGCTTCCTGACCTGCATACAGATTTCTCAAGAGGCAAGTCAGGTGGTCTGGTATTCCCATCTCTTTCAGAATTTTCCACAGTTTAGTGTGATCCACAAAGGCTTTGGCATAGTCAATAAAGCAGAAATAGATGTTTTTCTGGAACTCTCTTGCTTTTTCCATGATCCAGCGGATGTTGGCAATTTGATCTCTGGTTCCTCTGTCTTTTCTAAAACCAGCTTGAACATCTGGAAGTTCATGGTTCACATATTGCTGAAGCCTTGCTTGGAGAATTTTGAGCATTACTTTACTAACATGTGAGATTAGGGCAATTGTGTGGTAATTTGAGCATTCTTTGGCATTGCCTTTCTTTGGGATTGGAATGAAAACTGACCTTTTCCAGTCCTGTGGCCACTGCTGAGTTTTCCAAATTTGCTGGCATATTGAGTGCAGCACTTTCACAGCATCATCTTTCAGGATGAAAGAAACCACTGAAACCACTGAGACCCAGCCACTGAACTACCATGGAAGTCCCGAGGTTTTAGGTTTTGCTTTTTATTCCCTTCAGTTTAACTGAAAACCTTTGCTTACAGTAAAGGAGGCCTGGCTTCAACCCCTGGTCAGGAAACTAGATCCTGCATGCTGAAACTAAGGCCAGCACAGCCAGATAAATAAATATTAAAATAAATAAATCCTCTTCTTGGCATTTCTCAACTGCCATAATTCCAACTTGACTTGCATTTTTCACTTGTTTGCTCCTTTTCCTTTTACCCTTTTAAGAATTGGGCAATGAGAGAGAAATCATGTTTATATAAATCATTTTTCATAAAATGAAAATGGGAATTTATGAACAGCAGCAAGATTTATATTATGTTGTAAAATGCTTTTGTTATGTTTGAATTCTAAGACAAAGTCTACTTCTGAGGCAAATTTTGCTTTCCTGTGTTATTTTAGACTCGTTAGGAAAATAAAAGAAACTTAAGTGGGGGAAAATATTTGGAAAATGTTTTACCTTTAACAAGTGCAGCATTATCACAAATATCTTCTATGAACACATAAAGGAATGTCTTACTCTCTAACGCTTGAGAAAAATCATGATTTAAAGTGAAATCTTAGACAATTTGGTACTTTCACTCAGGGAAGACTGGAGCTTCCAAATACGGAAAACTAAGCCCACCTGTGAGAATGGAGGGAGTTCCTGGTGGGGCTGCAGAGGTAGGACTTCATGTGCTTCCTGAAGAAACAGCAGGAAAGGCAGCTTTGCCATCACCAGCTCCCCAGGTACAGCTGCAACCCTGATGAGCAGCTCCCCGGTGATGAGCGTGGAAGACCCCGAAGTGTACCTGGTGAACCAAGTGGTCACCAGCACAAGTGAACGCCCTTGCTGGGTGTCAAACATGACCTGACTCACCTAGCTGGATCTCAGAACCTGGGGTCCTGGAGGGCTCAGGGCTGCAGGCCTGCTGCCTCCCAGGCTCACTTGCACTCACCCAGCTCTCCGTGCTGAGCACTGGGTCTCCTTCCTCCTCTGCCCACTCCCAGTGGGGTACATTCCCTGAGCCCCTGTAAACAACCAGCCCACACATCACCTCACTCCCCGCAGGTCTTTATTTTTTGTGGGCTCTGAGCCGACTGCCCACTCCCAGGCATGTTCTAATGGGAAAATCTACCTTCTGGGGTAGAAGGGTGGCTGGGAGACAGAGCTTTGCCCTTTCTGTGGGTATCAACTTTTTTTTACCCCACCCCCAGCCCCCGACTTGGGTTTGGACTTGTTTCCACGGTAACAGGGCCTGATGGACACTATTCAGTTTACCTGTTTACATACTATTATAAATAAAACACTTGTAGGTTAAAAAAAATGTTTTGCAAATATTTTGTAAATAAAGTTAGTTGACTGATACCTTGTTCCTGGCTTCTATATAAGCATCATAGGAAAAGAGCTTTGCTGTGAGTGATAAATTCTGGCAAAAGACAGCATAGTGGAGAGTGATGTTGCCACTGACATCCATGACATTTGGGTCTGCACCATGCTCCAGCAGAAGAGTCGCACACTCCTCCTCTTGGCATTCTACAGCCTGTCAGAGATGTGCCAAGAAACAGAGTGTGAATTCTAGAAATTTAAAGTAAACAGTCCACAAGCTTCACCAGTTTGCTATATTTCAATGAGATAAATTCACTTTTAGTCTCAGGAATTAAATCACACCCATCTCATGTGGATATGGTTCGCTGTCCCATACCTTCATCAGCGCTGTCCTCTTTTCATTGTCACAGAGGTTAAGCAGGCATTTTCTCTCCAGGAGAGTTACCACAGCAGAATGGCCATTGGCATAGGCCAAGTGGAGGGCAGTCCTACAAAAGCAAGACCAGTTTTTGGGAAACTGTAGTGTTACTGTTTCAAAACAATTGTTCATATGATTGAAAACATTCAATAGCATGCTATTCCTATCACTCTAAAACAAATATTTTGTTTTCTTCTGGAGAAATAACAGTATATATTAGCTTTAGCTCTTCTTACCACAGTAATGAAAGAACAGTTTACTTCAATAGAATGCGCAGGACCTTGAGATTTAGCTCATCTTGGGTTTGTATTTGACATTTACTCTGTCACTTATTGGCTGTTGCTCAGCCAGTCTGTGCCTTAATTTCTTCATCAACAAAATGGAGAGGGAGTAGTAGTTATCTCACAGGACACCACTATGATGCTTAAATGAGATCCATGCAAAGGATAGATCCAAGCAAACCATTCCTGGCACAGGTTAACAGCTCAGTAATTGTTAGGTAATATGATCATATTTATTACTATTACTACTATTTTACAAGGACAACATCTCAGCAAAGTCAAAGGATATGACACCTCTTTTGCAGATATATTTTGAGGATTAGAGACAACATTGTACTTCGATGATGCTAATATCCTCACTTTCTCACATTTTAATATCTCTGACATTGGAATGAAATTTATAATTCACAACATCTGTACAACTATAATTGGTATCAATTTTGTTTGTTCCTTGCTCATTTTTCCTATTGGTCTGAGTACCATAAGGTCTTTTTGTCTAAGGTTGCTTTTTTCAAAGTATAGATAATGCATATTATATATTACAGGCACACAACATAGTGAGTCTCAATTTTTATAGATTATACTCCATTTAAAGTTATTATAAGATATTGGCTATATTCCCCATTGTGTACAATAAATCCTGGTAGCTTGCAGGATTTTAGTTCCCCCACCAGGGATTGAACCCTGGGCCCAGAGCAGTGAGTCTTAACCATTGGACAGCCAAGCAATTCCCAATATTCCCTTGACTTCTGAAAAGGCTGAAAGATGTCAGAAGATATCAATCCTCAAAAAAAATTCTAAAAAAATTGTGAGTGACAAATTATTTTTATCTGTGCCTCATTCCTATTAGTGCCAAAAAGTCAAGCCCTGTCTGCTAATCTGACTTGCCTATAGACAGCTTGATCTACAGAGAGTTTTAAATTTTATGTGTTGTTAAAATGTTAATTCAACCTCCATATTTCTTTTCCTTTTTTGTGCTGAAATCCAGGAAATTCCAGAATTCTTGCCTTTGAAACCATTCTTAGAAAGGTCTTTGGGGTGTTAGGGAGGCTCACAAGGAAGGGGATATATATATACTTAGAACTGATCTATGATGTTATACAGAGAAGGCAATGGCACCCAACTCCAGCACTCTTGCCTGGAAAATTCCATGGACGGAGGAGCCTGGTGGGCTGCAGTCCATGGGGTCGCAAAGAGTCGGACACCACTGAGTGACTTCCCTTTCACTTTTCGTTTTCCTGCATTGGAGAAGGAAATGGCAACCCACTCCAGTGTTCTTGCCTGGAGAATCCCAGGGACGGGGTAGTCTGGTGGGCTGCCATCTATGGGGTCGCACAGAATCGGACATGACTGAAGCGACTTAGCAGCAGCAGCAGCAGCAGCATGATGTTATACAGCAGAAAACAACACAACATTGTAAAGCAATCATTCTCCAATTAAAAAAAATAATTAAGGTTAAGAAAGGGTAGAAAGAGAAAAAAGAGAAGGTCTCAGCAGAAAAAAAAAATGTATAAATAGGAATTTGAGTTTTCTTCTGGCACTTTTCTCACTGTGCATATTTAAAATGTTTGATCCATATTCCATCTGAAATTTTTGGTGAAATAAAAATTCAGTTACTTTTACCAGGTTATTTATACACTGTCCACACACAATTTATCTTTTCTAACAGAAAATATCATCAGTATCAAGTTCTAAAGTATTACATACATTTGGGTGTTTGGGCATTTTCTATTCTGTTCCATTCATTTATCAATTCCTTTTTCTGCTGTTAGTAAATGAATACTTTGTGGCCACTTAAGGCATATTTTGATATCAAGAGGGCAAGTCTTAGTCTACTATGTAAAATTTTAATTTCATCACAACAATTAAAGACAGCATATGTAACCCAAAATGTTTTAAACCACGATATGTTGATTTTGTTTAAATATAGAAAGACCATGCATCCTAAGAAAATGTCTTCCTATTCAAGGACATAGCCAGCTTCCCTACTTCAAAGCTGTCTTCTAAGCTCCTTCAGCAAAGAACATATACACCTAAGTGTACACTAATATAAAATGGATATTGAATTGTATCTGAGGAATTTTTAATCCAGAAGTTGACCTCTCATGGGAATTATTTTGCTCACTATGCAGTTTTCTGTAACATATAACCTTATGGTATAAAAATGTGTACATTAAAAATAAGATGCTGACGCCATCAGAAATCTGTCCACTGCCATGATCCACAATAGGTGATCCATGAATAAGTGTTTTCATAAATCACATGAGAAAAAATGTGAGAGCCAGGAGGCTCCAGAAGATTTCTTGAAGCCTATAGAACTTGAGAGCTCTTACTCATGAGTACATCTTGCTAACCCATGCAAATAAAAAGTAGGAGGAAGACAGAAAAAACAGATGCTATTCATGTTTCATTTCTGTGATTACTGATATTCAGTTAAATGACTTCAAAACCATCAGCAAAGTGCCCTATAAGGGGAATTACAAGTGGGTCTGAAACAAGCTAAGGCTTTCTGCTGACCATAAATTCTGTGGGGTGCTGGATCCCAGGAAGGTGTTCAAGAGCCTTGGAGGGGAAACTCACAGGAGGGACCCCTGCCAGGCTCTTACACCTTGCTTACCTGTTCATCTTCTCCCTGTCATTCAGGCCATTCTTCCCAAGCAACAGAAGCTGCTGCACTTTGGCTACGTTGCCTGCACTGGCAGCTTTGTGGATCTCTCCGAGGTCCTTGTCTTGGATGCCGTACCCGGGCTGGAAGTTGATTCTATAACTGCTGTCTCTCACCTGGTTGATGGAGGAGCCAAAGGGCGAGATGCCCTTCTTACTCCTGAAGCCAAAATTCTTCATCCCAGAGTGTACAAGCTCCAAACACACCTCACCTCCCCTCAGCTCTACACAGTCTCCTAAACCCAACATGAGCACTTGAGTTAAGCCAGAGCAGTCCCACCACAACCTCCCAGCTGGGAAGCTCAAAGGTTTGGAATCTTTCATCCCAGAATGATCGTTGCTAAGTGACACCTCGAAACACATTGCCCATGCACACAGAGGCTTGGCATGCCATATTGTCCAATGTGCATGTGTAAGAACTGGAAGTTCATTTTCTGAAAGGAACAAACAATGTCAATAAACCCTTACCTAAACTAAGAAGGAAAGACAGGAAACTGAAATAAACACAGAAATCAAAGCAATATTATAACTATATAACTGTCAAAATAACTAGACTACCCAAAGCAATCTACAAATTCAGTGCAACTTCTATCAAATTACCAATGGCATTTTTCACAGAACTAGAACAAAAAAATTGTACAGTGTGTATGGAAACAAAAGGCCCCAAATAGCCAAAGCAATCTTGAGAAAGAAAAGCAACAACTGACAGAATCAGGTACCCTGACTTCAGCCTACTCTGCAAGCTTCAGTAATTAAAACATTGGTCCTATCACAAAAACAGAAATGATCAATGGAATAAGACAGAAAGTCCAGAAAGAAACCTATGCACCTATGGTCAATTAATCTATGATAAAGGAAGCAAAACTATACAAAGGAGAATATAGCCTCTTCAATAGGTGGTGCTGAGAAAACTCAACAGCTACATGTGTAAGAAGGATATTAGAACACTCCTTTACATCATACACACAAAATAAACTCATGATGGGCTAAAGACCTAAATATAAGGAAAAGCCCTATAATACTCTAGGAGGAGAATATAGGCAGAACACTCTCTGGCATAAATTACACAGTATCTTCTTTCATCCACCTCTTAGAATAATGAAAATAAAAATGGAAATCAGCAAATGGGATCTAATTAAACTTAAAAGCTTTGGCACAATGCAGGAAATCATAAACAAGATACACTACAACCCACATAATGGACAACAATACTTGCAAATGATGCAGCTGACAAGGGATTAATCTCCAACATATTCAAACACCTCAAAGAGCTCAATATCAAAAACCAAACAACCCAATCACAAAATGAGTATAAGATCTAAATATACTTTTCTCTAAAGAACACCTACAGATGACCAAAAAGCACATGAAATGATGCTCAGAAAGGATGCCCCGCATCACTAATTATTAGAGAAATGCAGAAATACTACAATGAAGTATCATTTCACACCAATCAGAATAGCCACCATCAAAAAGTCTACAAACAATAAATGCTGGAGAGAGTGTGGAGAAAAGGGAACTCTCCTGCACTGCTTAGGGAATGCAACTAGGTACACTCACTGTGGAGAACTCTATGGAGGTTTCTTCAAAAACTAACTATAGACTTGCCATATGATTCAGCAATTCCAGTCCTGGGCATATATCTGGAGAAAACCATAATTCAAATAGACACATGCACCCAATATTCACTGCAGAACTATTGACAATAGACAAGACATGGAAGCAACCTAAGTGTCCATCAACAGAAGAATGGATAAAGAAGATGCAGTATACACACACACACACACACACACACCACACCACACACACACACACACACACACACACACAATGGAGTATTTCTCAGCTATAAAAAGAAGGAAATAATGCCATTTGAGGCAACACAGATGGATCTCGAAATTACAATACTAAGTGAAGTAACTCAGAGAAAAACAAATATCATCACTTACATGTGGAATCTAATCAAAATAAGCTTATTTTCAAAACAGAAACCAACTCACAGATCTCAAAATTACATTATGGTTATGAAAGAGAAACATGAGGGGAGGGAAAAATTAGGAGATTGCAGTTAATATACAGACACTATTTTCCAATAGTCAGATATGGATATGAGAGTTGGACCATAAAGAAGGCTGAGTGCCAAAGAATTGATGCTTTTGAACTGTGGTGTTGGAGTAGACTCACGAGAGTCCTTGGACTGCAAAGAGATTAATCCAGTCAATCCTAAAGGAAATCAAACCTGAATATTCATCAGAAGGACTGTGGCTGAAGCTCCAATACTTCGGCCACCTGATGTGAGAGCCGACTCATCAGAGAAGATCCTGACACTGGAAAAGATTGAAGGCAGGAGGAGAAAGGGGATGAGATGGTTGGATAGCATCACTGACTCAATAGATAAGAATTTGAGCTAACTCCACAAGATAGTGGAGGACAGAGGAGTCTGGCGGGCAGACTTTCTGGTCGCAGAAAGTCAGACATGACTGAGTGACCAACACTTTCATTCTGAATATGGAAAACTTCACAGCGCTGGTTTTTAAATCTGCTTAAAATTAAGTTAGGTGGAGAGAAAATACTTAGTATCAAAAGTACTTAGATACTACTGCTTAAAAGTAATATTAATACTACTTAAAAGTAGCATTTTAAAAATACCATATAAATTTTCATCATACACACAAAAATATTTCCCTTTAATAAAGACTTTCTCATCATGTTTAATGGGAAACAACTAAAATGTCATTAAAACAGTCCAGAAGGGAAATTTTTACTATTTATCTTTCAGATCATATATTTTTTCTTCAAAACCTGTACATACTCTTGTGATGTTTTCAAAAGTAGGTCCTGATACAGATTTGACGCATCTGTAGATCCTAGAGGAGACACGCCATGGGACTCGGATTCAAATTCAGCAGCATCTGGAAAGAAAAAGGATTACATTCTTTATCTAAAATACTTGAGTTAACTAAGTATTAGTTAAAAAAAAAAAAACCTGAGATATTTCTAAGTGTTCTGAAAATGAAACATATTTAGAGAAACAAAATACAAGATTACAATTACATAATCTGCCCTTGGTCCCACATGTGGCTGCGTGTCAGAGCTTCTGGTTTTCTCATTCTTCATTCATTTATTCAATAACTATGTACAAAGGTGCTGTGACAAACACTGGCATTACAAGATGAAGGCGACCCAGTCCACCCTGAAAAATGATATCCCATAAACTGGAAAAACAGACAATTTCCAGGCAGAGTCATAAATACTAAGATATAAAAGACGGCACAAGGGACAGCCAGCTTTGTGTCAATACTGTCAGTTTTTGGTGGAGGTGCTGAGGAAGTAGATACATGAAGGACAGGAAAAAAGTACAGGTGATAGAGGGGAGAAGCACGTACAAAGACCAGAGGTGAGAAAGCACACCTATGGGATCCTACAGTCTGTCTGGTTAGATGCAGAGCTAAGGGGCAGAAGAGGGTGGTAAAGAGATAAGGCCAAATACTTTGGCAGGACCCATATTGATGTGGTTGGTTGGTTTTTTCCTGAGGAAAAAAGATAAACTAGTGACAAAATCAATGTCTGGGAAATTTTAAGGTCACCCACCAAGTGACAGCGACACAGACTTGATTGCTTGAGTCTGGGTTTCCTAGCCTTAAGGACTACAGAAACTTGACAAGTTGATGAACTCCATGTTTTCTGAGAATAGTGTCAGGGTGCAGGCAGATAGTTCTACAGAGATGGCAGAAGTAGAGGCAAGATATAGCCGGGAAGAAAAAGAAATATATACTGTCTTGATGACTACAGCTTTATGGTATAGTCTGAAGTCAGGCAGGTTGATTCCTCCAGTTCCATTCTTCTTTCTCAAGATTGTTTTGGCTATTTAAGATTTTTGGGGTTTCCATACAAATTGTGAATTATATGTTCTAAGTCTGTGAAAAATCCATTGGCATTTTAATAGGGATTTCACTGAATCTATAGATTGCTTTGGGTAGTATACTCATTTTCACTATATTGATTCTTCCAGTCCATAAACAACATATATTTCTCCATCTATTTATGTCATCTTTGATTTCTTTCATAAGTGTTTTATAGTTTTTTTTAATTTTTATTTTGTTTTTAAACTTTACAATATTACATTGGTTTTTCCAAACATCGAAATGAATCGGCCACAGGTATACATGTGTTCCCCATCCTGAACCCTCCTCCCTCCTCCCTCCCCATACCATCCCTCTGGGTCGTCCCAGTGCACCAGCCCCATCTTATTTAAAGTTAAATTTATTTCTAAGTATTTCATTTTCATTGCAATGGTGAATGGGATTCTTTTCTTCATTTCTCAGTTTTCTCATTGTTAACGTATAGGAGTGCAAGGGATTCCGTTCAGTTCAGTTCAGTTGCTCAGTCGTGTCCAACTCTTTGCGACTCCATGAATCGCAGCACCTGAGGCCTCTCTGTCCATCACCAACTCCTGGAGTTCACTCAAACTCACGTCCATCAAATCTGTGATACCATCCAGCCATCTCATCCTCTGTCGTCCCCTTCTCCTCCTGCCCCCAATCCCTCCCAGCATCAGAGTCTTTTCCAATGAGTCAACTCTTCGCATGAGGTGGCCAAAGTACTGGAGTTTCAGCTTCAGCATCATTCCCTCCAAAGAAATCGCAGGGCTGATCTCCTTCAGAATGGACTGGTTGGATCTCCTTGCAGTCCATGGGACTCTCAAGAGTCTTCTCCAACACCACAGTTCAAAAGCATCAATTCTTTGGCACTCAGCCTTCTTCACAGTCCAACTCTCACATCCATACATGACCACCAGAAAAACCATAGCCTTGACTAGACGGACCTTTGTTGGCAAAGTAATGTCTCTGCTTTTCAATATGCTATCTAGGTTGGTCATAACTTTTCTTCCAAGGAGTAAGCGTCTTTTAATTTCATGGCTGCAGTCACCATCTGCAGTGATTTGGGGGCCCCCCAAAATAAAGTCTGACACTGTTTCCACTCTTTCCCCATCTATTTCCCCTGAAGTGATGGGACCAGATGCCATGATCTTCGTTTTCTGAATGTTGAGCTTTAAGCCAACTTTTTCACTCTCCACTTTTACTTTCATCAAGAGGCTTTTGAGTTCCTCTTCACTTTCTGCCATAAGAGTGGTGTCATCTGCATATCTGAGGTTATTGATACTTCTCCCAGCAATCTTGATTCCAGCTTGTGTTTCTTCCAGTCCAGCATTTCTCATGATGTACTCTGCATATAAGTTAAATAAGGAGGGTGACAATATACAGCCTTGACGTACTCCTTTTCCTATTTGGAACCAGTCTGTTGTCCCATGTCCAGTTTTAACTGTTGCTTCCTGACCTGCATACAGATTTCTCAAGAGGCAGGTCAGGTGTTCTGGTATTCCCATCTCTTTCAGAATTTTGCACAGTTGATTGTGATCCACACAGTCAAAGCCTTTGGCATAGTCAATAAAGCAGAAATAGATGCTTTTCTGGAACTCTTTTGCTTTTTCCATGATCCAGCGGATGTTGGCAATTTGATCTCTGGTTCCTCTGCCTTTTCTAAAACCAGCTTGAACATCAGGAAGTTCACAGTTCACATAGTGCTGAAGCCTGGCTTGGAGAATTTTGAGCATTTCTTTACTAGCATGTGAGATGAGTGCAATTGTGCGGTAGTTTGAGCATTCTTTGGCATTGCCTTTCTTTGGGATTGGAATGAAAACGGACCTTTTCCAGTCCTGTGGCCACTGCTGAGTTTTCCAAATTTGCTGGCATATTGAATGCAAGGGATTATTGTGTATTAATTTTATATCCTGCAACTTTACTATATTCATTGATTAACTTTAGTAATTTTCTGCTGGTGTCTTTAGAGTTTTCTACATAGAGAACCAAGTCATCTGCAAACAGAGAGAATTTTACTTTTTCATTTCCAATCTGGATTCTTTATATTTCTTTTTATTCTCTGATTGCTGTGGCTAGGACTTCCAAAACTCTGTTGAATACAAGTAGTGAGAGTGGGAACGGTTATCTTGTTCCTGATTTTAGAGGAAATGCTTTCAATTTTTCACCATTGAAGATAATGTTTGCTATGAGATGGTCATATATTGGCTTTTATTATGTTGAGGTATGTTCTTTCTATCCCTGCTTTCTGGAGAGGTCTGATCATAAATGCATGTTAAATTTTGTCAAAGGTTTCTCTGCATCTTTTCAAATAACCATATAGTTTTTATCTTTCAGTCTGTTGATATGGTGTATTCACTGATTGATTTTTGAATATTGAAGAATACTTGGATCCCTGGGATAATGCCCACTTGGTCATAATGAATGATTTTTTTAATATGTTGTTGGATTCTGTTTGCTAGAATTCTGTTCAGGATTTTTGCATCTATGTTCATGAGTGATATTGGACTGTAATTTTCTTTTTTTGTGGCAACTTTGTCTGGGTTTGGTATTAGGGTGATGGTAGCCTCATAGAATGAGTTTGGAAGTTTACCTTCCTCTGCAATTTTCTGAGAGTTGTGTAGGATAAGTGTTAGCTCTTCTCCAAATTTTTGGTAGAATTCACCTGTGAAGCTATCTGGTCCTGGGCTTTTGTTTGTTTCAAGATGCTTGATTACAGTTTTGATTTCTGTGCTTGTGATGGGTCTGTTAAGATTTTCTATTTCTTCCTTATTCAGTTTTGGAAGGTTCCACTTTTCTAAGAATTTGTCCATTTCTTCCAAGTTGTCCACACTGCTGGGCAAGGAAACCAAAATTGAAAGAGACTCATGTACCCCAATCCTCATTGCAGCCTTGTTTACAATAGCTAGGACATGGAAGCTACCTATATGTCCATTGACAAATGAATGGATAAGGATGTTGTGGTACATATACACAATGGAATATTACTCAGCTATAAAAACAATGCATTTGAGTTAGTTCTAATGAAGTGGATGAAACTGGAGCCTATTATACAGATTGAAGTAAGTCAGAAAGAGAAACACCAATACAACATATTAATGCATATATATGGAATTTAGAAAGATGTTAACGATGATCCTGTATGCAAGATAGCAAAAGAGAAACAGATGTAGAAACAGACTTTTGGACTCTGTGGGATAAGGTGTGTGGGTGGGGGGGGCGGTGGGGGATGATTTCAGACAATAGCATTGAAACATGTATATTCAGTTCAGTTCAGTTCAGTTGCTCATTCGTGTCTGACTCTTTGCAAACCCATGAATTGCAGCACGCGAGGCCTCCCTGTCCATCACCAACTCCCGGAGTTCACTCAGACTCACGTCCATCGAGTCAGTGATGCCATCCAGCCATCTCATCCTCTGTCGTCCCCTTTTCCTCCTGCCCCCAATCCCTCCCAGCATCAGAGTCTTTTCCAATGAGTCAATTCTTTGCATGAGGTGGCCAAAGTACTGGAGTTTCAGCTTTAGCATCATTCCTTCCAAGGAAATCCCAGGGCTGATCTCCTTCAGAATGGACTGGTTGGATCTCCTTGCAGTCCAAGGGACTCTCAAGAATCTTCTCCAACACCACAGTTCAAAAGCATCAATTCTCCAGCGCTCAGCTTTCTTCATAGTCCAACTCTTACATCCATACATGACCACTGGAAAAACCACAGCCTTGACTAGATGGACCTTTGTTGGCAAAGTAATGTCTCTGCTTTTCAATATGCTATCTAGGTTGGTCATAACTTTCCTTCCAAGGAGTAACAGTCTTTTAATTTCATGGCTGCAATCACCATCTGCAGTGATTTTGAAGCCCAAAAAATAAAGTCTGACACTGTTTCCACTCTTTCCCCATCTATTTCCCATGAAGTGATGGGACCAGATGCCATGATCTTCATTTTCTGAATGTTGAGCTTTAAGCCAACTTTTTCACTCTCCTCTTTCACTTTCATCAAGAGGCTTTTGAGTTCCTCTTCACTTTCTGCCGTAAGGGTGGTCCACTCTTTCCCCATCTATTTCCCATGAAGTGATGGGACCAGATGCCATGATCTTCATTTTCTGAATGTTGAGCTTTAAGCCAACTTTTTCACTCTCCTCTTTCACTTTCATCAAGAGGCTTTTGAGTTCCTCTTCACTTTCTGCCATAAGGGTGGTGTCATCTGTATATCTCAGGTTATTGATATTTCTGTCAGCAATCTTGATACCAGCTTGTGCTTCTTCCAGCCCAGCATTTCTCATGATGTACTCTGCACATAAGTTAAATAAGCAGGGTGACAATATACAGCCTTGACGTACTCCTTTTCCTATTTGGAATCAGTCTGTTGTTCCAGACATAAAATAGATATCTAGTGCACGTTCAATGCATGAAAGCCAGAGCACTGGGACAACCCAGAGCGATGGGGTGGGGAGGGAGGTAGGAGGGGGTGTACAAGACAAGGGGACACATGTATACCCGTGGCTGATTCATGTTGATGTACGGCAAAAACTACCACAATACTGTAAAAAATTAACCTCCAAATAAAATGAATAACTGAAAAAAACAATTTTTTTAAAATCCAAGAAATACATAAACATTTTGAGATTTTTTTTAAAGCTATGGAACATGATGAATAAATGAGGAAGAAGGATATTTTTCACTATGACCGCTCATGCCTACACATTTTTCACTAGCCATGTACAAGAAAAAATGTTTAACATAGCATCTGTTATCCAAGCAATGGAAAGAGATACCATTTACTGTTCACAGTGTAATTCAGAAATCAATGTCTAAATTTAATTCATATGTTTTGGCAGCATATCTTTTCTTAGTTCTATAGTTATACTCCTGTCCAACTCCCACCACATCTCAAATAAATCAAATACAATTTATTTTTAAGTTAAACAAGAGATATCATCATAGGAATGACATAGAGCTGGCTAACTGTGACATTTAAATAATATTTTCGAGACTAGACCTAGCTTGAAGATTACATAAGTAGAAGAAACACCACAGAAATAAAAGAAAATGAAATCCCACTTATTCTGCTTTTAGATAACAGAGAACATATACATGGAATGCTATTTAGATTAATATGATAAAAAGTACAATAGATACCAGTCTATCCAGAATACACAGTTTCAGAGAATTAGGAATGACTTATAGTTCTAGAAATGACTCACATGATTACTATCTTCTCCCCTAAAAGCTCCTGTCCTAAATAAGTAGACTTTTATTCCTAGACTTTTATTTTGATTTCTATTTCTTTTTATTTGATTTCTTTGACTTTGATTTTGATTGAGTTCAAATAGAGGAAGTAGTTTGAACCCAAATTTTTAATAAGGAGAGCACATCTGCGATTTTCTTTAAACTTTTCCATTTAACAAAAACAGAAAGGTGAGAAAATTACACACAAGAAAACAATGTACCAGCAAGTTTTAATTCTAATGACATTAGTGAGAAGGATTCTCTCATAACTGTTAGTTTCCATACTATGTCCCATAAAACTGGAAGGCCCCACAGGGGTCACTGCAGGGTTGAAGAACAGAGAAGTTACAGCTGCAGGGTCTCTAGCCGCTCCTTTAGCTAAAGGGCTCTATACTTGTCTCCATTTTATATAATATGGTTCCATAGAAAAGTTTGTTTGTTTGAAAGAAAGGTTATTTTGTTTTTTTTTTTTTTACTACCTAATAGTACAATTTTATTTTGAATATAAATTTATTTATTTTAATTGGAGGCTAATTACTTTACAATATTGTATTGGTTTTGCCATACATTGACATGAATCTGCCACGGGTGTACATGTGCTCCCCATCCTGAACCTCCCTCCCACCTCCCTCCCCATACCATCCCTCTGGGTCATCCCAGTGCACCAGCCCTGAGCATCCTGTATCATGCATCGAACCTGGACTGGTGATTCGTTTCACATATGATAATATACATGTTTCAATGCCATTCTCCCAAATCATCCCACCCTCGCCCTCTCCCACAGAGTCCAAAAGACTGTTCTATACATCTGTCTCTTTTGCTATCTCGCATACAGGGTTATCATTACCATCTTTCTAAATCCCATATATTTGTGTCAGTATAATGTATTGGTGTTTTTCTTTCTGGCTTACTTCACTCTGTATAATAGGCTCCAGTTTCATCCACCTCATTAGAACTGATTCAAATGTATTCTTTTCAATGGCTGAATTGTGCATATTGTGTATATGTACCACAGCTTTCTTATCCATTCGTCTGCTGATGGACATCTAGGTTGTTTCCATGTCCTGGCTATTATAAACAGTGCTGCGATGAACATTGGGGTACACGTGTCTCTTTCAATTCTGGTTTCCTTGATGTGTATGCCCAGAAGTGGGATTGCTGGGTCATAAGGCAGTTCTATTTCCAGTTTTTTAAGGAATCTCCACACTGATCTCCATAGTGGCTGTACTAGTTTGCATTCCCACCAACAGTGTAAGAGGGTTCCCTTTTATCCACACCCTCTCCAGCATTTGTTGCTTATAGACTTTTGGATTGCAGCCATTCTGACTGGCGTGAAATGGTACCTCATGGTGGTTTTTAATTTGCATTTCTCTGATAATGAGTGATGTTGAGTATCTTTTCATGTGTTTGTTAGCCATCTGTATGTCTTCTTTGGAGAAATGTCTGTTTAGTTCTTTGGCCAATTTTTTGATTGGATCATTTATTTTTCCTGGAATTGAGCTGCAGGAGTTGCTTGTATATTTTTGAGATTAATTCTTTGTCAGTTGCTTCTTTTGCTGTTATTTTCTCCCATTCTGAAGGCTGTCTTTTCACCTTGCTTATAGTTTCCTTTGTTGTGCAGAAGCTTTTAGTTTTAATTAGGTCCCATTTGTTTATTTTTGCTTTTATTTCCAATATTCTGGGAGGTGGGTCATAGAGGATCCTGCTGTGATTTATGTCAGAGAGGAGTGTTTTGCCTATGTTCTCCTCTAGGGGTTTTATAGTTTCTGGTCTTACGTTTAGATCTTTAATCCATTTTGAGTTTATTTTTGTGCATGGTGTTAGAGAGTGTTCTAGTTTCATTCTTTTACAAGTGGTTGACGAGTTTTCCCAGCACCACTTGTTAAAGAGATTGTCTTTTCTCCATTGCATATTCTTGCCTCCTTTGTCAAAGATAAGGTGTCCATATGTGCGTGGATTTATCTCTGGGCTTTCTATTTTCCTCCTTTGATCTATATTTCTGTCTTTGTGCCAGCACCATACTGTCCTGATGACTGTGGCTTTGTAGTAGAGCCTGATGTCAGGCAGGTTGATTCCTCCAGTTCCATTCTTCTTTCTCAAGACTGCTTTGGCTATTCGAAGTTTTTTGTATTTCCATACAAACTGTGAAATTATTTGTTCTAGCTCTGTGAAAAATACTGTTGGTAGCTTGATAGGGATTGCATTGAATCTATAGATTGCTTTCGGTACTATACTCATTTTCACTACATTGATTCTTCCGATCCATGAACACAGTATATTTCTCCATCTATTAGTGTCCTCTTTGATTTCTTTCACCAGTGTTTAATAGTTTTCTATATATAGGTCTTTTGTTTCTTTAGGTAGATGTATTCCTAAGTATTTTATTCTTTTCGTTACAATGGTGAATGGAATTGTTTCCTTAATTTCTCTTTCTATTTTCTCATTATTAGTGTATAGGAGTGCAAGGGATTTCTGTGTGTGGTTTTATATCCTGCCACTTTGCTATATTCATTGATTAGTCCTAGTAATTTTCTGGTGGAATCTTTAGGGTTTTCTATGTAGAGGATCATGTCATCTGCAAACAGCGAGAGTTTTACTTCTTCTTTTCCAATTTGGATTCCTTTTATTTCTTTCTTTTTCTTCTCTGATTGCTGTGGCCAAAACTTCCAAAATGATGTTGAATAGTAGTGGTGAAAGTGGGCACCCTTGTCTTGTTCCTGACTTTAGGGGAAATGCTTTCAATTTTTCACCATTAAGGATAATGTTTGCTGTGGGTTTGTCATATATAGCTTTTATTATGTTGAGGTATGTTTCTTCTATTTCTACTTTCTGAAGGATTTTTATTATAAATTAATGTTGAATTTTGTCAAAGGCTTTCTCTGCATCTATTGAAATAATCATATGGCTTTTATTTTTCGATTTGTTAATGTGGTGTATTACTTGATTTGCGGATATTGAAGAATCCTTGCATCCCTGGGATAAAGCCCAGTTGGTCATGATGTATGATCTTTTTAATGTGTTGTTGGATTCTGATTGCTAGAATTGTGTTAAGGATTTTTGCATCTATGTTCATCAGTGATATTGGCCTGTAGTTTTCTTTTTTTGTGGGATCTTTGTCAGGTTTTGGTATTAGGGTGATGGTGGCCTCATAGAATGAGTTTGGAAGTTTACCCTCCTCTGAAATTTTCTGGAAGAGTTTGAGTAGGATAGGTATTACGTCTTCTCTAAATTTTTGGTAGAATTCAGCTGTGAAGCCATCTGGTTCTGGGCTTTTGTTTGCTGGAAGATTTCTGATTACAGTTTCAATTTCCGTGCTTGTGATGGGTCTGTTAAGATTTTCTATTTCTTCCTGGTTCAGTTTTTGAAAGTTGTACTTTTCTAAGAATTTGTCCATTTCTTCCAAGTTGTCCTTTTTATTGGCATATAATTGCTGATAGTAGTCTCTTATGAATCCTTTGTATTTCTGTGTTGTCTGTTGTGATCTCTCCATTTTCATTTCTAATTTTATTGATTTGATTTTTCTCCCTTTGTTTCTTGATGAGTCTGGCTAATGGTTTGTCAATTTTATTTATCCTCTCAGAGAACCAGTTTTTGGCTTTGTTGATTTTTGCTATGGTCTCTTTTGTTTCTTTTGCATTTATTTCTGCCCTAATTTTTAAGATTTCTTTCCTTCTACTAACCCTGGGGTTCTTCATTTCTTCCTTTTCTAGTTGCGTTAGGTTATTTATTTGACTTTTTTCTTGTTTCTTGAGGTATGCCTGTATTGCTACAAACCTTCCCCTTAGTACTGCTTTTACAGTGTCCCACAGGTTTTGGGTTGCTGTGTTTTCATTTTCATTCGTTTCTATGCATATTTTGATTTCTTTTTTTTATTTCTTCTGTGATTTCTTGGTTATTCAACAACGTGTTGTTCAGCCTCCATATGTTGGATTTTTTAAATAGTTTTTCTCCTGTAATTGAGATCTAATATTACTGCATTGTGGTCAGAAAAGATGCTTGGAATGATTTCAATTTTTTTGAATTTACCAAGGCTAGGTTTATGGCCTAGGATGTGATCTATCCTGGAGAAGGTTCCGTGTGCACTAGAGAAAAAGGTGAAATTCATTGTTTTGGGGTGAAATGTCCTATAGATATCAATTAGGTCTAACTGGTCTATTGTATCTTTTAAAGTTTGTGTTTCCTTGTTAATTTTCTGTTTAGTTGATCTAGCCATAGTTGTGAGTGGGAGCACTATTATTGTGTTATTGTTAATTTCTCCTTTCATACTTGTTAGCATTTGTCTTACATATTGCGGGGCTCCTATGTTGGGTGCATATTTAATTATAATTGTTATATATCTTCTTCTTGGATTGATCCTTTGCTCATTATGTAGTGTCCTTCTTTGTCTCTTTTCACGGCCTTTGTTTAAAAGTCTATTTTATCTGATATGAGTATTGCTGCTCCCGCTTTCTTTTGGTCTCTATTTGCATGGAATACCTTTTTCCAGCCCTTCACTTTCAGTCTGTATGTGTCCCTTGTTTCCAGGTGGGTCTCTTGTAGACAACATATATAGGGGTCTTGTTTTTGTATCCATTCAGCCAGTCTTTGCCTTTTGGTTGGGGCATTCAACCCATTTACGTTTAGGGTAATTATTGATAAGTATGATCCCATTTCCATTTACTTTATTGTTTTGGGTTTGAGTTTATACACCCTTTCTGTGTTTTCTGGCTAGAGAAGATCCTTTAGCCTTTGTTGGAGAGCTGGTTTGGTGGTGCTGAATTCTCTCAGCTTTTGCTTGTCTGTAAAGCTTTTGATTTCTCCTTCATATTTGAATGAGATCCTTGCTGGGTATAGTAATCTGGGCTGTAGGTTATTTTCTTTCATCACTTTAAGTATGTCCTGCCATTCCCTCCTGGCCTAAAGAGTTTCTATTGAAAGATCAGCTGTTATCCTTATGGGAATCCCCTTGTGTATTATTTGTTGTTTTTCCCTTCCTGCTTTTAATATTTGTTCTTTGTGTTTGATCTTTGTTAATTTGATTAATATGTGTCTTGGGGTGTTTCACCTTGGGTTTATCCTGTTTGGGACTCTCTGGGTTTCTTGGACTTGGGTGATTATTTCCTTCCCCATTTTAGGGAAGTTTTCAACTATTATCTCCTCAACTCTTTTCTCATGGTCTTTCTTTTTGTCTTCTTCTTCTGGGACTCCTATGATCCGAATGTTGGGGCATTTAACATTGTCCCAGAGATCCCTGAGATTGTCCTCATTTCTTTTAATTCGTTTTTCTTTTTTCCTCTCTGTTTCATTTATTTCTACCATGCTATCTTCTACCTCACTTATCCTATCTTCTGCTTCCGTTATTCTACTGTTGGTTCCCTCCAGAGTGTTTTTGATCTCATTTATTGCATTATTCATTATATATTGACTCTTTTTTATTTCTTCTAGGTCCTTGTTAAGCCTTTCTTGCATCTTCTCAATCCTTGTCTCCAGGCTATTTATCTGTAGCTCCATTTTGTTTTCAAGATTTTGGATCATTTTCACTATTATTATTTGGAATTCTTTATCAGGTAGATTCCCTATCTCTTCCTCTTTTGTTTGGTTTGGTGGGCATTTACCCTGTTCCTTTACCTGCTGCATATTTCTCTGCCTCTTCATCTTGTTTATATTACTGTGTTTGGGGTGGCCTTTCCGTATCCTGGCCATTTGTGTTCTCTTTATTGTGGAGTTTCCTCACTGTGGGTGGGGTTGGATGTGTGGCTTGTCAAGGTTTCCTGGTTAGGGAAGCTTGTGTCAATGTTCTGGTGAGTGGAACTGGATTTCTTCTCTCTGGAGTGCAATGAAGTGTCCAGTAATGAGTTATGACATGTCAATGGATTTGGAGTGACTTTGGGCAGCCTGTATATTGAAGCTCAGGGCTATGTTCCTGTGTTGCTGGAGAATTTATGTGGTATGTCTTGCTCTGGAACTTGTTGGCCCTTGGGTGGTGCTTGGTTTCAGTGTAGGTATGGAGGCGTTTGATGAGTTCCTATTGATTAATGTTCCCTGAAGTCAGGAGTTCTGTGATGTTCTTAGGATTTGGACTTAAGCCTCCTGCCTCTGGTTTTCAGTCTGATTCTTACAGTAGCCTCAAGACTTCTCCATCTGTCCCTTCCAAGGTGGTTCCCTCTGTTTTAGCTTCCGTTTGCTGGTCTCTTCCGTGTCTAATATCCACCCTGACACAAGGGGGAGGTGGTGGACACTTTTTAGGCTCACTTGTTCAGTCGTGCTGTGGGGAGGGAGGAACACTGCAAACAAATAACGCTGGCATGTGCTCGCAGTGTCTCAGCCACACTGGGTTTGCCACCACTCATGGTGTGTGCACTTTCCCTGTCTACACTGCTTAGGCTCTAGGTTGCTCTGCCGGGAACTGTCTGAGTCCAGCCCTGGGTTGTATGCATTCCCCAGGTCTAAGCCACTCAGGTTCAGGTACGCGGGTACTCCACAAAGGCACAGACTTGGTTGGGCCTGAGTTTTGTGCCCTTCCCAGGTCCAAGTAGCTCAGGTGACCAAGTATTTGGCAAGCACAGTCTCTGCGACTTATCACCTCCCCCATCCCTGTTGCTCAGTTTTGTGGGCGTACAACCAGCACACCTTCTCAGGCAGATGTCGACCCTCCAGAATCCCAATAAGTTTTGGTTAGCAACAAAGCCTGCTTGCAGTTTGGTAGATGATGCCTCTCTGGGGCCACAATTGCCCCCTTCTGGTTCTGGCTGCCCTCACCTGCCTGTCTCCAGTGGGGGATGGGCCAGTCCGCAGCTGGCTAGCTCTAGTCAGTCCTTTGTTCTGTGAGCGGGCCTGGCGGTGTCTTGTGAAGTTGCTCAGTCGTGTCCGACTCTTTGCGACCCCATGGACTGCAGCCTGGCAGGCTTGTCCACCCAGGGGGCTTTCCAGGCAAGAATACTGGAGTGGGTTGCCATGTGGTGTCTTAGGTTAGGGCTTTTCATGGGGTAGCTGTCCCACAGTCTGGTTTGCTATCTCAAGTTAGCTCCCTCAGATTGCCCTCGGGGCATTCAGGCCCAGGTCCTTACTCTAAGCAATGCAGCCCGTGCCTCCCTGCCTAGCCCCTGGTTGCCAGTGGCAGATGCAGGCATCTGAGCTACTTCTCCGCTGGGAATTACCGTTGGGCATGTAATCTGTGGGTTTTAATTATTTATTTACTTTTCCTCCCGGTTATGTTGCCCTTTGAGGTTCCAAGGCTCACCACAGACTCACCAGTGAGAGTGTTTCCTGGTGTTTGGAAACTTCTCTCTTTTTTAAGACTCCCTTCCTGGGATGGATCTCCATCCCTACCTCTTTTGTCTCTCTTTTTATGTTTTATATTTTTCCCTACCTCCTTTTGAAGACAATGGGCTGCTTTTCTGAGTGTCTGATGTCCTCTGCCAGCATTCAGAAGTTGTTTTGTGGAATTTACTCAGCATTCAAATGTTCTTTTGATGAATTTGTGGGGGAGAAAGTGGTCTCCCCATCCTATTCCTCTGCCATCTTAGGGCCACCTCTGGCTGTTTTCTTTGGTGGGGGGGGGGGGAACTTTTCTTAAGGTATGAGACTCATTGATTTACTCAAATATCCTAATTCTATAAAAGAAGTAACAAAGCCAATGGCCTTCTTACTGAGTCCAGAGCCCTATGCCAGCTACTTCCTCAGATTAAGAAAAAACACATATATTTTTAACTATAACATAGAAAAATGAATATGTAAAACCTTGTTTATAGTTTAATAATGCTTGTGGCATGACATGACATAGTAGCATTCTAACAAAATTATATGCTTTAAAGGCACGAACAAGAAAAAATTATCAAACTCCTATTTGGAGAAGTCGATATATTCAATTTACAAAGCAAACTTTTTTTTTTCAAACACAAGACAGGGAACTTGAAGGAGAAAATCTTATCTGAATCAAGCAGGCCAAAACTGAAGAGATTCACCCTTAAAAGTATGTTTCTTCCTCCAGATAAAACCTGGTTTATTACAATGAGTCCACAAATGAATTATCCACATTTCGGGTTCACTTCAGTTCAGTCGCTCGGTCGTGTCTGACTCCTTGCCACCACATGAACTGCAGCACGCCAGGCCTCCATGCCCATCGCCAACTCCCGGAGTCCACCCAAACCCATGTCCATTGAGTCGGTGATGCCATCCAACCATCTCATCCTCTGTCGTCCCCTTCTTCTCCTGCCCTCAGTCTTTCCCAGAATCAGGGTCTTTTCAAATGAGTCAGCTCTTCGCATCAGGTGGCCAAAGATTGGAGTTTCAGCTTCAACATCAGTCCTTCCAATGAACACCCAGGACTCATCTCCTATAGGATGGACTGGTTGGATCTCCTTGCAGTCCAAGGGACTCTCAAGGGTCTTCTCCAACACCACAGTTCAAAACCATCAATTCTTCTATGTTCAGCTTTCTTTATAGTCCAATTCTCACATACATGCATGACCACCGGAAAAACCATAGCCTTGACTAGACAGACCTTTGTTGACAAAGTAACGTCTCTGCTTTTTAATATGCTGTCTAGGTTGGTCATAACTTTCCTTCTAAGGAGTAAGCGTCTTTTAATTTCATGGCTGCAATCACTGTCCGCAGTGTTTTTGGAGCCCAGAAAAATAAATTCAACCACTGTTTCCACTGTTTCCCCATCATTTGCCATGAAGTGATGGGACCAGATGCCATGATCTTCGTTTTCTGAATGTTGAGCTTTAAGCCAACTTTTTCACTCTCCTCTTTCACTTTCATCAAGAGGCTTTTGAGTTCCTCTTCACTTTCTGCCATAAGGGTGGTGTCATCTGCATATCTGAGGTTATTGATACTTCTCCCGGCAATCTTGATTCCAGCTTGTGCTTCCTCCAGCCCAGCGTTTCTCATGATGTACTCTGCATATAAGTTAAATAAGCAGGGTGACAATATACAGCCTTGATGGACTCCTTTTCCTATTTGGAACCAGTCTGTTGTTCCATGTCCAGTTCTAACTGTTGCTTCCTGGCCTGCATACAGGTTTCTCAAGAAGCAGGTCAGGTGGTCTGGTATTCCCATCTCTTTCAGAATTTTCCACAGTTTATTGATATTCACACAGTCAAAGGCTTTGGCATAGTCAATAAAGCAGAAATAGATGTTTTTCTGAAATTCCCTTGCTTTTCGATGATCCAGTGGATGTTGACAATTTGATCTCTGGTTCCTCTGCCTTTTCTAAAGCCAGCTTGAACATCTGGAAGTTCACGGTTCACATATTGCTGAAGCCTGGCTTGGAGAATTTTGAGCATTATTTTACTAGCATGTGAGATGAGTGCAATTGTGCGGTAGTTTGAGCATTCTTTGGCATTGCCTTTCTTTGGGATTGGAATGAAAACTGACCTTTTCCAGTCTTATGGCCACTGCTGAGTTTTCCAAATTTGCTGGCATATTGAGTGCAGCACTTTCACAGCATCATCTTTTAAGATTTGGAATAGCTCAACTGGAATTTCATTACCTCCACTAACTTTGCTCGTAGTGATGCTTTATAGATATGCCATAATATATATTTAGTGATAATTAATAAGTTTTTTGCCCTATATTACTATTTTAAACATTACAAAAAGGTATTGAAAGTTATGGATGCAGCAAATAATCCCATGATTGTCTGAGAAGAGCTCTCTAAATTTTACCTTATTTACCATTAGTTTATGTACCATGAGTGAAATAGGAGGCTTATTTTGTATTTATATGTTTGTACTAGAGAAGTAACTGTGGTTTGATGTGAGAGGACTAGTAGGGTCAGAAGACCTGGTGAAAAACCTGAAGCTTACTTATATTTCTATCTTCTTCCTTTCTAGAATCATTATAGCTAATGAGTTAGTTGATATTTGTAGAAGTGCTTAGTGCAGCTATCAATAGGTATAATTCTTGTAATTGACTATTACAATGTTAGAATGGTAGCATATTCTCAAGAAAAATTTTTTTTACAAAATCTAATGTGTTTAAATATGTACAGAGCTAAGGCTCTTACTTTGGAGTAGCTGTATAGCTTAGGTATCAGATTTTTTTTTTTTTTTTAACTAGCAAGGGGTGGTGTTTATTGGAGGTATTTTTCATATTTGTTGGGATAATTTTATTTTTCTTCATGCCAATTTAAATTAATTTTTGAACACTTTTGCCTTGAATCATTTATTCTTATGGCCTCTCAACTATTTAAAGGCATCTACCTGTCATTAAATCATAATTTGGGACTCAAGTAATGAGCTTTACCCAAACTCTTCTTGATTTACTCTTCCATCTGCTCTTTATGATTTATTTAGAACATTTTTGGAAACAATTTGCTCATAATTCTCATTTTCAGTTCAATCGGATCAGTTCAGTTCAGTTCAGTTCAGTCACTCAGTCATGTCCGACTGTTTGTGACCCCATGGACTACAGCACTGTAGGCCTCCCTGTCCATCACCAACTCTTGGAGTTTACTCAGACTCATGTTCATTGAGTCAGTGATGCCATCCAATCATCTCATCTTCTGTCGTCCCCTTCTCCTCCTGCCTTCAATTTTTCCCAGCATCAAGGTCTTTTCAAATCAATCAGTTCTTTGCAACAGGTCGCCAAAGTATTGGAGTTTCAGCTTCAGCATCAGTCCTTCCAATATATATTCAGGACTGATTCCTTTAGCATGGACTGGTTGGATCTCCTTGCAGTCGAAGGGACTCTCAAGAGTCTTCTCCAACACCACAGTTCAAAAGCATCATACAGTATGTGATCCTTTGGGATTAGCTTTTCTCATTTGATGTCATGTTTTCGAGGTTCATCCATGTGATAGCGCATATCAGTTCTATTTCTGTTGATTGTCAAACAATAAACAGTATGTGACTAAGCCATGTATCTATCATCAGTTGATGGAGCTTTGGGTTGGTTCCACTTTGGGGCTATTAATAATGTTGCTGTGAACATTGATTTATATGTTTCTGTGTGGGCATGTTTTTATTTCCCTGTGGTGGGATTTTATCCTCAAATTTCACAGGCTGATTTAACCTTTTCTTGGCCTTTTCTCAGACTGTCCTGTCTTTACAGTTTCTTTTCCTCTTGGGTAGTCCTCATTTATTCAGACCTGGTGCCCAGTCTCTCCTCCTTCATGGATCTTTTCTGACTGTCCAGCTCTCATGGAACCTTTTCTCTTCAGCCCTTGTCATCTAGTCTGTGAAGAGCAGTTTAGCCCTTAATTTTACACTGTTATCATTTTTTCCATGAGGGAGAATCTTGTTTAAGTACACACTGGTCTAACAGAGAATATTCATTGATACACACAGCACATGTCTTGCATAAATGGAAAGTAAAAAAGGATTACAAGAATGTGGCATTTTTCTTTTCAGAAAAATGTATAGATCATCTCAGTAAACTATTGGGAAATGGAATTTCTTTAACTGCTTTGGAATGTAGTTCAAATGAGCAAAACATCTTTGTAGTTCAGAAAAAGGCATATGGGATTAACATCCGTATTCACAGATTTAGTAATTAGAGTCTTGTTGTCACAGTCTTCCTTTGGGAGGGATTTATTGACTCAGTCTAGATAACCCAATACAGTGTACCTCACACTTCCTTGAGAACCATGCGGCATTAAGATGGAGGGATGGGGAGGAGTAAGAGATGTTCTACTAAGAGGGAACTTGCAGTCATTTTATGGAGGAAAGGTAGAAAAATATTTATTGTAGAGCAATAAAAAATATAAAATCAAATGCAAATGTTGTGTGACAAAGATGATGACAGTGAAGAGTATATTTTCTGATTCTCGGTGGTTTGAATTTCTTCCTTGATTCTCTGAATAATACCAGGTCCTACATTCTACAATACAGACACCATCATATTTATTTGATCCTCGGTTTGAGTTAGGCTGTGCTCAGTCCACTTGCCTCATTAGCAAACGGTATCGTTTTCTTCTTGAAGATTGGTGATCTTCCAGCAGAGCTGGGAAATGCATCTTCAAAATGTCTGCACCTGGATGCAGAAAAATCAAGTTCTTTGAGAGGAGTTATTATCTATGAAGGGAATGCGGAAGAAATGTGAAAAACTAAAGAAGAAGAAAAAGAAGTTGGAGCAAGAAGTAGTGAACCTCAAAAGTCATATAGAAGTGAATATGATAGTACACAGTCAAGTAGAGCAGTGTATACTGGAGAGTGAAGAAAGAGTGAGACAGGATCTCATAGAGAAATTAAAAGAAGTCAACCTATTTTTACACGTTAATTTGTTGATCTGTCATGTGCTTGAATTCACCTCACTGTACATTACATTTTGGATGTATGCAGCTTATGTGTTCCCTCTACTTCCCTTATAACAGTTTGTTTTGTAGATTTCTGTAAGGAAGGGGGCACTTGTTTCTCCCTTTAAATATTTCAGTTTCCATCACAGTTACCAGTAAACTGACCTTTCAGAATGATTCTCACTAAAGAATCCTTTTACTTTTAAGACCAGTTGGAATACAGCAAGACTATTAGGAGGAAAAGACAATATTATGGTTTAGAACCAGTACCATCCTCTTGAATTATTCTTAAGTTGTCTTGTTCAGTGTTTAAAATTTTAAGTTGATCTTCATAGTCTTTGAATTATCAGATTATTTAAGTACCCCTATAACATTGATTCCACTTTAGTTTTATAATTCAGATATAGTTCGCTTCACATTGACGACAATTGTTTTAAACTTCCACTCTTTATTTTTCACATTTAAAATTGCTCTCTGAATAACTGACTTAAAACTAAAGGGAACAAGTATAATTATCCAAGTTATAATTATTTTAAAAATGTTATCTTTTTACATTTACCTTAGACACAAGCAGCATCTCAAGAGAACTTAGAGTAGTTACGAGAGAAAAATAATTCTTCCGTAAGAAGTCAGATGGAACTTAGAATTGAAGACTTGGAATCTGAACTCTTCAAGATGAAAACTTTGCCAGAAGATTATAATAAAGCAGAGTGGGAAAAATATAAGCAACTCTACCTAGAAGAACTAGGAGACAGAAAGTCATTGGAAAATAAAGTAAACAAGTCAAGACACAGAATCACAGAAAATAAATTTAGTTCATTACTTTGTCTGGAAAACCAATTTTTATACAGCTGGATGCATGAGATTAGTAGGAAGTGAAAGCTAACTAGATAGTCACTGATAGAGGCACCTAAGACAATCTATGTTAATACTGTATCAAGTTTTTCTACACTACTTAAAAGCATGCTTGTGAAATGGAAATTAACACAGGGTTGAAAGGCAGGGTTCACAAAGTGGCTGAAACTAACATGGTGACCTGACTGAGGGGGTGGGTGGAGAGTGGAAAGGGCAGATCCCACCTGCAGTGCCTAGTCAGGTTTCCCCACAGTCTGAAAGCAGAACATTCCTAGGAAGCCTTTCATTAAGTCAAAACAGCATAAAGCAAAGAAGCAGTTAACAGAGAACACATTCTGCTAGTTGGTGCATAAAATAAGTATACACAAGACAAGAGAAACACAGATGTTCACAGAGAGGATTCAGGGCTGTGTGACAACTTGATGCCGAGATGTGGGGTGTGGCTTCCAGGGAAGGAGCACAGTGGAGTCACTCTCCCTACCTGGGGAGCGCAATGCCTCTCAGTGTAAAAACATACACTGAAGAGTGTTTTGACTTTTTGCCTTTTGAAATGAAACCAAAAATTCTCTTCACATTTTTTTTTTTTTTTTTCAATCAAAAGCAGTTGCTGACATAGGCCCTTCCTGGAAGTGAAGTAACATAAAGTGAACTTTGGAAAAGCAGGGAATACTTGTAATTGTTCCTGGGGCTGTTTTAGCTCTCTTCAGACTTACCCATTGACTTTCTTGTACTCCCCTCGAGACTGTGGCTCTAGGTGATTCCTCAGAGCCAAATGCTTAATTTCTCCGAGGTCATGAGTGAAACATATATACAAGGGTGGTAAAAGGAAACACTTGAAAGTGGCTTTGTGGGATGGTGTGTTTCTTCAACCCTGAACTGTTTCCTGGAGGCAGGTGTGTCCCAGAGGCAGCAGGCGTCACTGTGAGGCCACCTCCCTTTCTCTCTGATCCCTTTCTCTCCTCTCCCAACTGTGACTTGTTACCTGAGGAGCCCCAGACACATGTGTACTTCTTTAGAACAAGGTTACAACTGTCACTGATTATAGTAGGTCTGCTCTGTGTTTTCAGTGTTCTAACAGTTTAATGGGAATTCCATTTACTATATGGCAACTTTAAAAATGCAAATCACTTAGGGAAACAGGAATGAAATTGATGTTTTCCATCTTCCCAAGGACTAATGAGAGGCTGGCAGAGATCAGCATCCAACTTGAGGTGGAGAAACAGCAGAACAGATCTTTATTCAGCACTCTCACCATGAGGCCAGTCCTGGAGCCCCCTTGTGTTAGAAATTTCTATAATACTTTAGCGCTCAAATGAAATCTTACTCCAGGAGCAAATGTAGTGGTTTCTACCTCAATTCCATGCCCTTTAAATAACAGCTTTGAAAGTTACTTGACTAAGGGTAGTTCTATTATCTTTTTGCCTTGAGTTTCAGATTTCTGTTAAGTGATTCTTGTTTTTAATTTGGTGAACTTCTGAGCTGTTTATTTGACTTATGCATACTAAGTAAAAGCCAAAAGTAACTGTGGTAATCAAGGACACAGGAATTTTTTGTGTGTGATTTTTTTTTGGTGCTAGATTTCTTGTTTTGTTTTTTTTTAAGATACTTATTAAATTATTAAATTTCTTGAAAAGCTGCATTTAAATTCTAATTTAGAAATGGAATATTATTGCCTAGTAACTGAAAATATACATTCAGATATTTGACTTACTCTAATTGATTTCACTTTGGCTGTGCTTCCTAATCATTTCCAAGCTCTACTGTACCCACCCCAGTTTTTCTCCCCCTAAGCATAAATGAATGACTGGCATCTAAACACTTACCACATATGGATTTCTTTTTTCATTTGAAGGAATCATAGAGAAATCCTTTTAATGAATTAAACAAACTTGTGATACTAAGTCAGAAGATTAATTTCTGGTTCTAGGTTATGATTTTTTGTTATTTTTTTATACAAGAGTACATCTTTAATTACTATTTTACTGATAGCCTTTTAATTAAAATTTCTAAAAAATATCTTGCTGAGCAGTTGTAGAATGTTTCTAAATTTATAGTTAAATCAAATATTTAAAACTTGTAACTGAAGATCACTTTGATGTCTGTCTTGATATCACCTGGATGAATGATGACTTAGATAGTAAGGATGGGGAGTCTTTAAATTGCAACTAGTTTTCATTGTGTAGTCATTGTGATTAAAATATCCATTTCAGTCAATGCACTCGGGTTTATGGTTTTGATGGTATTTTCATGATGATTGTGGTACAGATAAAAATAGCCCTTGTTAAATATAGTCTCAACCTGTGTTCTCATTTGGCTTCTTGCCATCACAGAAGAGCAATCTAAGGTTTCTTCAACAGCACTGTGGCTATGTTGGGTCTTAGTACTTGAGAGCCATGAACCTGGAGGACGTACTTTAGCTGTACAGTCATAGCAGGCCTCTGAACACTTAATCCCAAGTCAGAGACTTGCCCACGCAGGCCTAAGAGGAGGTAGCGAATGCTTAACCCCTGTCCCAGAGGCAGGCTGCCTACTGCAGACCCAAGTTCATGGTGCTGTGGGCACATATATCTTTTCAAGGAAGAGATTCGGAACCAAGCAAGCACTTTGGGAGAAGTTCCTTGTTCCAGACTTAAGCCTTAGGTAAATCTCCTCGCTTCTCATCCCACAGCAAACATTATTCTCAATGGTGAAAAACTGAAAGCATTTCCTCTAAAATCAGGAACAAGATAAGGGTGCCCATTCTCACCACTACTATTCAACATAGCTTTGGCAGTTCTAGCCCCAGCATTCAGAGAAGAAAGAGAAATAAAAAGAGTCTAGATTGGAAAAGAAAAAGTAAAATTCTCGCTGTTTGCAGATGACATGGTTCTCTACATAGAAAACCCTAAAGACACCGCCAGAAAATTACTAGAGCAAATCAATGAATATAATAAAGTTGTAAGATGTAAAATTAACACACAGAAATCCCTTGCATTCCTATACACTAACAATGAGAAAACAGAGAAATGAAGGAAACTATCCCATTCACCACTGCAGCAAAAATGAAATATTTAAAAATAAATTTAACTAAAGAAACAAAAGACTTATATAAAACTATAAAACACTGATGAAAGAAATCAAAGATGACACAAATAGATGGAGAAATATATGATGTTCATGGATTGGAAGAATCAATATAGTGAAAATGAATATACTACCCTAAGCAATTTGTAGATTCAATGCAATCCCTATCAAGCTGCCAATAGTATTTGTCACAGACCTAGAACAAATAATTTAACAATTTGTATGGAAACCCAAAAAACCTTGAATAGCCAAGCAATCTTGAGAAAGAAGAATGGAACTGGAGGAATCAACCTGCTTGACTTCAGACTATACTACAGAGCTACAGTCATCACGACAGTATGTATTTCTTTTTGCTCCTGGCTATATCATGCTTCTACTTCTGCCATCTCTGTAGAACTATCCGCCTGCACCCTGATACTATTCTCAGAAAACATGGGGTTCATCAACTTGTCAAGTTTCTGGTAGACGTTGAGGCTAGGAAACCCAGACTCAAGCAGTCACGCCTGTGTCCCTGTCACTTGGTGGGTGACCTTAAAATTTCCCAGTCATTGATTTTGTCACTAGTTTATATTTTGCCCTCAGGAAGAATTCCAACCACGCACATCAATATGGATCCTGCCAAAGTATTTGGCCTTATCTCTTTACCACCCTCCTCTGCTGTTTATCTCTACATCTAATCTAACCAGACAGACTGTAGGATCTCACAGGTGTGCTTCCCCACCTCCAGTCTTTGTATGTGCTTCTCCCCTCTATCTCCTGTACTTTTTTCCTGTCCTTCATGGATCTACTTCCACAGCACCTCCACCAAAAAGCTGACAGTATTGCTACAAAGCTGGCTGTCCCTTTTGAGTGTTCCTTGTATCATCTTTTCTATCTTAGTATTTATGACTCTGTATGGAAATTGCCTGTTTGTCTATTTTTCCAGTTTATGGGATATCATTTTTCAGGGTGGACTGGGTCACCTTCATCTTGTAATTCCAGTGTTTGTCACAGCACCTTTGTACATAGTTATTGAATAAATGAATGAAAAATGAGAAAACCAGAAGCTCTGACACTCAGCCACATGTGGGACCAAGGGCAGATTATGTAATTGTAATCTGGTATTTTGTTTTCCATCATCTATAGATATGTTTCATTTTTTGGAACACTTAGAAATATCTGTTTTTGTTGTTGTTTGTTTGTTTGTTTGTTTTTTAACTAATACCTAGTTAACTCAAGTATTTCAGATAAAGAATGCAATCCTTTTTCTTTCCAGCTGCTGCTGAATTTGAATCTGAGTCCTATGGAGTGTCTCCTCAGGGATCTGTATCAGGATCTACTTTTGAAAACATCACAAGAATATGTACAGGTTTTGAAGAAAAAATATATGATCTAAAAGGTAAATAGTAAAAATTTCCCTTCTTGACTATTTTCATGACATTTTAGTTTTCCCATTAAACATGATGAGAAAGTCCTTATTAAAGGGAAATATTTTTGTGTGTATGATGAAACTTTATATGGTATTTTAAAAATACTAATTTTAAGTAGTATTTATACTACTTTTAAGCAATAGTATCTAAGTACTTTACATCCATACATGACCACAGGAAAAACCATAGCCTTGACTAGACGGACCTTTGTTGGCAAAGTAATGTCTCTGCTTTTCAATATGCTATCTAGGTTGGTCATAACTTTCCTTCCAAGGAGTAAGCGTCTTTTAATTTCATGGCTGCAGTCACATCTGCAGTGATTTTGGAGCCCAGAAAAATAAAGTCTGACACTGTTTCCACTGTTTCCCCATTTATTTCCCATGAAGTGGTGGGACCGGATGCCATGATCTTAGTTTTCTGAATGTTGAGCTTTAAGCCAACTTTTTCACTCTCCACTTTCACTTTCATCAAGAGGCTTTTTAGTTCCTCTTCACTTTCTGCCATAAGGGTGGTGTCATCTGCATATCTGAGGTGATTGATACTTCTCCTGGCAATCTTGATTCCAGCTTGTGTTTCTTCCAGTCCAGCGTTTCTCATGATGTACTCTGCATATAAGTTAAATAAACAGGGTGACAATATTCAGCCTTGACGTACTCCTTTTCCTATTTGGAACCAGTCTGTTGTTCCATGTCCAGTTCTAACTGGTGCTTCCTGACATGCATATAGGTTTCTCAAAAGGCAGGTCAGGTGTTCTGGTATTCCCATCTCTTTCAGAATTTTCCACAGTTTATTGTGATCCACACAGTCAAAGGCTTTGGCTTAGTCAATAAAGCAGAAATAGACATTTTTCTGGAACTCTTTTGCTTTTTCCATGATCCAGCGGATGTTGGCAATTTGATCTCTGGTTCCTCAGCCTTTTCTAAAACCAGCTTGAACATCTGGAAGTTCATGGTTCACATATTGCTGAAGTCTGGCTTGGAGAATTTTGAGTATTACTTTACCAGCATGTGAGATGAGTGCAATTGTGTGGTAGTTTGAGTATTCTTTGGCATTGCCTTTCTTTGGGATTGGAATGAAAACTGACCTTTTCCAGTCCTGTGGCCACTGCTGAGTTTTCCAAATTTGCTGGCATATTGAGTGCAGCACTTTCACAGCATCATCTTTCAGGATTTGAAATAGCTCAACTGGAATTCCATCACCTCCACTAGCTTTGTTTGTAGTGATGCTTTCTAAGGCCCACTTGACTTCACATTCCAGGATGTCTGGCTCTAGGTGAGTGATCACACCATCGTGATTATCTTGGTCGTGAAGATCTTTTTTGTACAGTTCTTCTGTGTATTCTAGCCACCTCTTCTTAATATCTTCTGCTTCTGTTAGGCCCATACCATTTCTGTCCTTTATCGAGCCCATCTTTGCATGAAATGTTCCCTTGGTATCTCTAATTTTCTTGAAGAGATTTCTAGTCTTTCCCATTCTGTTGTTTTCTTCTATTTCTTTGCATGGATTGCTGAGAAAGGCTTTCTTATCTCTCCTTGCTCTTCTTTGGAACTCCGCATTCAAATGCTTATATCTTTCCTTTTCTCTTTTGCTTTTCACTTCTCTTCTTTTCACAGCTATTTGTAAGGCTTCCTCAGACAGCTATTTTGCTTTTTTGCATTTCTTTTCCATGGGGATGGTCTTGATCCCTGTCTCCTGTACAGTGTCACGAATGTTACTTTTAGGCATATTTAAAACCCAGCACTGTTAAGTTTTCCAATTTCAAATTCAAAGTGTTAGTCACTCAGTCATGTCTGACTCTGTGACCAATGGACTGCAGCCTGCCAGACTCCTCTGTCCTCCACTATCTTGTGGAGTTAGCTCAAATTCATGTCTATCGAGTCAGTGATGCTCTCCTACCATCTCATCCTCTGTTGTCCCCTTTCTCCTCCTGCCTTCAATCTTTCTCAGCATCAGGGTCTTCTCTGATAAGTGAGCTCTTCACATCAAGTGGCTGAAGTATTGGAGCTTCAGCCTCAGCATCAGTCCTTCTGATGAATATTCAGAATTGATTTCCTTTAGGATTGACTGGTTTAATCCCTTTGCAGTCCAAGGACTCTCATGAGTCTACTCCAACACCACAGTTTAAAAGCATCAATCCTTCAGCACTCAGCCTTCTTTATGGTTCAACTCTCATATATTTATACATCACTACTGGAAAAATAGTATCTATGTTTTAACCCCAATCTCCTAATTTATCCCTCCCCTCATGTTTCCCCTTTCATAAACATAATTTGATTTTGAGATCTGTGAGTTGGTTTTGTTTTGTAAATAAGCTTATTTTGATTAGATTCCACAAGTAAGTGATGTGATATTTTTCTCTGAGTTACTTCACTTAGTATTGTAATTTTGAGATCCTTCTGTGTTGCTGCAAATGGCATTATTTCATTCTTTTTTTAGCCAAGTTATATTCCATTGTGTGTGTGTGTATGTGTGTACACTGCATCTTCTTTATCCATTCTGATGTTGGTGGACACTTAGATTGCTTCTGTGTCTTGGCTATTGTCAATAGCTCTGCAGTGAACATTGGGGTGCATGTACCTAATTGAATTATGGTTTTCTCCAGATATATGCCAAGGACTGGGATTGCTGAATCATATGGCAAGTTTATAGTTAGATTTTAAAGAAACCTCATAGAGTTCTCCACAATGGGTGTACCTACTTACATTCCATAAACAGTGTAGGAGGGTTCCCTTTTCTCCACACTCTCTCAAGCATTTATTGTTCATAGATTTTTTGATGATGGCTATTCTGATTGGTGTGAAATGATACCTCATTGTAGTATTTCTGCATTTCTCTAATAATTAGTGATGCAGAGCATCCTTTATGAACATCCTTTCATGTGCTTTTTGGTCATTGTAGGTGTTCTTTACAGAAATGTATATTTAGATCCTACACTCATTTTGTGATCAGGTTGTTTGCTTTTTGATATTGAGCTCTTTGAGCTGTTTGAAATGTTGTAGATTAATCTCTTGTTAGTTGTATCGTTTGCAAATATTGTTGCCCATTATGTGGGTTGTGGTCTGTCTTGTTTATGATTTCCTGCACTGTGCCAAAGCTTTTAAGTTTGATTAAATCCCATTTGCTTATTTCTGTTTTTATTTTCATTATTCTAAGAGGTGGATGAAAAAAGATACTGCTGTAATTTAAGTCAGAGAGTGTTGTACCTATATTTTCCCCTAAGAGTATTATAGGGCCTGTCCTTATACTTAAGTCTTTAGTCCATTTCGAGTTTGTTTCTGTGTATGATGTTAGGGAGTGTTCTAACTTCCTTCTTATACTTGTAGCTGTTGAGTTTTCTTATCACCACTTGTTGAAGAAGCTGTCTTTGTGTCTTTGTATAGTCTTGCCTCCTTTATCATAGATTAATTGACCATTGGGCATAGGTTTCTCTCTGGACTTTCTGTCTTATTTCATTGATCATTCAGTATATTTCTGTTTTTGTGCTAGGGCCAGTGTTTTGATTACTGAAGCTTGCAGAGTAGACTGAAGTCAGGATACCTGATTCTGTCAACTCTTGCTTTTCTTTCTCAAGATTGCTTTGGCTATTTGGGGCCTTCTGTTTCCATATACACTGTAAAATTTTTTTTGTTCTGGTTCTGTGGAAAATTCCATTGGTAATTTGATAGAAATTGCAATGAATCTGTAGATTGTTTTGGGTAGTATAGTTATTTTGACAGTTATATAGTTTTAATGCCACTTTGATTTCTGTGTTTATTTCAGTTTCCTGTCTTTCCCTCTTAGTTTAGGTAAGGGGTTATTGATACTGTTTGTTTCTTTCAGAAAATGAACTTCCAGTTCTTGCACATGCACACTTGTCAGTCTGGCACGCCAAGCCTCTGTGCGCATGGGCAATGTGTTTCTAGGTGTCGCTTAGCAACGATCATTCTGGGATGAAAGATTCTAAACTGTTGAGCTTCCCAGTTGGGAGGTTGTGGCAGGACTGCTCTGGCTTACCTCTTAGTGTTTGTGTTGGGTTTAGAGGACTCTGAAGAGCTGAGGGGGAGGTGAGGTGTGTTGGAGTTTGTAGACTCTGCGATGAAGAAGAGTTTTGGCTTCAGGAGTTAAAAAGGGCATCTCGCCCTTTGGCTCCTCCATCAACCCAGTGAGAGACAGCTGTCATAAAATCAACTTCCAGCCCAGGTACTGCATCCGAGACAAGGACCTCGGAAAGATCCACAAAGCTGCCAGTGCAGGCAACGTAGCCAAAGTGCAGCAGGTTCTGTTGCCCGGGAGGAATGGCCTGAATGACAGAGAGAAGATGAATAGGTAAGCAGGGTGGAAGGGCCTGGCAGGGGTCCCTCCTGTGAGTTTCCCCTCCAAGGCTCTTGGACACCTTCCTGGGATCCAGCACCCCACAGACTTTATGGTCAGCAGAAAGCCTTAGCTGGTTTCAGACCCACTTGTAATTCCCCTTATAGGGCACTTTGCTGATGGTTTTGAAGTCATTTAACTGAATGTCAGTAATCACAGAAATGAAATGAAACATGAATAGCATCTGTTTTTTCTGTCTTCCTCCTACTTTTTATTTGCATGGGTTAGCATGATGTACTCATGAGTAAGAGCTCTCAAGTTCTATAGCCTTCAAGAAATTTTCTGGAACCTCCTGGCTCTCACATTTTTTCTCATGTGATTTATGAAAACACTTCTTCATGGATCGCTAATCCATGGATCATGGCAGTGGACAGATTTCTGATGGTGTCAGCATCTTATTTTTAATTTACATATTTTTATACCATAAGGTATATATTACAGAAAACTGCATAGTGAGCAAAATAATTCTCATGAGAGGTCAACTTCTGGATTAAAAATTCCTCAGATACAATTCAATATCTGTTTTATATCAGTGTACACTTAGGTGTATATGTTCTTTGCTGAAGGACCTTAGAAGACAGCTTTGAAGTAGGAAGCCTGCTGTGTCCTTGAATAGGAAGACATTTTCTTAGGATGTATGGTTTTTCTATACTTAAACCAAATCAATATATCATGATTTTAAACATTTTGGATTACATATGCTGTCTTTAATTATTGTGATGAAATTAAAATTGTACATAGTAGACTAAGACTTGCTCTTCATGATATAAAAATGTGCCGTAAGTGCCCACAAAATATTCATTCACTAACAACTGTAAAGGGCATAGATAAATGAATGGAACAGAATAGAAAATACCCAAACACCCAAATGTAGGTAAAACTTTAGAACTTGATACTGATGACATTTTCTATTAGGAAAGACAAATTGTATATAGATGGTGGAGAAATAACCTGATAAAAGAGAAAAGTAACTAGATTTTTATCTCACCAAAAAGTTTCAGATGGAGTGTGGATCAAACATTTTAAATATGCACAGTGAGAAAAGTACCAGAAGAAAACTCAAATTCTTATTTATACATTTTTTTCCTGCTGACAGAGACCTTCTTTTTTTTCCATTTCTATTGTTTCTTAACCTTAATTTTTTAAATTGGAGAATAATTGCTTTACAATGTTGTGCTGTTTTCTGCTGTATAACATCATAGATCAGTTCTAAGTATACATATTTCCCCTTCCTTGTGAGCCTCCTTCCCACCCCAAAGACCTCACTAAGAATTATTTCAAAAGCAAGAATTCTTGAGTTTCCTGGATTTTGGCACACACAAAAAAAGGAAAAGAAATATGGAGGTTGAATTAACATTTTAACAACTCAAAAAAAAATGTAAAACTCTGTGTCGATCAAGCTGTCTATAGGCAAGTCGGATTAGCAGACAGGGTTGGTCTTTTTGGCACCAATAGGAATGTAGTACAGATAAAAATAACCTGTTGCTTTCAATTTTTTTTAGAATTTTTTTGAGAATTGATATCTTCTGACAACTTTATCTGAAATGATCTAAGAATTTGGTAGTTGTTTTTCATATTAGTGTTAAAATATTATTTATCACATTTTTAATACATAGCATTCGCCAACTGATTTCTGAATATAAAGAAAAGAGACCTGAAACTTCTCCTGAAAATAGCAACCCAGGTACATCATCTGATACCTAATTACTCTTGGTGATTCTACCATAGATAAAGTAGGAGTGAGGAAGTTTCAATAATGAAAGAACTATGAAAAAATTGGTATAAATTGCATGTGTGTTTTATTTTCTAAATTACTCTTTTAATACTCTAGTATTCATAATTCTTTAAGAGGTTAATTGTAGGTGATTTAACATCAAAGACAGTATTGTCTGAAAAGAAATCCATGTATTTAGTATGGCCCCTAAAGTCCTATATTAGATCTTTGTATAAATAAGAAAAAAATGTTTAACTTAGTATGATGTATATTTCATCTATAGTCATATATCAAATTGGACTTCTTATGAAACTGAACATTCATTTTTAGAAATAGTTTGCATTTAGTGAATGAATAGTTAGTAGTTACTGTGTAGTGATTAGTCTCACTAAAATAGTTACCATCATTAAAACTGAGAACCTGAATAATCCCTTCCTGGTAGGATAAGAAATGATAAACGATAAGAACTGCAAAGCAGAGCCAGTGTGCAGCATAATAGTGAGAGATTATTTCTGAAAGATACCTACCAACAGTACAGAAGGCGGAAAAGCAATGCCTGGTTGAGAGCCAGTTATTTTGCCTATTGTTGTACCAAGCAGGTCTCTATTACCAACTTCATTCCTTACAGATCCAAAGAGAGTGAGGTAGGTTGACTTCATTAGGACCAGATGTTTTCTTCTGTGTGTTAGATAATTGTCATGACAGTATAGTTTTGTAAGAACAAGATGTTCTCTTGCCATCAGTTAAAAGATTATCATAATAGATATTCAAATAGATCAACTTGGGACTCTGCAGGTTCTACTAAAAGCACAAAAAATACTTCAGATTAACAAAAACAGCATTAGGCCTGCTCAATGTGGCACATTGCATAGGGTGTCTGAGGATACCTTTAACTGAGTAGACCTCTGTCTAATCAAAGCGGACTTCCCAGATGGCTCACTAGTAAAGAATCCACCTGCCAATGCAGGAGATATGGTTTGATCCCTGTGTCGGTAAGATCCCCTGGAGAAGGAAACAGCAATGCACTCCAGTACTTTTGCCTGGGAAATCCCATTGGCAGAAGAGCCTGGTGAGATGCAGTCCATGGGGTTGCAAGAGTCAGACATGACTTGGTAACTGAACAACAAAAACATCTATCAAAGAACTGTAGGTTGGTTTAATACATTAGTCAGAGGAGATACAGAGATGACAGAGTTTTGGTCTTCAATACATTCATAATAGAAAAGAGTTGTCTCTAGTTAATTTCTGTATTTTTCTAAACAACATTTTCAAAGAAAACATGCCTATTTAGTTGTTCATTTGTTCACTAAACATAACTTTCAAGAGTCGTTTATGTACTAAGCATTGTTCTGATGTCACAGGGTGCAAACATTTAAAAATCACTGCCCCTGCTCTCCAGGCTCAAGCTTGCAGTGCTCCTGTCCCCATGGAGTCACTGCATGTGAGTCATCCCTCCAGCATCAGATCATGATGACCCCTGGGAATTGTTGTCCAAAGGCACCAGAGTCCGTGGCTCCCTCCATCCTTCCTTTCCTCCCCTTGTTTATCAGCTTAGGATGTGATGATGTATGACTTCCAAGCTGAAAAAGCATGATTTCTATAAACATTTGTCATATAATGGGAAGGATTGATATAATGATATCCCTCACTAGTACACAGCACTCTTTGGACCATCCTGCTCTATGTGGTCCAGATACTCTTGAGCAATGGAAGGAGAGAATCTCAAGAGATTCTTTTTAAACATATTAATGTGTGTGTGTGTGTGTGTGTGTGTGTGTATATATATATATATATATATATATATATATATATATATATGTAAGTATTTAGACATTTTTTAAAAGTTCAGCTTCTGTGTACCCTACTGCATGCTCACCACTACAATTCCAGTCCCCATTCTCACAACCGAGTTGACTCCCTTTACCCATTTGCCCTCCCCCGCCTCCCTTTCAAGAGATTATCCTTTCTAAACCTGGAATCACTACATCTTTCATACTTCTCTTGCCTTTGTTGAAAGAGGGCCAAGAAGAGAAGACTTTGCTTCCTATGTTTTACCATGCTCTGAAGTTCAATGCCTGTAGACCAAGCTTCCCTGTGATCGGGCATTTTCATTGTGAACTGAAGAGTCAGAGAAGTTTTCATGTCCCCAAAAGACACCTATAGTCTCTGTTCACTGCTCCAGGCAATGGACGTCCAGAAATACTGTGCTGTTTAAGTGTGCTATTGTCGGTTTATAGTACTGAGTCTATTAATGGTATAATATCATTTTCTGTCAGTCTCCTGGAGTTTGGTTAAGATTATGGTCATTGTAAACAGTGGTTCTTTCTTTGCTTTTTGTTTTGCATTTGATGACTATAAAGGGGAGGAGTGGTTCTTAGGCATTAGTGGCCTATGAGTATAGTACAATCACTGTTCTCTCTAGTGTGGTCCCCAGGTATGGTTTGAAAGGAATACTTTTAAACCAAGCATCAGTCTTGAGATTTTAATATTCTGTATTTTTCTTTTGTTGATTTAAAATGCATCTTGCTTTTTTCTTTAATATTGGATGAGAGTTCTGAAGAAGACTCTTTAAGCAGGTAGGATTTTCAGGATGTTTTAAATTATATATTTAACTAAGGGAACATGGATAAGAGAAACTAATGTTTGTTGAGCGTTCTACTCTGGGTTAGACACTGCATTACGTGCTTAACATTTGTGACCTCATAGAGTTATCACAGCAGCTTTGTAAAGTAGCTGTGTCCTACTTTTACTTAATTAGGCAACTCTGGTTTCAGGAGGTTAATGAATTGACCCATGATTCTGTGGTTAAAATGAGTTGACCTGTGATTTGATTTGACAGTTGGCCTTCCTGGCTCCCACGTCCACTCCCATGTCCCTCAGCAGAGACTGAGAAGTACCCATACAGCAAATAAGTTACAAGATAGATATAAATTAGTTCTTTGACTTGTCTACATTTTAAGTTTTGACATTGTGGGGAAACTCCCTGTACTCCTTTTAGAGTAAAGGAGAGAACTGGTGCCTTCTCAATAAGTGGTTTCCCAGCTGACGGACCTAGACTACCCTTTTGGACAGACTCAGATTAGTCTCTGAACCGGGAACAGACAATGGAGAAGGAAAAGCCGATTCTTCCACTTTGTTTTTTTTTGTTTTTTTTTTTTTTAACTTTACAATATTGTATTGGTTTTGCCATATATCAACATGAATCTGCCACAGGTATAAAAGTGTTCCCCATCCTAAACCCTCCTCCCTCCTCCCTCCCCGTACTATCCCTCTGGGTCATCCCAGTGCACCAGCCCCAAGCATCCAGTATTGTGCATCGAACCTGGACTGGCAACTCGTTTCATATATGATATTATACATGTTTCAATGCCATTCTCCCAGATCATCCCACCCTCTCCCTCTCCCACAGAGTCCAAAAGACTATTCTATACATCAACCTAGATGTCCATCAGCAGATGAATGGACAAGAAAGCTGTGGTACATTTACACAATGGAGTATTACTCAGCCATTAAAAAGAATACATTTGAATCAGTTCTAATGAGGTGGATGAAACTGGAGCCTATTATACAGAGTGAAGTAAGCCAGAAAGAAAAACACCAATACAGTATACTAATGCATATATATGGAATTTAGAAAGATGGTAACAATAACCCTGTGTACGAGACAGCAAAAGAGACACTGATGTATAGAATAGTCTTCCACTTTGTTTTAAGTCATCAGGTTTATTCTAGTTTGGGCAAACAAAAATTATTTCAATCCATCAGTTGGATTTTCTGTTCAGCTATTAGAACTTTTGGTGGAAACAGATTATATTTAGGCTCTGCCGATATATTGGCTGTCACTCTCTGTTATGGAAACTAAGAATGAGTGTTAACTGGATATTTCATAGGTTGTCAAAGATGGAAGCAGAAATAGGTAACTAAAAACTTTTTTGGAGACTTGCCTGGGGATGCAGTGGTTAAGATGGTTAATAAGACTTCTTCCAGTGTAGGCAGTGTGGGTTTGATATTCAGTCAGGGAATCTAAGATCGGGGTCAGACAGCCAAAACATAACATAGATGCACCATTGGAACAAATTCAATCAAGACTTTAAAACTGGTCCACATCAAAAAATCTTTTTTTAAAAAAAAGCTGTTTTAAAACAGGCCAAATTTTATTCATGTCAAGAAAGTTCATTTAATATATTAAAAGCTTTCACTTGTTTTGTTGTTGTTATTGTTGTTCAAAGAAATGAACTCACTCATTTTTATTGTATGTTTTTGCTTTAAAGATTTCCCAATAAACCTGGCATTGATTTGGGGCCTACATCAGAAGATGAAGTCTTAGATTTTAAAACCAAGGTAAAGTGTTCCATTGTGAAATTAGTTTTCCTGCTCTGAATTTAGTTTCATATAGTATTTACTCTTATTATTAGACAATGAACGTGAAAAATAGATTCAAGGGATTAGATCTGATTAACAGAGTGCCTGAAGAACTATGGACGGATATTCGTGACTTTGTACAGGAGGCAGTGATCAAGACCATCCCCAAGAAAAAGAAATGCAAAAAGGCAAAATGGTTGTCTGAGGAGGCTTTACAAATAGCTGAGAAAAGAAGAGAAGCAAAAGGCAAAGTAGAAAAGGAAAGATATATCCATTTGAATGCAGAGTTCCAAAGAATAGCAAGGAGAGATAAGAAAGCTTTTCTCAGTGATGAAAGAAATAGAGGGAATCAACAGAATGGGAAAGACTCGAGATCTCTTCAAGAAAATTAGAGATACCATGGGAACATTTCATGCAAATATGGGCACAATAAAGGACAGAAATGGTATGGACCTAACAGAAGCAGAATATGTTAAGATGAGGTGGCAAGAATAAACAGAAGAACTATACAAAAAAGATCTTCATGACCCAGATAACCAGGATGGTGTGATCACTCACCTAGAGCCAAGCATACTGGAATGCGAAGTCAAGTGGGCCTTAGGAAGCATCACTAGGAACAAAGCAGGTGGAGGTGATGGAATTGCAGTTTAGCTATGTCAAATCCTAAAAGATGCTGCTGCACTCAATATGCCAGCAAATCTGCAAAACTGAGCAGTGGCCACAGGACTGGAAAAGTCCGTCTTCATTCCAATCCCAAAGAAAAGCAATGCCAAAGAATGTTAAAACTACCACATAATTGCATTCATCTCACATGCTAGCAAAGTGATGCTCAAAATTCTTCAAGCCAGGCTTCAGTAGTACGTGAACCATGAACTTCCAGATGCTCAAGCTGGATTTAGAAAAGGCAGAGGAACCAGAGATCAAATTGTCAGCATCCTCTGGATCATAAAAAAAGCAACAGATTTCCAGAAAAGCATCTACTTTATTGACTGTGCCAAACCATTTGACTCTGTGGATCACAACAAAGTGTAGAAAATTCTTCAAGAGATGGGAATACCAGACCACTTGACCTGCTTCTTGAGAAATCTGTATACAGGACAAGAAGCAACAATTAGAACTGGATATGGAACAACACACTGGTTCCGAATCGGGAAAGGAGTACACATCTTTTGATTTCCATTTGAATGGAATATCTTTTTCCACCCTTACTTTCAGTGTGTATGTGTCTCTAGGTCTGAAGTGGGTCTCTTGTAGGCAACATATATATGGCTCTTGTTATCGTTATCTATTCAGTTACTCTGTATCTTTTGGTTGGTGCATTTGATCCATTTACATTTATAGTAATTATCGATATGTATGTTCCTATAGGCATTTTCTTAATTGTTTTGGGTTTGTTTTTGTAGGTCTTTCCTTTCTCTTGTGTTTACTGGCTATGTAAGTCCCTTGAGTATTTGTTGTAAGGCTGGTTTGGTGGTACTAAATTCTCTTAACTTCTGCTTGTCTGTAAAGCTTTGATTTCTCTACCAATTTTGTATGAGTTCTTTTCAAATAGGATTTTCTATTTCTTTCTTACAGCATAATAGTACTCTAAAATGATTCATAATTACATCCTCACATAAACATTTCTCTTCTACAATTTCAAACTTGTCATTTAAGATCAATTTTAAAAAGGAGTCTTCTTGTCACATCTTGAATTGGCGTTTTACAATTAAATTTTTTCACTAAACTTAAAAATGCTTATTATTGTAATATCCCACAAGTGAATATTTCATATATTTATGAAACTACAGCTTTATATCTTTGAAACAGATGTTGAAATATATAATTGACAACTTTAATCTCATAGTTTTCTTCCCCTGGTATTGTTTTATTTTCAGAAGTTCAGAATTCTGCCTATGTTTATACTAATTATACCAGTTTAGTATATTTTAAAAATAATTATCCTAAGTGTATATGCTTTTCCTGAAAAAGTTTCTCTATTTCTAACCCAACGGTATTTATCCAAATCTTTTCGAGTCCCTTGCGTGCCTCAAATTCATTTAATACACCCCAAACTGAAGCCATTGTCCTTGACGCATCCCTCCTTCCTGCCTCTTTGTAAGCAACCCTGTCATCTGTCCTCCCCATCCTAGCAGACAGAATCACTGAAATGCTACAGCAGGAAAAACTCTGGACTCTACCTTCCTTGAAATTACTGTATCCAGTCACTTACCAAGTTCAGTATTTTCTACCCGTTTAACATTTTTCATATCTTATTACCCTAATTCATTTCTCACCTATGATCTTGAAATATTCTTTTCTAGTTTTGCTCTCCTGATGTTCATCTTTATGTTGCTGCCAGAGTAATCATTCTTAAATATACTTGCCAATCTTTTCTTTCCTCTTGACTCTGCAGTTTGTTTTAGAATGACTCTTACCGTCTTTATTTGGCTGTTTTTTACAGCCAAATTTGCTTTTTAACTACACTTTCATACATATATGTGCAGTGTGTAGTGTGCTTAATGTCCTCTGTGGAACATTGCTTACAGGTTTTTGTTTTTTCCATGATGCTGTCTTTAAAATTCTGTCATATTTACTACTTTCTGGTGTAAATATGAATATATTTGAATAAACCATGGCACCAAATAAAATAAAATATATTTGTGATGACTGCAAGGAGATCCAACCAGTCCATTCTGAAGGAGATCAGCCCTGGGATTTCTTTGGAAGGAATGATGCTAAAGCTGAAACTCCAGTACTTTGGCCACCTCATGCGAAAAGTTGACTCATTGGAAAAGACTCTGATGCTGGGAGGGATTGGGGGTAAGAGGAGAAGGGGATGACAGAGGATGAGATGGCTGGATGGCATCACTGACTCGATGGACGTCAGTCTCAGTGAATTCCGGGAGTTGGTGTTGGACAGGGAGGCCTGGCGTGCTGCGATTCATGGGGTCGCAAAGAGTCGGACATGACTGAGCGACTGATCTGATCTGATCTGAACACCTTTACTCATCTCACATGCTAATAAAGTGATGCTTTAAATTCTCCAAGCCAGCTTCAGCAATACGTGAACCATGAACTTCCAAATGTTCAAGCAGGTTTTAGAAAAGGCAGAGGAACCAGAGATCAAATTGCCAACATCTGCTAGATCATCGAAAAAGCAAGAGAGTTCCAGAAAAACATCTATTTCTGCTTTATTGACTATGCCAAATGCTTTGACTGTGTGGATCACACTAAACTGTGGAAAATTCTGGAAGAGATGGGAATACCAGAGCACCTGACCTGCCTCTTGAGAAATCTGTATGCAGGTCAGGAAGCAACAGTTAGAACTGGACATGGAACAACAGACTGGTTCCAAATAGGAAAAGGAGTACGTCAAGGCTGTATATTCTCACCTTGCTTATTTAACTTATATGCAGAGTATATCATGAGAAACGCTGGACTGGAAGAAACTCAAGCTGGAATCAAGATTGCCGGGAGAAATATCAATAACCTCAGATATGAAGATGACACCACCCTTATGGCAGAAAGTGAAGAAGAACTATAGAGCCTTTTGATGAAAGTGAAAGAGGAGAGTGAAAAAGTTGGCTTAAAGCGCAACATTCATAAAACTAGGATCATGGCATCCAGTCCCATCACTTCATGGGAAATAGATGGGGAAACAGTGGAAACAGTGGCTGACTTTATTTTTCTGGGCTCCAAAATCACTGCAGGTTGTGATTGCAGCCATAAAATTAAAAGACGCTTACTCCTTGGAAGGAAAGTTATGACCAACCTAGACAGCATATTAAAAAACAGAGACATTACTTTGCCAACAAAGCTCCATCTAGCCAAGGCTATGGTTTTCCCAGTGGTCATGTATGGATGTGAGAGTTGGACTATAAAGAAAGCTGAACATAGAAGAATTGATGCTTTTGAACTGTGGTGTTGGAGAAGACTCTTGAGAGTCCCTTGGACTGCAAGGAGCTCCAATCAGTCCATCCTAAAGGAGATCAATCCTGGGTGTTCATTGAAAGGACTAATGTTGAAGCTGAAACTCCAATATTTTGGCCACCTGATGTGAAAAGCTAACTCATTTGAAAAGACCCTGATGCTAGGAAAGATTGAGGGCAGGAGGAGAAGGGGACGACAGAGGATGAGATGGTTGGATGGCATCACCAACTCAGTGGACGTGGTTTGGGTGGACTCTGGGAGTTGGTGATGGACGGGGAGGCCTGACGTGCTGTGGTACATGGGGTAGCAAAGAGTCGGACAGGACGGAGCGACTGAACTGAACTGAACACCTTTACTTGTGTAGTAGATCCCCATGATGTGAAGGAAAAAGATGACACTTCCTTTCTCCCCTTTGAACCTGGTTCTCCAGTTTTGTCTCTCTATATGGTTCCCAGTAACTCTGTTCTAGTTTTCTACATGACTTGTGAACATTGTTTCACACCTCACCCATTTGCTCGGGCCGCCCTTCCTAGAATCCCCCTCACATCCTGGCTCTGCGCTCTCTGTCTTCTGAGACACAGCCCTTTATCACAGCGTTCCTTGAGCTTCGCAGGTACACCTGCCTCCTTTCTCCTTTGTGCCTTTCCTGTGCTCTGTCTGCTTCAGTTGCAGATCTGTTGAAGGATTCTTTTCTGCTCGTTTGTTTTCATGAGTCTCTGCCTCACCTAGAACACAATGCAGAATCACTCTTTTCTTTACATTTCTAACTTCTCCCAGGACAGTGTCTATGATTTCCTAGACAGAGTGAATGTTTATCATCTTACTGATTGAGTGAATGACCAAATGAATGAATATGTTTTCTAAAGTTGGGTTTTTGTTTTATTTTGTCTTGTTTTTATAGGAAGAGGCCACAAAGTCAGAACTTGTTGCAGAAGAAAGTGATACTGATATTATTGACAGGGCTCCCCAAGAGCAAACAAGTCATGACCATTTGACTTCTGTTGATGGAGCACACAAAAATGATAGAAGTGGTAAGTTAGTGAATTTCTGTGAAATTTTTCTATGCTTAAAAGCTAATATAAAACCATCTAAAGAGTATGCATCCAAACATGATATGTATTTCTTTTTAAATAAGTTTCTTTTGCTCTCTTTCTTCAGAACTGTCCCACCTACTACCAACCTTTTCTTCCTGAGAATGCTTCAACCCTCTGAAATTCTTTTCCACTACTTTATTTTATTGAAATATTCATGGATAGAGGTAGGCTTATATATGTCTTTAAAATTCATAGATAGTAAATGTTCTCATTAATGTATCTGTGACACCATTTTCCAGATATGCTGTCAGCCTTAGAATTGGGAGAAGAGGAAGATATAGAATCACCCTGGGGTTCTGAGGTATTGTCTTCTATTATTATTTTGAAATGTAAGCACCGAGTGATGTAAGAACATAAAAGCAAGAGATGCTATGACTTTCTCACCTTTGCATTTCCCCATCAAAACTTGGTTCTTATTTTAAACCTGTATTGAATAAAATAATTCTGTGCTAAATACTACCAAATAGTACACTTTTGTTCATTTGCAAGATTCACCTAATGAAATCAGTGTTGTACAGAAACCAAGGCTTAGAAGTCCTAAGGAATCCGTTTGGGTTCTGAAGTTACATTTATCTAAAAACTGTAGCATTATTCCAGGTCAGTCTGTGATCAAATGTTTCTTTCTTTCTTCCTCTGTTCCTTCCTTTCTTCTTTCAATTTTTATTGAAGTACAGTTGATATACAGTATTGTGTCAATTTCTTGTGTGCATCAAAGTGAATCAGTTACATATATATATATATATATATATATATATATATATATATCAACTCTTTTTTATATTCATTTTCCATATGGGCTTTTACCGAATATTGAGTAGAGTTCCTGGTGCTATACAGTAGGTCCTTATTATTTATCTATTTTACACACAGTAGTGTGTATGTGTCAATCCCAATCTCCGAACCAAATGTATGTTTCTTTGGTACATATGCATGTGTAAAACTGTTAGGGTCAGAGAGAAACAGGTTGAATTTTGGTTTTTTGCCACACTGACGTTGAAAAGTAAGTGCGTGAAACTTGAACATATTACTACATTTGGATTGTCAGGTTGATTTGCAAAGAACATTTCAAGAGAAGCAAAAGCATGGGAAACAGTAATAAATACGTGGGGTTATAATAACAGCAGTTAGCTTTAGTGATGTTTTAGTAAGTGCAAACCATTTTTGATTGCTTAAGTAGCACGTGCAGAGTACATTTATGGCATCCGTACTTGAAGTAACGTAAAGTAACGATATTAGCTGTTTGAAGGTGGCAGCTATGGAAGGAGATAAGAAGGGCCTGATCTCTTAGATGCAGGCAGCCGCTGCCTGGTGATCCAGCATCGTGTTTGAATTCAGCATCCTGGTTCTGTCACATAGCAACTGTGGGATCTTGGCAAAACCTGTCTTAACTGGGTTAAAAGTAGGCAGTTTTTAAAAGTACGGTATTTTCTTCAAAAGGGATTAGGAACTCTTAGTGCAACTCATTATTATCATTAATTGTAGCAGAGTATCTCTGAGAGCCTTCCACAGAAGTATGTGGATCATTTATCTGGAACTGCTGGTGAAAGAGGAAAAAAGACATTAAACGGACAAGTAGAAGGTAAGAACTGTATTTTACAGAAAAGTCATTTGACAGAACGTTGATTGAAAATGGAAATGCTAATATATTCTAATAGGCAAAGAAAATCACCTGTCAGATGGGTAGTGAGAAAAAAAGATGAGAAAAGCAGGGCAATTGTATATCTTATCAGGTGTCAACCACAGATTACATTGAGAATCCAGTTTAAGAAGCTAAATTATTAGTTACTAGACTTACTTCACGGTCCAATGTTTAAGACTTTGCCTGGTTAAGGCTCTCCAATGCAGGGGGTGCAGGTTCTATCCCTGGTCAGGGAACTAAGATTCCATGTGACAAATGACCCAAAAAAAAGAAAAAATTTATTATTAGTTCTGTTTCAAGATACTCTACACCCTAAGGAAGGTCAAGAAATAAGAAACAAGAGGGAATGAAGGATGAGAGAGGCAGAGAGGGGCACAGGGAGGAAATGAAGAAAAGGAAGCACGGGTCTGTGGGGGAAGGTGGCAATAAGTAATAAAGGTCTTTAGATAAATGGAGAGTATTTGACATGGACGATGAATCTGAAGTGAGCTTCCGGCACCAAAACTTGTCAGAGAAGAACAGCAAAGTTTTCCCCCTCTTCCTGTTTTACTCATTATTAGGAAGACATTGAGAACTGAGGTCTTGGCAGGCAGAGCTGTAGGAAGACATTCAGATCTGAGGTCTCAGCAGCAGAGCTGTGCTTTATCCTCTGTGGAGGAGCACGGGCATAGGTGCTCAGCTGTAGATGTTTCAAATTGATGTCATACGAAATGCTGCTTTCTAGGATGGTGTCGCATAGGCCACAACAAGAGAACTGGAAAGAAGGAGAGAGCAGGGGGTGTGATGGGGAAACAAGGAACACACAGCATGAAAGCGAGTTCACTGGAAAGTTTCCAACTTCTAATGCAGTTTCAGTATCTAATGCAGTATTACTTCAACTTAATTCACTTTCCTGAAAACTTAGCCTCCGTTTCCTCACTCTAACACTTCCCCCCAAACTGAAACTGCATTAGAAGTTGGAAACTTTCCAGTGGACTCGCTTTCCTGCATGTAGAAGCACTCCGGGAGTTGGTGATGGACAGGGAGGCCTGGCATGCTACAATTCATGGGGTTGCAAAGAGTCGGACACAACTGAGCAACTGAACTGAACTGAACTGAATGTAGAAGCAGACTCCTTATATACCAGAGTTTCTCAAATTTTAATTAGTAACTTGGGGGCCACGTGTGAAGTACACATGCTGAGCAGGAGGCCTGAGAATCTGCATTTCTAACAAGCTCTGGGAGTAGCAAGGGTGTAGCCTTGCATTTAGAGAAATCTGGAAGAAGAGCTTTGGATAGTGGAGGACATAACAGGATCAAGGAAAAGCATTATTTTGTTTTTCTTTCTGAGCATGTCTATAACCAGAGGGAAACAAAGAGTTGAAGCAGCAGTTTATAGGTGTAAAATACCATTGCTAAGCAAAGAGGGAGAAAGAAATGGTAGGGATGATCCATAGAAAGGATGTAAAGGGGGAAGATTTAAGACCACAGATCCAGAAATTACCATTTGGAGAGGAGAGAATCCAGTGAAAGGACAAAGGGAGGAAAGTAAGGCCTTAGGGAGGTGAGTTTGGAGTTGATGAGGACACTCGAGAGAACTCCTTCTAGATGGCTTCAGTGTATTTATAGGGAAAAGAGATAAGATCATTGTTGCTCCAGAGAATCCTGGAGGTTGGAGGGGGTGCTCAAAGTAGGGGAAACCGCAGCCACTCAGGCATCAAAGACATATGTTGTACCAGTATTTGTTATTCAAATTAGATTAATTTGAAAAAGGAACCATAGATTCGTTTTTTTTTTAAACATAGCTGATTTTTTGAAAGTTGTTTCATAGAAATCCTTTGAAGCATTAGCATATAGTACCAAACCAAACTAAGTTTTGAAGCCAAACAGATTAATCGGGTTCATTCCCTAAATGCTAGAAATACTTTTAATAAATACTACACTGATTTTGAAACATGCAAATTTTTAATTTCTAATAATTCTCTGGCAATTAAATTTATTATTTCCTTTTCGATAATTGTATTTCAATATTGAAAATTTATTATACATTATTTCCTAGATGTGTCTTATATACCTTCTTGTACGAGTGGATCGAGAAACTTTAAGATGGCTAAACTAGAGGAGCCAAGACATGTGGGCAAACCAGTAGCCCACATGGATATGGGGAAAAAAATGAATATTTTTATGAGCCATTTTCTACAAGTGTATATCCAGACTAATCAGTTCATTACTCTGTCTCTGATGAGAAATGAATTATACATTCTAGTGAACTTTCACCCCAACTGTGCACTTCTTAAATGACTGGACAGATTGAAGAACATGATAAATACTTGTAATATAATGGTGCAAATGATAACTGCTGTGTTGCATTCAAGATATGCTGTTGCATTTTACCATCAGCTTTCACATTTATCTCCTTGGGTTCATGATTTGCTCCTCTGATTAAGATCCGTTTTCTCCTCACCAGTCAGCATGTTCACATTGATCTATCTGCACTTTAACATTTTATAAAGCCATTGAAAATGTAGTGTTACTTTTGAAGTATTAACTGCATGTTTTGGTAAACCTGTATACCTATTTTTTCTTCACTATCTTTAGTGGATTCATAAGTCTGTCTTACCAGTGTCCTAAGATCCCCCTAAAAACAAGACACTAAAACCGAATGTATTCAGTGCAAAGGCAAGGATTCTGCTCAGTACTAACTCTGCATGAATATGCAGCTGGCTTTCATATTTACATGTAATTAACTCTATGTTCCTTTTCCCTTTTAGATTCTCCTGAGAAATATCCTAACATGAAGGTAAAAATGTTTATGATTTTATCTTGAATTATGAACTGTGGATTGATTCATATGTGCATTATTTAGTAATCAACTTGTTTCCAAACCCCATTCAGCCTGCAGTCAGAATGAAAGATTATGTTCCTAATAAAACAGTCAGAATGAAGGATTTACAAACATCCGGTTCAGGTAAATTTTTCAGTACACAGTTAACTCTGGAAAGAGGGACACTGAAATATTTGAAATGCTCAGTCTTCAAAGTTCTAACTTATTTTTGCAAACTTAATTTAAGAATTTAACATAAATAAGGCAAATGTTATTGTTGATACCTGTGCTTTGAAACAAAAGATATTTACAAGCATAAGAAAAAGAAATTTTTAAAATGTAAGCTTGAACGCAAGATGTTTCTGTATATGTTTCAATACCCTGAAGTTCTCAGTTTGGAATCTCTATACTTCTCAGGAATTCTCAGAGATTAAATATTAGACTTTTAAGATTTTTCCAATGTCCAAAAATGCTTGTTTGAACTCTGAACTTTCCCTAGAGTAAAACTTCACTAGCTACTATGTCAGTTATATTTCAGCTTATAATTATTTCATTATAGTGCTGTTACACAGATGAAAGTAAGCCAATCAGATGTTTTGATTAGCAGACTGTGTGTGTGTGTTTGTGTATCTGTGTGTGAGTTTGTGGTGTCTTTGATTATTAGAAGTAAGGGAAGTAATCATACTTTAATAAATATTTGATAGACATAATCTTTTAAAACAGTGATTCTGAAAATTGTTTGCTTTAGGATCCTTTTATACTTTTATAAATTATTGAGAATTCCAAGGAACTTTTGTTTATGTGTACTAATGTTTACTATATTGGAGTTCAGTTCAGTTTAGTCGCTGAGTCGTGTCTGACTCTGCAACCCCATGTACTGCTGCACACCAGGCTTCCCTGTCCATCACCAACTCCCGGAGTTTACTCAGACTCACGTCCATCGAATTAGTGATGCCATCCAACCATCTCATCCTCTGTCGTCCCCTTCTCCTCCTGCCTTCAGTTTTTCCCAGCATCAGGGTCTTTTCCAGTGAGTCAGCTCTTCGCATCAGATGGCCAAAGTATTGGAGTTTCAGCTTCAGCATCAGTCCTTTCAATGAATATTCAGGACTGATTTCCTTTAGGATGGACTGGTTGGATCTCTTTGCAGTCCAAGGGACTCTCAAGAGTCGTCTCCAACACCACATTTCAAAAGCAGTGTGCAGGTTTCTGTATACAGCCCAACTCTCACATCCATACAAGACTACTGGAAAAACCATAGCTTTGACGAGACAGACAGATATTGGCAAAGTAATGACTCGGCTCTTTAATATGCTGTCAAGGTTGGTCATAGCTTTTCTTTCAAGGAGCAAGCGTCTTTTAATTTCATGGATGCAGTCACCTTTTGCAGTGATTTTGGAGCCCACCAAAATAAAGTCTGTCACTGTTTCCACTATTTCCCCATCTATTTCCCTTTAAGAGATGGGACCAGATGCCATGATCTTAGTTTTCTGAATGTTGAGTTTTAAACCAACTTTGTCACTCTCCTCTTTCACTTTCATCAAAAGGCTCTTAAGTTCTTCTTTGATTTCTACCATAAGGGTGGTGTCATCTGCATATTTGTGGTTATTGATATTTCTCCTGGCTATCTTGATTTCAGCTTGTGCTTCATCTAGCCCAGCATTTTGAATGATGTACTCTGCATATAAGCTAAATAAGCAAGGTGACAATATACAGCCTTGACATACTCCTTTCCCTATTTGGAATCAGTCTGTTGTTCTATGTCCAGTTCTAACTGTTGCTTCTTGACCTGCATACAGATTTCTCAGGAGGCCGGTCAGGTGGTCTGGTATGCCCATCTCTTTAAGAATTTTCCAGTTTGTTGTGATCCACACAGTTAAAAGCTTTGGGGTGATCAATAAAGCAGAAGTAGATGTTTTTCTGGAACTCTCTTGCTTTTTTGATGACAATGGATGTTGGCAATTTGATCTTGGTTCCTCTTTGCCTTTTCTAAATCTGGCTTGAATATCTGGAAGTTCATATTTCATGTACTGTTGAAGCCTGGCCTGGAGAATTTTGAGTATTACTTTGTTAACGTGTAAAATGAGTGCAATTGTGCAGTAGTTTGAACATTCTTTGGCATTGCCTTTCATTGGGATTGAAATGAAAACTGAGCATTTCCAGTCCCGTGGCTACTACTGAGTTTTCCATGTTTGCTGGCATATTGAGTGCAGCACTTTCACAGCATCATCGTTTAGGATTTGAAATAGCTCAACTGGAATTCCATCACCTCTACTAGCTTTGTTCGTAGTGATGCTTCCTAAGGCCCACTTGACTTCACATTCCAGGATGTCTGGCTCTAAGTGAGGGATCACACCATCATGCTTATCTGGGTCATGCAGATCTTTTCTGTATAGTTCTTGTGTGTGTTCTTACCACCTCTTCTGAATATCTTCCACATCTGTTAGGTTCATACCATTTCTGTCCGTTATTGTGCCCATTTTTGCATGAAATTTCCCTTGGTATATCTTACTTTCTTGAGGAGATCTCTGTTCTTTCCCATTCTATTGTTTTCCTCTGTTTCTTTGCATTGATCACTGAGGAAGACTTTCTTATCTCTCCTTACTATTCTTTGGAACTCTGCATTCATATGGGTATATCTTTCCTTTTCTCCTTTGCCTTTAGCTTCTCTTCTTTTCTCAGATATTTGTAAGGCCTCCTCAGACAACCATTTTGGAAAGTTCTGTTATCGTAGAACTCTCTTTTCTTGTAGTATCTATCTGAGATCATAATTATTTGATTTCTCTTTCTCTTGTACTAGACTTCAAGCTAAACAAGAGCCAGGGGTGTCTGTTTTATCTTCAGGGCTTAGAATAATGTCTTCCGCACTATAGACACTTAATATTTGTTCAGTACGTGAATGAGTGACCATGAAAGGCACAGTCCTTTATATTCAAAACCTACTCACATTAATTTTGTTTGTTTGTTTCTATCTTTGTTTTCTCATCATGAAGATTCTGGTAGCTTGTTGAAAATTCAGGATGCAATTTTTTCACATGACAGATTAGTAGATTTTCAAAGAAAACACTGTGAACTACTTAGAGGAGAAATTCACAAAATGAAAAGCAAGTTTTGTGGGCTACAAAAAGAGCTGTCAGAAACCAAAGAAGTGAAATTACAGTTAGAGCATCAGAAAGTGGAGTGGGAACGAGAGCACAGAAGCTTGAGGTACCATACATCTTGCTTTTAAAGAAATATTTGAACTGTTGTTTCCTTTAACACTGCAGAGATGTAGATGTATTATAAGGACTAACTTACCTTCTCAGATTTTACAGGGAAGAAAACATCATTAGTATTGTGGAGTGTGAAATTCTTGGAAATAATATAACAGGTTCTTAACAGTGAATGCTTCTAATAACTTAATGTATATTTTTTCCAAATCATCATTTTGATGACCATACAGAAATCCACCATAGTGGAAACCCCATTAATTATTTACCAAGTTGACTTTCGCTTGTTTTCCACTTTTGTGTATTCTATTTAATACTGCAAGGAGCATCTTTTCTATAAATTCATTTCTACCTTTCTAATTATTTTGAATACATTTTCTTTAATAATATTGTATTATTTGGTTAAAGTAGAGAAGTTTTAAAAAGATCTGTGATCTATATTTCTAAACTATTCTTAGGAAAGCTTATATTGCTTTATATTCTGACCCCCAGAGGTATGAAGTAGCCATTTTTCTCAAGACAAAATAAAAACAAAATTTTATGCAGTTTTATTCTTAGCCCTCTGTATGAAAACAGTGATCATTATTAAGTGTTTTTCAGTGTATTCCCCCCATTTTTGCTATTTTAAACATTGTGAAGAGGGAGCAAAAGTTATTGCAGCAGCAGCAAATAATCTCATAATTTTCTAAGAAGAGATCTCTAAATTTTGCAGATTCACCTTAAATCAAGAAGAAGAGAATAGAAGAAATTCCAATATGTTATATGAAAAAATTAGGGAGCAGTTAAGAAGAAAAGAAGATGAATATAGTAAAGAAGTTGAAATGAAGCAGCAACTTGAACTCACTCTCCGAGAAGTAGAAATGGAACTGAAGACTGTGACAAATAATCAGAATCAGGTAGAGTTACCTTTGGTGAAAATTTCAAATTTCTAACACTACTTCATCAATATTATATCTAATATCCCTCTTTTTTTGAAAAATACCATTTTATTTTGTGTTGTACCAGTTATTTAGTGTCATTTTATTTAGTGTTATAGGAAATTTTAGGTTACTTCTTAAAAACAAAAGCAAAGAAATTAAAAATTCCCAAAGTAACAGGGCCAGAAATAAGAATTCTATAATCCTAAAATGCTGGGTGCACTTTTATGATCAGAGGGACGAAGAGGTCATGGTCAGTAGCTCACACAATAGATACTGAAAAACCGCAGGGTTGAGATTGGTGTAGAAACTAGAGATTAAGCTCTCTGCCCACCTCAGGCAACAGATCCTTCTGCCTTGAGGGACCATTCGTGAGTGAATAGGTCTAGAAGAGAAGGGGAACTGGGCGGGAAAATGGTACCTAATTTTACATCAAGTTACCTCTTGGCTTCAATCTGGCAGGTGGCTGAGGGTCGTGGACCCCCTCCCTCTGTGCCCGTCAGCCCTCCAGTCCACCTTCCCCATGAACAGCTCAGAGCTGGCTCCAGCTTTTCCAGCTGAGTTCTCCCTCACAGTAGAGTCCTCAAGAACAGGTGTTAACTGGCATCCTCAAGAGGTGCAAGAATGTTCCCCATGGAATTTTTTTCCAGCAGGTGGTAGAAACCAGACACTATTGAAGTTGATTGTCCTTCATTCTGAAGAGTTGTCGAGTGGCATCTCAGAGCAGAGGAATTCACTCCCCTGCCCGATATCCCTCTCAAATACAGACTGGGTCTCATCCCCAAGGTCCTACCAGCAGATCTCCTGCAACGGAAAGCTCTCAGGGAGAGCTCAGGAAAGTACTATTTGTAATTCAAATCCATTTGTCTACAGCAATCAGGTAGGGACATACAGTGGCCTCGTCCAAGGAGAGGCCTTTATTATTTTCCATTGGAATTGATCTCAAATCTTTTGCTACTGTCTCGAAGGACCCAGAACCCTGATTGTGTTTAGGCAAGGAAGACCGCGTGTGCTCCCCCATCGACCGCACTACCCGAACAAGTCGCTCTGCTTTGGAGTGAGCATCGCTCCATGCACGTCATCGCCTTCAGTGTCTGAATCAGAGTCCGTTCTCGGCTCCACTGTCATTTCTTTAACCAACACCCTGTCAACGACCTTTTCACATCATTTATTGTTTTTCAATTTGTAAAAAGTGCGACATCCACTGTAAAAACACTTTTGAACACTTTAAAAAGTTGTTTATTTAGAATAAACTTATAAAAGTGCCTCTCCCCCACCAAGGGGGGGAAAAAAGCACTTGCTACTAATAATAGATATTCTGGGTTTTGGTAGTGAATTCACTTCCTTGATCCATCATTAGGGTAGTTTATCACTTCCACTGATGGTAAGGAGGAAACTATAGGCAGTTCAGAGATCGTATTTTGGAAGTCATTCTTCTACTTGTGAGAAAATGAACACTCCGCTCTGTGTAGTGTCTTATTTCAGTACAAGGAACTTTTGAAAACAGTGATAGATATGCCGTAATATATATTTAGTGATAGCTATTAAGTGTTTTTCATTGTATTTCCCCCATCTTACTATGTTAAACATTATGGAAAGGTAATGAAATTTATTGCAGCAGCAAATAATCTCATGGTTTTCTTAGAAGAGCTCTCTAAATTTCACCTTATTTCCCATTAGTGTATGTGCCATGAATGAAATAGGAGGCTTATTTTGTATTTATATGTTTGTACTAGAGAAGTAACTGTGGTTTGATGTAAGAGGACTAGTAGTCAAAAGACCTGGTGAAACGCCTGCAGCTTACTTATATTTTTAACTTCTCCCTTTCCAGAATCATTATAGCTAATGAGTTAATTGATGTTTGTAGAAGTACTTAGTATAGTTGTCAATAGGTATAATTCTTATAATTGCTTATGAAAATGTTAGAAGGTAGCATATTCTCAAGGAAAATCTTTATATGAAATTTAATCTATTTAAATCTATAAAATTTAAATATTAAATTTAATATATTTGATATATTTAAATAAATTTAAATATATGCACAGTAATCACTCTTACTGTGAAGTGGCTGTATAGGAGGTATCAGATGCAGTATTTATAAAGCCAGTAAGTGGTGTTGTTTATTGAATTATAGTTGATTTATAATATTGCATTAGTTTCAGGTATACAGCACAGTGATTCAGATATATTTGTATGTGTGTGTGGATAAATGAGGCTTCCCTGCTGGCTCAGACTGTAAAGAATCTGCCTGCAGTGTAGGAGACCTGGGTTCAATCCTTGGGTTGGGAAGATCCCCTGGAGAAGGAAATGGCTACCCACTCCTGTATTCTTGCCTGGGAAATTCCATGGACAGAGGAGCCTGGTGGGCTACAGTCCATGGGGTCGCAAAGAGTCAAACATGACTGAGTGATTAACACACATACACACTCACACACACACACACTCACACATACACACATTTTCCTTTTCAGATTCTTCTTACAGAATATTAAGTGTAGTTCCTTATGTTGTACAGTAGATCCTTGCTGGTTATTTTACATCTACTAGTATGTATATGTTCGGAGAAGGCAATGGCACCCCACTCCAGTACTCGTGCCTGGAAAATCCCATGGACGGAGGAGCCTGGTAGGCTGCAGTCCATGGGGTCGCACAGAGTCAGACTCGACTGAGCGACTTCACTTTCACTTCTCACTTTCACGCATTGGAGAAGGAAATGGCAACCCACTCCAGTATTCTTGCCTGGAGAGTCCCAGGGATGGGGGAGCCTGGTGTGCTGCCGTCTATGGGGTCGCACAGAGTTGGACATGAGGCGACTTAGCAGCAGCAGCAGTATGTATATGTTAATCCCAACCTCCTAATTTATCCCTTCCCTTACCCCCCATCCCGTATGAAGACCATAAATTTTTTTTCTATGTCTTTCCGTTTTGTGAATAAGTTCATTTTAGATTCCATATATAAGCTGCTGCTGCTGCTGCTAAGTCGCTTCAGTTGTGTCCAACTCGGTGAGACCCCATAGACGGCAGCCCATCAGGCTCCCTCATCTCTGGGATTCCCCAGGCAAGAACACTGGAGTGGGTTGCCATTTCCTCCTCCAATGCATGAAAGTGAAAAGTGAAAGTGAAGTTGCTCAGTCGTGTCCGACTCTTAGCAACCCCGTGGACTGCAGCCTACCAGGCTCCTCCATCCATGGGTTTTCCAGGCAAGAGTACTGGAGTGGGGTGCCATTGCCTTCTCCGCCACATATAAGCAGTATGATATAATACTTGTCTTTGTCTGACTTTCTTCACTTAGGGTGATAAAGTCTAGGTCCATCCCTGTTGCTGCAAATAGCATTATTTCATTCTTTTTTATGACTTAGTAGTTTTCCATTGTATAAATATTCACATCAGATGCCATTTTTAAGTGCAGTCAGATCTATAAATCTTATATTTTAAGCCTTCTGGGTTTATTGTAGTTCAGAGAAAAGCCTCTCCAGGTCTGAGCTTCTTGAAAAGTCTCTTGGGATTTCTTTTTGACTTTCATGGACTCATTGTCTTCAATTAAATTTTTGAGCGTTTGAAAATTTCTGCTTTTATAAAGTCTGAGGTTTGTATCGAGCCTTATTTTTTCTGTTTTGGAGACACACTTGGTGCAGCCTTTCATTGTATAAGCATACAAGATAGTCTTTCATTTCAGAGGAAATCATGAAATGTTACTTTATTGTGTACTAGCTAAAAATCTCCTTTGTTTCACTTAGGCTTCTGCTGGTCCTGAAGAACCAAAAGACCTGTTGTGCAAAAACCACATGCTGCAGGATGAAATTGCCATGCTAAGACTGGAAATAGAGGCAATGAAAAACCAGAACCTGGAAAAGGAAAAGAACTATTTTGAGGACATTGAAATTGTCAAAGCAAAGAATGATGATGCTCAAAAGGCAATAAAACTGAATGAGGAAAGGTTAACAAAAACTATATCCCAGTATACAGGCCAGCTTAATGTTCTGACAGCTGAGAATACAATGCTAAAGTCTAAGCTGGAGAACGAAAAAGAAAACAAACAAAGACTGGAAACAGAAGTGGAATCCTACCGTTCTAGATTGGCTGCTGCCTTTCATGATCATGATCAAGGTCAGACATCACAAAGAGACCTGGAGCTTGCCTTCCAGAAAGCAGAAGATGAGTGGTTATGCTTGCAGGACAAAATGAAGTCTGATGTGGCTAACCTAAAAGATAAGAATGAGGCGCTTTCCCAGCAACTTTCTACAGCAGAAAATAAATTCCATCAGGTAAAAATCAAGTTGCAGCACACGAGAGATAATCTTAGAGAAAAGATTTTGATGTTAGAACGTGTCCAGAGAGACCTTTGCCAAGCAGAGTGTCAAAAGCAGGAAATTGAACACATGTATCCGAATGAACAAGGAAAAGTGAATAAATACCTTGGAAAGCAGGACTCCTTAGAGGAAACATTATCTCAACTCTGGAGTGAAAACATGTTGCTCCGACAGCAACTGGATGATGCACAAAACAAAGCCAACAGTAAGGAGAAGACAGTCATTAGCATCCAAGACCAGTATCAGCAGATCATGAGAAAACTTCATGCTGAAAGTGAGAAACAAGGTCTGATGCTGGAGGAAAGAAACAAGGAGTTAATCCAGGAATGTAATCATTTAAAAGAGAGAATGTATCAGTACAAAAATGAAAAAGCAGAAAGAGAAGTAAGTATCCAGAAGGAGAAATAATTCTCAGACTTCCTGAAAGAAGATTCAAAGTTTTGATTTTGGCTTGATTCTGGCTAAATGTTGAATCTAGTTGAATATAAAAAATACATAGGCTGTGAATCTATAGTCTCTAAACCAGCCTAAAAGCACAACTTGTATCCAGCAAATCAAAATTAGACCCAGGAAATGCTTTACTTTGAGTAGAGACATCATGTCTTATGAAATGTTAAGAGATTCGGTTCTAAATTGTTAATACAGACAGATATTAGTAATTTACTCTTTTACTATTAAGGTAATAATTTTAATCTTTATGTTACCACATGTCAGTATCATGATGAAGCAGATAAATGAAATGCTCAAACCTAAAATGAACATTTCAAAATTAAGCTTCAGTTACATGGATACCTTGACAGTCAATTCCAGGTTTCCCAGAGGCTCTAGCGTACTTTGGCTTTGGTAGCTTGTCATAGCTCTGTGTCATATTTGTTGGTATAATTTTATGTTTATTCACATCAATTTGAGTTAATATGGGAAACATTTTAGCCTTAAATCATTTATTCTTAAAGCCTCTCAACTCTTTAAATGCATCTACTTATCATTAAAACATAATTTGGGACTCAAGTGGTGAGCTTTAGCAAAATTCTTCTTGATTTAATCTTGCCACTGCTATTTATGATTTACTTTTGGAGAAGGCAATGGCACCCCACTCCAGTACTCTTGTCTGGAAAATCCCATGGGCAGAGGAGCCTAGTCCATGAGGTCGCTACGAGTTGGACACAACTGAGCGACTTCACTTTTACTTTTCACTTTCATGCACTGGAGAAGGAAATGGCAACCCACTCCAGTGTTCTTGCCTGGAGAATCCCAAGGACAAGGGAGCCTGGCGGGGTGCCGTCTATGGGGTCACACAGAGTCAGACACAACTGAAGCGACTTAGCAGCAGCAGCAGCAGTAGAATATTTTTACAACAATTCGCTCATAATTCTCATTTTCAGTATCAATTAATATCATTTAGATACAAGCTTGTCCACTAAAAATGAAGGGTGTCAGGATTCATGATGAGCAGGAATGGAGTGAGTCAGGAAGAGGATTATAGGGCCTGTGGTCTGGAGACAGGTAGAAGAGGCCACTTTAACGAGGCTCCTTGAAGGCCATGGGCACAACCTCATTTTTTAAATTTTATTTTTCTGTTATATTGGAGTATAGTTGCTTTACAATTTTGTGTTAGTTTCAGATGTACAGGAAATTGATTCAGTTATACATATATCCATTCTTTTTCAGTTCCTTTTCCCATGTAGGTGACTACAGAATATTGAGTAGAGTTCACTGTGCTCTACAGTAGGTTCTTATGGTTAGCCAAGGGCAAAGGTGGGGAGGAGGGATAAATTAGGAGTTTTGGATTAACATAGACATACTACTAGACAGAAAATAGATAAGCCACAAGGGAATGGCCTCATTTTTCTGCTGAGCTAGGAATCTGTTGGAAAGATCTGAGCACTGGTTGGAATATGTGAAGATCTCTGAAGGTAATAGTTCTCTAATAAAGATAGAGATATTCTCTAAAAAATAATTCTCTAATAAAGAAAGAGGGAAAATGTTCCACAGAGTGGAATGTTCCACCACTTGTCCCACATTCAAATCTATTTCTTTCTGGTTGTGAGGTGGTGAAGCTCTGCAGATCTATTGTGAGGAGCAGGGCGTGGACAGCGGGTCTGCATCTTTTGTCTGAATAACTTAATATCAGAAAGGCCGGAAGGTGGCCCCTTCCATGTCTGTAACCAAATTCAGTGAGGAGGGAAAAGAAGGTGGTGATAGTTTTCAAAGTACATATGTTGGAGTTATCTATTCTTAACATAATGAAATAGTAAAGTGATTTGATAAACTCAGTGACAAAGTGTCTTATTAGGCAGTTGTGAGACAACTTCAACAAGAACTGGCTGAAAAAGATGCCCTGAAAAAGAAGTCTATGTCAGAGGCTTCACTGGAAAGCATGTCTAATTGTGCTAAATTAGAAGCTGAGACACAGGATTTAAAGAACAACATACGTCAACCCACAAGTCAGGTATGTATGAAATTGAACGTGTCAACAGTTAATATGTAGGATGAAGTATTTTAGGACGCTCATTTTCATGGTCAGCTTTCTTTTGTATTTTTGTTACAAGTAATTTACTACAATTTTCTTATCTTTATAATGCACTCATTTCTTAAACTCTGACTTTCATTCTGCCATTTGCATTATATATATTTTTTCTTATATTATTTGCTCTTAAGAAAGTTGAGAATTGCGCCTCACTGTTCACACAAGTTGAGAGACTTTTTTCTCTTTGAAACAATACTTTTTTTTAGTGATAGCTGTATTACATATTGAGGCTAGCCAGATAAAATCAAAGGATAATGTTTAATGGAAGATTCCAGAAAATTATCATTTCTCATCTTTCTTTTTATGACTGGCTGTAGAGTTCTGTATTTATTTATTTCATGGATTTCAGAATAACTTGTGCAGAAAGGGTATTATAAAAACCAGGTGAAATATAGGCATTGCCTTCTTTCCTTTTCATTTTAAGTATATTGCAAAAGCATGGAGGTACTCAGATGATGTATAGTATGTACATCCAAACTAGAGAATTAAGGAGATGATCTAGATCCTACCATTGGATTTTTTTAAAGCTATTGAGATAGAATTCACATATCATAGAATTCACCAACTCAACATGTGTAGTTCAGTATCTCTTAGTCTAGAGATGAGTCACCTGTGACCACAGTCAATTTTAGAGCCTTTCCATCACCCCGCAAAAGAAACCCTGCATCCCTTAGCCACCACCCATGGCCTTCCATCCCTCAGTCCCAAGCAACCCCTAGTCTAATATCTGTCTCTGTAGACATGCCTGTTCTGGATATTTTATATAAATGGAATCATACAATATGTGCTTCTTTGGGATTAGCTTTTCTCATCTGACGTCATGTTTTCGAGGTTCATCTGTGTGATTGCACGTATCAGTTCTTCTGTTAGTTGGTTGTCAATCAATCAATAGTATTTGACTAAGCCATGTATCCATCATCAGTTGATGGAGCTTTGGGTTGTTTCCACTTTGGGGCAATTAATGATGCTGCTGTGAACACTGATTTACACATTTCTGTGTGGACATGTTTTTATTTCCCTGTGGTTGAATTTTTATCCTCAGAGGTAACTGGCTGATTTCAGCTTTATTGGCCCTTGCTCAGGCTATCCTTTCTGTCTTTACAGTTTCTTTTCCTTTTGACTAGGCCTCCATTATTTGAGACCTGGTGCCCAGTCTCTCCTCCTTCATGGGGCTTTCCTGAATGTCCACCTCTCATGGAGCCTTTTCACTTTAGCCATTGTTATCTAGTCTCTGAGGAAGAGTTTAGCCCCTAATTTTACACTGTTGCCATTTTTTTTCCATGAGGGGGAATACTGGTATTACAGGGAATATTTTTAGATATGCACAGCGCTTGTCTTGCATAAAAGGACAGTAACAAAGGATTACAGGAATGAGGCTTTTTTTTTGTTGCTGTTCAGAAAAATGTATGGATCATCTCTGTAAACTGTTAGAAGATGGGATTTCTTTATCTTTGCAAATCATTTCTCTTTGGACTGCAATTCAAATTAGCAAAAGTCTTTGTAGTTCAGGAAAAGGCTTATGGGATTAGACTCTGTATTTATAAGATTTATTAATTAGAGTCTTATTCTCACAGACTTCTTTTGAGAGGCATTTATTAACTTAGCCCTATATAACTCAATATAGTATCCCTTAAACTACTTTAAAACCCTGGGACATTAAGATGAGGGAAGGATTAAGAGACGTTCTACTAAGAGGGGACTTGTAGTCATTTTATGGAGGAAAGATAGAAAAATATTATTGTAGAACAATAAAAGAGTATAAAATCAAGGGCAAATGTTGTTTGACAAAGATGACAGTGAAGAATATATTTTGTGAATCTTGGTGGTGTGAACTTCTTTCTTGATTCTCTGAGTAATCCCTGGTCCTACATTCTACAATACACATACCATCCTTTTAATTTGATCCTGGGTTTGAATTAGGCTGTGCTTAATCCACATTCCTCATTACCAAATGGTCTCATTTTCTTCTTGAAGATTGATGATTTTCCAGCAGAGCTGGAAACTGCATCTTCAAAATGTCTGCACGTGGATGCAGAAAAATCAAGTATTTCAACAGGAGTTATTATCTATGGAATGAATGCAAAAGAAATGTGAAAAAACTAAAAAGAAGTTGGAGCAAGATGTAGTGACCCTCAAAAGTCATATAGAAATGAATATGATAGAACACAGTCAAGTAGAGCAGTATCAACAGGCTACTGAAGAAAGAGCAAGACAGAATCTTACAGAGAAATGAAAAGAAGTCAACCTATTTTTGTAGGTTAATTTGTTGATCTGTCATGTGCTTGAAATCACTTTCACTGTATATTACATTTCAGACATATACAACTTGTATGTTTCCTCTACCTCCCTTAGAGCAGTATGTTTTGTAGATTTCTGGAATGGGGGGGCACTTGTTTTCCCTTTAAATATTTCAGTTTCCCCCACAGTTTTCACTAAATTGTCCTATCAGAATGATTCTCACTTGAGAATCCTCTTACTTATAAGACCAGTTGGTATAAAATAAGACCATTATGAAGAAAAGAAAATATTGTGGTTTAGAACTGATACCATCCTCTTGAATTATTCTTAAGTTGTCTCATTCAATTTTTAAAATTTTAAGTTGATCCTCTTATTCTTTGAATTATCAGATTATATAAGTACTACCATAACAGTCATTCCACTTTAATTTTATAATTCAGACTTAACTCACTTCACATTGGTGATAATTGTTTTAAACTTCTGCTCTTTTTGTTTTCACCTTTGTAATCACTCTCTGAATCACTGACTCAAAACTAAAGGAAACAAATATAATTTTCCAGGTTATAATTATTTTTAAAATGTTATCTATTTCAACTTTCCTTAGATACAAGCAAGATCTCAACAGATGGAACTCAGAATTAAAGACTTAGAATCTGAACTCTCTAAGATGAAAACTTTGCAAGAAGATTCTAATAAAGACGAGTTGGAAAAATATAAGCATCTCTACCTAGTAAAACTTGAAGTTAGAAAGTCATTGCAAGATAAACTAGACAAGTAAGTCAAAATACAGAATCACAGAAAATAAATTTACTTCATTAATTTGTCTCTAAAGCCTAATTTTTTATAGAGCGCAGTTCCTGAGATTACTAGGAAGTGAAAGCTAACTGGATAGTCACTGCTAAAGGGGCGCCCTTAGACAAACTGTTAGTACTGTATCAAGTTTTTCCACACTATGTAGAGGCATGCTTGTGAAAAGGGGGGAAATTAACACAGGGGTGAAAGGCAGAATAAATCACAAAGTGGCTAGAAATAATATAGTGACCTGACCGAGGGAGTGTGTGGAGAATGGAAAGGGCAGATCCCACCTCCAGAGCCTAGTCCAGCTTTCCCCACTATCTGAAAGCAGAGCATTCCTAGGACGCCTTTCATAAGCCAAAACAGCATAAAGCAAAGAAGCAGGTACCCGAGGACACATTCTGCTAGTCGATGCTAAAATATGCTTTCAAGTGTTTCCTTTCACCATCCTTGTATATACGTTTCACTCATGACCTTGGAGAAATTAAGCATTTGGCTCTGAGGTATCATCTAGAGCCACAATCTCAAGGGGAGGATGAGAAAGTCAGTAGGTCATATGCTAGTTGAATATGCCCAAGTGAAGTACAGGTGATCCCAGACAAGGTTCAAGGCTGTGGCGACTTGATGCTGAAATGTGGGGTGTGGCTCCCAGAGAAGGAGCACCGTGGGGCCGGTTTCCCTGCTTGGGGAGCACGATGCCTCTCACTCTAAAACGTACACTACTGTTTAGATGAGACCAAAATTTGTCTTCAGATTTTTTTTTTTTTTTTGGACCATCGGAAACAGGTGCTGATATAGGCCCATAGTAGAAGTGAAGTAACATAAAGTGATCTTTGTGAAAGCAGGGGATACTTGTAATTATTCCTGGGGCTGTTTTAGCTCTTTTCAGTCTTACCCACTGACTTTCTCATCCTCCCCTTGAGATTGTGGCTCTAGATGATACCTCAGAGCCAAATGCTTAATTTCTCCGAGGTCATGAGTGAAACGTATATACAAGGGTGGTGAAAGGAAACACTTGAAAGGAACTTTGTGGGATGGTGTGTTTCTTCATCCCTGAACTGTTTCCTGGAGGCAGGTGTGTCCCAGAGGGCAGCAGGTGTCACTGTGAGGCCACCTCCCTTTCTCTCTGATGCCCTTTCTCTCCTCTCCCAACTGTAGCTTGTTACTTGAGGAGCCCTAGATACATGTGTACTTCTTTAGAACAAGGTTACAACTGTCATTGTTGACGTAGGTCTGCTCTGTCTTTTCGGTGTTCAAATAGTTCAATAGGAATTCCATTTACTCTATGGCAACTTTAAAAAATGCCAATCATTTAGAGAAACATGAACGAAACGGGTGTTTTCCATCTTCCCCAGGACTGATGAGAGGCTGATAGAGATCAGCACTGAACTTGAGGTGGAGAAACAGAACAGATCTATACACAGCACTCTTAGCACAAGGCCAGTCCTGGAGTCCTCTTCTGTTGGAAATTTCAATCCTGCTTCAGGATTCAATACAAATGTTATTTCAAGAGCAAACAGAGGGTTTTCTACCTCAATTCCACGCTGTTCAAATGACAGTATAGAGACTTACTTGACCAAGGTTAGTTCTATTCTATTTTTTTCATTGGGTTTCAGATTTCTGATATGAATGATCCTTGTTTTTAATTTGGTGAACTTCTGCGTTGTTTTTTTTGACTTATGCACACTAAGTAAAACCATACTTAACTGTGATAATCAAGGAGACATTTAATGATTTTTTTTGTCCTAGATCTCTCATTTTTAAGACATATTTATTAAATTCTTAAATTTCTTGAAAAGGTGCATTTAAATTCAACTTTAGAAATGAAATCTTATTGTCTAGTAACCAAAAGTATACTTTCAGCTGTTTGATTTACTTTCTAAATTATTTCACTTTGGCAGTGGTTCATGATCATTTCCAGGCTCTGCTGCACCCACCGCAGTTTTTCTACCCCTAAGCATAAGTGAATGACTGGCATCTAAACACGAACCACATATGGATGCTTTTATTTGAAGGAATCCTAGATAAATCCTTTTTATGAATTAAACAAACTTGTAATACCTAATCAAAGATTAATTTCTGGTTTTAGGTTAACATTTTTTGTTATTTTCTTATACAAGAGTACATCTTTAACTGCTATTCTACTTACAGAATTTTGATTTAAATTTCTAAAAAAAATCTTGCTAAGCAGTTTTAGAATGTTTCTAAGTTTGTAGTTAAATCAAATATTTAAAAATTGTAAATGAAGCTCACTTTTGTCTCTGTTTTGACATCACCTGAATGAATGATGACTGAGATAGCAAAGATGGGGAGTCTTTAAACTGCAACTAGTTTTCATTGTGTAGTCATTGTGATTAAAATATCCATTTCAGTCAGTGCACACGGGTTTATGGTTTTGATGGTGTTTTCATGATGTTGATGATGCAGAGAAAAATAGCCTTTGTTAAATGCAGTCTCAACCTGTTTTCTCATTTGGCTTCTTGCCATCATAGAAGAGCAGTCTAAGGTTTCTTCGAAAGCACTGCAGCTACGTTGGGTCTTAGTACTTGAGAGCCATGAACCTGGAGGATGTGCTTTAGCTGTGCAGTCACAGCGGGACTCCAAACATTTCATCCCAAGTCAGACGCTTCCCCACGTAGGCCTAAGAGGAGGAAGCAAATGCTTGACCCCTCCCAGGGGAAGGCTGCCTACTGTAGACCCAAGTTCACGGTGCTGTGGAAACATACACCTTTTCAAAGAAGAGATTCAGAACCAAGCAAGCACTTTGTAGTTCCTTCTCCCAGACTCACCTGTTAGGTACATCTCCTCGCTTCTCATAAGGAGGGTAGGAGTATAAGTCCTCCCCTTGAAACTTCAGGCTGAGGAAATGAAGTTCAACTGCAATTTCTGATCAGATTTAGATTATAAATGAAATTATATGCATACTTTTTGTATATACCAACTGATGATGAGAGCTTGGATAGAAGTATGCTAAACAGTAAAGAGAGATCTGTTGTGTATTTTAAATTTTGTCCTCAATAACCCAAAATGTGGATAATTCATTGTTGACTCATCTTAGCAAGCCAGGTTTTATCTAGAGGGAATGAACAAACATCCTTTTAAGGTTGAATCTCTTCAGTTTTGGCCTGCTTGATCAACTAAAGATTCCTTCAAGTTCCCTGTCCTGTGTCTAAAAAATATTTATGCTTTCTAAATTAACTATATAGATTGCTACAAACAGGAATTTGATATTGATTTTATTCTTGTTCATGCATTTAACACACATTTACTTAGAAAGTCATGTCATGCCACAAGCATTATTGAACTATATAGCATGGTTTTACATATTCATTTTATCTATGTTATAGTTTAAAATCTATCTGTTTTTTCCTTAATCTGAGGAAGTAGCTGGCATAGAACTCTGGACTCAGTAAGAAGGACATTGCCTTTGTTACTTCTTTTGTAGAATTAGGAATTTTGACTAAATCAATGACTCTCATACCTTAAAAAAGTTTTTTCAGTTTTTTTTTTTTTTTCCAAAGAAAACAACTTTTCTTTGAAAAAAAAAACTTCTGCGTGGAACCATGTTATATAAAACAGAGCCAAGTATAGAGCCTTTTAGCTAAAGAGTGGCCAGAGGCACTGCAGCTGTGACTTCTCTGTTCCTAACCTGCAGTAACCCCTGTGGGACCTTCCCGTTCTAAGGGGACATAGTTCAGAAACTAACACTTATAAGAGAATCCTTCTCGCTAAACATCTTCAGAATTGAAACTTGCTGGTACATTGTTTCTTGCGTGTAATTTTCTCACCTTTCTGTCTTTTCATTAAATGGAGAAGTGTAAAGAAAATCGCAGATGTGTTCTTATTAGCATTCAACTTAGATTCCTCCATTTGAACACGATCCTCACCTAGAGATCAAAGGTCTCAGAAGTACATATTTAGGGCAGGAGCTGTTGGGGGAGAAGATCTTGGGGGTCATTCCTAGGATTATGGGTCATTCCCTAATTCTCTGAAATTATGTGTACTATAGACTGATATTTATTGTACTTTTTATCAGATTAATCTAAATAGGATTCCATATATATGGTTCTGTTATCTATAAGCAGAATAAGTAGAAATTCATTTTCTTTTATTTATGTGATTTTTTTTTTCTGCTGAAGTAATCTTGAAGTTAGGTCTAGTCTCTAAAAGTATTATTTAAAAGTCGCATTTAGTAAGTTTTATGTCACTCCTATGATAATATCTCTTGTTTATCTTAAACATAAATAATATTTGACTTATTTCAGATGCAGCAGGAGTTGGACAGGAGTATAACTAGAGAAATAAGAAAAGGTATGTTGCCAAAACGTATGAATTAAATTTAGACATTGATTTCTGAAATACTCTGTAAGAAGTAAATGGGATCTCTTTCCATTGTTTGGATAACAGATGCCATGTTAAGTATTTTTTCTTATACATAGCTAATGAAAAATGTGAAAGTATGAGTGGTCATAGTGAAAAATATCTTCTTCCTCATTTATTCATCATGTTCCATAGCTTGAAAAACAATCTCTGAAGGTCTATGTATTTCTTTTTATTTCTGGTTATATCCTTCTTCTACTTCCTCCATCCCTGTGGAACTATCCACCTACACCTGGCACTATTCTCAGAAAACGTGGCGTTCATCAGCTTCTCGAGTGTTGGTAGTGGTTAAGGCTAGGAAACCCAGACTCAAGCAGCCACGTTTGTGTAGCTGTCACTTGCTGGGTGACTTTAAAATTTCTCTGTCACTGACTTTGTCACCAGTTTATCTTTTATTCTCAGGAAAAGCTCCAAACACCCACATCAATCTGGGTCTCGCCAAAGAAGTTGGCCTTATCTCTTTACCACCCTACTCTGCCCCTCAGCTCTGCATCTAACCAGCCAGACTGTGTAGGATCCCACAGGTGTGCTTCCTCATCTCTGGTCTTTGTATGTGCTTCTCCCCTCTCTATCTCTTGTACTTTTTCCTGTCCTTCAGGTAGCTACATATATATCAGTTCAGTTCAGTCGCTCAGTCATGTCCGACTCTTTGCGACCCCATGAATCACAGCACACCAGGCCTCCCTGTCCATCGCCAACTCCCAGAGTTCACTCAGACTCACGTCCATCGAGTCAGTGATGCCATCCAGCCATCTCATCCTCTGTCGTCCCCTTCTCCTCCTGCCCCCAATCCCTCCCAGCATCAGAGTCTTTTCCAATGAGTCAACTCTTCGCATAAGGTGGCCAAAGTACTGGAGTTTCAGCTTTAGCATCATTCCTTCCAAAGAAACCTCAGGGCTGATCTCCTTCAGAATGGACTGGTTGGATCTCCTTGCAGTCCAAGGGACTCTCAAGAGTCTTCTCCAACACCACAGTTCAAAAGCATCAATTCTTTGGCGCTCAGCTTTCTTCACAGTCCAACTCTCACATCCATACATGACCACTGGAAAAACCATAGCCTTCACTAGACAGACCTTTGTTGGCAAAGTAATGTCTCTGCTTTTCAACATATATATCACTTCCACCAAAAAGCTGGCAGTATTGACACAAAGCTGGCTGTCCCTTCTGAGTGTTCCTTGTGCCATCTTTTATAGCTGTCTTTGTATTTATGACTCTGTATGGAAATTGCCCGTTTGTCTATTTTTCCAGTTTGCATCTCATTTTTCAGGGTGGACTGGGTCACCTTCATCTTATAATTCCAGCGCTTGTCACTATGCGCACCTTTGCACATAGTTACTGAGTAAGTGATGAAGGATGAGAAAACCAGAAACTCTGATACTCAGTCACACGTGCAACCATGAGCAGATTATAAAACTGTAATCTTGTATTTTATGTGGTGCCATCTATAGATATATTTCATTCTTCGAAACACTAGGAAAGGTCTCAGGCTTTTGGCAGTTTTTTTGTTTTTTGTTTTTACTAATGCTTAGTTAACTCAAGTATTTTAGGTAAAGAATATAATTCTTTCCTTTTCTTTCCAGTTGATGCTGAATTTGCATCTGATGCCTTTACAGTGTCTCATGTATCTGCAGATGGGTCAAATGTGTATGATCACCAAATTTTGAAAACAAAAGCACAGTATACACAGATTTTGAAGGAAAAATATATGATTTAGAATGATAAATCGTAAAAGTTTCCCTACTGGACTGTTTCCATGACATTTCATTGTTTTCCATTAAAGATGATGAGAAAATCTTTATTAAAGGAAAGTATTTTTGTATTACATCTGTATGATGAAAATTTATATAGCATTTTAAGTGATGTTTCTCTGCATCTAACTTACTTTTAAGCATATTTAAAAACCAGCACTGTTGAGTTTTCCATATTCTAAGCAATAGTGTAGTCATTCAATCACGTCTGACTGTTTGCGACCCCATGAACTGTCGCCCACCAGGCTCCTCTGTCCATGGAATTCTCCAGGCAGGAATACTGGAGCAGGGAGCCATTCCCTCTCCAGGAGGATTTTCCAGACCCAGGGATCAAACTCGGGTCATGTGCATTGAACGTGGATTTTTTACCATTTGAGCCACCAGGGACACCCTTTACAAACTCAGACTGAGCCCTAATACCTGCTGTTTAAACAGCACCCAAAAAGCCAGACTTGTCATTAATATTTAGTGGTGTTGATTGATAGCTTTTTTGTATGTTCCACTTTTTATCACTATATATAGACCCAAAGATTTAGATACTGATGTTATGGCCACTGTCAATGTTTTGATGTATTACAATTGTTAATAGAGGCATAAAGCTTACTATATGTAACTTTAAACAGATTTATAGGTCCTTCCTCATGGAGAAATAAGGTTTGCCTGAGTTTTTGCCTTTTAAATGAATGAACTTTAAAAATGTTTTTATTTTAAATTAGAGAATAATTACTTTACAATATTGTGATGGTTTCTGCCATACACTGACTTGAATCGGCCATAGGTATGCCTATGTCCCCTCCCTCTTGAACCTCCCTCCCACCTCCCTCCCCTTTCCACCCCTCTAGGTTGTCACAAAGCACCAGCTTTGAGTTCCCTGCATCATACAGCAAATTCCAAAAAGACACATGTATCCCAGTGTTCATTGCAGCACTATTTACAATAGCTAGGACATGGAAGTAACCTAGATCACCATCAACAGATGAATGGATAAAGAAGCTGTGTATTATTCAACTATAAAAAGGAATGCATTTTTGAGTCCGTTTTAATTGACTTTTGATTTACTTTTGGAGACAATGTTAAAATTAGAGAAAGTTTCTCATGGATAAATAAGATTTGCCTAAGACGTTTCACCTTTTCTTTACCTATCTACCTATCTATCTATTTTTGCTTTGCTTTTTGGAAAAAGTCTTGGAAAAAGACTTTTTATTTTGGAAAAAGCACCAGACAAACAAACATTTTCACAAAACTCCCTTATCTCCCATATATTCACCTGAGGTACCACTTATCTTTCCTAAATGTTATTTGTTCTCCCATAAGTATCCCTCCTCACCCAAGTCACCTGTTTTTTACAAGATGCCTTTTTCTCCTACTCCCTGTCATTTATTAAGTAGTATATCAACTCCCAGTAATTGCAGTAATGCTGAAGAAGCTGAAGTTGAACAGTTCTATGAAGACCTACAGGACCTTCTAGATAATTCTAGATAATTTGGATGTTAATACAAACACCCAAAAAAGATATCCTTTTCAGTATAGGGGACTAGAATGCAAAAGTAGAAAGTTGCGAGATGCCTGGAGTAACAGGCAAATTTGGCCTTGGAGTACAAAATGAAGCAGGGCAAAGCCTAACAGAGTTTAGCCAAGAGAACGCAGTGGTCATAGCAAACACCCTCTTCCAACAACACAAGAGAAGACTCTACACATGGACATCACCAGATGGTCACTACCAAAATCAGATTGATTACATTCTTTGCAGCCATTCAGGTATGATCGAAATCAAATGCCTTATGATTATACAGTAGAAGTGTCAAATAGATATAAGGGATTAGATCTGATAGACAGAGTGCCTGAAGATTATGAATGGAGGTTTGTGACATCGTACAGCCCCCAAAAAAAGAAATGCAAAAAGGCAAAATGGTTGTCTGAGGAGGCCTTACGAATAGCTGAGAAAAGACAAGAAGCTAAAGGCAAGGGAGAAAAGGAAAGATATACCTATTTGAATGCAGAGTTCCAAAGAATAGCAAGGAGAGATAAGAAAACCTCCCTCAGTGATCAATGCAAAGAAATAGAGGAAAACAATAGAATGGGAAAGACTAGAGATCTCTCAAGAAAATTAGAGATATAAAAGGAACATCTCATGCAAAAATGGGCACAATAAAGGACAGAAATGGTATGGACCTAAGAGAAGCAGAAGATACTAAGAAGAGGTGGCAAGAACACACAGAAGAACTATACAAAAAAGATCTTCATGACCCAGATAAGTATGATAGTGTGATCACTCACCTAGAGCCAGACATCCTGGATGCGAAGTCAAGTGGGCCTTAGGAAGCATCACTATGAACAAAGCTAGTGGAGGTGATGGAATTGCAGTTGAGCTATTTCAAATCCTAACAGATGATTCTGTGAAAGTGCTGCACTCAATATACCAGCAAATTTGGACAACTCGGCAGTGGCCACAGGACTGGAAAAGGTCAGTTTTCATTCCAACCCCAGCGAAAGGCAATGCCAAAGAATGTTCAAACTACTGCACAATTGCATTCATCTCACACACTAGCAAGTAATGCTCAAAATTCTCCAAGCCAGGCTTCAACAGTACTTGAAACATGAACTTCCAGATATTCAAGCTGGATTTAGAAAAGGCAGAGGAACCAGAGATCAAATTGCCAACATCCATTGGATTATCGAAAAAGCAAGCAAGTTCCAGAAATACATCTACTTCTGCTTTATTGCCTATGCCAAAGCCTTTGACTGTGGGAATCACAACAAACTGTGGAAAAATCCTAAAGAGATGGGAATACCAGACCCCCTGACCTACCTCCTAAAAATCTGTATGCAGGTCAAGAAGCAACAGTTAGAACTGGATGTGGAACAACAGACTGCTTCCAAATTGGGAAAGGAGTACGTCAAGGCTGTATATTGTCACCTTGCTAATTTAACTTATATACAGAGTACATCATGTGAAATGCCAGGCTGGATGAAGCACAAGCTGGAATCAAGATTGCCGGGAGAAATATCAATAATCTCAGGTATGCAGATGACACCACCCTTATGGCAGAAAATGAAGAAAAACTAAAGAGCCTCTTGATGAAAGTGAAAGAGGAGAGTGACAATATTGGCTTAAAACTCAACATTCAAAAAACTAAAATCACAACATCCGGTCCCATAACTTCATGGCAAATAAATGGGGAAACAATGGAAACAGTAAGAGACTTTATCTTTTGGGGCTCCCAAGTCTCTGTAGATGTTGACTGCAGCCATAAAATTAAAAGATGCTTACTCCTTGGAAGAAAAACTAGACCAACCTAGATATCATATTAAAAAGTAGAGAGATTACTTTGCCAACAAAGGGCCATCTAGTCAAAGCTATGGTTTTTCCACTAGTCATGTATGGATGTGAGAATTGGACTATAAAGAAAGCTGAGCACTGAAGAATTGAAGCTTTTGAACTGTGGTGTTGGAGACAACTCTTGAGAGTCCATTGGACTACAAGGAGATCCAACCAGTCAATCCTAAAGGAAATCATCCCTGAATATTCATTGGCACAACTGATGCTGAAACTCTAATACTTTGGACACTTGATGCGAAGAGCCTACTTACTGGAAAAGACCCTGATGCTGAGAAAGACTGAGGGACAGAGGAGAAGGGGATGACAGAGGATGAGATGGTTGGATTGCATCACTGACTCAATGAACATGAGTTTGAGTAAGCTCCAGGAGTTGGTGATGGACAGGGTGGCCTGGCATGCTGCAGCCCATGGGGTCACAAAGAATCTGACAGGATTGAGCAACTGAACTGAGCTGACTGATATCAACTCCCAGTTGTAGTCACCCCTTCCAGTCACATTTCTTTGTGAACCTCTGCATGTTATTGTTATTGTTACCTTGCTCAGTCATGTCCAACTCTTTGTGACCCCATGGATTGCAACACACCCTGCTTCCCTGTCCTTCACCATGTCCCGGAGTTTGCTCAAACTCACAGCTGTCGAGTTGAAGATGCCGTCTAACCATCTCATCCTCTTCACCCCCTTCTCCTCTGTCCCTCAGTCTTTCGCAGCATCAGGGTCTTTTCCAGTAAGTAGGCTCTTCGCATCAAGTGTCCAAAGTATTAGAACTTCAGCATCAGTCGTGCCAATGAATATTCAGGGTTGATTTCTTTTAAGATTGACTGGTTCGTTCTCATTGCTGTCCAAGGGACTCTCAAGAGTCTTCTCCAGCACCACAGTATGAAAACATCAGTTCTTCAGCACTCAGTCTAGTTTATAGTCCAGCTCTCACATATGTATATGACTCCTGGAAAGCCTGAATATTTTGGAGAGTAATCTCTTGTCAGTTGCATCACTTGGAAATATTGTCCCCCTCTCTGTTGTCTTCTGTCTTGTTTATGATATCTTGTGCAAAAGCCTTTAAGTTTAATGAGGTCCCATTTGCTTATTTTTGTTTTTATATTCATTAAGAGGTGGTTCAAAAAAGATATTGCTGTGATTTGTGGCAGAGAGTGTTCTGCCTATGTTCTTCTCCTCTAAGAAGTTTATAGTGTCTGTCCTTACATTTAGGTCTTTAATCCATTTGGAGTTTATATTTTGTGGATGGTGTTATGGAGGGTTCTGATTTCATTCTTATAAATGTAGCTGTCCAGCTTTCTCTGCTCAGCTTATTAAAGAGGCTGTCTTTTCTCCATTGCATCATCTTGCCTCCTTTGTCCTAGATTAATTGACCATAAGTGTGTGGGTTTCTTTCTGAACTTTCTATCCTGTTCTATTTAACTATGCCATATATTTTGGGTTTTGTGTCAATACCAGTGTTTTGATTACTGTAGCTTGTAGTATAGTCTGAATTCAGGGAGCCTGATTCTGTCAGTTCCTGCTTTTCTTTCTCAAGATTGCTTTGGCTCTTCAGGGTGTTTTGTATTTCCATACACACTGTAAAATTTTTTGTTCTAATTCTGTGAAAAACACCATTGGTAATTTGATAGAAATTGCATCAAATCTGTAGATTGCTTTAGGTAGTATAGTTATTTTGACTGCAGGAAACAGTTTATTCAGAGTGGTTCTAGGAATGTGGTGGCCACCTTGATGTTCATTAAATCAGATCTGATTTTCCCAGCCTGTGGCTCTTTGTGTCCCGTAGAAGGCGCCAAATGACTGGCCAGACCTCTGATGCACGGGCTCGTCTTTGGAAAATAAGTAATTATAAAAGGCCAGCATCTTAAACAAAGCATTCAATGGTCTGTCTGCAACCCTTTCTTTTGCTTCATTTTAGTGTGACATGGGTCAAAATGAGAAGCAGACAGGAAAATGTTTGCCTCGCCTGGCATGTGGTAATACTGTGAAATATGAAAATGTAAGTCAAACACAGAGACAAAGTCAAACAGCTCCTAAACACAGAGCTGGTGTGAGGATAGGAGTGTGTACTTTGTCTTCTGAGAAACATTATACAGTAAAGAATGGAAGTTATGAAACATACTTCAAAATAAAAAGGTAAAGAGAAAATAGTGTACAAAAACCTATAAAAAGAATAAAAAGTTGGAGATGAAAGAGAGAGGAGAGCTCAAGGGAGCATGAGACCAGGAAACATGGGACTCTGACATGGGACCTCTAGGAGGTAAGATCCTATTCCTCTATTTCTTGCAGTTCTAATAATAATTGAATTTCAGATGAATATCATACAAGCAGAGGACAAGAAAAAATACACCAAGTCATCTGAAACCAATTCAATAGAATTCTTTATTTCAAGGGACTCTATAATTTTTATATATTTTACATATATCTTACATACTGCATTTTATATATTATATGTCTATATATATAAATGACAATGTCAGGTGGTAAGTTTTGAATTTTCAGTGATACCAAAGAGAGTGTTGCAGGAATTTAGGAGGAAGTTGGGTGAATGTGCACTAGTGTGGTCAGGAGAGGACAACTCTAGGAGGGGCTGGGACATGGCTTGGGCCCTGATTGATGGGGAGTGAGCCGGATATTTGGAGAAGGCGATGGCACCCCACTCCAGTACTCTTGCCTGGAAAATCCCATGGATGGAGGAGCCTGGTAGGCTGCAGTCCATGGGGTCACAAAGAATTGGACACGACTGATGCGACTTGACTTCAGAAGAGTTGGACATGACTGAGCGACTTCACTTTCACTTTTCACTTTCATCATTGGAGAATGAAATGGCAACCCACTCCGGTGTTCTTGCCTGGAGAATCCCAGGGACGCCGGAGCCTGGTGGGCTGCCGTCTATGGGGTCGCAAAGAATCGGACACGACTGAAGCGACTTAGCAGCAGCAGCAGCAGCAGAACCGGATATTTGAGATGAATGAACAGAATTTGCTTCCTATGACAGTTGTTAAGCAAGAACATTATGAACATCCATAAACCTACACTAAAGACAGTAGAGTGGCAAAGCATGGCCAGGGATTAAAAGAAGAATCTTGCTAACTACCTTCAGAGGAGTTATAAAGGATGAGAAGCCAGAAGTTTCTGATTCAGCAACATATCTCCTTGTTTTTTCAGTGTTCTGGTGCTAATTGTACCATTTTTTTTTAATTTAATTTTATTTTTTAATTTTATTTTATTTTTAAACTTTACATTTTTATAAAAAATTTAATAAGTTGGTAAATGATAGGAAAGCTTGACATGACATATTTATTGTGTATATATACATATATGTATATAGTATCGTGTACATATTCTGTTTTTCACAGATCCATATTTACATCGTCCAGCTGCTTTAAAAAGTTAAAATTATGGTCATAAGACACATGAAGGATGTAGACAATTAGCATCTTAAGAGAATCAGGACTATTTGAAACCACAGGAGGAACATTAGTCTAATTAAAAATTACTTCTTATTTAATAAAAAGAGCTGTATTCCTCAAGACATACACTTAGACATATTATTATTTTTAGCTATATTTTGTCTATCTCATTACATGAAAGAAATTTTAATCTAGCTACTTTGTTTTCCTCACCCCACTCTCCTTCCCCAGCCCTTCTACAAAGCATTAAAGATAAAATATTTAAGCCGAATTTGTCTAGGAGTTTTCACTGAGCATGTAGAGTATCCTGCTCATGGCCTCGCTGTGTGGTGTTTATTTCCTGGCCTTTCACTGGCACGTTTCCCTGAACCTTAACATCTAGAACTCATGAACTGACGTGCTGAGAGCTCTCCCCCTTCACCTATAACCAAACCATTTGATTTCTGCTCTTCTTGTCTTCCCATAAATGGGAGTTTGGGAGGGTAATTTCCCAGGAAACCTCCAGTGGTTTTAAGATCAAAAACTAATTTTAATGCCTTATCTTGTTTCTTCCAGCTGTTTTGATTTCTGTTCTCCTTGGTTTGCAGAGGCTTATAAAAATGCATCGGTTATTTTGCAGCTTCACAGGTGAGAACACAGGCTTCCCAAGGGCCAAGCCAGTTCCAGTTGAGGCTGGACCAGTCATTCATGTGGTTGGCCTCTGGCTCTCACCAGCACTCTTGTTCTGGGTAGAGTGAAGGCGGTGTGCAGAATGAAGGTACAGGCAGACACACTTCACGGTTCCTGTGTTCCAAGAACAGAGATGCTCCACCAGCTTGCTCTTCAGCCTTCTTTCCCAGCAGATATGACTGATTTGTTTGAGTTCTGAGCTACAGTCAGAGTGGAGAATCTGACTGGCTCTCCATGCAAACCAAAATGTTCAGCACTGGTGCATCGCATATTGACTGATTTCTAACTTGAAGTCCTGGGGTCTTCCTGGTGGAAAGGCTAGCTGGGACTTGTTCTTGTGTACTGTCAGTGGTGGCGTCTTAGATCATATGCCTGCGATGTTCCAAAATGTGCCTCAAGTCAGGGAACCCGGCCCTCTTTCCATGTAGTGAACAGCTTCGGGGACATCTCTCCCTAGAGGTGGTACTTGAACTGTGTTTTCTCATCTTCATCATGATAATGTAGCCAACTCTTTGTGCTTGGCAATGAAAAGATGGACAATTCAAACCAGATGATTACAATCCACATGGCTCTGGGTGTAATAAAAAGCGGTCATTTGATGAGACACAGTCTCTTTCTCACATACACATACCACTCATATATGTTTGGATTTTAATTGTACTCTGCCTCTAATCATAGTCCTTCTTGACTTGGCCCACATCATCATGGACCATGCGGCCCAGAAAGACAGATAGGGAGGCACCAAACTGACCATCCACTGGTGGTTATTTGAGAGCTGATCATAAGGCTTCAAGTTCATGGCTGCAGTGGGTGTTGCCCCCACATCAGTAGCACAGACACCTTCCTGTTGTAGCAAAACGTCCATCTAAAAATGGATAATGTGAGTAGGAAGGCTGGGGCAGAGACTAACACTGCCCTAGCAGGTAACAGTCCATGAAAACCAACCAGTCTCAGGTCCCCTGAAGACTAGAGAGGCCTGTAGTTGTCATGAACAGGTCAGGCCACATATGAACTCACAGGAGACTCAGTTTGGAGCTCTGGGGACCAGAGCAGCGGATTTAAAGTCTCTTTCTATACAACTGTGTATTCTTTGGGAGAAAAGATTGGGGTAGGGGAGCAAACTGGTTTCAAAAATTCTGTGATAAAGAAAGTGAAACAGCTTTCTTTAGATTTTAATATTCTGGTTTGATTGCAAGTCTCTAAGAGGGAGAAATAAAAAGGAGCTTTTCCTAAATGTTTTTCAAGTGGGTAACCTTCACAATTGGGCCCCCACGTGCTTAGTGCTATGTGAATGCTTGTTAAGGTTACATCAGTATATGGATTAAAAAGAGATTGAAGATCCCCAGCCTGCCTGTGCCGACTTTCCAGAGGTTGCTTTGCCAAGGGCTGAGAGGTGGTGAGTGGTCCCAGTGGGGTGGAGGGTCTCGCTTTCTACAAAGACCTCTCCATAAAGGTGAGACCTGCCTCTCTCCCTCTGCTTACTGTGATGAGTTTCTCCAGGGCCCACAGATTTCTCAGGTGCCAGACAGAGTGCTGTTTTTGAGAAAATGAATGAGTCTATTCATTTAGTATTAAATCTTTTTGCAACTCAGATGATTTCTAATACTTTGCTTTCATGAAAATTGATGGACAGCCTAATTGAGCCTCAGAAATTAGATCATTAAAAATCATGTTGATGATAAATCACCCTATCAGAGGAAGCTCAGTAATGGACATTGCTATGATAGAGTTCATTTCATTTTCATGTTCATTTTTATGAAAAAGATTTCATAGTGTGTACAATAACTGTAACAACAATAAATGTAAAATGAGAATAATGTTGGTGAGGATTGAAAACTATTTTAGGAAATAGATGCATCTTAATTTAGTAAGTCTAATAAAAAGTGGTTCACATTCTGTTGAAGGCTGGCTTGGAGAATTTTGAGCATTACTTTACCAGCTTGTGAGATGAGTGCAATTGTGTGGTAGTTTGAGCATTCTTTGGCATTGCCTTTCTTTGGGATTGGAAAGAAAACTGACCTTTTCCAGTCTTGAGTTTTCCAAATTTGCTGGCACATTGAGTGTAGCACTTTCACAGCATCATCTTTTAGGATTTGAAAGAGCTCAACTGGAACTCCATCAACTCCATTAGCTTTGGTTGTAATGAGGCTTCCTAAGGCCCACTTGACGTCACACTCCAAGAGGCCTGGCTCTAGGTGAGTGATTATACCATCATGATTATCTGGGTTATGAGGATCTTTTTTGTATAGTTCTTCTGTGTATTCTTGCTACCTCTTCTTAATATTTTCTCCTTCTGTTAGGTCCATACCATTTCCATCCTTTATTGTGCCCATCTTTGTATGAAATGTTCCCTTGCTATCTCTAATTTTCTCCAAGAGATCTAGGCTTTCCCATTCTGTTGTTTTCCTCTATTTCTTTGCATTGATTGGTGAGGAAGGCTTTCTTATTTCTCCTTGCTATTCTTTGGAACTCTGCATTCAAATGGGTATATTTTTTGTTTTCTCTTTTTCTTTTCACTTCTCTTCTTTTCACAGCTATTTGTAAGGCTTCCTCAGACAGCCATTTTGCTTTTCTGCATATCTTTTTCTTGGGGATGGTCTTGATCCCTGTCTCCTGTACAGTGTCATAAACCTCTGTCCATATTTCTTCAGGTAGTCTGTCTATCAGATCTAATCCCTTCAATCTATTTCTCACTTCCACTTATAATCATAAGGGATTTGATTTAGGTCATACCTGAATGGTCTAGTGGTTTTCCTACTTTCTTCAATTTAAGTCTAAATTTTCAATAAGGAATTCATGATCTGAGCCACAGTCAGCTCCCAGTCTTGTTTTTGCTGACTGTATACAGAAAAACTCTATTGGCAAAGGCTAATTGCCCAGAGAATGCAGTGGTCATAGCAAATACCCTTTTCCAACAACACAAGAGAAGACTGTACACATGGACATCACATCTTTGAATATCACCGATGAAAGTGGGCGTTCTTATCTTGCTCCTGATCTTAGAGAGAAAGCTCTCTTTTTTTTTTTTTCACCATTGAGTATAACATTAGCCATGCAGTTTTCGTAATTGCCTTTATAATTTTGAGGACCTTTCCTTCCATTCATTGTTTTTGAGAGTTTTTATCATGAAAAGACATTGAGTTTTGTCAAGTGCCTTTTCTGTACCTTTTGAGAGATTCATTTGGTTTTTATCCTTTGTTCTGTTAGTGTGCTGTATTACATTGATTGATGCTCTCATGTTGAACCACTCTTCCATTCCTGGGGTAAATCCCATATGGTCATGACATATACTCCTTTTAATATGCTTATTGAATTGTGTTTGCTAGAACTTTGTTGAGGATTTTTGTATCTATATTAATAAGAGGTATTATCCGTAGCTTCCTTGTGATGTCTTAGTCTGGCATTGCTATCAGTGTAATCATGGCCTCATCAAAACAGTTAGGAAGTGTTCCCTTCCTTTCAGTTTTTTGGAAGGGTTTGAAAAGAATTGATGTTAATTCTTCTTTACATATTTGACAAAATTCACTAGTGAAGCCATCAGTCCTGGACTTTACTTTGAAGGTGGGGGGAGGTTTTTGACTATGGATCAATCCTTTTACTTGTTACATGTTCTATTGAGGGTTTCATCTTGAGTCAGTGTATGTCTTTGTGTATTTCTAGGAATTTGTGTATTTTATCTATGTTATCCAGTTTCTTGGCATAGGTTGCTTATGGTAATCTCTTAAATCCTTTCTATTTCTGCAAATTCAGTAGGGAAGTCCCCATTCATCATGTCTAATTTAGTTATTTGTATCTTTTTTTCCCCTTTATCACTCTAGATAAATGTCTTTCAATTTTGTTGGTATTTTAGATAACCAACTTTTGGCTTCGTTGGTTTTCTCTATTGTTTTTCTAGTCTCAATTTTATTTACCACTGTTCTTGCTTTATTCCTTCCATTAGTTTTGCATTTGGCCTTCTCTTCTTTTTCTGGTTCCGCAAGGTGTCTAAATGCACAAGGTGGCTTGAGATCTTCTCTGGTTTTGTAATGTAATATAAAGGTACCTCCGGGCACTGGTGCCACCACAGCTCATAAGTTTTATGATATTTTGTATGTTTTACTTTTCCTTATAGATTATCTGCCTAGATGTTTTATCCATTATTGAAAGTGATGTATTGAATTTCCCAACTATTATTGTAGAGCTATATATTTCTCTCTATAATACTGTTAATATTTGCTTCATATATATTGGATCTCTGTTATGAAGTCCATTTATGTTTATAATTGTTATATCTTCTTGATTAATTGGCCCTTTTATAAATATGTAATGCCCTTATGTCTCAAAACTTCTAACAGTTTTTGAAATAGTCTGCATTGTCTGTTATCAATATAGGCACTCCAAGTCTCTTTTGGTTACTATTTGTATGGAGTATCTTTTTCAGTCCTCTTAACTTTCAGTCCTTTTATGTCTTTGGATCTAAAAAGACTCTCTTGTAAATAGCATATAGTTGAATCATGCTGTTTTATCCATTCTGACAATATATCCTTTTGATTGGAAAATTTAATCTGTTTAGATTTAAAATAATTGCTGACAAGGAAGGACTTACTTCTATTGTTTGGGTATTTAATATTCTGTATAAATTATAGCTTATTATCCTTCATTTCATCCACTGATGCCTTTTTGGGGGGCAAACCCAGGCCCCAGAAGTGAAAGCACTGAGGTATCCTAACCATTGGACCACCCGGGAACTCCTGATTTACGCTTTCTTTAATGTGTAGTTTCTGCTTTTAATAGTGAGCTGTTTGGATTGGTCATTTTGCTGCCAGTGATGCCCAAGTCAGCCTGAGCACTGGAATCACATGAAGACATTTTTAGACACACGGATTCTGCAACTTCTCTATAAACCGTAGATCAGAGTCTGCAGAGCTGTGTTCCAGGACTGCAGGAATCTAAAGTTCTAAGACTCTCTGAAGTCATTCTGATAAACTGCTTAACCAAAGTCCTTTCTGGGGACTAGAAAATCTGCAAGTGTGTTCATTAGTGTTCTACATTCATATCTTTCCTTCCATTGCCTATTGATTATTAAAATAAAGGTCATTTATGGAGAATCAACACAGCAGCTAGTCAAAGTCAAATATCTCTAGCCAATAATATACTTCACTCTCCCCATCTTCTGAAAAATTTATACCACCAATCCAGAAACCTGAAAGACATAATAGGGCTAAACATGTCATATGTAGCTTTTATCCTGTTAATCTTTCTGATTTTAAGGTTTATCTGTGTTACTTTTATCTTAAACTCCTGTAAATCAATATTGTTGCTTTAAGGAAGTATTGTGTGTGTGTGTGTGTTAGTCACTTAACCATGTCTGACTCTTTGTGACCCCATGGTCTGTACCCGCCAGGCCTCTCTGTCCATAGGATTCTCCAGGCAAGAATCCTGGAGTGGATTGCCATTTCTTTTCCCAGGGGATCTTCCTGACCCAGGGATCAAACCCAGATCTCCTGCACTGAAGGCAGATTCTTTACCATCTTAGCTATAGGGAAGTCCACAGAAAGTATTGGTTGTAATCAAATTTTTTTCTGTAATAAAAAAAAAAATCCTTTTGTTTTGGTGTGTGTGTGTGTGTGTGTGTATGTATGCTGATTTGGGGCCCTGAGTTTAACTAATAGCACCAGCAGTTTGAGAAAAAGTGAAATACAGACACACATAGCTGTTTTAATAAGAAGAAAGTTTAGTTATTTTAATGTGGCCTGCATGTATAAGGTCTTTAGTTATACTCTTCCTCTATGGGAATCAGTAGCTCCTTTTCCATAATTGACTTTGCTAGTCTTCAAATCAAATTGAGTTTCCCTATCCTACTAAAAGTTTCTAGAGGCAGTTATCTGTCATTTGCTTTGAAGCAGTTAACAATGAAGTAAAACAGAAATCTAGAGATTGTCATCAATATTTTAAGATGTAAAGTTGTGGTTGTTGGGGAGTTAAAGTATTAAATCCAGTCTTTTTAAAATGTTGTATATATATTCCCACTTTTGTTGGTCCAACCAAGAAACAGGCATAAGATGTGCTATACAAAATGGAACACATGTTACTTTTTTTTTTTTTTTTGCAGTTAGTAGCCACCTTTCTTGGGCTTCCCTGGTGGCTCAACAGTAAAGAATCCACCTGCAATGCATTGCAGGAGACTTGGGTTTGATCCCTGGGTGGGGAAGATCCACTAGAGGGAGGGCATGGCAACCTACTCCACTATTTGTGCCTGGAGACTCCCATGGACAGAGGAACCTAGTGGGTTACAGTCCATAGGGTCACAAATAGTTGGACATGACTGAATCAACTGAGCACACACACACACACACACACACACACACACACACAGCCTCTTTTCTAGAGCACACGTCTCTAGCAGAGGAGAACCACGAAAATCTTCTAGAAGGAGGCTTTCACTTCTTGTTAGCCACAATATATGTTAAACAAGCTTTGACATACGGGAGCTATTTAGGATTGTGTTTATGGCTAAGTGGACTCATAGGTTGGTGAGAGGATACCTAGACGTGGGCACTTTCATATTGCTTGCTTCCATTTACACTCCTTTGAAGATCAGAGTGGAAGTAGCTATTTGCAATGCTTTAGTATATCTTTCGGAGAAGGCAATGGCACCCCACTCCAGTACTCTTGCCAGGAAAATCCCATGGATGGAGGAGTCTGGTAGGCTGCAGTCCATGGGGTGGCTAAGAGTCAGACATGACTGAGCGACTTCACTTTCACTTTTCACTTTCATGCATTGGAGAAGGAAATGGCACCCCGCTCCAGTGTTCTTGCCTGGAGAATCCCAGGGACGGGGGAGCCTGGTGGTCTGCCATCAGTGGGGTCACACAGAGTCGGACACGACTGAAGTGACTTAGCAGCAGCAGCAGTATATCTTTGTGGTTCTGAAAGGTCAGTTGGTGGATTCATGCTTGGCTCGCTGCATAAGAATCAACCAGTGTAATTTGGTAACAGCACCGATTCCCAACTTTTCTGTCCCCTCCTCCCCCTCCTTCTTTTGTTCAGATGGTCTGGGCTAGTGCCTGGAAATTAAAGTTCTCCAGCAGACAGGTATGGGAATTATTTCATAAGAGGGCTCTGAGGAGGTGTCTGAGTCAAGATGTTATGAATTCCTAGAATTTCAGTATGGAAGCTACCACCACAAGTTCCATGACTTTTCCCTCGAAATTTACAGGTGTGACTGTATACGAAACAAAATGTGGGTCGCAGCCTTTGGAGTCATTTCTGCTGCCTTGGCGGTGGTGAGCGGCTTTGGCCTGATGTTGTATGTTGGGGTACCATATGAGATCATAGCGGCAAATTCACCATTTCTTATTCTAGGTGAATAAAACAAAGGGTGAGGCTGCACACTGTGTATATGGAGATGTGGGGTGGGTAAAGGAAGGGTATTGTGTTAGAGTAAGCAAAATAATTATATATAGGTGACTCTACAGATCCAAAATGAGGAATCAGGAGATAATGAAAATCAAATGGAATTATGTGCCTTTAAGAGTTGGAAAAATCTAGTACCCCAAATGGAAAAACACAGACCAGGGACATAAACAAGCATTTCACACACACACACAGAATCCAAAATACTAATCATTCAAAATATAAGAAAGAAATATTTGGCCTTTTGATTAATGAAGGGATTCAAGTTAAACCAAAAGTGAAACACCTTTTCTTCTTCTTAGATTAATGAATATTATAGTAAGACTGTAGGTTTGGGGAAGGTTGTATGCAAATGAACACATTCTGCTGAGGAAAATTTGTAAATTGGTACAGTTTTAAAATATAACTTTGCAACAAATCAAAAGACTTAAAAATTTAAAATGGAGTACCTTTGACCCACCAACTATACTTCTGGGAATTTGTCCTATTTATTGGAAAGGTGGTCACAAAATAGAATAAGTATGTGCATTTCAGTGTGATATAGAATAGGAAAAAACAAAAACAGGCTAATCCTATGATAGCTTTCAGTGAAAGATGTTGGATTTGTGATCTCTGAAGAAGAAAATTCAACTTATTCTGGACCAGGGACCAGGCTTGATCACTCAAGAGCTTTTGTGTAGCAGAGTTTTATTAAAGTATAAAAAGGGACAGAGAAAGCTTCTGACATAGACATCAGAAGGGGGAAGCAGAGTGCCCCCCCCCAGCTAGTCTTATCAAGACCTTATATACTTTTTCCAAACCCACTCCCACAATATACATCTTAAATTAACAAGATTAGAATGAACAATGCAAAGATCTTACCAGATCCACTCCCATAATAAACATTTTAAGATGACAGGATTAGTCAGAAGGTTCTTGTTAAGGAGAAACATGTCCTCGAGCAAGATATATTGTTATATTCACTAAGAGAAAGCAGTGTAGAAGAGAACGTTTGTCCTTTTCTCCTTGAGAGCCCCAGACTCCTTCCTCCTCCTCAGGGACCCTGGACTTATCAACCTACCTAGGAATTGACTCTCACATTCCCCCCTTTTCTTTTAAGAGAATCATATTGCCAAGAGAAAGGGCTGTCGTTTTCATTCCATAATTACTTCCTGCTGTTGACGGGCATCATCCCTAAGTTGTTGAGGGAACATATTCTCCTAACCCTCATCCTGAGGGTCTCTGATCCCGGGGCCCCAAGTAATAGTTGGAGGACGCTGTGGTACTCGTAGGAGCCTGGACAACCTTTAGTAACTTAAAAGCTTTCAGATGGTTAGAGACAAACCCCATTTTACAGTTACAGATGTAAGGCAAAATAGCCATTAAACCAAGTTAAAACATAATCAAAATTAAAAGTTACATTATGTCCATGGTTACATCAGTCCATTTTAGGATTGTTCGATGTCATCAGCTCAAGAAGAGTGTCATATACGATTGTTGTCGGTGAGGGTATTCACAGAGTTGAAGAAAGTCCTTTCCTTGAAGCAGAGAAACCCTCCACACGAAGCCTTTCCCTGACAAGGAGGTTGAAAAGCTGAAAGCTGAGTCATATAGTTTATTTTAAGTTTTTAGGATCGATTACAATATCTGTGCACAAAAACAGTCTATCATAGACACAGTCCCTTCTTCTTAGGGGCAGTTCAAGCCTTCATTAAAGCCAGGAGTAGAACTTTAAACCAACTGTCTTGTGTTTCCTGAGTTAGTTTACACAGATGTCTTTTAATAACAGCTTTGGCCTTTTCAACCTTTCCTAAAGATTGAGATCTCCAGGATCAGTGTAAGTGATAGTCTATTTCTAGAACTTTTGACACTCCTTGAGTTACAGTAGCTTTAAGATGGACCACTGTTGCTCTGAACTTTAGAGTTTAAGATCCCAGTTACTTCGTGAGAAGTCAGTACAGTAAGGTTTTGCCCATTCCTTAACCTCAGGCTTTAGTGGATACTGCTTTTGATGTGAAAATAAGTGAGGGTCTTTGATCTTGATAATAACAGGAACGGCATTTTGTGCTCAACCCGCAGTTTTTCCATCAACCCACACTCTAGGATTTACATTTTGTTCAATCAAAAGAGCAGGCTCCATATTCGTGAAAACAGAAGCCTGGACCATGTTCAGTATATCCCTCCCTAGAAGGGATGAGGGAGACTCCAGCACAATCAGAAACTCCTGAGAAAACAGCACAGAGTTCCAGTTTCAGCTTAAAGGATGACTGAAATAATAGTGTTTGGCTTATCCTGACAGTCCCATTACAGTAGTGGATCAGGAGGAAAGCAGACAAAGGGCTTCACTGAGCACAGAGGAAGTTGCCCCAGTGTCCAAAAGAAAGTCGACTGATTGGGCCCCCAGTTATTAATACCCAGGTTTTGCAGGTATAATTAGGATGGGAGCTTGTGTGGGGACTCCCAGGCACTTTCAGTCCGAATTGCCTTGAGAGTCCAAACCCTGGGTCCTATGTCTCAGAGGGCAATCTCTCCTCAGGTGTGGTCATTTTGCCGATTAGATGCCTGAGGGCAATCCTGCTTGAGATGCCTCTCCTTTCCACCATAATAATAAGTCCACCCCTTTTCACCTGGGTTACTCTGGGCACTTCTCCTCAGACCATTTCAGAGTGGATCTAACAGACATTTTGGGGGCTTCAGTCTTTTGCCAGGTTTTTTTTCTCTTTTCCTCCTCGTATTCTTTACCATAATATACCATCTGAGCCAGCTGTAACAGTTTTTTGAAGACTGATTTGGTCTAAATGCCTGTTTTTGTAACTTATGACAGATACCTGGAGCTGACTGAGTAAGAAATCTATCTTTAAGATCATTCCTTTCTCTGTCCTTTTGGGATCAGCAGAGAGCCTCTTGTAGTCTATCTAGGAATTTATCAGGAGTTTTCTTCTCTCCCTGTTTTATGTCAGCCAACTTAGCATAGTTTAAAGTCTTAGTGTGCATTCCCTTGAGTCCTTCAAGATTACACCTGGCAAAGTGGTTCTGATCCTACCTTTTAGTCCCAGTCTGGCTCTATTGTGGGAACTGCTTGCCTCTCAGTAGGGAGGAGGGCTCTTTTGTTCCCTCTTTCCCCTTGTCTCATGCTCAAGCCATTCATTTCCAAAAGTAGTAGCTTCTCCCAAAACTTGAGTTCTCGGGTCAGGAGTCAGCATCTGTCCCAAGACATACATTATATCTCTCCAAGTAAGATCATAAAGTTAGTCCTATAAAGGCTTCTATGAATTGGGACTGTTTGAATTTCTACTGAGACTGAGGCAACCTGTTCTGGAAGGGCACCATGACTCAGCCTGTTTAGTTGGGAGCCCCAGGTACAGGGGCAAAGTAAGAGAACAGGAGGTAGCTGAAGGTTTCACATCCAAATCTGAACCCTTAGGACATAAGTCTGGCATGCCTTGCAGAGAGATAAGGAGCAACACATATGGCATTTCTACCCATTTCTCTTGTTTTCTGCAGGACTGATCTAATTGTAAAACTATTATAATTGAGACCATTCAACTGGCCAGTGTTCCCCATCTTCCAAAGGGTGCCATGGCCATTCAGTATCACAGAAAAAGATCAGGCGTGTCTTTTTTAAACTCTGGGGATCAAACTTGTCCCAGCTCTTTAAAATATATTTTAAAGAAGTGATTCTGGAACTGCTAGCTCCCATCTGTAAAAGAGAAAAATGTGGCATCCACAGCCATGGCTTCTTTCCACCGGAGGCATCCCTCCCTGCTCTAGGTGGGGGTGTAGACAGACTTCCCACCGAAGCTTTCCTTCCATGCTCAGATTTAATCTGTCCCTTACCAACACAGGTGCCTTACCGTACCTCACAGTTCTACCACTGAGGCAGGGTGGAGATGCACCAGGGGTAGACCTTATGGCATCTCAGACTGATGTCCAGTTCCTCACCATTAAGACCTTTGTCTGATTTTCACTCTTCCTCTGATGCCACCCAGGGTGGAGCAGAGTAGGTTTTCTGGAATGTTTCCCAAGCTAGGACTACTAGGGGAAGCATCAATGTTCCATGTGCCTGCGCACATTCCTGAGTATAGTCCTGATGACAGTAGAAGTGCTGAGTTATAAAGAGATGAATAAAAACCCAAGATGTCTCTTCTGAGTGTTGCCACACCAGTATATGTGATAGCAAAAGAGGGAGTGGAGGGTTGGCCGGCGAGAAAAAAATGATTTTTGTCCCCAAGCTACTAGGGCCAATCCTTCCAGTTCATTCCCAGTGATTTCACAAAAGGAATATCTAGGGAGTTGAGAGACAAGCCATTGGAGAGATTTCTCTGGTCTGCCAAGAGCTAGTCCTACCAAAGAAAGAAACCCACCCTACTTCCAATCTGACCAGATCCTGCAATTACCGATCTGTGTCTTCAAAAACCTCATGGTCACCAGCAATGCCGCTACCCACATAGATCAGAGGCACAGCAATGACAAAGACTTACTTTTAGGACCCTGGGCCCTGAGGCAAGCAGCCAAGAGAATGGCCTCTAGTTTGAGAGACGTTCCTGAAACTAGAGCTCCACCTCAGTCCCAAATGTGCTCTTGCAACTTTCAGCTCCTAGCAAGGCTAGGCACTTCCATCCATATAGTTTGAGGTTTAAGTAAAAGTACAGAATAACGGCATGGATCACAAGTCCCTTGAAAGTCTATGATCCGACAGATTAGGTTAGTAGTTCTAATTCCCCATGCAATTATGGAATGGTCAAAGAGACCAGGAAAAGGTGACCGAGAAAAGAAAGTTCAGTCCACATGCTTCGCCCATTTCTGGTCACTGCTCTTGCAGGGATGTTGGGTGTCTCTTGGCATTGGGAGGTCGGTATATAAACCCCAACAAGGCTCCCATTTGGGGGTCTGCCTTCAGTCATTTCAAGGCACTGCAAAACCCCAGAGCAGGGCTCATCACTTGCTTTGCTTAGGACATGTCATTCATTCACACAAGCACACTGCAAAATCAGTGAAACCTTGAGAGACAGGCAAAGAAAATGGTTTGAGTTGATCTTGTTAATTTTTAATGGATGTTAAAAATGTACAGAGACTGTTTCTTTCTCTAACAGGTGTTGGAGTTGATGACATGGATAGCATAAGCGAACAGATGTCCAATGTCTATTCAAAAGTGGCAGTATCCATGACAACCACCACCATCACCAATGTCCTGGCCTTCTATACAGGAATTATGGCCTCTTTCGAGTCTGTACAATACTTTTGCATTTATATAAGAACAACCCTGCTCTTTTGTTATTTTTATAACATCGCCCTGTTTTTGGAGCATTTATGGCCATGGATGATAAAAGAGAAGTAGTCTGTCAACACTGGCTGAAGAAGCAGGAAACTCCTGACCAAAAATATTCTTCATTAAAAAAGTCCTTCTGCCTCCCATGTAATTTTCTCCAAGATGAACATAAAGCTGATATCCATCCAATGAGTCTATTCTTTATTTTTAATTGAAGGATAATTGCTTTACAGAATTTTGTTGTTTTCTGTCAAACCTCAACATGAATCAGCCATAGGTATACATATATCCCCTCCCTATTGAACCTCTGTCCCATCTCCCTCTACATCCCACCCCTCTAGGTTGATACAGAGCACCTGTTTGAGTTTCCTGAGCCACACAGCAGATTCCCGTTGGATATCTATTTTACATATGGAATCCAGTGAGTCTATTCTTTAGAGAATTTATCCTTTTCTCACAAGCACTGAGTCCAAGTTTTTTGTAGTGCTCCTATACATTTTGTATATCATAAGTAGTATATATGGATGCTTCCACGTGCAGGAAGCTTTAGGCCTCCAAAATTCAGCAAGTTACGACTCCTATATCACACCATATTGTAATGTAGAAGAACATTTGTCAAGTTATGGTCCCAGGGTTATGGTTATCATTACTGAGACTCTTGAATGCTGGGATAAAGAAACAAGGCAAAAATTGGGAAAATGTCATCTGGCAGATTTTGAAAACAGTGAGTATGTAGATAAAAACCTTACAGAGTTTTGGTTACAAGAATATATAAAACATATGGAAACCCTCCATCAAGATATAAATGATAAGACAGTTTTCTAAGCAATAAACCCACTTTTTACATGGAATTTCCACTTTTTGTGTAGAACATTAATATTACATCATCACAGGAAATCATCTGTTCCCAGGCCTTCATTCAAACCATGGATATTTCTTCTTCAATAAGAAACTGATGTTACACCAGTTCCAAGACATGGCTGAGAAGTGTGAAGCTCCCTAATGGTATACTACCAGGCATTCATATATTTTGGCCAGTATTCTGCAATATTAGAAAACACTGTTCAAAATGTGACTTTTGCATCAACAGTTATGTTCATTGTTTCCTTATTGTTAATTTCTCATCCCCTGTGTTCTTTATGGGTAACTTTTGCTATTGCTTCTGTGATTATGAGCATCATGGGTTTATGGCCTTCTGGAATGACAATCTTGATATCATAGCCATGATTAATCTTGTCATTTGTATAGGGTTTTCCCTTGACTTTTCTGCTCACATTTATTATGCATTTGTTTCCAGTTCAGAGCCCTCAGTAAACTGAAAACCCATTGAGGCATTGTATCTGCTAGGCTACACTGTGTTTACATTTACAAAGTGCAGTTTCAACAATAATAGGGATGTATGTCCTATCTGCAGCTAAAGCGTACATCTTCAGGACACTTTTTCAGATTATTTCTTGTGACGGTATTTGGAGCTGCTCATGGTCTAATTTTATCTCAGTATTCTTAACCTTTTTTTGAAAGTTAGTTTGAAAAGCCACTAACAAAGACCAATTGCAGTATTCCTGATTGCCCCAATCCAATATGATGAAAACACACTATTAAGAATAGTCAATAGACTAAAACCAAAGGCTCGTTTCCTTGGCTTGGAAATACCATTTAAAAAAATGTTATTTAAAATATCCTAAGAGGGGAGAGAACAAGATGGCAGAGGAGTAGGTGGACATGGAGTACACCTCTCTGCACAGATACATCAGGAATACATCTTCAGACACAGAAGTGCATGCAGAACACCAGCTGAGAGCGGACAGGAGTACCCGACCAGTGGAAAAGAATATACAGAACCACGCAAAACTCAGCAGGATGAAGGAACTAGGGGGGAAAACAGGAGTCTTAGGAGGACTGGACCTGCCCTCAGCTGGTGGGGGAACTGAAGCAGGGGTCTGATCCCCATATCGGAAAAATTACCTGAGTCAGAGGAGAAACATTTAAGGCTGAGAGTGAAACAGATGATCTGTTGCAGCATAAATAAAATGAGAATCAGACAGTCCTTGTGGCAGTCATAAACCCTGGAAAGGGATGCAGGTCCCCTGGAAGGTACAGCAGCTGGGAGCTGGAGTTTAGGGACTGTGGAGCAATCCCAGGGCGAGGGCTGCTGTTGACTGCAGAGAGACAGATGGAGGGGATGTGAGGGAGGAGATTGTGGTGGGAAATGCCTGTGGTGAGAAATTCCTGAGCCATACAGCAAATTCCCATTGGCTATCTATTTTACATATGGAATCCAGTGAATCTATTCTTTAGAGAATATTTTAGTCCTTTTCTCACAAGCATTGAGTCTAAGTTTTTTGTAGTGCTCCTATACATTTTGTACATCATAAGTAGTATATATGGATGTTTCCAAGTGCAGGAAGCTTTCAATTCAGTTCAGTCGCTCAGTCGTATCTAACTGTCTGCAACCCCATGAATCTCAGCACACCAGGCCTCGCTGTCCATCATAAACTCCCGGAGTTTACTCAAATTCATGTCCATTGAGTTGGTGATGCCATCCAGCCATCTCATCCTCTGTCATCCCTTCTCCTCCTGCCCCCAATCCCTCCCAGCATCAGGGTCTTTTCCAATGAGTCAACTCTTCGTATGAGGTGGCCAAAGTATTGGAGTTTCAGCTTTAGCATCAGTCTTTCCAATGAACACCCAGGACTTGAACCTCCAAAATTTGGCAAGTTACAACTCCTATATCACACCATATTGTAATGTAGAAGAAGAACATTTGTCAAGTTATGGTCCCAGGGTTATGGTTATCATTACTGAGACTCTTGAATGCTGGGATAAAGAAACAAGGCAAAAATTGGGAAAATGTCATCTGGCAGATTTTGAAAACAGTGAGTATGTAGATAAAAACCTTACAGAGTTTTGGTTACAAGAATATATAAAACATATGGAAACCCTCCGTCAAGATATAAATGATAAGACAGTTTTCTAAGCAATAAACCCACTTTTTACATGGAATTTCCACTTTTTGTGTAGAACATTAATATTACATCATCACAGGAAATCATCTGTTCCCAGGCCTTCATTCATGGATATTTCTTCTTCAATAAGAAACTGATGTTACACCAGTTCTGAGACATGGCCGAGAAGTGTGAAGCTCCCTAATGGTATACTACCAGGCATTCATATATTTTGGTCAGTATTCTGCAATATTAGAAAACACTGTTCAAAATGTGACTTTTGCATCAACAGTTATGTTCATTGTTTCCTTATTGTTAATTTCTCATCCCCTGTGTTCTTTGTGGGTAAATTTTGCTATTGCTTCTGTGATTATGGGCATCAAAAGGTAGAAATATTTCAAATGCCCATCAAGAGATAAGTAGATAAACAATGTGGTATATACATAAAATAGAATATTATTCAGCCATGTAAAGGAACTCATGCTACAACATAGATAATCCTTGAAAACATTATGATAAGCAAAATAAGTCAATCACAAAAGGACAAATACTGTATGATTCCACTTATATGAAATCTCTAGAATAGGCAAATTCATAGAAACAGAAACTAGATTAAAAATTAGCTGAGACTTGGGGAAGACAATGGGGAAATATTACTTAATGGTTACTGAGTTTGTTTGGAGTGATGGAAAATATTCATAGATAGTGTGATGGTTGCACAACACTGTGAATGTAGTTAATGCCACTGATCTGTCTACTTAAAAATGGTTTTTGAAATGGTACATTTTATGTTAGAAATAGTATATGTTAGGTAGTTAGAAGAGGAAAAGGGAGTCCAAAATGGTGGTGGCTAAAAGACAAAGAAAGGAAAATGCCCCTCAAAATGGAACAAAAGTAAATCTGAGGACCAGAGTGAGAGTCTCAGGTGAAACAAACAGCCCTCCTGGCTGGCCCAGTTTACATACAGCAGACTCAGAGGGGGAAGACAAATGGATAAAAGCAGGAAGCCAAGAAGGACTGAGGTCTCTCCTTTGGGGTCAGCCCGCCCTCATGCCTTGAGGGTGTACTCTCCTTTGCTTGCTGAATAAAACTCTAAGCTGTAACCAAGCTCTAACACTGGCCCACCATTTCAAATCTTTGCTGCAGAGAGACAGACCCAAGGAAATTACACACTCCCCAGACATAGCTTGTGTTGTGACTTGGATTTCACCTGGCTGAAACAACCTCGGCTCAGCCCCTGTGAGGTGGAGGCCAAGCACAGCAGAAACCAACTCTTCGAAAGCTCCCACAGTGGAAGCTGAATGTGAATAAAACCCAGTGCAATGCAAGTGACAAGAAGCCCAGCATGCTGGAAGCCAGGACAGCAAAAACAAATGTGGCAGAAAGCTCACGTGGCTCAGTCTCAGATTCCAGAAGACTTCTGGTTAAGGTAGGGGGTCCTCACCCCTATGGCTAGGAGGACATATAGCTCACAAAATCTTAATTCCTAAACAATCTATCATTTCTTGTTTCCTCGAACCCCCTGCAAACAGGCAAGCGGCACTGGGTGCATTGAGGGACTCTGGCAGGTGTGTCCTGAAGGCTCTCCTATCTGCTGTGCCTTAGTACCTGTTGCCCAAGTGGGTGAGGGTTCTTCTGTCCTTAATCTTCTTTGTGCCAAGAATCAGACCAATGAAAACTGTGAGCACAGGTCAGGTATTTAGCAGATTCTCCAGCAGATTTTGAAGGGGATTCCTCAGCATGTTTTTCCCACTGCTTTTTCCTCCCATCCTTCAGCTCCTCTCTCCATCTATGCCACTGCTTACTAAGTATTGGGCAGGTCATCATCTTTCCTGAAGGGGAAAAGTTGTGTTTGAAACCGTTTACCTAAGACTGGGACTCAAAACCATGTGGCTCTGTGCTATGCTTAGCCACTCGGTCGTGTCTGACTGGGACTTGAGCCTGGCAAAAACCCACAGTGCCTGGTTTCAGGACCTAATGAAGCTCAGGTTCTTGATGTCTCATTGCAAAAAGAATTCAGTGAGAGACACAGTGATAGGTAAGAGGTAGATTTGTTCAGATTTAGAGAGAAGCACATTCCATAGGGCATGGGCCATCACAGAGTGCAGTGGCCAGGGAATGTGGTGTGGTTAGTTTTTGAAAGCTGGGTGATTTCATATGCTAATGAGTGGGAGGATCATTCCAACAATTGGAGAACCAGCCACGCCTTGGTCTTTGGATAGTGCCTTGGAACTATCCTGTCACCTCTGTGTGTGTCATTTAGCTTGCAGATTGAGAATCAAGGTTTAGTTGAATTTGACTTGTCTGTCATCTTAATCAGTTTATAATATGCCCTTGGGCTATGTCATTCTTTCAAAAGTTGTGCCTTGCCCCCTTTGCTCCTGTTTCATGCTCTTTTCCTGAGCCCCGTCTGGGCCCACAATGTTGCCTCTACAATCTTCTGGAAGAACAACTAGAAGATAGCTGGCCTTTGGGAGGGAAACACTGTGTAATATCCAATCCCTCTAGATATTCAAGCCTTCATCTTCCACGTTTCCTACAACATGTGCAACAACAGCATCTCTCAGTGAACCTGCTAGGGCAGGTGACAGACACACAGTGCCTCCTAGAAGTCCATCTGTTGGTGGCATCCCTTCAAGGGCAATTGAGCAGGCTTCCAGGGATAATGTTTGCCACTTTGGGAGTTAGCCCTGAAGGCTGTTTGGGCCCAAACCATTCCTACCCTTCTTCTAAAGTTACAAACATAACCCCAGATCAAATCTCCACTCCACTTTTATGGAAAATCTGATTTGTTGCCTCTTATCAATATGTTCTTAAGCCACTTACTAATTCCTACAACCAGGACCCTGCCCCCTTGTAGGCAACATCACTCCACCCCACTTATTATTAAAATACTCTTAATGCCCAGAGCAGGACCAGATAACCCACTCCTTTGCCATTACTTCTGCTATTACCTAAAGTGGGTCTATGACAATGAAATGTTTACCATTGGAAACACCCTAAACTGCTCTTATGGAGGACTAGGGGAAGAAATCAGTGACTTACATTACTTCAGAGCAATAAGAGATTAAGGCTTATGGCTATTTCACCAGGTTCCCAGTCTCAGGACACAGGCTTGGATTGCTTTACCTCATGGTATCTATTTCCATCCTCAGTGGACAAACCAGCAATGAGTTAAGGTTACAGCCCCTTAATCCTATCCAGCACTAGTCATGCTGGAGACCTTGGAAACACCCAACTCCAGCCTGGGAGTCCCAGGAGGTCAACCTGCCTTGACCTGCCTAGGGATCCAGGCCCTGGGAGGTTGTCATGCCTCATCCTGCATGGGGACCTGCCAGTCCAGCAGTCCCAGGAGGTCGACACGCCTCAACCTGCCCAGGGACCCAATTCTCAAGAGGCCGACCTGTCTCAACCTGACCCAGGATTCCATCTCCAGAAGGCTGTCTCCTCAATCTGCCTGGGGATCTGTACCCTGACCTGGGGATGCCCAGCTCTCAGGCTGCAACAGTACTGGGTAGGATAAGCTTCAAAAAGACTTACCCCTAAGGAAGTCCACCCATAGAAATAAAAGGAAGCCTATTAGTTGTGGGACTGTGCCCAGTCTCAGCAATAACTCAGGAGTCCAGTGAGAACCCCATTGCCTTTCTGGAAAGTCTAAAAGAGGCCCTCCAAAAGTTTACCAATCTGGACTTAGACTCTTATGAGGGTGATTTTAAAGGACAAAGTACTTTTCCAATGTGCATCAGACATCAGGATAAAGCTACAACATCTACAACTGCAGGACCTTGCTGACTCTTTAAATAAGATGGTACAGACAGTCACCAATACTTTTAATAACAGAGAATAGGAGAAGGACGCCAAGGCCCAGGAAAGGGAGAAAAGGAAAGAGACAAGCCATGCCCAGATGCTGGCCCTGCTCCAGGGGAGCCCTATGGCAAACCCCAAGTCCTTAAATGACAAGGTATGAGGCAAATGCCTAATCTGTAGACAGGCAGGACATTGGGTCAAAGAGTATCCAAACCGTGACAAGTCTCCTAAAACAGCTTGCTACAGATGCCATTAGTTGGGACACTGGGCAGCACTCTGCCCTCAGGACCCAAGAGCCTGAAGGTCAAGTGCCAAGCCTTCCCTCATGATGGTTCAACAGGACTGAAGCAGCTCACTCCAGCCAGCCCGCCTATCACAGATAATCATCATGGGGCTGGAGCCAAGGGTGCAACAGGATGTGGCAGGTAGGTCCGAGAATTTCTTGGTTGACACAGGGGCTACCTACTCTGTCCTGACCTTCTACTCTGGAGCCTTCTCCTCCCAAACCTGTGCCATTTTGGTGCTATAAGAAAAACAACTATAAAAAAATTCACCTGAGCACTTCTTTGTTGCTGGGATGGACAAATATTTTCCCACCAGTTTCTGGTGGTCCCTGAGTATCCTACTCCATTATTGGTAAGAGATCTTTCTCTACCTTCGAAATCTTGCAGCTATTGCAGTCCTGATACAAGATGCTTTAAAACTCTCTCTTGGGGGCAAACTATTTTTACCAGTCACCAGGTAAAACAACTCCTGAATGGGAGAGGCCATTTATGGATGTCTGATCAAAGGATCCTCAGGTATCAAGTAGTGCTGATGGAAAATCCAGGCCTGACTATATCCCCTTGTGAGGTTCTTAACCCTGCCACCCTCCTGCCTACCACCAAGGGCTTTCTCCCCTTTCATTCTTGCCTAGAAACCTTGGACCACTGGACAAAACCGTGAGAAGGATTGTCAGAAGATCCTCTGACCAATCCTGGGGAAATCTGGTACACTGATGGAAGTAGCTTCATCTTGGGTGGAAAAAGAAGAGCTGAATATGCAGTAAGCTCCAATTTTGAGACCATAGAAGCTAAACCTTTGCCACCAGGTACTTCAGCCCAATTGGCTGAGCTCATAGCCCTGACTCAAGTTTTAAAGCTGGGAAAAGGAAAAAGAGTAGCCATTTACACTGACTCCAAGTCTGCCTTTCTGGTGCTACATGCACATGTGGCTATTTGGAAAAAAAGAGGCCACTTGACCACCCGAGGGTCCCCAATCAAGTATGGTGATCAAATCCTTAGGCTTCTGGAGGCATCCACCTGCCCGCTGAGGTTTCAGTCTCCCATTGTAAAGGACACCAAAAAGGGAGCACGGAAGTGGCACGAGGGAACCAAGCAGCTGATCAAGGAGCTAAGAGAGCAGCATTACAGAACAATGACCTGATAGGGTTGCCACCCTAGTTCCGCAGACTACTTTGCCAGAAACTCCTTCATAAACTGAAGGTGAGACTCTTAAAGCTAAGAGTAAGTGCTTTCAAAAAGATCATATGGGGTGATTCCAAAAGGAGGGACTCCTTTTTCTGCCTGGGAACCTCCAGTGGAAGTTGGTTTACTCCTTACAAGCCCACCACTCATTTAGGGGAGAAGGCCCTCCAAAGATTACTAGAAAGGTCCTTCAGAGGAACAGGCCTCCAAACGACTATAAGGCAAGTCGTCTCCTCTTGTCCCCTTTGCCAATTAAATGACCCCCAAGGAGCTCAAAAACCCCAGCTGACCCAGCCCATCCAATGGTGTGGGACCTACCCAGGAGAGGACTGGCAGATGGACTTCACCCAGATGCCAGTTTCTCAAGGGTATAAATACCTACTAGTCATGATAGATACATGCACAGGATGGATTGAAGGCTTACCACCCAGACTGAGAAGGCTGAGGAGGTGGTAAAAAAAAAAAATCTGTTCCACAAAATCATTCTGAGATTTGGTCTGCCCAGATCATTACAAAGTGACAATGGGAAATCATTTACTCCTAAGGTCACCCAAGGGGTCTCTAAAGCATTGGGCATTACTTATTATCTCCATTGTGCCTGGAGGCCTCAATCTTCAGGAAAAGTAGGAAGAGCCAACCAATTCTTAAAACTAGAGATAAAAAGGATAACCCCAGGAGACCTCCCTGGGATGGAAGGAGCTTTACCAATAGCTCTCCTATGCACCCATATTGCCCCTAAGGAAAAGGTTGGTCTTAGTCCTTATGAGAGGCTATATGGGAGACCTTTTGTTTATGTCAATGACCCCTTCCTAGATCCAGAGGCTCATGGTATAAGCCTCTGGTCTTATACCATGGCTATTGGGCAATTCCAACAATATATACACTTGTAGGGTGTCAATCAGGACCCAATAGATTCTAAAGAGCCACCACTGTATGCTCCAGTGACTCAAGTCCTATTTAAAGTCTGGAAAGATGTATCCCCAAAGGCTCAACTCCAGCCCACATGGAAGGACTCCTACCTACCCTGTAATACTTTCTACCCCCATAGTAGTCAAGGTACCAGGGCATGACTCTTGAATTCACTACTCATGAGTCAAACCATGGAATGAAAGAGAAGAGGACACTCAATACGCCTGTGAGCCTCTGGGAGATCTCAGATATCTATTCAAGACTACAATCGACTGCATATTCAAGAATACCGTAAAAATCAAGTTTCTGGGGATAATATTTCTCAAGATAGATTTAAAGAACCAACAATGCTTGCCAGGGGTTGTATTCCAAAATAGACAAGAGATAGATCTCCTGATCCCTGAACAAGAAGGGACTTGAACCATCTTGAATAAGATGTGTTGTTTCTGGGTAAATACCTCCAGCTAAGTTAAAGAAAGTCTCACAGTCCTCAAGAAAAACATTCAGATCCTACAGGATCTCAAAGAATGAGCTGCAGAGTTCTCAGGGTGGCTACGATCTCTCTTTGGGGGCTCCTTCTCCTGGTGATGGGGAATTTGGAGTTGGCTAATGCCCCTACTCGGAGAAGGCATTGGCACCCCACTCCAGTACTCTTGCCTGGAAAATCCCATGGATGGAAGAGCCTGGTGGGCTGCAGTCCATGGGGTCGCTAAGAGTCAGACATGACTGAGCGACTTCATTTTCACTTTTCACTTTCATGCATTGGAGAAGGAAATGGCAACCCACTCCAGTGTTCTTGCCTGGAGAATCCCAGGGACGGGGGAGCCTGGTGGGCTGCCGTCTATGGGGTCGCACAGAGTCGGACAAGACTGAAGCGACTTAACAGCAGTAAGCAATGCCCCTACTAATCCCTGTGATCACCATATTGATGCTGCTTATGATTGTTCCATGTATGATCAATTGTTTAACCCATTTTGTCTCTGCCCAGGTCAACAAGCTGCAACATGCAGTGCCAGTTCAACAAGGATATATAAAACTACACCCAACCACAGAAAATATCACTCACTCTTAGATGGACACCATTATAAGGACTCTGAGGCTTCAGACTGGCAAGAAGGGGAGGCCCTTTTCCACTCACCATCCCACCTCAGCAAAGTAGCCATCGAGAGCTTGACGCCCCAATTCCCAAAGAATTGGGCCTCCGGTCTCTTGAGGTGGGAATGTTAGATGTTAGAATAGGAAAAAGGAGTCCCAAATGGTGGTGGCTAAAAGACAAGAAAGGAAAAAGCATGCAAAAATGGAACGAAAGAAAACCTGAGGGCTGAAGTGAGACCCTCAGGTGAAACAAACAGCCCTCCTGGCTAGCCCAGTTTACATAAGGCAGACTCAGGGGGAGGAGACAAATGTATAAAAACAGGAAGCCAAGATGGATTGAGGCCTCCCCTTTGGGGTCAGCTTGCCCTCATGCCTCGAGGGTATACTTTCCTCTGCTTGCTGAATAAAAGTCTGAGCTGTAATCGAGCTGTAACACTGTTCCACTGTGTTTCAAATCTTTGCTGTGGAGAGACAGAACCAAGGAAATTACATACTACCCCAACATATCTAGACATTATATTTATTACACAATAAAATATTTTTTAGAATTTACTAATAAAATTGTTTTACCTTTAGCATGATACAATTGCAATTAATATGATTAGAAGGAATGCCAAGTGAAACAAGGGGACCACTGTCATAGAAGTTGCCTTAAATTCCAGTTGTCTAGAAAGTGATGTAAAGTAGAGGACCTGCCACAAAAATATATTCAGGTAAATAACCTTCAATTATGATATTGTGTGTGAGTTACATATGATATTACAACACTATAGTTTATTGATTTAAACATTAAAATTCAGTAAAAAATCAAAATATATGGATTATGATTTTAGAATATAGAAGGTAATAGAGATTTGCTTCTTCCCACAAATCTCTGGCATGCTTTTCAAAGTTTCTTTCACAGTCTAAAGTTTAAAACTCTTGAATACACAAAATCTGAATCTTATACAAAACTGTGAAAGCATTAATTACTATAGACATTATGACTTTTTCTAAACTTCTATTAGGTTGTTATCTTTTACTATTTTAACTGCACAAACACCATTTCAGAAACTGAGTATTAAAAGGCTTTTTCCAGAAGGTGTCTTCTCATTTTCACCAGTTTTATTCAGAGTACTAGGTTTGCCGGCACAAAAATTACTGAACAGCTAATATGTGCCTGGAGAAGGCAATGACACCCCACTCCAGTACTCTTGCCTGGAAAATCCCATGGATGGAGGAGCCTGGCAGTCCATGGGGTCGCTAAGAGTCGGACACAACTGGGTGACTTCACTTTCACTTTTCACTTTCATGCATTGGAGAAGGTAATGGCAACCCACTCCAGTGTTCTTGCCTGGAGAATCCCAGGGATGGGGGAGCCTGGTGGGCTGCCGTCTATGGGGTCGCACAGAGTCGGACACGACTGAAGAGATTTAGCAGTAGCAGCAGCAATATGTGCCTGGCACTATGCTATAATTTACTTTTTAAATGGTCATCTTTCTTTCTCAAAAACATCATGCAACTTTTGTTTAAAGTTTTGTCTTTTTATTCTAATGAATTCCAAATGAAGTTTAGGGGGCTCCCAGAAATAGCAAAGGCTTAAACTGGAAGTAAGAATTTCAGAGTAATTTGACCAGAAAACCAAATTAAACCTGAAGATCAACATCTGTACTGAACAGACCTACCCTGAGAACGTACAATTTGTGTTTTTAACCAGAATGTTGCTGCTGCTGCTGCAGTCGTGCCTGACTCTGTGCGACCCCATAGACGGCAGCCCACCAGGCTCCCCCGTCCCTGGGATTCTCCAGGCAAGAACACTGGAGTGGGGTGCCATTTCCTTCTCCAGTGCATGAAAGTGAAATGTTATCAAGGACTTAAGATTTGAGGCATTCTTCCTTTTTCTTTTCTTTTTTTTTTTTAGGACCTATCTCCTTTTACTTTATTTCAAAAAAAAATTATTATAGTATAGTTGCTTTACAGTGTTGTGTTAGTTTCATGTGTACAGCACAGTGAATAAGTTATACACATATCCACTTTTTTTTAGATTCTTTCCTGGCTCTCTTCAGTGTGCTATTTTAAGAAAGTTGGATTAAGGATCAATTACAGCAGAGCACACCTAGCTTCCAGTCAAGGACTCTATCTGATAATCTGGGAGTGCTGCTGCTATGGTACTTGAAACAAGTCCTCTTAACCCTCCCACCTTCTCCTGGCCTCCCTATAAACCCCAGCCGCTAGGTACCTTGATCTTCTTCAAGGCCAGACTCTTTTCAAGGCTGCCAACCTTCTCAGGAAATGGATCATCCACACCTTGCTACCTTAGTTTTCCTCTCCTTCACCTGTCTTCAGGTAGTCCTGCAGCCTCATGGCTTTGGCCTGGAGAAGTAACTGGCTCAGCCCAATCCTCTCACAGTTCCTCCCAGGATGTTGGCCAGGTAGATGATCTGACAGGCTAGGCTGTAGATGGGGAAGGTGTAGGTTTTCAGATTGAGGCCCTTGTTCCTTTTCCAGGCGAACAAGAGTGGATTGGAGGAGGGACACAGGAGCCCTGGTTCTTAGCACACACCTCGTTGTAGGGGATCTGGGTTCCACTGTCCTGTGTCACAATCAAAACCTGCACCGGGTCATCCATCTTGCAAATTTCTTCTAAGATTTCCAGCTCCAGCAGTGTCTCAGTGTTGGAGACCACTAGGATGGAGGCATAATTGACCTCGGTGCTCTTCCTAGAGACGGAGAAGATGAGAGAGAGTCGTTGGCGGTGAAATGTCCTGCACAAAGCGTCGCGCAGCCTTGGCGGGTCTCCCTACCTGGGTGTACTGCTCCTCGAGGTCGTCTTCTTCATCCTGGGGCTGGTAAATCAGGCCAGTGCCGAGAAAGGCCTTTAACACCATGGGCAGCAGCAGATCCAGGGATGCGAGCCCGCCTTTCAGTCCACCTGTCCGAAGGCCCGGGACAGCGGCGCCTCCAGGCAGTTGGTGTGGCAGCGGGGCCGCTGGGCCAGTTGGTTCTCAGACCGCGATGCTGGCCGGAGGTGGTGGAGCCTCAGCGGCGACTTACCGCCCACCCAAGCTCGGTTCCAGTCTTGACCAGAGGCCGAGGGCGGCTCCGGCTCCAGGCCACGCCCTGCGGGAGGCCAGCTCTCTCTCTCCAGGTCAGGCCCCAGCTTCAACCCAGGCCCCTGGGACTTGGACCCAGGCTCTTGCCCCGCCTCCTGCTCCGGCTCTGGTGCAACCTTCGAGGGATTAAGGCTCATTTCCAGGAAGGAAAGGCCACGTTCTCAAACAGCACAGAAGATCAGAAAGGAGCTGTTGGACCGAGCACTCCTCTCCACCCACCCAACGGTTTCCTGGAGAACTTCTAAGCGAGTCTGTTTGAACCTGGGCTGCTCGTGCCCGAAAGCTAGAACGTCGTTGGCGGTCACGTGGTAGCCTCAGTTCAGTTCAGTTCAGTTCAGTCACTCAGTCATGTCCGACTGTTTACGACTCCATGGACTACAGCACGCCAGGCCTCCCTGTCCTTCACCAACACCTGGAGCTTGCTCAGACTCATGTCCATGGAGTCGGTGATGCCTTCCAACCATCTCATCCTCTGTCATCCCCTTCTCCTGCCTTCAATCTTTCCGAGCATCAGGGTCTTTTTCAAGGAATCAGTTCTTTGCATCAGGTGGCCGAAGTACTGCAGCTTTCACCTTCTGCATCAGTCCTTCCAATGAATATTCAGGACTGATTTCCTTTAGGATGGACTAGTTGGATCTCCTTGCAGCGATAAGATCTCCAAGAGTCTTATTCAACACTACACTTCAAAAACATCAATTTTTCCGCACCCAGCTTTCTTTATAGTCCAACTCTCACATCCATACATGACTACTGGAAAAACCATAGCTTTGACTAGACAGACCTTTGTCGGCAAAGTAATGTCTCTGCTTTCTAATATGTTGTATAAGTTGGTCATAGCTTTTCTTCCAAGGAGCAAGTGTCTCTTAATTTCACAGCTGCAGTCACCACCTGCAGTGGTTTTGGGGCCCCTCAAAATAAAGTCTGTCACTGTATCCATTGTTTCCCCATCTATTTGCCATGATGTGATGGGACCAAATGCCATGATCTAACTAGCCCCCAATTTGTCCCTGGCACCCATCCTCTCAGGATTTAGTTAATACAAGAGGCACTTCTTAAGGCGAATGAAATGAGTGCTTATACGACTCACAATTGACTGGGAGAATTTGGCTTGTTCAGGTACACACACACACACACACACACACTCACACACACAAAAGGCATAGACTTTCCCTGTGTTCTAAGTGGGAGATTTTACCTTTGAGGGGATGATCCAGAAGCATGGTTCTCAGGTAAGGCTTTGGTGAACCTGGTCCAGCACAGTTTGTTATTTTTATTCTTTACAGACATAATGTTCTCCTTGTAAAAAGTTAGAAGTAAATGCATAAAATAAAAAGTGGGAAAGGAAGAACCCAAAGCCCAGTTCTAAAATTTCCTTGTATCGCATTCCTATTCTTAACAGAAGTGTTAAAAAGTGGGCGCTTATCCTTACAAACCATTTTCTTTGCATTTGCAAGCATATCCAGATATATGCAAGTATATCTTTTTCATAAATATTATTGCACTATCTGTGTATGCGAGACCTGGGTTTGATCCCTGGGTTGGGAAGATCCTCTGGAGAATGGAAATGCTACCCACTCCAGTATTCTGGCCTGGAGAATTCCATGGACTGTATATTTCATGGGGTGGCAAAGAGTCAGACAGGGCTGAGCAAAAAAGAAAAAAATTCTGTATGCAGATTACATTTTTAACCAAACACATCAAAGGATCTTAACATGTAACTGTATGTAGATTTACCTTTTTCTTTTGAATTGCTTTATAATTTTCCATTGTATGGCTGGGACATAAATTAGCCATAACATTATTGATAGATCTGTAGGTTGTTTAGAAGTTTTGCTGATATGAACAGTGCTAAGTGAACAAATCTTTTTCTTAGAGCACAAGAACTGTATTTGTAAGATGATTTTGTAGAATGGGATTTACTGGACCAAAGGATATCCCATTTTAAATTTCAGAGTTCTTAATAAAATCCATAGAAGTTGGACTTTCCCAATTGCTCAGCAGGTAGAAAATCTGCTTGCAATGCAGGAGACACACCCTGGAGATGTGGGTTTGATCCCTGGGTGGGGAATAGCCCCTGGAGAAGGAAATGGCAACCCACTCCAGTATTCTTGCCTGGAAATTCCCATGGATGGAGGAGCCTGGTGGGCTACAATCCATGGGGTCGCAAAGAGTTGGATACGACTGAGCAACTTCACTTTCACCTTTTCCTGGTTTCCCTTTTGGACGAGTCACATTTTCTTCTTCACTATAGAAACTATCCGTGTGCTAAGGAAATAATCGCTTGTTCCTGTGCTTCAAGCAATGAAGATCCCCCTGCTCTGTTCTCCCACCCCCATTTTGCTGGTTGCCATGCCTTATGTTTGCAGTTGAATTAACTTAATTTTTTTAATGAGTTCTGGATTTTGTTACATAATAAACGGTCGTTTTCCTTGCACTAGGGCTTCCCTTGTGTCTCAGCTGGTAAAGAATCTGCCTGCAATGCGAGAGACCTGGGTTTGATCCCTGGGTCGGGAAGATCCCCTAGAGAAGGGAAAGGCTACCCACTCCAGTATTCTGGCCTGGAGAATTCATGAACTATACAGTTCATGGGGTCGAAAAGAGTCAGACACCACTGAGCGACTTTCACTTTCACTTTCCCTTGCAGTAATTATAATCTAATATAATTATAATTATATAATATATATTATATAATTATAATATAATCTTTAAAATTTCCATATATTCCTTTTTTAAATTGTTGAAGTATAGTTGATTTGTAGTTGTGTTAATTTCTGGTGTACAGCAAAGTGATTCAGCTATACATATAAGTATACTTTTTATTTTTTAAGGTGGCCAAACATTTTATTCAGGCTACTGCAGTAGCAGAGAGACTTCAGTGTAAGCTGAGCTCACCTTTGCTGAAACAAAAGATAGGAGTGAGAGGGTAACAGGCAGGAAGGCTAGGGGGTCTCCAAAATAAGAAAATAGACTGCAAGTGTTAGACATTTTTATCTCTCTCTTAAGCGGCAGGATGGAGATGGCAACCCACTCCAGTACTCTTGCCTGGAAAATCCCATGGACGGAGGAGCCTGGTAGGCTACAGTCCATGGGGTCACAAAGAGTCGGACACGACTAAGCAACTTCACTTTCACTTTTCACTTTCCTGCATTGGAGAAGGAAATGGCAGCCCACTCCAGTGTTCTTGCCTGGAGAATCCCAGGGACGGGGGAGCCTGGTGGACTGCCATCTATGGGGTCGCACAGAGTCGGACACGACTGAAGCAACTTAGCAGCAGCAGCAGCAAGGGGTGGGAGGAAACAAACTACAAGTGTCAGATTTTTTTCCTTCTCTATGCAAATTTAAAAGGAGATATCTTTTAAAATTCTGTGTTGCCATGACTACACCTGGTTCCATCTGAACTTAACTTTTCTCAAACCTTGAGCTAAGCAATGCATTTTTCTTATGGAAACATTTTTCTTAAGCTATGTTAATGAACTATGTACTTACTCTAGACTCTGTCTTTCTTCACAACAGAGATCTTCACGACCCAGATAATCAGGATGGTGTGATCACTCACCTAGAGCCAGACATCCTGGAATGCAAAGTCAAGTGGGTCTTAGGAAGCATCACTATTAACAAAGCTAGTGGAGGTGATGAAATTCCAGTTGAGCTATTTCAGATCCTAAAAGATGATGCAGTGAAAGTGCTACATTAAATATGCCAGCAAATCTGAAAAACTGAGCAGGGGCCACAGGACTGGTAAAGGTCAGTTTTCATTCAAATCCCAAAGAAAGGCAATGCCAAAGAACGCTCAAACTACCACACAATTGCACTCATCTCGCATACTAGCAAAGTAATGCTCAAAATTCTTCAAGCCAGCCTTCAACAGTACATGAATTGTGAACTTCCATATTTTCAAGCTGGATTTAGAAAAGGCAGAGGAACCAGAGATCAAATTGCCAACATCCATTGGCTCATTGAGAAAGCAAGAGAGTTCCAGAAAAACATCTACTTTTGCTTTATTGACTATGCCAAAGCCTTTGACTGTGTGGATCACAACCAACTGTGGAAAATTCTGAAAGAGATGGGAAACCAGAGCACCTGACCTGCCTCTTGAGAAATCTGTATCCAGGTCAGGAAGCAACGGTTAGAACTGGACATGGAACAACAGACTGGTTCCAAATCAGGAAAGGTGTATATCAAGGCTGTATATTGTCACCCTGCTTATTTAACTTATATGCAGAGTACATCATGAGAAATACTGGACTGGATGAAGCAGAAGCTGGAATTAAGATAACTGGGGGAAATATCAATAGCCTCAGATATGCAGATGATACCATCCTTATGGCAGAAAGCAAAGAAGAACTAAAGAGCCTCTTGATGAAAGTGAAAGAGGAGAGTGAAAAAGTTGGCTTAAAGCTCAACATTCAGAAAACTAAGATCATGGCATCTGGTCCCATCACTTCATGGCAAATAGATGGGGAAACAATGAAAACAGTGATAGACTTAATTTTGGGGGGCTCCAAAATCACTGCAGATGGTGACTGCACCCATGAAATTAAAAGACACTTGCTCCTTGGAAGAAAAGTTATGACCAATCAAGACAGCATATTAAAAAGCAGAGATATTACTTTGCTATCAAAGGTCTGTCTAGTCAAAGCTATGGTTGTTCCAGTAGTCATGTATGGATGTGAGAGTTGGACTATAAAGAAAGCTGGGTGCTGAAGAATTGATGCTTTTGAACTGTGGTATTGGAGGAGACTCTTACAGTCCAAGGGACTGCAAGGAGATCCAACCAGTCCATCCTAAAGGAAATCAGTCCTGAATATTCATTGGAAGGACTGATGCTGAAGCTGAAGCTGCAATACTTTGGCCACCTAATGCAAAGCACTGACTCATTTGAAAAGATCCTAATGCTTGGAAAGATTGGGGTGGGAGGAGAAGGGGACAACAGAGGATGATATGGTTGGATGGCATCACCAACTCAATGGACATGATTTTGAGCAAACTCCCAGAGCTGGTGTTTGGTCCAGGCCTGGAATGCTACAGTCCATGGGGTCACAAAGAGTCAGACACGACTGAGTGACTGAACTGAACTGAAGACTCTTCAAGTTGGTTCCACCTAAGACTCAGAACCCACTTGACAAACCAGTATGTTTTACACTTGCAAATGTTCTCTTAAGTTATGTTAATGAGACTATGTCTTTGCTTGGAAACCTGCCTTTCTTCAAAATTCATGTCAATCATTTTATGGCCTGAGACAACTCACCTTGTGCTAATGTTATCTCAAAATGTATGTTGTGGATGAGGGGCCTGATACCACTCTGAGTTTTGAGACATTTCCTTTCTCTAATTAACAGCCTGCTGATAGGAATATAACATACTGCTGAAGACTAGCAGGGGAGCACTCTTTCTGCCTCCTTCTGATTTCTATGTCAGAACCTTTGTCTATCTCTTTTATACTTTAATAAAAACTTTATCACACAAAAGCTCTGAACAATCACTGGCCCTGGATTGAATTCCTCTCCTCTGGAGGCCAAGAATCCCAACCTCTTTCACAGCTCAGCAACAACCTTTCAGGAAGTTTCTATTTATTTATTTACTTGGAGAATAATTGCTTTACAGTGTTGTGTTACTTTTGCTGGGGCTTCACTCCAGTACTCTTGCCTGGAAAATCCCATGGACGGAGGAGCCTGGTAGGTGCAGTCCATGGGGTCACGAAGAGTCGGACACGACTTCACTTTCATTTTCACTTTCCACTTTCCTGCATTGGAGAAGGAAATGGGAACCCACTCCAGTGTTCTTGCCTGGAGAATCCCAGGGATGGCGGAGCCTGGTGGGCTGCCGTCTATGGGGTTGCACAGAGTCGGGCACAACTGAAGTGACTTAGCAGCAGCAGCAGTGTGAGGAAAGCAGGAGAGACTCCATCTTGAAGCCTGTCAACCACCTTAAAGACAGGATGTAAACTAGGCCTGAACCCTGCCCAAGAGTGAGGAAACTATTGCTAATGAAATCCAGGTCTCCTGGAGACTTCCCTCCCTACAGATGGCACATGGAGATTGTAGTTGAGGTCAGGCTGCCCCTGTCACATTAACCATGGAGACATCCCCCCTTGATGTATAATCAGTGTCACCCCCCCACCCCTTTCACCTGAATTGTTCTCCTAGCACCTTAATTGTTCATCTTAATTGTTCTACTTGTTGTAAAACTCAGTCATATACAACAAAGAGGTTGCTAACATGTAACCGATCACATAGCAGGGAGTATAAAACTGGGTCTCAGAAACATCAGGGTTCCTTGTTGGGAACTGATTCCCCTTGGACTCGCTGGTGTAATAAACTTTACTCCACTGTCTTGAGAGTCCTCCAAGGTGTGTTTTGGACCTCCAGATTCCACGACACTTTCTGCCGTATAGCAATGTGAATCAGGTATAACTAGATATATTAAGTATGTATATATATCTCCCCTCCCTCTTGAGCCTCTCTCCCTTCTCACCCCATCCTACGCTTCTAGGTTGTCACAGAGTGCCAAGCTAGTCTCCCTGTGTTATATAGCAGCTTCCCACTAGCTATCTGTTTCATACATGGTAGTGCATATAGGTCAACGTTATTTTCTCAATTTATCCCAAGCTCTTCTTCCCCTACTGTGTTCATAAGTCCTCTATGTCTGTATCTCTAGTCCTTCCCTACAAATAGGATTATCAGTACAATTTTTCTAGATTCCATATATACATGTTAATATATGGTATTTTTCTCTTTTGGACTTACTTAGCTCCGTATAACAGCTTCTAGGTTCATCCACCTCACTACAACTGACTCAAATACATTCCCTTTTATGGCTGAATCATATTCCACTGTATATACATAACACAGCTTCTTTATCCATTCATCTGTCCATGGACATCAAGGTTGTTTCCATGTCCTGGCTATTGTAAATAGTGCTACAGTGAACAAACACTGGGGTATATGTGTCTTTGAATTGTTGTTTTTCTCAGGGTGTATTCGCAGTAGTGAATTTCCATACTGTTCTACATGATGACTGTATTCATTTACATTCCCACCAACCACGCAGGAGGGTTCCCTGTTCTCCACATCCCCTCCAGCATGTATTATTTGTAGATTTTTTGATGATGGCCATTCTGAGTAGTGTGAGGTGATACCTCATTATAGTTTGATTTGCATTTCTCTAATAATTAGCAAATTATTATAATTATCATATAATTATTATAAATTCTCTGTCTCCTTAGAAACCTGTATGTGGGTCAAGGAGCAACAGTTAGAATCAGACATGCAACAACAGACTGGTTGAAAATTGGGAAAGGAGTACCACAAAGCTATATGTTGTCGCCTTGCTTATTTAACTTATGTGCAGAGTACGTCATCTGAAATGCCAGGCTGGATGAATCACAAGCTGGAATCCAGGAGAAATATCAACAACCTCAGATATGCAGATTTGTTGTTGTTCAGTCACTCAATTCAGAGAAGGCAATGGCAACCCACTCCAGTACTCTTGCCTGGAAAATCCTGTGGATGGAGGAGTCTGGTAGGCTGCAGTCCTTGGGGTCGCGAACAGTTGGACATGACTGAGTGACTTCACTTTCACTTTTCACTTTCATGCATTGGAGAAGGCAATGGCAACCCACTCCAGTGTTCTTGCCTGGAGAATCCCAGGGACGGGGAGCCTGGTGGGCTGCCGTCTATGGGGTCGCACAGCGTCAGACACGACTGAAGCGACTTAGCAGCAGCAGCTGCAGTCACTCAGTTGTATCCAACTCTTTGAGACTCTTTGCTACTACAGCGCTCCAGGCTTCCCTGTCCTTCACCATCTCCCAGAGCTTGCTCAAACTCATGTTCATTGAGTTGGTGATGCCTTCCAACCATCTCATCCTCTGTCATCAGAGTCTTTTCTAATGAGCCTATGCTTTGCCTCAAGTGGCCAAAGTATTGGAGTTTCAGCTTCAGCATCAGTTCTTCCAATGAATATTCAGGACTGATTTCCTTTAGGATTGACTGGTTTAATTTCCTTGCAGTCCAAGGGACTCTCAAGAGTCTCCTCCAATACCACAGTTCAAAAGCATCAATTCTTCAGTGCTCAGCTTTCTTTATGGTCCAACTCTCACATTCATACTTGACTATTCGAAAAACCATAACTTTGATTAGATGATCCTTTGTCAGAAAAGTAAAGTCTCTGCTTTTTAATATGCTGTCTAGGCTGGTCATAGCTTTTTTTTCCAAGGAGCAAGCGTCTTTTAATTTCATGGCTGCAGTCACCATCTGCAGTGATTTTGGAGCCCAAGGAAATAAAGTCTGTCACTTTTTCCATTGTTTCCCTATCTATTTTCCATGAAGTGATGGGACTGGATGCCATGATGTTAGTTTTTGAATGTTGAGTTTTAAGCCAGCTTTTTCACTCTCCCCTTTCACTTTTATCAAGAGGCTCTTTAGTTCCACTTCGCTTTCTGCCATAAGGGTGTATGTAGAAAATGATACCACTCTAATGGCAGAAAGTGAAAAGAAACTAGAGTCTCTCTCTTTTTTGTTTTTAATCTTTAGATTGCTTTATTATATGCAAATATCATTCCTAGTACACAATCTACAAATCAGTTCCTCAGAGGTATTTAGTGCAATGATAAACACATCACTTTTTACTGTGTTTACTTAAAAAGGAAAAAAAATTAATCCAAATCACATTGGGAGATCTTTATTAATTTAAATTGACATTGTTAATTTTGTCTGCCAAGTCCTTAGTAAATATACCTTTAGTTGATACAAACTTCCAGGTTCTCAAATAACACAGGATCATCATAAGGACTAGCAGTTATCAAGAGTTTTGTAATGATTAAAATAATGTTCAAATAATTCATAAATTATTTCACTGAAATACTTAAAAGAATATTCTGGGGAGTGTTTGAAAGATCTGCTTATAAATAGTGACTGATATACTTAGTTAAGTATTTGGTGCTGTCTCTTGATGAGGGTGAAAGAGGAGAGTGAAAAAGCTGGCTTAAAACTCAACATTCAAAAAACAAAGATTGTAGCATCTGGTCCTATCACTTCATGGCAAATAGAAGGGGAAAAAATGAAAACAGTGACAGATTTTATTTTCTTAGACTCTAAAATCACTGAGGATGATGACTGTAGCCATGAAATTATAGACACTTGCTCCTTGGAAGGAAAGCCGTGACAAACCTAGACAGTGTATTAAAAAGCAGAGGCATCACTTTGCTGACACAAGTCCATGTAGTCATGTACAGATGTGAGAGTTGGACCATAAAGAAGGCTGAGTGCTGGTTAATTGATGCTTTAGAATTGTGGTGCTGAAAGAAGACTCTTGAGAGTCCCTTGGACTGCAAGGAGATCACACCAATCAATCCTAAAGAAAATCAACCATGAATATTCATTGGAAGGACTGATGCTGAAGCTGAAGATCCAGTGCTTTGGCCTCCTGATTGGGAAAGACCCTGATGCTGGGAAAGATTGAAGGTGAAAGGAGAAGGGGGTGACAAGGGATGAGATGGTTAGATAACATCACTGACTCAATGGACATAAATTTGAATAAACTCTGGGAGATAGTGAAGGACAGGGAAGCCTGGCAGGCTGCAATCCATGGGATAGGAAAGAGTGGGACAGGACTTAGCAACTAAACAAATAATTAGCAATGTTGAACATCTTTTCATGTGCCTATTGGCCATCTGTGTGTCTTTTTTTTTTTTGAGAAATGTCTGTTTAGGTCTTCTGCCCATTTTTTTCTCTTTTCTTCTCTTTTTCTTCTTCTTTTTCTTTTCTTCCTGCCCATTTTTTAATTGGGCTGTTTCTTTGTTATTATATGAGCTATTTATATTTTTTGAAATAAGTCATTTGACAGTCACATCTTTTGCAAATATTTTCTTACATTTTGTAGGTTGTCTTTTCATTTTGTTTATGGTTTCCTTTGCTATGCAGAAGCTTGTAAGTTTAATTAGGTCCCATTTGCTTATTTTTGCTTTTATTTCGATTGCCTTGAGAGACTGACCTAAGAAAACAGCAGTGTGATTTATGTCAGAGAATGCTTTCTGGCATCATGGTTACATTTAAATTGTTTTATGGTGTCATGTTACACTTAAATCTTTAAGCTATTTTGAGTTTATTTTTGTGTATGGTTAGAGGGTGTGTTTTAACTCCATTGATTTACATGCAGCTGTCCAGCTTTTCCAGCACCACTTGCTGAAGAGGGAAAAATTTGCATTTAAAAGTGATCCATCTGGAAATTTATTTTAATGTCATGTAAAGTGGTTAAGAGTCAATGACATTGAGCACTTGCTTCAAGCGAAAGTTTGCTACCTTTCCATAATATGAAATGTAACTGAAACATGGCTGCTCAATCAAGGACTACATTTTCTAATTCCTTTGACTTATGTGAGTGGCCACGTGACCAGGAGTCACTACAAAATGTATGTGGAAGTGATGTGTGTCACCAAGGCCAAGACCTTTAAGAAGCTCTCTGTCCCATCTGCCATCTAGACACAGGCAACAGAAGAGGCCGTTTAGATTATGACACCAGAAGTTGGCAGGAACCTGGGTCTCTGAATTACTGGGATCAAGATAGCCACTCACTGGCTAGGAGCATCAACAGTGACTGTTACACGAATGAGAATTACACTCTTATTGTGGTAAGTCACCAAAATATTGGGATTTCTTTATTAAAGTTGCCAGTATGGCTTCACCGATGCAGAATCTGTCCCTGAGCACTTGTGTCTGAGCACACTTCGTTTTATTCAGCAAGCACTCTGTCCACTGCCAGTGTAGTTTCTGAGCCCCACGGGACCAGAAACTTCTAGAGTTAAATTTCCTCAAAAAAGCAGCACAGAGATCAAATATTATCGTCCACTTTGGAAAAAACTTTTTGTATAAACTGCCATACAATTTCTTTCTTATTATCTTCCATTCATTATCAAGATTAATAAAGCACACTTAGAGAAATAAGCTCAACAGTTATTGGATACCACATGAATATTATTCAACTTACTTGTTGAATTACAATTTGTTGAATAAGTTAGCTTGTCAACTTGTATTGACAAGCCTAGATCCAAACCCTTCCAATCAGTATAGTATCATATACTGATAACATATAACAAGAATATAAATTCTCTGTTTTGTTTCCTACACCCTGAAAGGAGAAATCCTTATATTTGTTAACTCTCAAAGGGATTAAATTTTTTACCTTCTATAATACAAAACTCAATAAGAGGAGGTTGTATTGTTCCAATGCAATTTCCTTGCAGACATTAAAGATGATGTGTACTCATTTGCTACATAAAAGAGAGATTAGGACTGGGTAAGATTTTTATATTTCTGTGCTGTAATGTGTTTTTTCCTAAGGGGAAATATGCTTATGTGGAAAATCTTCAGTCTTCTCAAGCTGATAATATCTACATCAGCAAACCCTTCTTTCTCACACTCCCTGCTCCATTTTGCACCACGGTATTGAGGATTCAAGTCAGTCGTTGAATCACTAAAATTTGCCATTTCTCAGCACAATAGGTGCTTTTTATCAAAGACAGACGTTCAGTGATTGCACCATATTACCCACATACAATTGAAGTTTTTACATCCTGTTGTAACAGTGCATTTGAATTTCAACATGAAACCTAAAGACGGATTATCTCTTAAGATGTAACCTCAGAGCAGTGACTTTGTAAGGTGTTTCAAACAGAAAGGAACCATTTGTTCCTTTCCCTTCAGGATTGAGTAAAATAAAGATTTCTCAGAGACTCTAAGACTTGTATTAATGATGAAATGATTCACTTTATTCCAATTTAATGTTGCTTCTTTTAACATGGTTATATTATATATGCATTGTAAACCTTAGTGCATTTTTAGTTTTTCTCTTACTTTGCTTTTTAATAAATCACAATACTAATTTATTACCTTACCATGAGAAATATAACAAACAGGGCAGGTTTTCTTTTGTGGATTAACATTCTTCCTATATAATAAAAGTTATGGGGGGAATTGGATAAGGCAATGGCACCCCACTCCAGTACTCTTGCCTGGAAAATCCCATGGACGGAGGAGCCTGGTAGGCTGCAGTCCATGGGGTCGCTAAGAGTCGGACACAACTGAGCGACTTCACTTTCACTTTTCACTTTCATGCATTGGGGAAGGAAATGGCAACCCACTCCTGTATTCTTGCCTGGAGAATCCCAGGGACAGAGGAACCTGGTGGGCTGCCGTCTATGGGGTCACACAGAGTTGGACACGACTGAAGTGACTTAGCAGCATGGGGGGAATCACAGTTCTACAATTTAAAAGATTTTAGTGCAGTGGTTCTTCATGTTTTGGGATGTGAATATCCAATATATCACCTCTCCTCAGGCAAAATGTACGTTTATGTGTATATTCAAGGTTTTTCCTGTTTCCAAGAGCTCCTGGCCCCTGGGGACTTTACATTGGCTTAGTTATTTGGGGAAGGGAGTGCAGTGCAGAGTCTTTGATACCTACTCTGCCAGTACTCCAGATGGGCGAGCTATGTGATTTCATGCCTATTTTTCTCTTTGAAATTTCACTGTGTGAAATTTGTATGTGCAGTATGAATTGGGATAAACCACATTCTGTAAACATTAATATAAGACTAAAAAACTCAGCCCGGGAAATCTGCTCAGTAAATCCCTGATAACGTTGCCTAAGACAAGAAGTTCTGTTTGTGTCATTTGTACCAATATCTAGCCCTTTACCTTATGCAGAGGTGAGAACACCAGCTCCATAGTCAGGCACCTGTATTCACCCTCTGCTGGGCAACCTCTTAGGTGTGTCACCTTGGGCATTTAAATGGGCATAATTAGAACACCTACCTTTAAGGAGTTTGAGATAGTGCTGCTTTTATAAGAACGCAATCATTATTCAAGAAACAACAAATGCCTATGCCAGTATTTGCAATATTTAGAACAATTACTTTGCCTATGGGAAGCCTTTCTGATCTCTGTGCCAAGTTGGTGAAACAGACTTGTCTAGAAAAAGTTCCTAAACTCCTTCGTGTTGTCTTGACGGAGCTCTCTTCCTCCGGCGCAGTCCCTCGGAAGCATGGGGGTGAGGTGAGGACAGTTGGATCCCTACATGGAACCAAGCTCTGGTGACTTCTAGTGTGTGCACACTTAGATATGTCCAATTCTTTGCAACCCCATGAACTATATAGCCCACCAGGCTCCTCTATCCCTGGCATTTCCCAGGCAAGAATACTGGAATGGGTTGCCATTTCCTTCTCCAGGGGATCTCTCCAGCCCAGGGATCAAACCCACATCTATTACATCTCCTGCACTGGCAGCTGGATTCTTCACCACTAGCACCACCTGACTTCCTAGAACATGGACAATCTGCAATGCCTTCCAAGCCTGCAGATTGAAATTGTGACACATTCTGCATTCACTTTTGCAATCCGTAGTTTGAATTTGAGGTCATTAGATAGAGTTCTTGCTTTTGACTTTTTTTGGAGAACTTAAGTCTACTAAACAAAATACTTTGTGACAGCGTCACAAAAGTTCTTAGAAGGAAGATTTCAGACCTTGAACTTCAGCTTTAGAAATCAGATATCTAGAAAGAAATGACAGTTTGTTTTCCACAAATAAATTTAAATAATTACAAGTTTTAAAACTTTCCATAGTGAAGCTCTAGGAAGTGATAGTATTTGGGCACTAGTTTTGATAATGGGTAATTTAAACAACATGTGGTAACATTTACAAAAATGTGTAAGCAATCAAAATTAATTCATTAAGCATTTGTATTTCTGTCATGTACTTACATAGGTGTTTCCTGATTCTATAGGACCAATGGTTCTTTTCATGACAGCATACAGCAAGCAGATGGAAAACATTAAGTACTATTTTCCATACTTGTCAAAAATAGTTTGTAATCATTACTCTCTCTAGATACATATTATACTAAATTACAATAGAGAAAATATTTATGATAAAGTGGACCACTGGTGTGAAAGAAAAAACAAACTAAACTTTAAAAGGAAAATATAGTAGTGATTTTAAATTAAAAACCATCAAGAAATAAAATGATAGGGATTGGATTTTGCTTTCTCGTGTCCTTATACAACATTTCTATGTAATTTTAGCATCTACAGAGCCTGGGCTATATCTGATATTTAAAAATCACCTCTGAGAGCTAGTAACAATTTTTCACCAATGCAAACTTGATAACTAGCCAATAAAGCAGATTCTGAACCAGTTGGTCTGATTCTATCATTGGTACTAAGTTAGCTAAGACCTCCATTTTTAATCTTTGTCACATTTTGAGGACTTTAAAAACATTATAAATTATCATTGCTGTTTTTAACATCAGAACTAAAGAATTTTAGAGCTAGTAAGGAGGTAGGCAGTTATCTGGTCCACACCTTTTATTTTACACCAAACTGATGCATTTGCACAGAATTTAAATAGTTCATTCATGTTTATTGGGAGCTGTTATTCCTACTTTGCCTCTCAATTTTTTTTTTATCTTCTTTTTTGCAACTCTGGTGATTTTTCTTTTGTCTGTTTTTTGACATAACCAATAGCTTTCCAGGTGGCTCAGTAGTAAAGAATCTGCCTGCTGATCCAGGAGATCCCAGAGTTTGATCCCTGAGACGGGAAGATCCCCTGCAGGAGGAAATGGCAACCCACACAAGTATTCTTGCCTGGAGAATCCCATAGATAGAGGAACCTGAGGGACTACAGACCATGAGGTCGCAGAGTCAAGTTAGATGCAACTGACCACAAGCATGCATGCGCATACACACACATACACACACACACACACAGGTATACTTCTTGGTTTGCTATTTGTATTTTCTTTTGGCTGTCAGTAGAAATAGTTGCTGTGAGCCTATAACCTCTTCAACTCTCAGTGACTAGCAGAGAAAGTCCTTATTATCTGGATAAATGTCTTCTTATACCTTTGCAGTAACATCTGCTGATTAATTAATGTAAGGAAATTAGAACTCTTAGGTTATAAAAAAAACTTTTTAAAAAGTACTTTAAAAAGGTACTTTATTAAATGTATATTGTGGATTCTTACAAAACAACTTATCTTTGGAAGATCTTGGGTGTAGCTGGGCCTTGAGAACTTCTGGAACCAAGCCTTGAATGCCATCAAGATTCCCAGTGGCTTGTCCTTTTTTTTTTGGTCTGCCTTGCATTCCTTCTTTTTGAATACAAATGAATTTTTCTCCAAAAATATACTACCAGATCTGAATTTGAATCTTAACAGTATTCTAATTCTGGTCCTAAAATTCTAGGTAAAGGACATGGATTGGCTTAGCCTGAATCACGTGCCTGCTTATAGACAGATCAACTTAGGCCAGGAAATGAATTACCGAAGTTACAGCATCTTGTCTCCAGGGAGCACTCTTGGCTCCAATCAGTGGTATCCAGGAAGTGGAATCATTCATCTCCCACGAAAACTGGATTATTGGAGAAAGAGTAGTTCTGAGAAAAGTGGATTCCAGAGGAACAAGTTGTCTTAGGAGTCAGTGTGAGACCAGATTCGAGATTTGCTCTCCACATTTTCCTAAATCACCATTCCAATCTCTCCCTTCCCCATCCGTGTAGGAACAGGTCAAATTTTAAAGCAGCCTAAAAAATTAGTCTTTAGATTTTACCCACACATCTTTATACCAGTACTGGGATATTTTTAACAGTTTTAATTGTGTAGTAAATGATACATATAAAAGTTCATAAGTAACATTGATGTAAATTAGGAAACATAAAAATAAATCCCTGTGAATCCATGACCTAAGTTGAGGAAATAGCATATTACAAACACTGCTAAAGCCCACGGTGTGTACACTCTGTAGCCTTCCTCAGAAAAGTGAAATGAAAGTGTGAGTCACTCAGTCGTGTCCGACGCTTTGTGGCCCATGGATTGTAGCCAGCAAGTCTCTGCTGTCCATGGGATTCTCCAGGAAAGGATAATGGAATGTGGAGTCATTTCTTTCTCCAGGTGATCTTCCCCACCCAGGGATCGAATCCAGGTCTCCTGCACTGCAGGCAGATTCTCCAGCAGGAAAGCCTCCAACAGCTTACTTAATGCAGTAGATAAGTATTATTATGGTTCCCCTTGTTGGCAGGAAGACAATGGAAGTAGTAAAGGAGGTAGACTCTGGATCAGAACACTACGTTTTCCACTTACTACATGCATGAGATTAGGTGAATTACTTCATTTCCCTGTACATCTCTCTAGTCTTCACCTGTAAAATGGGATTAAATTGTTTAATAGAAATATTCATTAACAAGGGACAAGTTAAACAATTGTCTGCTACAGGGCACAGAAAAAGAGATCGGATATTTGGTTCTCAAATGGAAATGAAAGGACGAGTTCTTCTGTGTTTCTCTGGCAATAGAAGCCAAAAACTAATTACATTTCATTTAGAAAGTAGAAGATATGAAAGAATCTGAATATCTTTCAGTGATGCCCATTTCCTAATATCTATTAATTTTATTTACTATTACCAGGTATACACACCTCTACTTTGAAAATATACTTAGGAAAATGGATGCAAAATCAATAAAATCATCCCTTGGGGGGAGAAATTGCATTTTGTAATTTTATTTAATGTGAATTTATGTGAAACTAAACTGCAGCCATATAGACACTAGTGAAATTAAAAGCATTGTCACGTAGTGACTCTTTGGGCCACCTTTTGGGTCCTTTCAAGGGTCTGTCTGTAAAAACAGGCAGCAAAAGTATTCAAGCATTTGTGAGGTCTTGATGATGTTTCTGCATCCATAATGTTTCTTTCGACTGGGTTTTCTTTGTGGATGCATGATGTATCCCCGAAGCAGAACTTAGTGTATTTGTTGAAGAACTTTAAACACACACACACACACACACACACACACACACAAAGCCTGCTCCGTACAGTAATGGTCCCCAGCCTTTTTGGCACCAGGGACCAGTTTTGTGAAGATAGTTTTTCTGTGGATGGAGGGGTGGATGGTTCCTGGATGATTCAAGTGCACTACATTTATTGTGCACTTTCTTTCTATTTTTATTGCATCAGCTCCACCTGAGATCATCAGGCATTAGATCCTAGAGGTTGGGGACCCCGGCTATAAGAGGCTCCCAGGAGTGCTTTCTCTTGGTCCAAACAAGGTAACTCTCACTGGTGGCGAGAGCTGCAAGGGAGGGTGGGGGCAAATGCCCAGAGATTCCGGCTCTCCCCCTGCCTCAGCACTCAGTTCACGGTTTCCTCTTGGTGATCTTTTCACAATCATGAAAGAAGTTTATATCTGACTAGATCTATCTGACTAGAGCTGACAATGCAGTTCTACTGGCACAAATGACATTTGGTCGTAGTACAGTTACATGTGTCCAACACACACACAGACGTCTGATAGTAATGGCTAACATATGTTTAACATTTACTTTGTGCTCTTTCTGTTTTAGTTCATCTGAAAAACAGCTCACTGGGGCTTCCCTGGTGGATCAGTGGTAAAGAATCTGCCTGCCAATGCAGGAGACACGGGTTCCATCTCTGGTCCTGGAAGATCCCACATGAGGAAGAGCACCTAAACCCATGCACCACAAATATTGAGCCTGTGCTCTAGAACCCGGGAGCTGCGACTACTGCAGCCCACACTCCCCAGGCTCTTATGGAGCCTGTGCTCCGTAGAGAAGCCACTGCAATGAAAAGCCTAAGCACTGCAACTAAAAAGTAGCCCCTGCTTGTTGCAACTAAAGGAAAGCCTGTATAGCAACAAAGACCCAGCACAGCCAAAAATAAAGATAAATTATAAAATACAAAACAGCACATTGAGGTGCTTGTTACCATTAGCCCCATTTTACACATGAGGAAATAGGCCTTAGAGATGAAGTACTGTGTCCCAATCTATCCAGCCACTCAGTAGGGCAGCTGGAAATGATGTTCTCCAGTCACAGCCATAAGACCTCCTAGAGCAGCCAGTATGGTCTCTCAGGCTTTCAGGCTCTTGATTGACCCCAAATAAGGCATAGAATACCTCCTCCTCACAGTTCCTCAGGAGACCCAGCACGTTGCTAGACCCTTTGACAGAGAGGAATTAATGCCTGTCCTTGATGAGCAATGTCCTAGAGGCTTAGAGAGTTAAAGATTCTTGACAGCTGGACTCAGCCAACTGACAGTTTACTCACCTGGCAGAATCTGGTCTATGGGGGAAAGGAGAGAGCCACAGTTAGCAAATAAAATGACCTTTCTTTTTCCTGAAAGTTATTTTGGAAAAGGATTCTACTTTTAGAATATGTAAAATCTAGAATCAAAAAGGACCTCTAGAAGCAAAGAACGGATCAATTCTAGTTGCTTTTTAAGTGAGTTCTTGAACATGAGTCTTTGTTTTAAAAATGTTATATACATTTTGAAGTTTTATAATAACCAAAGGTGGCTGGTTTTCAGGTCTGAAACTTCTCAAAAAGGAAAAGGCTTGCCTTGAAAGCATTTCTAGCTTTAAAAAAATGCTTCAGCAAGCCCTGACTTAGGACTCATGAGCAATCTTGCTCTTTCTCAAATGGTTCCTCTCAGAAGTCATTGCAACTTACTCCCCGCCAAATGGCTGAGCTACTCTCAACCCTGCTGCCTCCCAGAATTCATCTCTAGGCAAATTTGTCTTGTGGCCTCTCCCAGTTGATCTGCTTCTGTGCTCCTGAGCAGGGGGACAGATCCAGAGGCTGTAATACACTTAGGCAGTATTTTCCCTTTGGACTGCCAGCCTGACTCAGACCCAGGTGGGTGGTGATTCAAGTTGAAACAAACATGGGCTCAGTCCAAGCCTTTAGTTTTGATATATAGGAAAAGTTCTTTGTAATGTGCGCCAGGGAAAAGCAATTTAAAAAATAATAATAATATGCAGGGAATTGTTATGTAAGACTTAAGACCCTGCTTTAGGGTCCTTGGCTGGGCTGTTTAAAATGCTGTATTGAGAGGAGAAAAATGTAAAGTGGAGGAATATTACAACTAAGTTTTGGTATAAAAACATAGCCCTTTAAAGGAAGTTGGAGTTGAAGTGCTCCTTGTAAAGCACTTTGAGGCCATCATCCTTCAGCTTCTCAAGAAGTCAGCCCAGTGGCTGATGTCAGTTTCTCCCAAGTTGTGATCGTGTTGGAAGGTGATGAATTACAAAGTCAAGAATCTTCTCATTCTTCTTCTCATTCTCTTGCGAGAAACTACTGCAGGCAGACAGACTCTTTACAGTCTGAACTATCAGGGAAGCCCATATGATTAGCTATAAAAGGAGATGTCTTGAATTCTAAATTGATTTATGTGTTGTGCTTAGTCGTTCAGTCATGTCCGATGCTTTGTGACACCATGGACTGTAGCCCGCCAGGCTCCTCTGTCCATGGAGATTCTCCAGGCAAGAATACTAGAGTAGGTGGCCATGGTCTCCTCCAGGGGATCATCCCAACCCAGAGACTGAACCCAGGTCTCCCACATTGCAGGTGGATTCTTTACTCTCGAGCCACCAGGAAAGCCCAAATGACTTATAGTTTAGGTAAATTTTTACTTGGGACAACATAGGCTCAAATTGACATCTGGGTCATTTATTTCTCCTTTCCTATCATTCAACCAATTTTAATCTATAGAATGAGGTGAATCATTGTAAAAAATTATTCAAGTAAGTCTCATTAAAATTTTGTAAAACATGAGTTGTTAAAATGATTGCTTCAGTTCTCCATTTATTAATGTAATGCTGACATATCATTTATAGAAAAATTATTTATACTCCAGTTTTTCTCTGGTTAAATATTTTTATTATTAACAGGATAAAGCATATTTAATGTTCATAGGTCCTGAGGATATACATAATAACAATCTGCTTAAACTATTTTTTGTGGGTCTTAAAATTTATCATTAATAAGCAAAATACCTTAGGTATTGAATCTAGGTGGAAGGTGTATGGAAACTTCCTGTAAAATTCTTTCAGCTTTCCTATATATATGAATTTAAGTAATAAAGAGTGTCAAAAAAAAACAAACAAAACTAGACTTACCTGATGTAACCTAACTTTTTCATTAAAATACCTGAGAAGATACACAAAAGGCCAACAACTGGAAATAGTGCTGGAAACTCAGGGGGAAGGAAAAGGCTGTTTGCAGCATTGAAAGACAAGTGCGCTGTTGTGTCCCTGGGGGTGGGCTGACGGACACACTCTGGGGCTCTGCGTGCTGTGAATTCTAAACTAAAGCAGCAGCGGTAACAGCAATAAAGCAAAAGGCATCGATTCACCTCATCTGCCTGCCCAGAACAAGGAACTCTCTTGGACTAAAACACCAAAGAAGCATTCAGCCATTGACTTCTGAGTATGAGCTCTGTTGTGAGCTGGACAGAGTTTTCCCACTGACCCACTCCCAGCCCCACCAACGGCTCCTTTCTTTCCAGATCTATCCAGATGGTAAAACTTCTGCCACAGTGCAGGCAGGTAGTAATCTGTTTCAATGTAAAATGATTTTTTAAAGAATACAGTCAAGAAGAAAGAAAGAAAGAGCCCCAAGGATAACATCTGTAGGGGCTGTGCTCAGCTGACACAGCCCTGATTCTTTGTGACCCCCATGGAATGTAGCCGGCCAGGCTCCTCTGTCCATGGAATTTTCCAGGCAAGGATACTGGAATATGTTGCCATTTTCGATGCCAGAAGATCTTCCTAACCCTGGGATTGAAGCCGTGCTTCCTGCTTTGCAAGCAGATTCTTTACCACTGTGCCACCTTCCCAAGGTCACCAGAGAGCAGGAGACAGGGGCCAACTCTTTGTTGCAGCTGGAGAGCCTGCACTCTGAGAGGAAAAGGCTCTGGTTCCCTTAGGGCAAAGGATTGGTGACCATGACTTGGGTTTTAAAGCCAAGCTTTTATGCCAAGCAAGTCTAAAGCTACATATTTATTATCCTTTTGATCCCTTCATTTTGTCTTAAGAGTCTTGCTTCCACTTGGTATCATTTCCCTTCAACCTAAAACCTGTTAGCTTTTTTTGCAGTAACTGTCTGTTGGGAAAGAGTTCTCCCAGTGGTACTCTGTAATGTCTTTACCTTAATTTTTAAAGGAGGTTTTCAATGGATATTTAGTTTGCCAGCTTTTTACCCCCTAATTGTCCTTTCAGGACTTTAAAGATATGGTTCTAGTGTTCTCTGGTCTTCATGATTTCTGAGAGAATTTAGCCATCATCCTCACTATTGTTTCCCTGAAAGTGAAGATTTTTCACCATCTGGGTGCTTTTAAGATCTGTTCTTTGTCTTTGCCTTTTAGTACACTTTGACTCTGGTCAGGGATTCCCAGGTGGCATAAGCAGTAAAGAATCTGCCTGGAGGAGACGCAAGAGATGCGGGTCAATCCCTGGGTCGGGAAGATCCCCTGGAGTAGGAAATGACAACCTGCTCCAGTATTCTTGCCTGGAAAATTTCATGGACAGTGGAGCCTGGTGGGCTGCAGTCCATGAGGCTACAAAGAGTTGGACATAACTGTCCAACAGTCCCACACCAGCTGTTTTCTTTGGGTTTATCCTGCTTGGAGTTCACTGAGATTCTTGAATCTGTGGGTTGGTATCACTAATCAACTGAAGAAATTTCTCAACCATTATTTCTTCAAATTTTTCCAGTGCTCCACTCTCTTCTCCTTGGATTTTTTATTACATGTACAGGGTTCAGCTATTGTTGTTATTATCTTGCAGAACTCAGATTCTGTCGCTTTTTAACTTCCTTCCCTCCCTCTATTTAGTTTAATTTTGGATCCTTTCAATTGACTTGTCTACAAGCTTCACTAATTTTTTTTTTTCTCTGCTGTGTCCAGTCAGCTAAGTTCACTGAATGATTCTTATATCTGTTATATATTTTCTAACATTTCTATAACTTCCAGTTCTCTGTGGATTTTGCCCATCTACTTGTGCAGTGTCCATTTTCTCCCCACTAGAGCCCTTGACATTTATTACTTATTATAGTTATGGAAAGTCACTGTCTGATAAGCCCAACATCTAGGCCATCTCTGGGTTTGCTTTTATTGACCATTTCTTTTTTCAATCCTAGCTCATATGTTCTTGCTTCTTAGAATGTATCTTAATTTTTGATATTAGACAAGACGTGGACAGGGAAGTTAATAATATTTATTTCCAGAGAAGTGCATTTCAATTATTCAACAAGTCCTTCTGGTTAGGGGCCTGATTTCATATAATCTGTGGGTGAGTTAGTTGTTCGGTTGTGTCTGACTCTTTGTGACCCCATGGACTATAAGCTACCAGGCTTTTCTGTCCATGGAATTCTCCAGGCAAGAATACTGGAGTGGGTTGCCATTCCCTTTTCCAGGGGATCTTCCTGACTCAGGGATTGAACCCGGGTCTCCGCATTGCAGGCAGATTCTTTACCATCTACGCTACCATCTAATCTGCACTTGAGTTGAGTATGGACTTTGTTTCAGGTTTGCTAGATTCAGGTTACTAGCTTCAAATGTTTAGAGAGAAGAGCTAGCACTTTTCCTTCAGCAGGGCATGGGACCCTACAGTTCTCTTGTTCTGTAGCCAAGTTACCCAGCTTGCTAAATCATTGGTGATCTCTCTCTACTCTACGGGCTAGCTGCTAGCTTTTGGGGTCCATCGGAAGTTCTCTTTGCTTTTCATCTATGATTCCCAATCAGGGCCTCAGGAGGTCTCTCTGCAGCCTACCCTCAGGCTTTGGAAGCCTATGCAGTGCTCTCAGTGAGGGACTGGTGTCACTACTCTGACATCCCTTAGCCATAGGAAGCTGGCAGCCTTGCACTGAATGAAACCTTCAGAAGTTTCTCTCAGCTCTCCTTGCCTGCTCCCAGGCCTTGGCTCAGCACCAGTGTGTATTCAGTGAAAGCCCATGGGAGAGTCAACAGGACTATGAAGACTTGGTCTATGGATAAGGCTCCTTGGGATTCCAAGCTGTCATGACAACCCATGTGATGCATTAATATAATGCGATACAACTAAAGTTGCCTTCAAGGAAATACTGCACAGACTCTTCCAGATAGTAGGAGATAATAGGAGTAAGAAGAGGAAAGACTTACTTTCTGAGAGTAGCTTAACTTTGATACTAAAGTCTGACATGGGAAAACAGGAAAGAAAACTCACATGCAAATCAAAGTGAGTAACATGTAAAAAGGATCATCCATCATCACCAAAGAGGGTTTATATACAAGATGAAGATATTTTAAAACATTATTTTTGTATTTATTTTTGGCTGTGCTGGGTCTTCATTGCTGCATGCAGGCTTTCTCTAGTTGCGGCGAGCAGGGGCTACTCTTCTGGCAGTGCATGGGCTTCTCATTGCAGTGGCTTCTTTTGTTGCAGAGCATGGACTCTAGGATGCATGGGTTTCAGTAGCTGTGGCTCCTGGGCTTAGTAGTTGTGGTTCCCGGACTCTCGAGCACAGGCTCAATAGTTGCGACACATGGGCTTAGTTGCTCTGCAGCATGTGGAATCTTCCCAGACTAGGAATCAAACCCATGTCTTCTGCATTGGCAGATGGATTCTTTCCCATCCATCTGCCATCTTCCCATCCCATGAGCCACCAGGGAAGCCCAAAGATGCAGATTAACATTAGAAAAAGAATAAATGTAATTAATTAACAAATGAAATAAATCCTATAATTACCTCAACAGAGCCAGAAAAACGTATTTGATAAAATTCATTTCCACTTATGATTTAAAATTCCCAGGAATTGTGAATAGAAAATAAATTATGTGTAAACAACCCAGAAACTGTCCATACATTTCAGATATAATGATGAGTCATTGGAAGCTCCCCTTTGAGTTCAAGACAAGACAAGAATGTTCATTACTGCTTTTCAATTCAGCTTTTTAGTAGTGCTCCTACACAGAGCAATAAAGCAAGAGGAAGGCACAAAAGTTTGATGATTGGAAAGGAAGAAATTAAACCGGCATAATTCAGGTATGACATGGTTGTGTTTGTAGATCAAACAATGTAATTCACAAATAAAATATTAGAGTCAGTAAGAGAGTTTAGCAAGGTAGCTCCATATAAAATCAGGACACAAATTCCAATTGTATTTCTGTAAAGCAGCAAATTCTTAAAATTATGATTTACAACAGCATCAAACAAAGTCAATTATCTATGAATACATCAGACTAGGGATATACAAAACCTTTAGAGGAAAAAAAAATAAAAAATTTCAGAGACATTTATCGATTTAAATGGGCTTCCTAGGTGGCACAGTGGTAAAGAATCTGCCTGCCGATACAGGAGATGCAGGAGACTTGGGTTCAATTCCTGGGTTGGGAAATCCCCTGGAGGAGGAAATAGCTACCCACTCCAGTATTCTTACCTGGAGAATTCCATGAACAGAGGAGCCTGGAGGACTCAGTCCATGGGGTCGCTTAAGAGTCAGATGTGACTTCATGACAAAACAACTTCGGGAGGTGGTTTCACACTACATGGTTATGTTCAGGATATGCTTACCAGGTATGACACAGAAATTTCACTCCTAGCTATACCCTGATACATACACAAGAAGGTTCACAGCAGCATTTTTGATAAAATTAACCCAAATTGGAAACAATTCAAACTGTCATCACTGGCAGACAGGATAAAGATATTGTGAGATTTTTTTATAAAGTACAATTTTTATAGCAATGAAATTGGATAAATTACAGCTGCACACAAAATAGATACATCTTATTTAAAAAATTAAGAGCAAGAGAAAATTTATCATCCCACTTAAGAAATTTGAAAACAAGCAAAACTAAACACATTATCTATGGATACATGCATGTATGATGATAATATAATGTAAAGCAGGAAATGATTAGCATAAAAGTCTGGATAAGTGGTATCCTCTCATGGATGGGAGGGGAGTTGGGAGTAGGAAAGATAGCACAGATGAGTCACTTCTGTGTTAGATAATTTCTATTTTTTGACCTGGGTGGTGGTTGTACTGGCATATGGTTTTAAACTATTTGTTAAACTATACATGTACATTTTAGACATAGGTAATATTTCACAATAAAAATACATGTATGTGTGTGTGTGAGAGAGAGAGAGACTGATTGATTGATTCTTGGTTTGGTTTATGTGGCCCCAAGAAACTTACTGTTCACTGAAGCAGGCATTTTCCAGCAATAATAAAAATTTTTGCTGTGTTAGAAAATGGACTGAAGATGAGAAAAGAAACATTCAGCCTTCCCAGATAGCGCAGTGGTAAAGAAGCCACCTTCCAAGCAGGAGATGTGGGTTCGACCCCTGGGTCAGGAAGGAAATGAAGAAGAAAATGGCAACCCACTCCAGTATACTTGCCTGAAAAATCCCATGGACAGAGGAGCCTGGCGGACTACAGACCTTGGGGTTGCAAAGAATCAGACATAACTTAGAGACTACACAACAACAAAGAAACACTGAGTTATAAGAAAAGCAGCGCGTAGTTCAAACATAGACAAGGGCTGAAATGCTGAAGAGCCTATGAACTTCAGCAAATCAGTTTCATTCAGTGCTATTCTTGCCCCTATGTTTAATCTGTGCTGAATTTTTCTAAGTTCATAGTGGCTTCTCAAATATCTGCCTCCCTGTTTTCTCTTAGAAGTTGTCGACTGGGGGAAAAAAAAAAAGCACAACCTAAAAATTGAGAGTTATGTTTTATTCAGCAGATACCCTGAGGCCTTCAAGCCTGGGAGACAGGACTCTCAAATCACTCAGTGAACACTCTGAGGAGGTGAGGAGACAGCCAGGATAGATAGCAGTTTTTGCAACAAAGACCAGGTAGTTGGAACTTCAAGAGATTACTGGTAACTAAAGAAAAACAGACATCTTAAGGTAAATAATTTAGCTCTTTTTTTTTTGTATGCTATGCTATGCTAAGTCACTTCAGTCGTGTCCGACTCTGTGCGACCCCATAGACAGCAGCCAACCAGGCTCCCCCGTCCCTGGGATTCTCCAGGCAAGAACACTAGAGTGGGCTGCCATTTCCTTCTCCAATGCATGAAAGTGAAAAGTGAAAGTGAAGTCACTCAGTCATGTCTGACTCTTAGCGACCCCATGGATTGCAGCCTAACAGGCTCCTCCGTCCATGGGATTTTCCAAGCAAGAGTAATGGAGTGGGGTGGCATTTTTTGTATGGGAAGATGCAAGAGTTTGGGCTCGCTGAAATCATTGCTTTGATCTGCACCTTAGCTAATGGGGTCAATATCCTATGCTTTCTCATCCTGAGTCTCCTTGGGATACATTGTTGAGGTGGGGGACAGGGGGTGGCTGCAGCAGTTGACCACTAGATGGCAGGCATCCTTTTTCCAATTGAGTTCCCTCAGGGTTCATTGTCATTGGCTGTATTATGAGGATTTGATGGCTTCAATATCCTTTGTTCACTGATACGACAGGCGACATTTTTTCCATGGACAAAGTAGATGAAATTAGAACAAAATAGTTTTATTTTTTCCCCAGCTGAAGCTCTCCTATTACAGGAGGTAGTGAATGAATCCTACGTCTTTGAAGCTATGAATTTACAATGTACAGTAGCAAAAAGGAGTAACAGGATAACTCTTGAGTTGTGTTTCTAGAAGTTGTTGTTGTTTAGTTGCTAAGTCATGTCCAATTCTTTGCCACCCTATGGACTATAGCCACCAGGCTCCTTTTTCCATGGAATTTTCCAGGCAAGAATACTAGAGTGGGTTGCCATTTCCGTGTCCAGGGGCTCTTCTCAACCCAGGGATGGAACCTGTGTCTCTTGTGTTGCTTGCATTGTCAGGCAGATTCTTTACCCCTGAGCCACCAGGGAAACCCATTTTTAGAAGTTAGACGGTGCATATTTTTATTTCAGCAGCTCTCGACTGCTGTGGAAATACTACATTCTTGGTTTTGTTCTTCACACTTATAAAGATACACTGTAATTTTGTAACTATATATTAAAAAAAACTGTAAATAGCACTAAGAGTTCACTGTGAAACTTAACTCCCATGAAAACAAACAAAAATAAAACTAAAACTACCTTCGAACACATGAACACAATAAAACCCTCATCAAAATGACTTCCTGTAACTGGAACAAGTATGACTCCACATTCTAAGAAAGTAAAAAATATCTGTATGTTCTGTTGAAAATAACCACATTGAGCATTTGAGTAAGAGGAAGTTAAGGGAACTACAAATCCTTTCAGGGCAGAATAAATAGCTAAGAGAGTTAATGAAGGGTAAGTTTATGCATTCAGGCCAGGATATTGCTAACTTAGAACAAGCTGTCTTCAAATGTTTAAAATAATCATCCTGGAAAAAATAAATTAAATCACTGTAATATGGTTTAAATTAGAGTAGTAGAGTAAAATTAGGCAAAAATAAAATTATATATTATTTTACTTAAAGGCTAATTGAAAAAAATCTTTCCAGGATGATTGATTACAGTATGAAAATGACTTTTTAGGAAACAAATAATTTTCTCAAAGATTTTTATAAGACTGCTCCTTTCTTGGCTTGGAGAACACCAATGAGTTAAGGTCTGTTTGTTCTGGTGAAGGATTTTTTTTCCCCTTTTTTGCATCCCTACTATGCCAGGCTGGAACCTCCAGTTCTTCACCACTGAGATAAGGAACTCAAATCAAGAGAACTGGAAGGAAAGGACCATAAGGTAAACTTTACATTTTTGTGTACAGAACTCCAAGAACTTCAATCTGGATCCTAAGCTCTTAATAGCCACATAATTTAGAACAAGACACTCAAACTTTATAGGTCTGTTGCTTTGATCTGTAAGCTAGGGATAAAATTACTTATCTTGCCTACATCATTGGGTTGTTAAAAGGATTCAATAAATAATGTGCTATGAAAATACAAAGTTAAGGAGAGGATCATTATTACTTCAGGACAGCTCCAGGCTGCCTGTTCCACCCCCACTTTCTCGGCTTCAAGTAGTCTTGAAGTCACACTCCTTGGATGGGATTCAAACCTGCTGCACCTCAGATGGGACTTGAACTCACAATCCCTGGGTTTAAGAGGGCACTTGAACCAACAGTCTTCTGATTGAAACTGCATACCTGGTCTCAGGACTTACTGAAGCTCAGATTCTTTATGTTTCTGCAAAGAAAGAATTCATTCAGAGGCAAAGTGACAGGTAAGAAGTGCACTTAACAGTATAGGATGCTTGTGAGAGATACAAGAGGGCAGGCAAGTGTGTAATGCACCAAGAGCTGAGTGGACTATAGTTTTATAATCAAGGGAAAGTGGAGAGGGTGAGAGTCTTTCATCATTTTTGGAGTCTTTCATCATTAACTCCTTCTTCCTCATTCTTGGAGTCTTTCATCATTAACTCCTCCTACACATTGGGCAAGGGAGTTTTTGACCCTGTTTGGCCCAACCAGGACTGTTTTGGGGCTCCGGAAATGAGCAAAAGGGCGGTAACATATACTAAAACATGATAAGTTATCTCAGGGTTCAGGTATAATGTCACCTTTGCCCTATGTTTCTGCTCTTAATACATGCAAAAGAAGCCTCTTCCCAAGGATCATTAGCATGCAGACTTCAATGGGCTAGATGTAAGTCTCATTCCATCATTATTTTATTGTTTGGGGGCATGTCTCCTGCTTCTGCTGCATGATTTTGTTGCTAAGCAAACCTGCTTTCTTGAGTGATCATTATACAGATTCTCCCATATTTTTCTCTCTACTTGTGATTTCTTAGTGGGATTAACTATTTAATCACCCCCTTTGTCCATTTAATCTGTCCCTATCAGTCTGGACAATTGGAGATGAAGAAGCTGAACAGAGCAGTCCTAATAGCTAATAGCTATTAGCAGTCCTAATAGTTCCTTGTAGCTCAGACAATAAAGAATCCGCCTGCAGTGCAGGAGACCCAGGTTTGATCCCCGGGTTGAGAAGATCCTCTGGAGAAGGAAATGGCCCACTACATTATTCTTGCCTGGAGAATCCCATGGACAAAGGAGCCTGGCAGGCTACAGTCCGTGGGGAGTCACAGAGAGTCGGACATGACTGAACAACTAACACTACACTACTGAATGGCTTGGTTACCACCGGTTACCAGCTATGCTCTGTTAGATTCACAACCAGAAAGAACGTTCCTGACAATTATTCTCTAATAGTAGAAATGTTTCTGAAGAATTTTTTTTTCCTAGCTTGGAGTCCTCTCATTCTGATCTCTAAAAATGAAGACCTGGGATTTTTGTTATCAAGCACAACTCTTCACTCTGGTAGAGAAGCCATCACCTTCTCTACCAGAAAGAGCTCCATCCTCATAGTTGAATCATGAAATGAGTAGGGGATGGTGGAATTTGGTCTACTGAGTATTGTTAGAGATAGGCAGCACTGTTCAGGCCTAAGAAATGGTGACATGTTACAAAATAAAATATATCCTCTAGTGGGTTGTGGAAGAGTGTCTAGTGGCAGTGTTTTCTAGACTTTTCTGGGCAGAACACAAGCTTTGTATTGCTATTACAGGTAAAGAATTTATATGCCTAAATATATAATTACAGGGGTCAATTTAGAAAGGGATTTTCCCATTCATTATGAGAGTTCACAGGCCTAGGAAGGAATACATTAAGGTTCAGGAATGTTAATAGGTACTTGGGCATCAACAAAGTTGAAATCAAGACTAACCAGACTAACTTGCCTTACTGTTAAAACAAGATTTCTCAACAGTGGTGCTGTCCACATTTTGAACTGAATAATTCTTTGTTGTAGGTCTGTGTCCTGTGTATTGTAGGATGTTCAGCAGCATCCCTAGCCTCTGCTCATTAGAGGCCAAAAGCATCTCCTACTCGTGACAACCAGAAACGCCTCCAGATATTGCCAAGTCCACTGGGAAGCAAAATCAATCCTGGTAGAGCACCACTAGACCATTAATTTCACTTACTGCATAAAAATACCGTTTTTACTTCTGGAAGTTTTCTCTCCTAAAGTAATAGACTTTACAAATAATCAGCAAATGTTAGTTCTCACTAATTTAACCAACAATGTTTATAACTTTCTCTCTCTGTAATTGCTCAATTGTGTCTGACTCTTTGTAACCCCATGGACTGTAGCCCACCAGGCTCCTCTGTCTGTGAAATTCTCCAGGCAAGAATACTGGAATGGGTAGTCATTTTCTCCTTCAGGGGATCTTCCCAACCCAGGAATCAAACCCAGGTCTTTTGCAGGGCAGGCAGATTCTTTACTGTCTGAGCCACCTTTATGACTTTACAAGTTACAAAACACTTGTAAAAAATACTTCTACATACAATATTATGAGGTGAAAGAAGGAAAGGAGGTAATGTTTCCTGGGTATTTACTATGTGCCATTTGCTACAAACACATTTTGCTACAAATACATGTGCAATGTGCCATTGTTTCAAATACATTCTTCTACTTCAGTTCAGTTCAGTTCAGTTGCTCAGTCATGTACGACTCTTTGCGACCCCATGAACTGCAGCACACCAGGCCTCCCTGTCCATCACCAACTCCCAGAGTTTACCCAGACTCATGTCCATTGAGTCGGTGATGCCCTCCAGCCATCTCATCTTCTGTCGTCCCCTTCTCCTCCTGCCCCCAATCCCTCCCAGCATCAGGGTCTTTTCCAATGAGCCAACTCTTCACATGAGGTGGCCAAAGTATTGGAGTTTCAGCTTCAGCATCAGTCCTTCCAAAGAACACCCAGGACTGATCTCCTTTAGGATGGACTGGTTGGATCTCCTTGCAGTCCAAGGGACTCTCAAGAGTTTTCTCCAACACCACAGTTCAAAAGCATCAATTCTTCGGCGCTCCAGCCTTCTTCACAGTCCAACTCTCACATCCATACATGACCACTGGTAAAACCATAGCCTTGACTAGATGGATCTTTGTTGGCAAAGTAATGTCTCTGGTTTTGAATATGCTATCTAGGTTGGTCATAACTTTCCTTCCAAGGAGTAAGCGTCTTTTAATTTCATGGCTGCAATCACCAATCACCATCTGCAGTGATTTGGGGGCCCCCAAAAATAGTCTGACACTGTTTCCACTGTTTCCCTATCTATTTCCCATGAAGTGATGGGACCGGATGCCATGATCTTAGTTTTCTGAATGTTGAAGTTTAAGCCAACTTTTTCACTCTCCTCTTTCACTTTCATCAAGAGGCTTTTGAGTTCCTCTTCACTTTCTGCCATAAGGGTGGTGTCATCTGCATATCTGAGGTTATTGATATTTCTCCCAGCAATCTTGATTCCAGCTTGTGCTTCTTCCAGCCCAGCGTTTCTCATGATGTACTCTGCATATAAATTAAATAAGCAGGGTGACAATATACAGCCTTGACGTACTCCTTTTCCTATCTGGAACCAGTCTGTTGTTCCATGTCCAGTTCTAACTGTTGCTTCCTGACCTGCATATAGGTTTCTCAAGAGGCAGGTCAGGTGGTCTGGTATTCCCATCTCTTTCAGAATTTTCCACAGTTTATTGTGATCCACACAGTCAAAGGCTTTGGCATAGTCAATAAAGCAGAAATAAATGTTTTTCTGGAACTCTCTTGCTTTTTCGATGATCCAGATCTTGGATAATTTCTATAGGAGAGTTATTTCCCTACATTTGTAGATGAGGAAACAAGCTTACAGATGTTAATCTTTCTCCAGAACTCTAACTTAGCATCTTGACTTCAACTTTTACTTATCCCACATAACAGCTGCCAGTGAGACACTGATGTCTTATACTTGAGGGTGAAAATAGCAGTTATAATCCATGTGTTAGAATTAACTGTCGCCTTAAGGGCTCACTTCATTTTTTTATGGTGGTGTCACATGCAGAAGGAAATGGCAACCCACTCCGGTGTTCTTGCCTGGAGAATCCCAGGGACAGAGAAGCCTGGTGGGCTGCCGTCTATGGGCTCGCACAGAGTCGGACGCAACTGACACGACTTAGCAGCAGCACACTTTTACAGCGTAAGAGTCTGGCCTCAAATCACCAAATTGCAGGCATGTAGCACCCCACTCCAGTACTTTTGCCTAGAAAATCCCATGAACGGAGGAGCCTGGTGGGCTGCAGTCCTTGGGGTCGCTAGAGTCAGACATAACTGAGCGACTTCACTTTCACTTTTCACTTTCATGCATTGGAGAAGGAAATGGCAACCCACTCCAGTGTTCTTGCCTGGGGAATCCCAGGGACAGGGAAGCCTGGTGGGCTGCAATCTATGGGGTCGCACAGAGTCGGACACTACTGAAGCGACTTAGCAGCAGCAGCAGCATCATTAAAAGAAAATTCAATTCAGTGTCCTGCAACAGGCCAGTTAACCAAATCATCCCGCACTCCCCCTGGATCAGTTTGTAATACTAGAGGGCAAGTGTAACTAGGGTAGCAGATGTTACTGGGGATTTGCAACAATGGAAGGGGTTTTCATTGCAGCCACATGAACAATTGAGCATTAAATACTAGATGCCTCTTTTCTCAAAATTCCTTTGGCTGATACATCTCAGAGTTCATCCCATTCTTCCTGGTCATCCTTTCCCCAGTCTTCAATCTGCCATCACACAGGTTAATCACTCCTGTCCCTTGGGTATCCCCTCGTATTCTCCGATTCTCCAGATCCTTTCACCTTTGGCTCTCTCCTAAATTAGATTTCCTTCATTTGCAGAGCAATTAGCTTTCCACTTCCTTCTCAGGTTGGGGTCCACCTTCCTGGGGGCTCAGATGGTAAAGAATCCGCCTGCAGTGCAGGATATCCAGGTTCGATCTCTGGGTTGGGAAGATCCTCTGGAGAAAGGAATGGCTTCCTACCCAGTATTCTTGCCTGGAGAGTCCCAGGGACAGAGAAGACTGGCAGGCTACAGTCCATAGGGGTCGCAAAGAGTTGTACAAGATTGAGTGACTAATACTTTCACTTTTTCACTTTTCTGCATATTCAGAGATGCATCTGTCACTCTGCCAAATGGAAACCCGTCTCCTCAGGAGCTCACCCTGTGCAGGTCTGAAGGACTGGCAGTCCCTGCACTGTCCGTGTGTCCTGTGTCCCCAGACCACCCCCATTTTCCTCCTCCCAAGCTCTGTGAGCCGAAGAGTTCAACACAGACATTTGTTTTCCCATCGATAAGAATTATCTAGCCACCCCCATGCACATAATGAAAGGAAGCAACGGTCATTTGGTTTTCATTTTTTTAAATACTTTGAAGTATAAAATACAAACTGAAAACAGTGCACACTTTATACATATATATCCCAATTAATTTTTATAAGCTGAACACACTTGTGTAATCAACATCTAGAACAAGAAACAGAACATCACAAGCTTTCCAGAACCTCTTTGTTCCCTCTACCAATTTTTCTAAATGACAGGGTTTGTATATGCCAGCATGTGCTTTCTAACCAAGAGCACTGCAGTGAGGAGCTTGGTTTTATTGCTGTGTTGCATTTGATCAGAAGTTTACCATATGAAGCAGAAAGGTTCACATTATTTGCACACAAGTTACTGAGCATGTAGTGACTGTGTTAATATTGTGGTTTAGGAGTTCAAGAGGACAGAAAGACCTCCTAGGTCTTCCTCCTGGGGTCTCCTAGAGCCTCAGTCTTCCCTTGGTGGGGTTCTCTCCTAGTCACCCAAGAACTCCCCAATGTCTTTGAGTTCTGTGAGTGTTATCTCTTCTGATAAGTGATTACAGCTCTTCCAGCAGAGCTCACACTAATTCCATGTGAAACTATTGCTCCCAGAATCACCACCACCACCACTTTACACTGTCTCAATGCACACGAGACCCTGAACTTGTAGAATTCTCTCTCCATGTGAATCTCATCCCTGGAAGTCTATGAGAATTATCTGAAGAATTACTACCCTCCCCCAGCTTCCTTTGTGGCCCAGCTGGTAAAGAATCCGCTTGCAATGCACGAGACCTGGGTTCGATCCCTGGGTTGGGAAGATCCCCTGGAGAGGGGAAAAGCTACCCATTCCAGTATTCTGGCCTGGAGAATTCCATGGACTGTATAGTCCATGGGGTCACAAAGAGTCAGACACGACTGAGCGACTATCATTTTTCCCAACCCCCAAAACAAACAAAAATCATGGCCACCCCAAACCAATGATATCAGCATCTCTTGAGGGATAGGGTCTAGCATCGATAGTTTAAAAATTCCAGGTTTCTGGAGGGTTGGAAAGCATTGCAGCTTCTCTACTGGAGAAGTTGGAGCTCCCTTCCATTTCAGTTTTAGGCATCTCAGAAACTACACTAATGTTCTGAAGGTGCCCAAACATGCAGACTAAACTTGATTCCCTAGCCACCTTTCAAACATAGGGTAGGGCTTTTTTTTTTTTTTAAAGCAAGGGTTTGATACTTAAGTTATCAGAAATTGGCAAAATATCTCCATTATCTCCCAATTTTCTTCCATTGAGCATTGGACGGGAATGGTCAGGCCACCTGGGATCCCCGTGATGAAGGTCTGCTCAGCAGGATCCACCGCCTGGGGGTGCTCCATCTTCTGTAGAGCCAACATGTGCCTCTGTCTGGTCCATTCAGTTCACAACTAAGGTCTGCCTCCACAGAGCCATGTTAACAATACACTAGTAGTAGTATTTCCGCAAGTTCCATCAGGCAGGACTGCCCCCAGTGCTGGTGACTCCCGAGGGGTTTTACTATGGAAGGATGAACTTAAAACTGTTTGCCTTGGGCCCAGTTTCAACGCTGGGGCTTAAAGGTAAATTTATCAAGTGGTATACACTTACTTCCAGCAAAAACATCTCTTTGATCATTCTGAGCAGATCACTCAATGTATTCTCCTAGCATTCAACAGAGGAAAATATTAGGTTAAAAAGAACATGAAGAGCAACTGAAATGAGAGGAAAAAGAAAAGCAGCATGTAGAGACGAGGACAGAAAGAAAAGGTGGGATTTCCAATTCCTTTCTTTGAAACTTGTGAAGAAAGATGTAACAGGGGTCAGAGGTATTTGGGGCTAAGTTCTTATCTGTATCTGAGCCCCAGGCCAGACTGACAAATCACCTCTGAGATGCTTTCCTGCCACTGCCCACCCTTCAGTTACTGCATCACTCAAGTGGTGGAGGCAGGATACAGTTCCAAGAACAGCTTCTGGACCCAACACGTCCTACGGTAGAGAAAGCCTCCAGAGAAAGCAGGCACATGATGACATCAACCGAAACAAGGACTGATTGTTTTCTGCGAATGATGTCCTCCGTGACCCTGTCAGTGCTCACACCTCTCTCTGGACGCTCTGAGCTGAACTTCCGGGATGAGCTCTTTCTGGCTAGCCACCTGCAGCAAACCCAGTCTCCTCACTTCACTCTCCCCCTCCCATCACCACTGACTGCTCACAAGCTACCAAAATGAAGCTGGTGAGTGACTGATATTTGTTGACAGTAAAATCGCCTTCAGAGACAAAAGAGAGCTGCTTGTTTCCTGAAGGGGTCAATTAAGGACTTTCTGGTTGACAAGTAAGGGAAACTCAAACTCACCCTGACTTGAGAGAAAAAAGACACATTAGCAAAATACCAGAAACACCAGAGCGAGAAACATGACTACAGTATTTGAAGTGAGCTACAGCTCATCTCACCACGTAGTTAAATCTCCAAAACATAACACAGAACATAATTGAATGTAAATATAACTTGACAGGGTCAAGATGAAGAACTGTCTATACAATTTGATAAAATTATAAAGTTAAAAAATACGTTACAAAAAAGAAGCTTAAGGATGCTATGCTAAGTCACTTCAGTCGTGTCCGACTCTGTGTGACCCCATAGATGGCAGCCCACCAGGCTCTCCTGCCTCTGGGATTCTCCAGGCAAGAACACTGGAGTGGGTTGCCATTTCCTTCTCCAATGCATGAAAGTGAAAAGTGAGAGTGAAGTAGCTCAGTCGTGTCTCACTCTTAGTGACCCCATGGACTGCACCCTACCAGGCTCCTCCATTCATGGGATTTTCCAGGCAAGAGTACTGGAGTGGGGTGCCATTGCCTTCTCCACGGTAGTAAAAAATACAACGTCATGTGTGGGCATGATGAAGCCTGAATTTATGACAGAAACTGTCTCTGGGCTGAGAGGTGGGATCAGAGTGTCTCAAATCTGTCTTTAATCCTTTATTTTTAAGACATCTAAAGTATGGATGCTTAACAGATTTGATTAAGCTGGCTTTCATCATACATTTCTCTACTCATATCTCTATGTTTAAAGTATTTCATGATTTTATTTAAAAGGAGGAACTACTGGCTTACATGGCTTCCCTGACAGCTCAGTTGGTAAAGAATCCATCTGCAATCGACCCTTGGTCAATTCCTGGGTCGGGAAGATCCAGGAGATCTTCCCAGAGATCTTCCTGGAGAAGGGATAGGCTACCCACTCCAGTATTCTTCGGCTTCCCTGGTGGCTCAACTGGTAAAGAATTCACCTGCAATGCAGGAGACCTGGGTTGGATCCCTGGGTTGGGAAGATCCCCTGGAGAAGGGAAAGGCTACCCACTCTAGTATTCTGGCCTGGAGAATTGCCACAGACTGTATAGTCCGTGGGGTTGCAAAGGATCGGACACAGACACCCCTGAGCAACCTTCACTGGCTTATGTAACAGAAAGATCTGTGAGTTACTGGCTCAATCAGCTTGATCAGGAGCTTTTTGTTTCTATATCTTGGTTCTGCTTTCTTCTTCTGGGTTCTATTTTTTATTCAAATTCCTTATTCCTTATTCAAGCTGCCAGTAGCTGCACCCCCATGTCCTAACCTTTCAGCATCTCTTGTAAAATGGATTTCTCTCTTCTGAAAATTTCAATGAGAGTCCTAGAATTTCATCCCATTGAATCGTGTCTGGCCATGAACTAACTCACTTTGACTAGGGGAGTGAGGTGATTAGCTCAGCTTTGGTTGTGTGCCTCCTCCTAGAACTGGTGATATGGAGATCAGCTTTTCCCAAATGACATTAAGGGAGGCACTTCATTAGAGTTTGGGCTTCCCTGGTGACTCAGTGGTAAAGAATCCATCTGCCAATGCAGGAGATGCAGGTTCAATCCCTGGATTGTAAAGATCTCCTGGAGAAGGAAATGGAAACCCACTCCAGTATTCTTGGCCTGGGAAATCCCTTGGACAGAGGAGCCTGGCAGGTTATAGTCCATGGGCTTGCAAAAGAGTCAGACATGACTTAGCAACTAAACAACAACTTTCTGGAGGAAATTAGGAAAGTGCTAACAAGAAGAAGGGGAAATAGTTTAGGGGTAGTAAGAAACAGCATATGTCTACCATGATAAATCTGCCACAAAGAATTGCCTGTATGTGTGCTATTAATATATCTATGATTATCTTTGGACAATGTGTAGTACTCCTTCATCTCTAAGTGAAAGTGACTTACAGGAAAGGATAAATCAGTCTCACTTAGGGATATATTTATATGTGCAAACTCACAGATGAAGTGCCAGAAAATATAATTGAACAGAAATAGAGGAATAATTTACCAAAATCAGTTAACATTTACCATGGCATAGAATAATATAACAAAATCCATTATTGCATCGCATTGATAAGCTATGATGAATAATAAACAGTAGGTAAAACTCTATAGATAGAGTTAAATTAAACAATTAAAATTGTTGTTGTTTAGTTGCAAAGTCGTGTCCAACTGTTTGTGACCGCATGGCCTGTAGGCTGCCACACTCCTCTGTCCATGGGATTTCTCAAGCAAGAATACTGGAGTGCGTTGCCAATTCCTTCTTCAGGGGATCTTTCCAACCGAGGGATCGAACCTGAGTGTCCTGCATTGGCAGGCAGATTCTTTACCACTGAGCCACCAGGAAAGCCCCCTATCAAAATTAGGAACTAGAAAAAGTGACCCACATTATTATCATTATTATTTAATTTTTTTCTGAAATGCTACTCAGTGCATTAAGCACATATAAAAAGTATCATAGATAGAAGGTGGGAGAATTTTTATAGCAATAAAAGACCAAAACTAACAAAAGGGAACATATTCAGTCCAGTTTATCAACAAGGAGAACCTGATCTAAAGGACAAGGATACAAACTTGCTTTGGCACGAGGACAGTGGGAGTACAGATACAGAGTCAGGTTGTTCTCAGAATTATCTCAGAACTAGAGAGAAAGAACAACAAGACTCAGTCTCCTGGAAATGGGGGTGGCGGGGATGAAGCAGGAAGCAGGTCCAGCCAGCTGGCTAGATAGCCAGAAGACACTAAAACCCTAGCATTGACAGTAGGGAAAGCCTGAGCCCTCAGGCCCTTCGGGTCAAAGAGAGTCAGGTTGGGGCCTAGTCCTGCCATGTTCTGTGTGTGTCAAAGACTCTGGTGTACTAGAACTGTAGATACACCTAACATAAGCATGCTCAAGTGAAAGCAAAGGGCAAGAGGTTTTGATGTGGTGCTGGGCTGGCAGCCTACTCCTAAATGGATGCTCCTTTGACAATATAACTGGACTGAGAAGTTTTCTTCTCGTGAGACGAGTTTGGACAATGTCCTCCATGTGTATCAAAAATGTCAATTACATATTATAAACTCAATCTATTTATGAAAGACATTCTGTTGAAGTTTGAGCTTTTGACAAGGGTGGTCCTCCTCTTGCTCAATAGTGCTAGCCCTGTGAATAGAATAGAGAGCCAGGAATTCCAAACCCCAAAGGTCAAGGGATTCAGTTTCAGGTAAGAGGGAATAAGTATATTCTACTGTTTCCCTCCCACTGAATAAAGTTATAAAACCTGGAATGTATATTTGGAGCAGCTATTTGAGGACTCTGAAAAGTAAATAGTTCCCAGGTGGTGCAGTGGTAAAGAATCCACCTGTCGGTGCAGGAGATGCAAGAGACCCAGGTTCGATCCCTGGGTTGGGAAGATCCCGTGGAGTAGGAAATGGCAACCCGCTCCAGTATGCATGCCTAGAGAATCCCATGGACAGAGGAGGAGCCTGGCGGGCTGCAGTTCGCAGGGTCACAGAGCCGGACACGACTGAGCACGTGACACACACGGCATATGGCTTGGGGAAGACCTCAGGTCAAAGAGCCAGGAAGTAAATATGTCAGCTCTCGCACCACTGAGGTAAAGGTAAGTTCCTTCTCTGGACTTCATTTCTTCCCCTTCTCCCTGGATAGGAAGCAACAGCAACAGAAAGGGATCCAGAATTGGAAACTGTAACTTGATATTGGTCAATCAACCCTATAGCTTGGGTCTGACTCGCTACCTGGAATACAACCATCTGCCCCCACCCCTACACCCCTATTACCCAGGTCTCTTTGAACTATTAAGTAGGAAAGAAATTAACATCTTTCTTATCTGAACTACTGTATTCTGAGGTCTCTTTATTATAGCAGCTTAGCCTGTACTCCCTATGGGCTTCCCTGATAACTCAGTTCATAAAGAATCCGCCTGCAATGCAGGAGACCCTGGTTCGATTCCTGGGTTGGGAAGATCTGCCGGAGAAGGGATAAGCTACTCACTCCAGTATCCTTGGGCTTCCCTTGTGGCTCAGCTGGTAGAGAATCCACCTGCAATGCAGGAGACTGGGGTTCAATCCCTGGGTTGGGAAGATCCCCTAGAGAGGGGAAAGGCTACCCACTCCAGTATTCTGGCCTGGAGAATTCCATGGACTATAAAAGTTGGACACAACTGAGAAACTTTCACTTTCTTTCACTTTAGCCTGTACTCCAGCTTACATATTCCTAACATGATCAATGGATTCTTCAAGGAGTAGGTGCTTGTTATGTTTTGCTCTTCAACTCAGTTACCAAGATTAATAAAATGCTGAGTTGGAAGGGACGTAGGAGAGTTTACTGTAAGCTACTTGTTCTTTTGAGGCTAGGCTTAAGGACTGAAAAGCACAGTCTTGTGGCTGTAAGCCATTTTAAGACCCTGGAAACAACCCCTTAGTGTTGGTTAAGATTCCTCCTTAACCTGCCCTTCTCTTCACCTATGCCAGTTCTCTGATCTACTCTGGTTGTCACCATTTCAGTGTCCTGCTCCCTCCCACCCACTCATGTGGCCTCTCAATGCCTTTGTCCTTCACTTTCTCTTTTATTTCTTTGGCTGTGGTGTAACCCTCCTCTTCTAATACAGCGTTGATGTGCACTGTCCTTTTATTGATTAACTTCTGGGCTCGATACTGAGAATCTTTAAATCGGAAACTATAAATACTCTTTCTAGTGACCAGTCCCAACCTGAAGCCATCCAGGAGCCTACAGAGTATTGCCTCATTAGAACAAAAGACATGCCTATTGCCTAGGAAATCCCACAGGGCTGGGTGACTCTCTGTAAGAGGCTCGTATTGGTCTCACCACTCAGGAAGTTACAAGCGGTTTAAGAGCTCTGTATCAGGAACTGTGGGTGGAGACCAAGCATGTATTTCTTATTATGTCACCTTCCCAAGTCTTTACTTTTACATGAGGAAACATGTCAGAAAGACTAAGTGACTTGTGAGTAGTTACAGAGTCAATGTGTAGCAAAGCCAGGACTAGAATTCAAGTATCTTCACAGAGTTTGGCCACTCTGTAATTTTGCTTCCAGGTATATCCATACTAGTTTATCTCAATTTTAGATTCTCCTATTACATTGATTAAAAAGTCACAATTAAGTTTACATTAAAAAAACAAACTCACCTCTAATACTATATTCTCTGTTGAAATATTTCGCTAGCTTCTTTAGTTGGCTTTTTGTACTCTGAGTTATTAGCCATGGGCACCACGGTTGTTGTCTTATTATTCAGTCTGATTTTTAACTATTCATTTAGTATGACTTCAAGAAAATCTACTGCCTGCCTTGAATCGTGGTCCATCTATTCTGCCCCATGTTCACGTATCAGACAGCTCACACAGCATTTTGAACTGAAAATATTATCAACATGAAATATCTAAGAAGCTCTAGTCAGTGGTAAAAAATGAACATAATGCAAGTATCTGCATAGCCCAGAACTCATACCCATTGAATCAGTATTCTCCAAAGTCAAATTCTCTTCCTTTCTGGATTGTTGACAGTTAAAGGATGAAACTAGAAAATAACCAGAGGAGTTAGGACTTACCTTCCTATAATCAGGAATGGGTGAAATAAACTCTTCCAGTTCAGCTAAAGTGTGGATAGCGATGATGCTAATAGGCGTAATGGAGCCTATTAGGACAGCTGCATTCCGTTCTCAGCCCCCAGTCTTCTGACCCAGGGGAAACCACTTCAACCCTGGGAGGCTCTGTCTCTTTAATTGTAAAGTGGGATTATTAGGTGTTCAGTTCACAGTGAAGATGTAAAGAGATTGGCGGTGTCAGTCAGGGTCCCAGCAAGAAACAATCCAGTTCAGATGTCTCAAGACACTATCATTAAGGGGGCTATTTACAGCATTGTGGTCAAAGGAGGGCAACCAGCAAAGGTTAAACTCAGAGATGAACAGAGTAGGAAGTCTTCCCCACTCTAGACCTAAAGGGGAAGAGGCAGGAAATAGTGCTACCAGAGCCCAGACAGATCAGGGGCCATGGTGGGAGCCATATAGGAGGAACAAGTAACCAGACCTGGGAAGTCAGATGCTCCCCGTGGACTATGAGCCTGTTAGGAAAGCAGAAGCATCATTGGTAGGCTGCATTCTGTAGGACAGCACCCCAATCTCACTGGATATCATCAGGATACAGTGCCTGCTAGCACTACAATGGAGCCTGCATTAGGCCCTTCCAGTCTTATCAGCCCAGCTGCTTCTGGGTGGTGGGCTATGGTGGCAACATGGGTGAAGTCCAAGAGTGCACATGAGCACACCTTTTGTTGAAGAATGAATTCCTGGGTAGGAAGTGATATTGTGTGTGTTGTAACAGATATAGGGTCAAATGAGAATGAGATGGTTGGATAGTATCATCGACTATTCAATAGACATGAACTTGAGCAAACTCTGGGAGATGATGAAGGACAGGGAAGCCTGGCATGTTGCAGTCCATGGTATTGCAAAGAGTCAGACATGACTGACTGAACAAGGATCAAATGTAGAATTAAAACACAAGACCATCTTCCCAGTCTCAGGTATACTGTCCCGTGGGCCTTGAAACAGCTCTGTCTGCATCAAATAACAAAGCCTCATCTGGCTCCTCCAGCTCTTGGTCCTGACCTCTCTCGTCCTAAGGGCTGGAATCTCACCCAAGGGGCCAAAGGGGCAGGCCAGCTCCCCACTCCTCAGACTCTCCCTCTCACCCATCTCTCCCAAGACCCCAAGTGTTAGTTGATCAGTCATGTCCAACTCTTTGCAACTCCATGGACTGAAGGGCACCAGGATCCTCTGTCCATGGAATTCTCCAGGCCAGAATACTGGAGTGGGTTGCTGTTCCCTTCTCCAGGGGTTCTTCCCAACTCAGGGATCGAACTCAAGTCTTCCGCACTGCAGGCAGATTCTTTCACAACTGAGCCACCAAGGAAGCCCCCAAGTCCCCAGGACCTTATCAATACAACTAACAAAGGAACAATCTCCTCCTTCACTGCAAACCAAAGTTCCTGTGCACAACAATGGAGGTAGGAAGATACCCGGAAGGTAGGGTGTTGTTCTGGAACCTCTGCTTAGCCAGAGGCCAATGGAGTTTATGGGGAGCGGAGGGGAGGAAAGCTGTAGGACTCTTTCTCACCAGTAGCACCTGAACTGTAGCCACAAAGGCCTCTCATACTTGGGTAGGAGCACCCCTGGACAAGCTGTGACTCACAGTGCTCATGTTGCCACCTGTTCAGAGCATGTGAATTCTGCAAGCAGCATTTCTAAGTCTTCTCTTCCCTGATGCTGAGAGGAACAGAAAAAGAGGCAGAAGAGGCAATGGTCCAAATTTGATCATTTTTTCCCCTTTGCTGACCTGGCCCCTTCTGAACCTGCTGCTGCTGTGGGAATGTTTGCAGACAGCACAGATTTAGGGCGCCCTCCCTTCACACTTCTAAGTCGTTTCATAATTACAATCCCTTCCTCCAAACTAGGCTTGCTCATGCTGCTGCTATGCTGCTAAGTCACTTCAGTCGTGTCCGACTCTGTGTGACCCCATAGATGGCAGCCCACCAGGCTCTCCTGCCTCTGGGATTCTCCAGGCAAGAACACTGGAGTGGGTTGCCATTTCCTTCTCCAATGAATGAAAGTGAGAAGTGAAAGTGAAGTTGCTCAGTCGTGTCCGACTCTTAGCGACCCCATGACTGCAGCCTACCAGGTTCCTCCATCCATGGGATTTTCCAGGCAAGAGTACTGGAGTGGGGTGCCATTGCCTTCTCCGAGGCTTGCTCATAGGTCATCCCAAACTTCAAGTCTTAAAAATGTTCTCTTATGACTATGAGCTTCCTTGGTGGTTCAGGCAGTGAAGACTCCGCCTGCAATGCAGGAGACTTCGGTTCGATTCCTGGGTGGGAAGCATCCTCTGGAGAAGGGATAGGCTACCCACTTCAGTATTCTTGGTATTCCCTGATATTTAGACGGTGTAAAAAAAAAAAAAAATCCGCCTGCAATGTGGGAAACCTGGGTTCGATCCCTGGGTGGGGAAGATCCGCTGGAGGGAGGAGGGCACGACAACCCACTCCAGTATTCTTCCCTGGAGAATCCCCACGGACAGAGGAGCCTGGCGGGCTACAGTCCATGGGGTCGCAAAGAGTCGGACACGACTGAGCGACTAAGCACACAGCATACACGGTGGTTGGAATTAAAATTAAGATAATCATGCCTTCACGCACAAAACTTTCCACTGCAGTGCAGCTGTTCTGAGAAGCTACTGAAATAAAAGAGCACTATACGCCCCTAACTCACACCTCTTCCAAGCACCAGGAAAGGACGGTTACGTTAACTTGAGGAAGGAGAAATACTCTTGAGAATTGCGTGAAACCGAATCAGGGCTCTCTTCCTCTGCGCTTGCGCAGGGGAAGACGGTCCCTCCCCGGAAGGAAGCCCGGTCCTCCGGGTTTTACGCAGACGCAGAGCTCTACCTCCAGGCGGAACTGGGGCGTCCCGGGCCCCTGCAAAAGCTAAACACCCGGTGTGAAAGGAAGGTGGCCCCGGGCGGGGCGGGACGCATGCGCGGCAGCTCGCCCCGGGGGGGGAAGGGCTGAGGAGCGGAAGGGGCGGCCGGCTGCTCGCGGTGCGGAGCAGGGTCAGGATGGACGAGGACGTGCTGACCACCCTGAAGATCCTCATCATCGGTGAGAGCGGCGTGGGCAAGTCCAGGTGAGACGGGTCTGCGAGCCGTGACGACAGTGGCGGGCTCTCCTCCTCGGTGGCGGCTTGTTTCTTGGGGCCCCGGCGGGAACGGTAAACGGCGGCGGGCCGGGCCGGGCCGGGCCTGGCCGGGGCGAACTCGGCTCGCGGCCCCGCGGCCTCGGCCCGGCCTGGTTCCCTGGATCGCGTCCCCTGCTGTCGCACCGGGAGAAGAGCGATTCCGAGGTCGCCGCTGGGCCGGCCGGGTCGCCGCCGCAGAGGCGCCTAGGGCGTGGCGGGCGGGTCGGGGCCCGAGTCCCGCGGAGGGAAGAGGCCTCCCAGCCCCGGGGATCGAGCTGCCTGTCACCCCGCGAGCGGAGAGCCTGTGACTTGACCATCGTGGGATTTCTGTCGGGCTTTCTCTAAATACGTGAAGTTCTGCACAGGAAGTTTCGTGACGCCATAGGTCACATTCCTGGCCTATTTGGGTGCACCCGGTAGCCAATTATTCTTTTTTTTTTTTTTAATGAGTCAGCTGTGAAAGAACTCATAAGTCTTCTGACTGCTTAAATAATTCACTTTGGTCTAAGATGCAGGAGCTTAAGCTATGGGCCACTTTTGAGAATCCAGTGTAATTGTTTCTTGCTCTGCCACGTCATATAGAGGTAACGAAACACGTTAGTTTGTGTCTTTTCTTTCTTGACGGTTTTTGCCGGGGGCGGGGGGCGGGTAATAATGTTGACAGTAGTTAAAGTTGAGTATTAGGGAAGACGTGGAGCCTGCTGGGTGTTGGGCAAGAGCTGTGATTTCATCCAGGTCTTAGAGCAAAGTTCTCCAGGTGAAGTTATCCTTGTCATCCGATTATGAGTAGGGTGTGTCCCAGGCTGCTTTGATCTTTAAATGAGATCCAAATTCCAGAAGCTGTAAACAATTTCATATTTTACCTATGCCTCCTTATAAGCTTATCTTTCAAATTACTTCGTGAGATCTTATTTTTTTTAAGATATTTAAGCATTTGAAATCTGTAATGTGTTCTGCAGCTTTATGTACTTTTAAAGCATGACAGTGTATTTTCATAGTTTCCCTCTTTTGATGTACTTTGTGTATTGGAATGAGGAATTTGTACGTAACAAGGAATAAAGAAATGAAACACTGCAGACTAAAAAAAAATAGTATGTGTGTGTGTATGTGTTATTTAAAGGGCTGAGTAATATTTTCATTATCACTATCTAGTATATGTGAGAGTTAAAAAGTTAAGTAATATGTGAACATTGTCTTAGGAATTCCCTGGCCACGTGACCTTTTTTCCTTCTTGAGATGTGACTCTCGTTTAGGTTAAGGCATATGAAATTTCTGATTTTGAAGTCAAGACTGGTTGGATGTTGTTTTGTGTGGTTCAGCCCAAAACATGGTTGGTTGGTGCCTATTCTAAGTGTATTGGAGGGATGATTGAGTGAAGCTCGCTTTGACATGCCTCACTCTTTGCAACCCCATGGACTATACAGTCTGTGGAATTCTCCAGGCCAGAAGACGAGTGGGTAGCCCTTCCCTTCTCCAGGTGATCTTCCCAACCCAGGGATTGAACCCATGTCTCCGGCATTGCAGGTGGATTCTTTGCCGTCTCAGCCACCAGGGAAGCCCAAAGTAAACATTCCTATTGTTGTTATTGTTCTGTAGTTGCTAAGTCACAGTGAAAGTTGATATTCTTTCTCTGGAGTAAAATCTGTTAAGTGGATTTATTGGTTTCCTTGGTCCCCTCCTGGCAAACAAATTTATTTGGAGTGTATCTGCTCCAATTTTAACACCCTTACCTCTTTGAAGAAAGGATTGCATTTAGGGAGAAAGTTACCTTATCTTTCCAGCTGGATATACATTACTGGTGGACATGATATGCTCTGGAAAAAAACTTGGAACGCTTATCTTCCTAGATAAAATGAGAATAAATGACTCTTTAGAAGCCTGGGCTTCCCTCATAGATCAGTCAGTAAAGAATCTGCGTGCAACGCAGGAGACCCAGGTTCGATTCCTGGGTTAGGAAGATCCCCTGGAGAAGGAAATGGCAACCCACTCCAGTATTCTTTCCTGAAGAATCCCATAGACAGAGGAGCCTGGCGGGCTACAGTCCATGGGGTCGCCAAGAGTCGGACGTGACTTAGCAACTAAACTACTACTTAGAAGCCTATGCTTTTTAAGGGGCTTCCCAGGTAGTGCGATTGGTAAAGAAACCTGCCTGCCAGAGCAGGAGACACAAGAGACTTGGGTTCCATCACTGGGTCGGGAAGATCCCCTGGAGTAGGAAATGGCAACCTACTCCAGTATTCTTGCCTGAAGAATTCCATGAACAGAGGAGCCTGGTGGGCTACAGTCCATAGGGTTGCAAAGAGTTGGACATGACTGAAGCAATTTAGTGTAGCATGCTTTTTAAGGTGAGTTAGTACAAAAACATTTGACATCAATATAATCCTACAGGATTGTTCTAACCAATAGTTTCTATTTCTCTGTAAATCTAGAATTAATGAAAGGCAGGCATCACGTATGTTGTTGAGAAATCATTGCACAACAAAGGAGATCTTAACTCATTCAAACTAGTGGGTTATTTTTCCAGTTTATTTTATACTTGGAGTTAATAAAACATGTGAGAGCAGCCAGGAGATCAGAATGATGGAACTGGTGCTGCCGCTTGTGTGCCCTTGTGTGTGACACTCAGACACTCTAGGCCTTCATCTCTTTGTTTCAAAAGTGAGGTTGGAGTAGAAATCTCTCAAACCTATCTTGTGTTGGATGTGTAATATTCTTTGATTCCGTGGCTAGCGCATGGTGAAGTAAAGAAGTAGCAAGGTGTTTCAGAACTGGAAGGGACTATAGAGACCTGCTGTTATTTACTTTGCTGTCCCTTCTTTGTCTCTTACATCCCTGTCCTTTTTGACCAGTTTAATTTGTAAACTGAGAAATGCACCTTAGTTATAATCACACTGATTAATTATAGATTTGATCTCCTCCAAGTGGAATGGCAAGAGTTATTCCTTCCCTCTACAGCTCAGTATTTTGCTCCTTAACCGTTGAAAATGAAGGCTTAACCATACATGCTTTAGAACCGTGTTGCTTAATCATTTTCGGGTTGTGGATTCCTTTCAAAATCTAGGAGAGAAATAGACTCCCTACCTAGAAAAATGCACATGTAGAATTTAGGATACATTTTCATCTGACAGTGTACCCATGGCTAAGATCTGCTCCCTTATCCTCAGAGCCTATATTAAAATTTGTTGTTTTACCTCCTTGCCTTTCCTGACAAAATTCTGTTAATGACAAGTGATGTTTTAAGGATTGGTAATTATATAAGAAAACCCCCTGGCTCAGTATCTGGCTCGTTGTCCAAGTTCAATGAATAATAGCCCATACTGTTCTTATCATTTATGTTACTGTTATGGTATCATTACCACTAGTGCTAGGTAAGGGTCTACATTTTTGTAATATTTTCTTTGGTGACATGAGTATAAATACACAACTTTTCTATTCTTAAATTATGAGTAACTGAAATTTTTTGGCTTCCCTAATTTGAAGTTTAATGTTGGGGAGAGAAGAAAATTTTTATGAGTAGTCTTTTAAGATTCTTATTAGTGCTGTCACCTAATTCATGTTGGAATTAAATAAAATTAGTTATAGTTCAATGTTAAGTAGAAAAAGCTCCAATTTGATTCTTTTGTCTTACTTTGCTTTTGTCATGCTGGTTTTGTGATCACCAGAAAGCAAAACTGGGAAAGGGAGAGTTAGTCCTTCAAATTGAATTAATGACACTGGGTTTGGAAAGTGCCAAGAGACCATTATGTTTTGCAGTATACCCTGTGGACAAAAAAAAAAAAAATCTTTAGCAGCGGTAATTACAGTCTATAGAAATAGTCATACACTTTTTTGTCCCCTGAAATTCAGACGTAAGATAGTTATTGTCTTGATTTTATTAATGCAATTAAGTCAATAGAATGGTCTCATCCTACTTAGGGATAATGTGAGGGGAGATTTATTAATTTTATAAATCTAAAAGCAAGGAGATCAAACCAGTCCATCCTAAAGGAGATCAGTCCTGGGTGTTCTTTGAAAGGACTGATGCTAAAGCTGAAACTCTAATACTTTGGCCACCTCATGCGAAGAGTTGACTCATTGGAAAAGACCCTGATGCTGGGAGGGATTGGGGGCAGGAGGAGAAGGGGATGACAGAGGATGAGATGGCTGGATGGCATCACCGACTCAATGGACGTGAGTTTGGGTGAACTCTGGGAGTTGGTGATGGACAGGGAGGCCTGGCATGCTGCGGTTCATGGTGTTGCAAAGAGTCGGACACGACTGAGCAACTGAACTGAAAGAGCTTTAACAAAAACTTAGGTTTTATTTTTGAAGAACTTCTAATAACTGACATTTCTGCCTTATATTAAATAAAATAATTCTGGAAGATAAAATCTTGGAATACGTTTGTGATTATCTTTTCCTTTCATTTCATGCCTTCCTTCCTTTCTTTACCATTTCCCAGGTGTACTCCTTCATTATCCCCTACTATAATCATGGCAGTTGTCTTCTGTTGATTTTCTTAGGTTTTTTGCTTTTTGGGTTTTTTTGCTGGCATTAACTTTTCAAAATATAGAGCAGTTGCTGCCATTCCTTTCTTTGGCAGCCTTCGGTAGCTGCATACTGCCGACTTGCTTTCATGCGCCTTACCCAGCATTGCCAGAGGAAACCTACTCTGGCCAGCGTGTGACCTTCAGCCCTTACTTTTATTGTGTCTCTTCTTCTCACTTGGTAATAGTCAGACTACTTGTTTCAAAATGCTTGATTTCATACCTTTCTGTTTTTACCTGAATTCGGAGTGGATGAAGCATTAGATTTCTTAAAAATTTAATTTGTTGCATTCCAAAAGACTTCCTCTTCCCCTTTTGTCCATGTGGGTTAAAGCGTTACATGTTTGCTAATACCATTTTCTCAGAAGGGCATACCAGTAGTTATAAAAAAAAAAAACAAAAACCTCTTTTCACACTTAGGAAATGGAGCATGGGAAATGTTTTCTAGTAAACTACTTTGCTTTGGGGATTCTTTAATTGCCTTTCCAATAATTTAATTCCTCTGAATATACCTGCAATGAGGCCATGTTTCTGGAAGCTGACTACATTAGCTCTTTGAAGTTGTGTCTAACTTGTGACAAAATACAGCAATCAGGAAGATTTATCAAATGTTGAGAAAGAGAAGTTGAATTACTAATCTGTCTTTTTGACATCTCTTTTAGCCTGCTCTTGAGGTTCACAGATGATACTTTTGATCCAGAACTTGCAGCAACAATAGGTAAGCCCATGTTTAAAATTTTAGTAGAAATGCCAAATACTTTCTTGCCTTCAGGCTGTTTTATCTAACTCCCCCTACCCATCCTCTCACTACCCCACTGCTTCCATGTCTGTCAAAATCTTACTTGTCTTTCTAGTGTTACCTTTGGTAGTCATTCCGTTTCCAAAGTCTTTGTAGATCTAATCAAGCAAAAATATAACTTCCATTGCTGTTGTCTTATGGTTCTTTGTTAACACTGAGGATGTCATGATTATCTTTATACACATTCTTGTGCTGTGGGACGTCTTTTATTTAGCAGCATACAGTCATTTGAATGTTTATTGTATGCCAGGCACTGTCCTAAGAGGTGGGTTATGCTGATCAATAATACAACTTGGTGCCCGTCATAATGGACCTAGCAGTGTCACTCACGGTAGAGTGTGTTGGTTTTGTATTTTTAGCATTTCATATAGTATCCAACATGTTTCTGGCAACATGTTTATTGATATTAATTATTAAAGACTGTGTGCATAAATACCTTTTAAAAACTGGAGTTTAGATTGCCTGAAAGTGGTTTGCCATACCAGCTTATTAAAATATATGAGAAGATAGAGCTAGATAATTTGGTATCACATGTTTAGGGAGTAGATGACAATGTAAAGGTTCAAGAGACAACTTGCAGTAGTAGAAGGAGCTGAGTCAGAGCAGTATGAGCATCTTGGCTCTGCCTCGCACGTTGTCATCTTGAGGGAGTCATTAACTTCCTTGTCCTTATCTGTAAGTTGGGAGTAATTTGAGCAAGAGAATACATTTTTCTTCCAGCTCTAAAATTTGATGATCTGATGAGTAGAATGTAGTAAAGATCTGATCTTGTATTGCAATTAGGGTAAGTGTCTTAATCAGATTCCCGAAATGTTCACATTTATAACATATGCTTTAGCATTCTCTCCACATATACACGCACAGTATTCTTGCTTTTTTCGAATTGTTTGAGAGAAAATTGCATTCAGTATCTTCAGTGTCTTTAACTCTAAATACTTTAATGTACATTTCCTTGGTGAGCATGGATACAGTTCTCCTGTATACAGATAGATTTTTATCAGTCATCCTGCTAATATCATATATGCCAAAGGAAAGAATTGTTTCTCGTCCAGAGTCCAGTCCAGGATCCTACATTGAATTTTGCTGTCATTTTTCCTTAGCATTTTTCCTTAGTCTCTTTTAATCTGAACAGTTCTTCATTCTTTCTCTGTCTCTTTGTGGCCTTGGCATTTTTGAAGAGCATGTGCAGGCCAGTCGTTCTGTAGAAAATCCTTCCACTGCAGTTGTCCATGTGTCCTCATGGTTAGATTCAGGTTGTGCATTTGGGGCAGGAATTCTCAGCGGTGCTTCTCAGAGCGTGGTGTGTATTGGTGCCGTTAGTGGTGACTGGCCTCGGTTACTTAGATGAAGTGCACCATGTCTCTTCATGTCCACTGTCATTCCAGCTCCGGTGGTTGTTGAACTGTGGTTTTTCAAATCCCATCTTTCCATTTACATTTCTTACTTAGAATTCTGTAAGGAAGAGCTTTGGACGTGAGTCTGAGCAAACTCCGAGAGATGGTGGAGGACAGAGAAGCCTGACGGGCTACAGTCCTTGAGGTCACAAAGAGTCGGACAGGACTTAGTGACTAAACAACAACAACAGAGGAAAGGCTCTTCTTCGTTTCGATCAACATGATCTCATGGTGCCTCTGAATTTAATAAATTATATCAGGCATTACTTCTCTTTTGTATGACATATTAGCATTGACAGATATACTGTTATGTATGAAAATGGAATCATTTAAAACACTACTAGTTCAAAATCTGTTTAATTTGGTTTTGGTATATTATTTGCTTCTTTAAAAAATGAGCTATTAGTAAAACTTGATTTTACTCAGAACATCCCTGGTATTGGATAAGCAAAGAGTAGAAGAATAGTAACTGGCAGGAAAAAAAATGTGCCTAGAGTTAAATACTGGCTTCCCTGGTGGCTCAGACAGTAAAGCGTCTGTCTACAATGTAGGAGACCCGGGTTCAATCCCTGGGTCGGGAAGATCCCCTGGAGAAGGAAATGGCAATCCACTCCAGTACTATTGCCTGGAAAATCGCATGGACAGAGGAGCCTGGTAGGCTACAGTCCATGGGGTCGCAAAGAGTCAGACACAACTGAGCAACTTCACTTTCACTTTCAGAGTTAAATACTAAGGGAATGATCCTATATATAATATAAACTTGTTCTTTAAGCTGTAAGTCTTGTCTGACTCTGAGACCCCATGGACGGTAGCCTATCCTCTGCTTGGGATTTCCCAAGCAAGAATACCGGAGTGGGTTGCCATTCTTTCTCCAGAGATTCTTCCTGTTCCAGGGATCGAATCCTCATTTCCTGCATTGGCAGGCAGATTTTTTACCGCTGCCGGGGAAGCCCATAGTATAAATTGTCTTCATTTCAAACCCAAATGTCATTGGGTTCTTAAAGATTGACAGATGATTTGTTGTCTTTATTACTAAAAAGGTTCTGCTTTAAAAACAAATACTAAGATTAGCATACTGAGAGAACATTCATAATTTGTTCCCCCAGTCGACCCTGGGTCTTGAAAAGAATCTTTAACATTTTGGCATCAGATAATTTTCTGCTCTAGGTTATAACCAATATACACATGAGGTTTTGAAATAAAAATAATTATCTTAGTTGTTAATGGCCATATGAAAAATAGTATTTTGTGGAAAGTTAGTATTTTACCTCACAATGTAATAGTAAGTAAAGCACACCTTTATCTTTCAGTAATGTAGTGAGACATTCAAGTTTCTATCATGTATAAAATACTAAGGTTAATTGTTGGACTTTGGGTCTGAAGATGGTACTGTTAAGTTGGCATTTTCTTCTGCTTTCTGGGAATTGGCTATTAACAACAAAGAGGGAAAAACTAAAATACAAGCCACATGGTCTGCTAAGCCACAAAACTGGAATGGCTGCCTGAAGCAGTGGAGACCAGGCAGGCCACCTGTGAGAGAAAGTGGACGATGCCATGGCTGCAGAGCTTGGAGCCAGCAGGAGATGCTTCATGAGTTTGAGAGGCCCACCTTGAGGTGCAAAACCTGTTAGCCTTTGTAAAAGCAGAATGGCTTCTCAAGCCAACGGCAGGAGTTTCCCTGTCTCTGGTTCGATTTTGAGAAGTTGGGAAATGAAACCAAACAAGGAGTCACACAGACAAGAGGTGATGCCTTTGACTAATGTTAAGGCCTTCTGTCTCCTCTGGATGTTGAGAAGTAAATAGCTAACTGATTCTCATGTAAAACCCTGAATCAAAACAAAATTTTGCTGGTACAGAACTCATCCCACTATGGCCTTCTGTATTAGTTTCCTGTAGACAGCTTGTCTAGGAAAACCTCATTACTTTCAGTGATGAGTTGGCAGAAAGAATCCAGCTCAAGGCCACTACTGCCATTCGAGAATCGAAAAAGGAGAAAGGAATGAAAAAACAAAGGACAGGTGAAGAATAGTCATCAGAGAAAAATATTG